>NC_091099.1:5903214-6533928 GCF_024713975.1 Paralichthys olivaceus | reverse complement strand
CTGATCGCTTGGCTGAGATTCAAAAGGTCAGCAACGCTTAAATCCAATTTCTGCCGGCAGCCCTGGGGCAGATGGGTAACGTTGCCTTTACAGACGAGCTCCTCGTGGGTCCACACATTAAAGGGGCTGCCAATAAGTCTGACCGGTGCACAGACCTGGCTCTCCGTCTGTGGGTACGGCTCAATAAAGAACACCGAACAGGTAGAGCCGCGTTTCGTATGCTAATTCAACAAAGCATTAAACTTTGACCTGAGTCCGTGTGCGTCTGATGGAAACTTTCTCTTTTCAAGACTGTGTGGGGAATCAATCACACACTTTGGCAACGTTTGCGTTAGATCTGTATTTGAAAGTTTTAGATGAGAAGCTGTTTTCAAAACTGACACTAGAAAACTTTCTTGACAAAAACACAGACAAAAATCAATACAAGGGAAGTGAGAGCAGAAAACGTTCTTCTTCTTCTTTTTCTTAATATTATTATTATTGTTACCTTTACTGGACCAACTGTTAAAAGCGATTTAAAACATTGTTTGTCAAAATATCAAACAATGATTAATCATAAGAAGCAAAATAAAGGAAGGAAAGAACTAGAATATACTTATATAAGATAATGAAAGAAAAATCCATTATGTTTTGGAAGCGATTTAAAAGAGGATAAGGAGCCGGTCTGTTCTCTAACTCCTTAATAGTGGTTACACACAAAACATCAGTTTCAGACGAGCAGAACATCAGTTTCACCTTCTGTTTCCTAGCTCATTTCATTATTCAGTATTTGTTTAGAGATGTACTTCACGCCAACACCACTAGAGTTCAGTCACACACTGATTTTAGACCCAGGCCACACCACTACATCAGTGTCTTTAAACCCTCGCCAAGCTCCACATTATAAAACTGTATTTTATCTACAAACAGAGGAATTTCTAATCATCACAAAGAAAAATGACAGAGTCAATTAAGTCGAAACACAAACAGACTTCTTACATTTCCTGTTTGGGAGAAATAACCAGGTTATTTATTAGTGTAGAAGCCGCACAGCTCCAGGATGAAACTGCTGAACGTCAGATTTATTGTACGTTGGGCCACCGTAATGCTTTGAGCCTGGTTGTACTTCAGCTGTATCAATACTACATGTGACTGGTGAAGTTGTCCTGACGCTGACGGACTGAATTTCAGACCCCTGGGGGTTTAATTTCCAACATTAAATGTCAACAGTAATGCAAACCAGTATTTTTAAAACAAAACACTAAAGACAAATCAGTCATGTGATCAATGCCCTTTAGAACCATTTACTGACAGAGACGTTTGTATTTATCTCGGACAAGGAGGTGAAGTTTTTCTGTGTTTGTTGGTTGGTTTTTGTATTCGTTCGTTTGTTCGTTTTTAAGCAAGATTACACAAAAACAGGATGGAGCTTGGTGGAAGGAAACAGTATGAGTCAGAGAAGAATCCATTATGTTTTGGTGCAGGTCTGGATCATGGTCCGGATGCAGGATTGTTTTTAATGACTTTCCTCTTCAGCCTTGGTTGAGGTATACACTCTATACCTAGTATCATTCTAGTTTGTTTAATACTTTATATGTGAAGCACTGTTTCTGAATTTGGTCCCTTGTTAGTTGTTAATTATTGTATTGTTGTGTTGCGCTGTTTTGGCTTTTTATATTTTTCCACCCAGGGACGACAGATGCAATTTAGCTTTTTACCAAACTCTGGCTCACTGGGTTGTGTTGGGAATGGCCCCTGATAAATAAACTAATGAATAAACAAATAATTCCTCTCTTGCAATCGTATGAAGTTCTTGCAACAAACAGGAAATATATCCCAGGAAACATGTTGATGTGATATTGGACACTGTCTCTCAAACTGAGGTTAAAACTGTTTTTTATGTGGAACCAAAAGAAACAAGCAGCTTCAGTCAAGATACAGAGTCTGACCACTGGAGGGGGCTGTTTCACTGTGGATGTTTTACTAATACATCTCGATGGATGCAGGTGAATAAAGTTTTTAATTTATATGGTGCAGCTTTAATGCTTTGGAGCTGCAGGTGTAATGTAAGGGACAGCGTGCAGCCTCTCACCGGTACTAAAACCAGTCTTCTTGTGACACTTGGTGAACTCGATGTTGAAGTAGGTGACCAGAGCGTGGATGTAGTCGTTCCTCTGGATCTGCAGGCAGAACGCCGAGGTGAACGAGAGGTCCTCCGGCTTCACTGTGTAGATGTCCACCTCCTGAAAGAGTAAAGACGTGGACTTGTTTCACATTTATCTGGACCATACAGACACAACTACGGTGGTCAAGAGCACTCAACGCACTGCAAATTAAGAAAACGCTTGGTGAAGTTATTAAGGTCTGCTTCTCGTCAGTGATGATGGGACTACACAAAGCCGGGTTCATCACTGTTTTGCGCACCCTGGAAACATTTCCGTTGTCGTTTTTACATAGCATCAAATTGATAAAGTTGTTTTCTTAATTTGCAGTTTTACCTCTTAATGATTTTTAAAGGAATCTTTCCTCTGACAGTATTCTTATTTGCTTTCTTGCCATGGGTGTGTAGTTGGGATGCTACCACAGAATGGGATGCTATGAAGCTACCACAGAACTACTGCTAATGGAATAAACCCAGATGTAATTTCATGTTTAATGCAAAAAGATGAGAAACAGCATTAGGAAGTACAGTTCCCCCTCTTCCTGCAAGAGATATTGTGTCACCACCATAGAGTGTATATAAAGAGGTCACCACCCAACCCTACTGGGACAGTCCCAGTATAACCTCATTGATAAGGAGAAGTCATTCACGTTACTGGTTTCCTTTTGTAATTCATGCATAACGGTGCTACCAAGCCAAATCTGTAAATGCCCCCTGGTTCCAATCAGTCTAACAGGATGTCTGATATCTCATCATCCCGCTAGCCCTGGCCACTTTCATGGAGGAACATGTGGTCCCACATCTCGCTCTGCTGTCGTGTGTGCCAACAGTAACTGATTGCCGAGTAACAGAGGCGGAGTGCGGCTCACCTGGAACCTACGCCACAGGGTAAACATGTAGGCAGAGGTGTGATAATCTAGTTTCATGTACCATCGACGCTAATAGATGCTCGCTCAACAGCTTCGGTGCCAGGTGCCACATTTGCTGCGGAGGAATGAGCCTTATGTTTGCTGGCAATAAAAAAATCACTGCAATATTTATGTCAGATTCTCTCCGTTGTCATATTTACTAGATATTCACTGTGTTCGTGCATGTCTTTACCATTTCAAAGTAAAGACAGTTTTAAGATAATTATTATGCAGGTTGTTAATGTTAAATTGTTTATTTTCTGCAGGATCATACCTGGCAATGACGCTCACTGAGTATTGTTACCGAGGTTTCACGCAGCAGTTTAATAACATGAGGTCCTGTGTGTACCACTCCACAACCTTAATGAGGTCAGTCAGTAATCCATTTAAACACAATAAAGCTTGTCAACGGGGCAACATTGCTGTACGGTTTTTTTCTCCAAAGACAAGCAGCATCCCCAGCAGCTTCATAGAGATTTTCATTAAACTCTCATGTCTGATAATATCTCTACCGTCTCACTGTATTTTTATAATGAAAGGAAAACAAATGTTTGAGCATCGAAGGTAGAAAAGAAGCTAAAGTCGAGGTATGATCACGCAGCAGTATTCCTCCGGGAGAGAGGTGAGACGGGTCCGAGCCGTCTAATCAATGCCCGCGATAAGAAGGTCACCGTGACGAGGAGCACAATCAGCAGGAGAAGACAGGCGGCTATTGACATGCATGGCACAGCTCAACCTGATCAGTCTAATCCACAGAGACGGACAGACGGGGCCACACATCAAGGTTGAACTCTACCAGCAGAGGCACATCTCACAACATGGTTACCAATCACTTAGCGTCTCTAACGAGTTATATCTGTGTGTTTTATCACTGAAATCATGCTCTAATGTACCAAGACTATAAACTACACAATAAAATCACTCCTTAGTTATCATTCATATAGTTTTCTCCACAGCTGACTGGCAGAAGATGGTGGTTATGACGTTCATAATAATTTAATCTTCAGCATAATACCACATCTCCCGTTGAAGATTGTGATATGATCAACAACTTCAGACCATTTAAAAGTAGTTGCAAGAACTAAGTTGAAATGCTGAAGGTGAAACTGAAATTCTTAAGATCATGTATCTATGAACACTAGCTCTATTACTCTCTTCTAAATGCCTTGTGTAAATAGTTAATGAGATTGTTCCTCAGAATCAGTTTTAGTGACACGGAAATTCCATTTAATTGGAAAAATATGTATTTGTTGACTTCATAGCGATGTTTCGACTTTATTGTCGACATTTCTGCTCCGTTCACGAATTACAAAAAATATCTTCCTCTTATTAAGTCTGGTTATTCCTCGCATTTTGACTTTATTCACAAAATGAATCTTGAGATTTCCACTTAATTCCTCTTCTCATTTTCTTATGTCTGACCCTAATACTGTTCCGTGCCGTGTTGTGAGAATCTTTCCCCAAAAGTGTATAAAATCTCAAAGTAGTTTCCCAAACGACAAATACAAAGCTTCCAGAATAAAATTGAGACAGTGAGACAGAAGGAGCAGGAATAGGAGACATCAGGATCGTCTTTTTAAAAGACACAAGGCTAGAATTTGAGGAAATTTGACATGATGTTACACGCTCTTGTACAGTAGGTGGCGGTGTGCACCTCAACTTGTTTGTAATCTGCCAGTAACCTGAGAGAAGAAGAGAAGAAGGCAGCATGGATGGAGCCACAGGAAACCAGAGATTTCCCACTGGTCGGTTTGAAGTTCACATAGTAGTTCTGTGTTCTGTGTTTTCCACTGGGTCCCGTGGCTCCTCTGCTGTGGTGTTACAAGACCTGTTGCAGGCTAGTTTCAGTTAACTTGCTTAGTGTTAGCTAGCTAGCTCTATATTAGTTCACAAGCTAACTTTAATTCCATCAGTTTACTAAACTTAGTGTTAAAGTAGTTTTCCTTCAGCTCAGTATGGGTAAGAGGTTGAAATGCCTGTTAAAGTGAGGTTTAGTTTTATATTTGTATTTAAATGGTGAGTTTACTCTGGTACAGGCCTGAAACATATTTATATACATATGTGAGCACTTTCTTCATTGATACTAAACTGAAAAAATCCATGAGGTGTTTCCAAGATGGAGGCTGAACCAGGATCTGCACAACGTAATGTATGTGTTCTATGTCTTGTTTTTAAAAAATTACCATTGGAATCACTTTACCATTGGAAATTTAGCTAAAGGGCTGTATGTGACATGTAGCCAGGCTTTGTGATAAAACAGCTCTCAGTCAGAATCTGATCAATATTTCACTGACCTTGACCAAGCAGGAGTTGGTCACCACCTGTTTGGGGTCCACTACGTCCACCAGCGGTTCCCTCATCGCCACGTTACGGATACATGTCATGTCAAAGCCATACACGTTCTCCCACCCTGTAAAGTACAGCAGCCTTTCATTGTTTTAAAACATTTTTTCAATCTTTTATTCTTATATTGCAAATGAATGAGAAATCTTCTTTCCGTGGTTTTATGCAGTTTCTAGGGTCACATGAGGTGTAAACTTCATAAGTAAAACAACACTAGTTGTGGCTTTTCTTAAAATACTTCGGACCACCGGTGTTTTGGAACGATGTTCATTTCAGATATTGATCTGAAAACATGATGTTCCTTGAACGCTCTTACCTCGGGTATCCTCTCTGCTTAGGCTAAATCAACTCATACATTATTCATTCGGTTCCTTGAAATATTTGCTGTGACCCAAAAGGAGAGAACTACTTGAGCATGCAGAAGAACTGGTGCTAATGAACAGGTCACAAACCTCCAGGGGCTTTTTGCAATACTGTATTTGCATTGCATGCTGCCAACTTATATAAAGCAGAGGAGAACTAATGACCACAGAATGCTCTCAGGATACTGGAGTATTTCACCGGGCCACTTACTCGGCCTAAAGGTCAATTTTGGCCATCTGCCTGGAGAAAGAGAAGTTTGTGGTCAATATCTGCACTCTACTCACTTCAGTCTGACCTTGTGTCTGCTCCTGAAATACACAATAATGGCCGACTAAATTGAAGTATGATGGGAAGGCTGGCGATGCAGTGAGATAGAGCAATATGACTTTCCCCGGATATTATCTAGTGCACTGTGGTTGTATAATTTCCCAGCTGCATGGGGAGAGTGAGTAGGAGGCCTATGGGCCATTGTGCGCTTTGCCTGTTGTGATCTGGGTTGTGCAGTGGCTTTGGTGCTGTTCCCATGCTTTGTGTCCGGCAGAAAAACCATCACCCACAGTGTTCCTGGCAGGTTTGGAGTGCGATGAAACACAGATGGAGATGATTGGTGACTTATAATAATATCAATTATGGCCCCTGGTTTTATGCTCCCGGGGAAAAGTTCAGAGTCATTTGCCGAGCTCGAGAGGTTGTGGGCTGTGTGAGTGCAGCCACAATTGTGTGACTACAATGTGGATGATGTTGAACAGGGATGGCTCATATTATAATGTAGAGACATAATCCTGGTTTTAGACACATGAGAGCTACACAGTGTACAGAAGGGACAGAACATGAACAGCTCAGCTCAGTACAGGACAAGAATTTCACACTGCAACTTCAGGTAATAGGAGCGCTCAGCATTGTGGTGGAAAAAATACTGTATTTAGATCAGTGTCAAATATGCTGGATGATGTGAAAAATACAAATGTACAAGTAAAAGTCCTGCATCAATAGGCTGTCTTCAGTAAAAGAGCAGTAAGAGATGCAAAATGTAGTGTTCCATCTATTATTCCATATTTTACTTGGTAAATGCACTTCGTTATTTTCCACCACCAACATTCACACACACACAAACTCTCACTCTGAACTTACAATGTATTTTAAAGTCTTTGTACTGCCTGTCTTCGATGGCCACCACGTAGAGTGAGGCACGGTCAGGGAACATTAATCCACCGGGTTTCTGTTTGACAAATGAGGTGAAGAAATGACTCAGCAATTAATCCTGAACACATTAAAAAAAGGTGTTGATTACAGCGTCAGTGACATTTCATTTCTCAGACAAGAACAGGTTTAAATTATTGAGCTGCTCCTTCTGCACGCAGACTGGATTTATAACAACATGAAAACAATTATTTTCCCCAACAATTATATGAATATGAGGTAGTAGTTCATAAAAATCTTTCTTACTTTATAGACTTGATGAAATTGTGGTACAACATACTATTGCATGTGTGTTGAGCAGTTAGCAGTGAAGTAAACAATTATTTTAAAGCTTTGGTTTGTGAGATTATATTGAGTTTGATGATATGGGTTATTCGTTATTAAATAAAATACTTTTCAGCCTGGAATTGGAGACGTATTGTCCATCTTTATGTACAATCTATGATCTCCACTGGTAACCTTCACTTCAGTTACACCATTATAATTAAAAAATGTCTGCCGTTTGAAATGATTCATATCAAACTACAGAAAAAATATTTTGCAAGGACACAAGCTCACCAGCTGAAAAGGTTGTAAAAGCATTTTCTTCGATGGAAATTTCTACTTCAATACCTTCCGTGTAGATGCTGTTGTTTTATTCGCTGAAATTACATTTCTGGTTTGTTTTGCCCCACTTATCTTAGTCCTTCATATTATTATGTGACACACAAACAAATACTGTGTCACTCTTTCACACAGACTCCATATGTCATACCAGCCACTTGTCCCTGGCAAAGATTACGGTGTTGAGCATGGATTCGTAGAAGAGGCAGTAGCCCATCCACTCGGATATGATGATGTCGACCTTCTCAACGGGAAGCTCCACCTCCTCCACCTTGCCCTTGAAGATGGTGATCACTGAAACACACGTGACAAAATAAAGCAGTTAACACAAAAATCTTGGACCGATCAGGCCTAAACATATAATTTAGGAATACACTAACTAGACAAGTCTACACTATCACATCTTTCTGTTCTTATGGAGATTAGTGGAGGTGCCTGTGATGAGCTGAGTTCATATTTGTTTATCGGCCTAGACAAATAGCTGCAGAACAGTTTTCTTGGTGATACAATGCCACATGGCCCCTGTTACTCCAACTATTGTCAGCTCGTCTTTCAATTACTTGTGCATACTTGATATTCATAGGTTTAGAGCTGGGGCGTTTCCTGACAGGAAGGTTTATGGTACTGTTATTTGGTAGATGCATAGTCAGTGGCTCGGCCAGAAACTTGTTTTCACGTTTGCAGAGGTGTCATGTTTAACATAAGCTGAAGGTGTGTTTAAAGGTGGGAATACAAAAAAGACTGGTGCAGTTAAACCATCCTCTCGGTTTAACTGTCGTCCACCCCTCCTCTTCTCCTTCTTATGCATCTCCCCTGCCAGCGTTCCCTCCTTCCTCTACATGTTGGTCACGGCTGTAACCTATTTGCTGCCCTTCGCAGGCTGAAAAACAGTGTCATCAAAACAGAGCGATAAGGAACAGCAGCAGCTCTTACCGCTGTGGAGGTGGTTGGACTTGATGATTCTCTCGGAGTACTCTGATATACTGGAACATTCAATCTAGCAGAAAAGAAAGGGAAAAAACGAATTAACCGACCGTACATTAAGGACTATGATGCTTCCTGGAAGAATATACTGAAAATCCACATGTCGTCAGTTTCCCTATAATGCAGAACTCTTACTGGTGTACTGAAAGAGAAGGTGTCTTCAATTTGACTTTATAACACAAAAGGGGTTCATCCTAATGTGTTGTGTTGCATAAGCTGATGATATTCTCATTATATTTTTCTTTATGTTCAACCTTAATGTTGGATAGCTGTGGCTTAGGAGATAGAGTGGGTGATCCGCTGTAGAAGATGAGTGGGTTAGAGGACGACGAGTATTGAAAGGTGCTTTTTTAAATACAGTCCATTTACAAGTTGCAGTTAATTTAATTTTATAACATAGGATAGATGGAGAACATCACCACGTATGTGTGAAGGTCGAGGTTAGGTTATCTTTGTTGTCCCACCAGGGGAAATTTGCTGTGCGTCAAGAGTTCGCCAAGAGACAAAAACACAGTAAATCATCATCCACAATAAAACACATTTCAGCAAGTTCCCTTTTAAACTTAACACCTACAGGCAACAGAGTCAAAGGTAACTAGCTGTCAAATAAACTTAAAGTGAAAAGTAGAATAAAGTAGTATAAAGGTGCATTCTGGAAGAAATACTTGCGCATTGAAAAATGTATTGAAGCAGAGTGAAGTTACAGTATTTGTTCACTTTTCACCTGTGCGTAAGACAGATCATGTGTCTTCATATACTACACAAGGATGCTGTTTTACTATTGCCACAGCACCCTCCAAATCTGTCTGTGATGTGGAATACAGACCAACCTCAGAGCTGCATCTTTATTTTGGGTTCATTGCTCCGAGCAGGAATCTGTCTGCAGCCACCCATGAGGGGATCTGTGGGTTAGATGTGTTTAGAGAATGCCTGAATGAAACACTCGGGGCCTTCACCTGGTTAAAAAAACATGGAATTGTGTTATGTCAGATGACGACGCTTTGACAGTTAAAAGGAAAAAATGGTGGATGTGAGCCACGATTGTGTGAGTTTGTGGAACCTTATCATAAAAGGATTTTCCTTTTGGTTTTATCACTTATTGTACATTTGTGACGTGTGAGAGCTGAAGGCAGCGAGTATGAGCAAGTGGTTTTATCATTTGACTTCCTGCACTGAGGTTAATGAAGCATTGTGGCAAGAGTACTGGAGTCAAGCTGAAAATAGAGGAAGGTAAATGAATATAAAAGGATGGATTGTATTTTATCAGAGAGGCTGAAGTGCTGTCAGAGCATCTCGCTGTAAGTAATTAAGGTGACAATTAGTCGCTGCTCAACAGCAAGCAGCCATTTATCCCTAATGTAACCTTCCACCATAGTTCCATTAGTCTTTTTACATTTTTTAGATTGCTCTCACATCACTGCTCTTGTTCTATTTGTCTCCTCTGTAGAATATCTGCAGCTTCTCCTCCTCCTTTATTCGTTTTCTGTCCTGTCCTCTTTCTAAATCCTGAGCTCTTTCCTTTTCTTTTGTAATTCCCCTCCTGTCCACCAATCCTCCTTTCAGGCCTGATTTATGGGGCCGCCAGCAACAAGAGAGTTATAATTCAATAAATCTCCATTATTCATCAGAATAAACTGTGGACATTTCTAGTAAACACTTTTCAAATAAAACGGGGAGGCATTCGTCAATAGGCTTTTCCAGCACCAGTTAGTCTGAGGGTATAAATTTTCACTCGAGGGTGTACACTGTGGTACACTGTGCCACCTGGGGACTCTGTTTGTTAAAGGTGTACAGACTTATTCATGCTGCAAGTGAAATCCATCTGGTCCCAATCAAACAGAGTACTTTTGAATGAACTCGAGGTGCTCCAGATCATAAAAAGTCAAAGCCAGGCTGGGACCATTGTGGAGAACTGATGAATTGAAGCTGTGCCTCAGTCTCTCGTGGAGGACCGAGGTCTCTGCAGTCTTTTATTTTGGAGGCAGGAACTGATTAGGCCTTAATGGGCAGCACACCAACTGTTGGGTGCACAAATGAAGTCATATAATTTTGAATATTTCTATTTTTCGTCTCAACTCACTACAACATACTTATTGTTGGTGAACCTGCTTTCTCAAGTTGACTCTGGACTTTCACCTTGTGAGAAAACCTGTGTTTTAATGATGCTGCTCTTGTGACTACTTTTATTTCTTTAAAGCTTTAAACCAAGCAAGACGCCGTTATACAAAAAAAATAATCAGCTGGATCTTTGCCAACTTTGAGAAAATAATGGTGGTGGTAAGCCACAATATTAAAAGGAAGAATGAGGTATTTTATTTTGGAGTAAGGAACTGATTAGGGCTTAATGGGCAGCGGACCAACTGTGAGGTGCACAAATTAAAGTAACATTATGCAACCGTGTTAGCTTATAATTTCAGTTTGAATATAATTTGGGGGTTCACTGACTTAAAAAAGGGAGAATGGTGACACTTTCATTCCCACTTTGAGTAAAAGCTAAATCATTCTTACACCAAAATTAGCAGGTACGCGCAAGTAAGAAGGCAATTAACTCCTTTCACATTGCATCACGTTTTCACAGGTACTAAATGTTTGACATCACAAATGTCCTGTCCTTGCCGTCTCGCCTTATCAGCACATTCACCTGGAAGTTTCAAAGTATTGACCTGGGAGTGAATGCTGATTGAGCAAATTCCCATAGCAGAATAAAGCATGATGGTAGTGTGTAATGTTTTTAATGACTGGTGGAGAAGATGTTATAGTGTTACTTTAAGTCATATTAATTTATGAAATTGCAACACAATACAACATACATGCTGGGAATTAAGTTTTGGTTTCTAGCTGAGGTCTCTAGTTTTCCCACTGAGCATGGATACAGGACACTGCCTCCCTGCAGCAGCCCTATTCTCTGCTCCCTATTAGTCGAGGACCCGTCAGGAGGCTGTTGGTGGTGCCCACAGCCTTCTGGCATTGCACTGATCCATCTGCCCATTAAAAATCTGTCAGTATCAACTGTGCAAACATACAGCGATGCCTAATGTTACAGCAGGTGTGAGGAGAAGGCATGTGCACCTTTAGGAATACTTGGACACATGTATGTGTGGCTATTCTGTTTTTGTGCTGCTAGCCCTCTAATTGGCAATAATACTTCATCTCTTGCTTGAAGCTCTGGCAGAAGAGACAGCCATTAGCCATGTGTCCATCAGAGTCACGCCTCACTGGGAGAACAGAAGCCTCAAGGCGTGTTTACATAGTCAACACTCACACACATGCTGCCTATTGCTCCTCACTAGAGTCAAGAAGAGTCACTGTCACTCTGCTCATCCTTGTAGACTAGATCTTCTCTAAAGCTTCTGACTTGGCTCAGGTGTTGTGGCATTTTTCCGTTCTGAGTGGAAATATACAGCATGTTGGAAATAATTAGTTTAGCCTAACATTTCTGAAGGTTACTCTCTCATTCATTGGCTGAGACACAAACACAGTCACTTGACAGCAGATTCACTGAGAAACGCTGGTGACTTTCTTCAAAAGAGAAGTGTGTTCTGACCACAGGGACCTTAACATGATACAAAAACCTCATGCATCAATATCTCCTTAACTTTGGCACTTTTGTGTAATGCCGAGTGCAGCATCTCAAGTACAAGACCACTCATGAATGAGTTAATTTATTCGCCATATTTCTCCTCATTTGAGGGTCACGCTGGGGCTGGAGCCAATCCCAGCTGACTTTTGGCAAGAGGTACAATACACACTGGACATGTACTTGACTGGAGGATCTGGAGAAGAAAAGCAAAACCTGAGCGAATCCCAGTAATCTTCAGCCCCCTTCCATGAGGCTAAACCCTACTAGCTGGAAAGTCGTACCACAAATGTGGTAGAAAGCAAAAACAGAAGAGAAATTTCACTTTAAACTACAAAAACAGGATGATAGATAAAGGGAGGGAGGGAGAAACTGAGTGAGGCAGCAGATGGCAAGAAGGCAAACAAACAGACAAGGCAACACATGCACATCATCATACACAAACGCATGAGGTCAAACAGTAAAGCTCACAATGATTCTCTTGGAAATTCCAAGGTAATTATTCCTTCCCTGAAGCAAATATACACTGTCTGGAGCCTCCATACAAAAATAACAGGGCGAACATGCAAACACATGGACCAGCTGTTTGTGATAAACCCAGAACCTCCCTGCTGTGGCAGCAGCGCTAACCACTGTACCAACGTGCCACCCAATAAATACATAAAATGATTTATTGTGGTCCCGGGAGGGATCAGATCCTGTCAATGTGCACTGCAAACAAACATTAGAGCCTGAGTCCACACATTAAATAACCATGTTTGCCTCGAATGGGTGCACTTTTGCTTCTGAGCATTGACTGTATATCGACATGGATGACATGACAGCTGTCTCGATTACCTGCTGGGAGCTGTCTTCAGTACATAAACCCTGACCTCTCCGTGTTAGCAGATGGGACGTAGACCAAACATAAGTCAACATTTGATGCCTTTGCTGCAAGAGGTACATTTTGGCTTAATTTCTGAATCCTGGGCAGAAGTGGAGATGCTTCGTCCATCTTTATATACAGTCGATGTTGATGACTGCAAGTGGCTGTGAGTGGTTTTACATTATAAAGACTGATCACACTAAACACACAAGTCATTTACTGTACCTGTGACTGTTTAGTTGAAATCCCACATTCTGATCTTATTAGCCGCAGCAATCTGTTGTGTAAACACAGTTTCTGTTTATAACGATCGAGAATGTTACTTTGATGCTGTAGGGCTTTTTAGTGACTTGATTTTGGAGAAAATATTCAACCATAATTAAAAAACAAACAAATAGAAATAAAGTATTTAATTATAATTTTGGATTGTTTTATATTACATCTAGAAATCTTTAGTTTTAAAGTGGGATACAAATGTGAGATACTCTACTTGGGTTTTAGTGTATCAGGGTATGTCGCTCTGACATATGGAATTTCGCACCATAGAGTCTTTTACAGGGACTCAGTCGATCCAGAGTTTAAGTTATCATTTTAATGAGGTTCATATGATAGAATGATGTTGTTCTTGGCCCAGAAACCAGTCCGTCCACCTTCCACCAGACCCAGCTTTTATGCCAAGCTTTATAAGCCTCAGGTAAAGGAAGGTGTGAGTTTTTGGGGCGATCCAAAACTTAAAGGATCTAAGTCAAAAGTAAGGTAAATCCCTGAAATTTTGGCCCCACTTATGTATGAGGCTCAAACCCCGCCAGATAGACGGCAGTTACTCAAAGGTGACGTAAAGCACAAAGTCAAGAGATATTTAACTTTAAAGTAGAAAAACAGGAATATAGAAAGAAGGGGGAGAGAAGAAGGACAATCATACAACATGAGGTTGCATATCGTCAACCAGTATAATGCAGAACAAGATGGAAATATTCAAGTTAATAATTCCTTCCCTGAAGCAATTATATGCTGTCTGGAGCCACAATGCAAAAATACATTCCACGTAGTCAAGCTAGCGGTGTGCATCCAGCAAGTAGTCTCAGACATGTCCTGACTAGCAAATACGTCTGCTCCAGTACGCGATAACAGCGAAAGCTATCAAATCGCCACGGCTCATTCCGTCAACCTGCCTGAGAGGCTGCACACTCTTATCACCTGCCTGTCAGACAAGATATTTCTGGAAGATTACAGGGAAGCTGACAAAAACATTCCAAATGCATGTACCAGTCATACACATGTCGTACATGTGCAGCTTGTGAGGCTGGGCGCTGTGGCCATTAGCCCTCTCAATGGTTGGGCATTATGACGCTCCACTGGAAGGACACAGGTCTTACCCCATACACGTGCTTCGCCCCAGCCTTGGCCGCAAACATGGACAGGATCCCGGTCCCGCTTCCGACATCCAGCACTATTTTGTCCTTGAAGACATGCTTGTTGTGGTACATGGAGTTCCTGTAGGTGAGCGTCCTTACCTCGTCCTTCAGCATCTCCTGGTTAAAGCATATGATTAATGATATCAGGAAAATGGTATCACAGCTAAAACCCCCCAAGGGGAGGGATGATTTGTTAAATTAAAATAACTGGCCAGACGTTGAGATGTGTGGATTTGCTGTGATAATCTGCAGCGGAGCATTGACAAATAACCAACAGGCTTCACCTAATCTATCCATCACTATTCTATCACAGACAAATGGCTCTACAGTTAAATCCATTATCTGTGTTTCTGAATAAGCTCTGTCTGGTCTCTGTCTCTCTCCACAAATGTGAAGACTTTTAAGAAATGACAAAAATAAGTCTGACCTACATTCAAAAATACAAAATGAAAACATTCTCACAGGTCAAACAGGGAACATGTTCTTTTTATAGAGACTCTAATACTTTGTCTCCTCTTGAGAATGCAGCTGAACTCTGAGGGAAGAGATAACCAAAGAGACACATTATCTTGAATGGTAGCACCTATAGAGGGAGAACGATTATTTTAAGTCCTAAATCATGTCTCGTTCTCGATAAGGACGGAGAAAGTTTAGAGAGTTTTAAAGTTGCAACATTCCCAAGGAATCATGGATTACTTCACAGCCAAAGCATGGCATACTGTATGTCTAGGGTCCTGCAGCCAATGGGGGACCTTGGCCTCAGGATTTTGACAGTTACAGTTATTGAAATTGTGTATCACTTAACTTTAAATCGTGTAGCATGATTCGCATTTGTCTAATGCTCAATTCAGAAGAAGAAACTTTTACGTAATTCTCACTGTAACGGAACAGTACCTCGTGGATACCGAAATGGGCATAGGAGTCAAAGTAGTAGTCTCGTGAGGTCATCTCCTCTGGATTAAGGAACTTGGACATCTTGCCCCGTCCCGGACAGCTCGGGAGGTTGGCGGCGTGGGGCGTGTGTGGTGGGAGAGCGGGCCTCGTCACGTGCTGGATGGAAGGCACAGGTTTGGGCAACGAGGTGGGCTGTGCCGACTGGGATGGGATGATGCGGATTGGCTGTGGCTGCGTCTGTGGCTGCTGGAGAGCGGAGAGATACAGATTAAAAAACACTTGACCCGACTTTTGGCAAGTTAACACCTTTTGGCGCAAGAATGAAAACAAGGACAGGAAAGCAAATCAGATGATGTGGTTTATGTTGGAGGGCAGTAATTGGCTCAGATTCATTATCCATTGCCCTTAATATTTCCATCTGCTGTCAGAGCAGAACCCCAATCTGGATCATACTCTGATCACTGACATGAAGTCTGTCAGCAGGCAGAAAGACTCTGCTCTGCACAGAGGGTACATCCATAATGGCCTGATTCTCACCTCTAAAGCCTGCTGGGAAGATCTGGCTATTGGAGTGGGTGTGAGTCTGACAGAGAGAGAGGGGGATGGAGAAACAGACGCCCAGTATCTCAGTGCTGAGCGAAGGGAGCTAATCTGCTGTTTATTCTCAGTACAATGTTCAGGCTTCTAAAAATAATTGATTGATACTTGGCACGGTGGACAGAAATATGTGCTTTCAACAGCTGACAGGGATATTCCATGACAACAGTGTATTTGATATTTCACGCGGAAGAAGAAATGTTTTAGGTTATAATGGTAAAGCAGGATTTCCATCTCAAATGTATGTCCTCTCATGTACTTTTTGAAAAATTATTTTGTGAGCAAAGTATTTTATGTTATTATTGGTGAGTCGCCAAATAACTGGGAGGCCGGAGGCTGATCTCCTCCAGCCCATTTGTGACCCTGAACCCCAAATTGTCGCTGCTGGTTTTCCCATAAATGTTTAAAATCTTTGAATGGTCAAATAAATTATTAATGCAACTGAATTTAAACCATTCCTTTGCATGTTTTAAGTTGACTACAGTGTCATTCAGAGCTCAATATGCCATACATAGCATTAGCTCTGATATAATAACAATAATATCCAGCAGTGAGTGAAATTCATCGCTTATTTCAGAGAGTTTAAATTACTGTAACATATTGACTTATCACTTCAATGTAATGCAACAGGACTGACACATAACAGAGTCAATAAGATGGATAAGTTCATTAATAGATGAAGTCGCACTGCTGTGATTTACAGCGACAGCACAGTGTGACAACATAGATATAATGCACTTAAAGTCAGATTTCTGTCAGTGATATTGATTTTCCTTGTGTGAGATAATTGCCTCTTGTTTCTACTCCCTTTGTCTTTATTTATTTCTTTAAAATGAGGTACAATTTTTATTTTTGTCACAACGTGGCACACCGACACTGAAACTCACAGTAGAGAGATAACAATGAAATCTGAAGCAGACATTCATCTTCTTAGTTTTTGTCGTCCTGTTGGTGATCCCCTGACTATTCAATTACAATCATCATCGATCTAAAGTTCTTTGGGTAATGACTAGATGTCTGCAAAAATAAAGACGTAAACCTCAGATGCACTTTAATCATGCCTCAACTTTAAATCATCACTGATAGTTGTACATACAAACTGTAACATAAACAAGTGAATAATTAATTAATGATTGAATAAATCAATAATTCATAAAATTGTACAAAACAAAAAACTGCTCTGCTTTTAAAATCTAGACAACCATAGTCCTTCCTCTTGTTTTCACAGATTTGAAGTTAACTGGTACAGCTTACATGAGTGAGGGATATATGAAAGATCCCACTTTTGATGAATGTTTAACTTTTGATTTAAAAGCAAAGACCTGCAATCGAATGTCTTAATCCTTTAATCTGTGTTGCTGATCTGCAGAGGCACAGTGCATCGCAGCCACGACAGAATTAACCTACTAACTGCGATGGAGATATCATCACAGCAACTTAATCATTATGGTCATCAGATGCACTTTGTCTGAGTCTGTGCTGTAATTGATGCTTCCCATTGAATGTTTCCATGTAGCGAGTCCCATCAAATAACAGTAAGGTCAGCAATAGGATGTGCACACTCCCAGGCTCAAAGACTGCAGATTAAATGGAGCCAACTAAAGAAATCCTCGTTGGATAAATAAATGGCGACAAGCCAATGCTATGACTCCATAATTGCAGGATAGGGCTGCAGAGGAGGTGCCACAAAATCACTGCAGGGGGACATTAAGGGATAGATTAGAGCTGACTTCACAGATTAGAGCAGCTGCAGTGATTGTAACTGAGATGGGTGGCACACGTCCCTGCTGATAAACAAACGTGAGGTTAAGAGACTGGAATCTCATCACTGCACATCTGGACTAAAGGTGAGACCTGTTATCTGAGAATACTTTTACTTGGTGCTCATATTACAGAGTCACTTTGCTCCTGTTTGGCTGTTGACCCTTGTTTGTGTAGTGTTACTCCTAAAGTCGGTGGTTGTATCCAAAGTTAGGTTGGTTGGTAAACTTGAGGGCTTTTTACTTTGGCACGGTAAAAGTAAATCAGCATCTTTCATTTTTCATACGATGGAAAATAACTTCAAACTTTTAGGAAGAAGGATCACTTTGGTTTTCTACCATCACAGCACTCAGCCACCTTTGATAACCTAATTTTTCCAAGACATGAGGGATGAGAAGGGCACAGCTCCGTCATCCTGTCTCACTCCTTTTATTGTAAGGGACCAGTTGCCTTCTTGCCCTCAGAGAGAAGCATATTGATAAAATCCTGAGAGCTCGACAAGAACTCGCTTTGAGGAAACGTTTTGTGATGAATAATGTATAATGAAGCAATATGCAGCTGTCAGCAACTTCACAGGGAGCTTGACTCTTTTAAACATTCCAAAAAAGAAGAAATGTGCATCGTTCCTACAGCATCCAACCCCTTTTGTGAATACAAATCTGGTGCATGGTCTCAATAAAACACGGGGGATCGTGGTGTGCTTGTGCTGAACACAGCCCCAGCGAGGAACCATGCAGGCAGGGTAGATGAATTCTCTGCTGCAGTGTGTCAGAACATAGATCTCACATGGAGGTGCATGTGGAGAATTTGCAATCAAAGATTTTTCAGGGGGCTGAGAGAAGTGGGGATTCAGAGACCACTCCCCTGTGCCGGTGATACGTCATTCTTCAGCTCACCCACTTCCTCAAACTCGCTCTCCACATACGCACCAACTCTCAGCTTTCTCCGGTTTGCCTGCAACGTGCTGCAGCACCTTGGACAGCGCAGGTCTGATCTCAGACCAGCAGCAAGAAAACACCTTGTTTCTCCTCCTCCTTGTTAAAACTGGTTCTTTACATTTCATTTCAAGAGAATACAGTTAGATCTTTTTGGACGTGGTCCAAATGTGTAGGGAGAACACACTTTTGGTTCCCTCCTCTCACTGTCCTGTCTGCTATAGTAAAATAAAAGTGAGAATCTTCCTCCTCACATTGAAAACACCTGCACAGCTTCTTAACCTTGGGAGTAACACGGTTTAAAAAAGAGACACCGGTAAGACTGTGCATGGAAATGTTCAAGTGCACTCGATTCTGTCTGGAAACGCTCACTCGTGTGTTATGCGTAAAATGCTGGTTGGTGGTGGAGAGGCGGTGCAAACATCCTTGCAGAGAAAGAGAGAGACTATCACTGACTTGTTGTCTCACTCACACCCAACATCAGCATTGTGTCCGAGATGCAACTTCCAGGCTGCTGCAGGACGCGCTGCTGCAGGACGCATCAGAGGCCATGTTAAGTGACCGCTCGCATTTCAGCCATGGTAAATCATAAAGGTGTTTCTCACACTTACCTCACTGCTCTCAGACTCCGCCATTTTTCTCCTGAGGAGCATGCAGCGGGACGAGTGTCTAATTCCCATAAGAGCCAGGAGAAATAAAAATGTACACACACTTGATAGAAGTAAAAGAGAAAACAAAAATGCGCCTCCTCGATCTTTTCCAGGCTCTTTTTGTTCGTCACCAATCAAATAGTTCTCATTCGCATCCCAGCCTGCAGTTCTCTTTAGAAATCCTAAGAATGTGAAAAGACACAAAACTACACCAGGTCCCAGAAGCATTGCAGCAAGCATCCCCATAGAGTGGAGCGTGTTCCATGGTGCAAAAGTTTGCAGTCCACCGGTTCCTGGAGAGCAGGAGGGGGAAAGGCATCTTTACGCATCAGCTGAGATTGAGATAAGAACGAGAGAGGGAGAGGGGAGGGGGGAGAGGGGGGGATCTGAACGCAGCGTCCTCTCCCCTGACCCGGTGAGCACAGATATGAATCTCAGAAGCCTGCCGCAGGAAAAGCAGCAGCGTGTCATGAAAAACACTGTTGTAGCTCCAGTTTGATTGATTCCTCCACCGCAACGTTGTTTCTAAAAATAGTAACGCAGCCGCTGCCGCCGCGCGCAGTGGAAGAGAGTGCATGTGCAGAAATCTGATGACTCTGGAAACGTGTGCATGAGTCTCTCACTAACACTCTGCAGCGTTAAAGTCCCCACGTGCTCATCACAGCCACTGCTGCGTTTATTCGCTCTCCATCTCGCCCGAGAAAGTTGGAGTTGGTCCACTGTGCTACAAACACACACACACACACACACACACACACACACACACACACACCCTTTGCCAGCCCCTCACCCAAACCATCACTACATTCCTAACCCTAGCCTAAACCTAATCCTAATCTTAATATTCCTCAATCTGTTGGGTGTTTGCTCAAAATGGTCCTCACAAATGTATAAGTGCAAGTGTACACACACTCACCCCCATGCGCACTCATCTCTCCATGACTTTCCTTAACCTAAACCAAACCTTAGCCTCACCTTAACCTAAACCTTAATGCAATCCAAACCTTAGCCTTAAACTTAACCTAACCTTAAAACACATGTCTTGGCCCTAAAATTTTGATATTTAAGCTTTTCGTCCCCATAAGGAAGACAAGTCCCCATTCTGGGACTCTGTGGACAAATTTAGGTCCCCACAAAATGAGTAATACCTGCAACACACGCAATCATTCAAGTTTGCACCACTCTCCCTATTAGTTTGTTTGAACTTCCATTCATTGTGGACAGCCAAACCAAAACCTAATCCTTAACTTAACCATGTCCAACCCTAACCTTAATCTAACCTCAATTCTAACTGGGCTGTCGTCCCTGTGATGTTTACTGGTTCTGACAAGGTCTGTGTTTAAGCACACACTCCAAGGATAAACTGTATCTCCCTTTCACGTAAACACCATTTTCCCTTAATGTCTCTCTCCTGTACCAGAACCTTTTATAATGAAAGTCTCCACTGTAAAGTGCATTATTCTGCATTGAATCTTTTGTTTGACCTTTTATTCAACCAGGATGGACTCTGGAGATCTCTTGTTACAATAATTACGACACCCACAATTCAGCTCACACTGCAGTGCTTTAGATTTTTTGCAAATTGCTGCAGAGAGGCGCTGCTGTCGGGACTGTTTCATAACTAAAACGTGTGCGATTGTATATTGTCTCTGAAGTCTTCTGCTTTTGCACTGGTGTCTATTTTGAGGAGAGGCCATCCCTCTACCACCCACACCACTCACAACTTGTTACATTATTCAACAGAGAGGGTAAGCAGACACTGGCCAAGCACTAAAGCAGGCACCAGGATAGAAACCCGTTCTGATGCTGTTTTTGCTGTGCACACTTTAAGGCATAAATATGAATGTTAATGCATTCAAATATTGTTGTATTCTTTATGTGGACATTAACTGTATGCGAACCGCGGGAAACAAATATGACAGGCACACAGGACACCACATGTATACTGAGACTGAGGAGGCTGGGTTTTTGTGACCAATACTGCAGTGCTAGCATGACCAAAAAACACCTGACAAGCCCTCAAATTCTGATGATCAATATTTCACCACACAGTCGAGCAGAGTGTCACTGAGATGTTGTTTGATCTCATTGCAAATTCTCTCCTATAATGTGCTGTGTCATCTTCTCACTTTGAGAGGATCAGAATCTGAGATGCGCTGTTATCGCTTTAATCATCTCATCTTTGCTTCGCTCTGATGTACATCCTCTGGTCTTTTATCATCTCTGACTGCTGCTGCATATACCCTGTCACTTTTGTTTTTGATAAAACAGAAATGCTCAGATCAATGGTAATAATACATCTACCAGTTACAATAATTGAGTCCTGCTATGATGTACAGAGAGGATGTGTTTGGACTCTCCAATTTTGTGTGTGTGTGTGTCTGTGCGTGTGCGTGTGCAGAAGGTGCCGGCCATTATCTTTGCGAGGGCACTGCAGCCTTGTGAAGCCTAATTAGGCGATTGTGCCTCCGCTGAACCTGCTGAATTGTAGTCGCACTCTTACAAACCAGCGGAAATAACAGAAGCAGCGAATGACTTGGACTTCATTAACTTCGATATGTACAATGTGAGCCACAGGAACAAATGTGTTTAATTACACACTTACGGTTTGTGATTCTGCTCCGGCAGCTGTAAAAAGATCGGCACATTTGTACCCGCTGCTGTAACTTATTCATTCAGTTGACAGGAAGTAAGATTTACCATTTCTATTTACCCACCCACCCTATCTCCCGTGTTCCTGTTTGATTGCTGCTTGGCATTTGTTCTCCCAGAGTTCATTGTGGGTTCATCTGCAGCAAAGGGAAGGGATTTCCCAACAGTTTGATATACATCTTCTTGGCATGGCGCAAGTGCAAATTTTCATACATGATTTGTGGTGTAAATACAGTGTGGAACCGATGCTCCGTCCAGGTTTACATGTATAGTGTAACCGCAGAGCTTTGATCAGGAGAGTGCTGCGGACTCTTGCTTTGTTTAAAGAAACTCTCAATATGCAGTAAAGAGTTTGGTTTGGTTGGTGCCTGTTTAGTTGTCTAAAGGAGGGTTTTACATGTAACCTGACATCTTTCCCAAATGAAGTCCAAAGGAATTACATCTTAATTAAATCTAAAGAAAAAGAAAAAACTATATGTCTTACAGGACTGCAAAAATTAAAACCAGAACAAACAGAATGAATGAAACCATCTTTTAGGAAATTTATTTTGACTTGTACTTACCATACCATACTCTAACATGGAGGAGGTTGGATTTATGACCTTTACTGAAGTCAGCCCCAAGGGTGCATTCAAGACGCATCGGCTTCACTTTTTGGGAGCAGTCATGTCATCCATCTTTATATATACAGCCTGTGGTTTTCACCCATGTTACCAAATAAATGTGCAAAATCTTTTTACAAAGACACTAAGTCTTTCAGCTTTGTGGGGCAGATGTGTAGATTTAGAATGTTTTCCTTGGAATATATAACTAAAACACAGAGCCTTGGTGTAATTCTGTGTTAATGTCATATCGCACTTATTGTGTTTACCAGTTTTCAACTTGTAAATTCACTTAGACTCTCAGAAATATCAGTTTGCAAACTCAAAGCGGCACCACAGCTGCATAACTTGTTGCACTCTAATCATATCCCTGTCTTTAGTTTTGTAATGTGTACGCTTACAAGCCGCAATCATAGAAATCATCCCTCTAATCATCCACTCTGTTTGACATGAGTACAGTAATGTCTTATCTATGGGATCATTTGGGGACGCAGTGCTCATGATCTCCCTCATTTCGATTCTAGGTCTATCTATCCCGTCTTCAAGATAATGAAAATCTCGGTAATCAAACTGTTTAACCACTGCCACTTTTTACAGTTTACTTTGGAGGAACTTGAATCTGATTGTACGCTGCTGGTTTGAATTATGCTGTAACTGTATTTTCCTGGAAGTATGACTTTATGGGAAACCTGAGGCCTGAGTTTAGAATCTACTTGATTTCATTGTGAAGCGTTGTGCAGAGGGGTCTGTTTTTGATGGTGGAGCAAAGAAAAAAAAAGCAGCAAACTAGTTTGCTTTAGTAAAGTTGACTGCTGTTCATTTATGACTATCTCTACAATGACAGGTATGCCTGATACAAGGTTAAGATAAATCTTCAACACCCCACCAGAGGAGCCTCTGGTATCCTGCTGCTAGCCACCTCCTCCAGGTAAAGTCAAATTACACATCAATTATTCCCCAAAGATGATATCTGTCATTTTAGATGGTTAGTTTGATTTGAATTAGATTTTTAATACAATTAAAACAGGGTAAAAACCTTCATACTGCGGCTCAATATCATGAAATGAGCCAGAATTGCGTAATTCTGCTAGCTAAGAAATAATGAATGATGAAAGATTAAAAAACATGACCTCCTTTGTAGAGGTAATGATCAGCATCAGAACCTGTGCAGTGTCCTTCTTTTTAAATGCATCAAAGCAGCCAACTTTAAATTGCTTGTTAATCAAACCATTAACTTGCCTCACCACACATATTGGGCCGATGGCAGAGGGTCGAAACTGATAATCAGGGTCTTTGAAGTGACTTTGAATTGGGACTTAACTCAACTTTACTCACACAGTCACAAATAACAATCATATGCTACATGTCCCTTGTCCATTCAAAGCCAGCCTCAGACAGATTGGGCTCACATTCTGACAGGTTCCCAGGTGGATCATTGGCCTTAGTGAGGCAGGTAAGCCGTGGGACCTCATCACTGCTAGTCATCGCTGTGTTGTTTTTCCACCACGAGGCCCTAAAACTGATGGGCCCTGTTGCTGATAGCTTTTTCCCCACAATTCATCAATCTCCCTGACAGTTTCCAGCCTTATTTATTCCCCCTCACATCCCCACAAAAAAACACTGATAAGACAGAGTGCAGCAGCCGACCTGATAGCTTCTTATTAAAATATGGTTCCCTTGAAGACTGGCACAGTGATCGTCTGCAATCTTCGCTGTCAGTTATTGCTGTGTTAGAACAAATACTGAATAATTTCACGTTGGATTACAGGATATGACAATGTGAGAAAATGCTCGTCCAGACATCAAATAAAGGCTGACGCTGTTTTTCTTACATCAATATGTTGTTTGGCTCTTTATTTAGTTCCATGTTGATTAGAGCTCTGTGAATAAGAACGCTCGCAGCCGTCATTCATGCCTTTTGCAACGCATTGTGTGATGACTTGATTGACATTTCAAAGGTTGCCTTGGAACCTTATTATGCTGTTTCTGTGTGTTGTTGTTAAATGCTGCTTGATTGTATGAGGCTGATTTTAGCTGGTTTGTTTGATACCCAGCAGCCACGGATTGGTGACAGCGGCAGTGATTGGCTTCTGATGATAAACATGTGTTTACGTTGGCACTGAAATGAGTCACGGTGATGTATGTGCCTTACAGCAGTGGATGAAGCCATTTGCATGCATTGTATTGCCCTAAAAGAAGGGTTTATTTGGGTGTAAAGCCAGAATCCCTAAATTATTCTTTAAATAATCAAGACATGTATGGATTCTTGTGGCCCTGAGAGTTAAGCGCACTAAAGCATATGAAACACATACAAATAAACAAAACGCAGATGCATGTGTTTCCCTAAGTTGCCGTGCACCGAGCTCTCAGGGCCATGCACCATATTTGCCTTTTGATATCATAACAGTGCAACCTCATGATTAATTCCAACTCACATGTGACATACAAGACAGAGCTCAAATAAACATGAGAAACCACATGAAACCAGTCATTCCACACAGAACTCACTGATCATTTCTGGAACCACTGCACGTACGAGCTGCAGGCATTTTTGTATTCCTGAGACAGAAAAGTTGCCAAATTATATGCATCATAGTTAAGATCACATTAGAAGTGTTTTTGTGTTTTCAATTTCAAACACAAAGCCTTGTGTTTCCAGCTCATTATCAGCTGCTCCACGCAGCACTCTCTGGGAATCAGCCTCTGCATTGGAAAATGGATCAAATGCAGTCTGCGGAATTAATTGACTGTCGCGTGTGTTTTGACTTTGATGAGGTAAGGTGGGAGGAACTGATTCGAATGCTAAAACAGGAAAGTACGTGTAAAATCCATGTTTGCATGCTAGTTCTACTCCTCAATCCCAATATCTTTGACACACACACACATGCTCATATGCATACAAACACATATTTTAATCTTTCCAGTGTCGTTCTTGTTCGTGGAACTGGAATATACACGGCAAACTGACAGGCCCTTTATTCCATGTGGCTCTGAAGAGAAAACAAATGAACCTGCTGCTGTCACATCCACCTGACTTTCAGGAGGTGACAATCCAAAAGTTAAAATGAATATTGTGTGACAATATTGTTTTCTGTAAAGCAGTATTGTTCGTATGATGCTTGAACTAAATGCAGTTTATTGACCTAAAACAGGGTTGCACAGAAAGCAAAACTATTTAATCACAATAAAAATAGTATGATAATTGAATCACTTCAGTCTTTTCTATGTGCATGAGTTCTGCTAACAGACAGAACAAGAGTGCAAATAGATTCAGTGCTCCTTCGCGTGGAAAGATGACGTGGTTTGGCAACCTCATCCGGATGACTCCTGGGGTAGATCCTGAATTCACTGGTGAGATTAAATATCCAATCTGGGCTGGGGACACCTCGGTACTCCTAAAGGAAGAGCTGGAAAGCTTATCTATAGAGAGAGAGATGTCTAAAAAAAAAATCCACCCGAGCGTGGATAAGTGGAAGATGATGGAGTAATAACTCAATGCTCAATTTAATTTCTTGGGCTAACTCTCATTACATTTCTTCAACTGACTTTCGTAGAGCAGTGCCACTGTCACAATGGGAGGCTAAAACATTGCATTCACGTAAGTGGCAGTGACATAAGAGATCCAGTAGAAACATCTTAAATGGCTTGAAATAGCATGAAAATATGAAACTATACTGTTTTAAATAAAGACTAGAAAACAAAGGCAAATTCCTCCAGAAATAGATGTTTAAAAGACTGAGTCACTCTGAGCAAAAACTGCAGCACTCATTGCTTCTGTCTTTCCCGCAGCTCCACTCTGTGAGAAATTGAGGTCACACTGAGCGATGAGGTGATGAGGCTTCAGGGGCGTCAGGGGCATGGCCTACATGCTTCGGCCAAACATCCAACAACTTCAGGGTCTTCCGGTAAGAACGACTTCTTGTGGTATCCTGAGTGATGTTAAGTCACTCAGTGATGTTAAAAAATACAGATGTGACATGATATTTCTTTTTAAAAAAAACAGAAACTGTGAAATACTCCCCTGTCTTGTGTTGTTTAACTACCATCTTATGACAGTCTCTGGATTTTTGATGCAACTGAGTGAAGGATAATAAAAACCAAGAGCCACATTGAAACATGAAACACTGTGTGCTGGGAACAGAGCTGTTGTTATACGTATGTAGGCAGTGCACACAGAGCTCAACTGAGTTTCTATATCTTTTTCTTGAGAACCTGTGCCTGTGAGAAAAGGTCATGGTGAATGCAAATCATTAAGAGGACTGCAGTGTAGTGTTGCTATCAAATCTTCCCAGGGAGCAGAGAGTTAAATGCCTTGTTGCGGTTTTTCTGGCTCTCTTTCCTCCTCCCTCCTCTTTTCTTCTCTCCCTCAAGTTCCTGCGGTTGTGACATTCTCCAGGGAGAAGATCCATATTTAATGACCCAGCACAAGCTGCATGGAAATGGGCCTTAGAACCCAGCAGCAGGCACACTGGCTCCTGTTCTAATGCCCGCGCAGATATTTTTAGAAAGTTAACTTTATTAATGTTAATGAAAACACATCCATTCCCCAGTGGGACGACCATGGCAGGGTGCAAGCTCAACTTTTCAAGGGGTCATGAGCAGAGAATGCTAAAGAGTGGAGGGGAACACAAGGTGGGAGGCTTTTACACTTAAATGTAAGTGGCATCTTAAAAGTGACATTAAGAACAGACCCTTAACGTGTGGCTTAATTTATCCTGACAGTGCCTTCACTGTTTAGTGCCCTGCTCAGGTAAACATTTTCAGCCTTTCTTAATTGTATCCTGAGGTGGTCTCAAGCTAATACTGTTTGGAACTGCCAGTTCTGCCCTGTGGCCTCTATGCAGTCTGACAATCCTGGTGTGCTAAAGCAGAATATTAAATTCAAATTCTTTCTTCTTGACAGATGTCCAAACCGCCACTGGATTCTTTTAAAATATGTCTCCTAAGTTTTAACATTTCACTCCTCTAACTTTGTCAGACTCGGTTGGACGTTAAGTTCATTTTAATAAGGATAGATTTGAATTTTGTATTGCCATGCACCAAATGAAAGTGATGTGATGTAAATGAGAGTGCATTTGACTTATTCCCCTTCTAATGTCATCAAGGTTGAAAGATGGCGAGGCTGTAACTAGACAGCCCCTAGACTTCTTTATATACAGTCTATGGTCTAGCCGTGGTTGATGGGATGGAGAGGAGATTGATGATATAAATGAGATGAGATGAATGGACAGTAGTCGTGATTGGGGAGGAGCAGGGTCACAGCAAATTGCTGAAGTGACAGTTGTCAGTGAGAGAGGAGAACAAAGTTTGTCTAGATAAGAAAAGGCTGACTGTTCATCTCTTTTCCATCTGAAATGCAGTAGAAATAGAATAGAAAGCCTCTTCATGCTGACCTGGGATTTAATGTGAGTCTTTATAATGAAGCTCTTATCACTCACTCCTTTTCAATAAGAGCTGTCCCGTGCGTGTGTGTGTGTGTGTGCGCATGTGTGTATGTTTGTGTGAGGCTCACTCACAGCTGTGTGTTTTGTTAGCCTTATCATCACTAATCTCCATCTCATTAAAAGAAGACAGAAGCCTAGATTGATGCACACTGTTCCCTTTAAGCTCATCTACTGAGGCAGAAGTGTGGTGGTTCTGTTCACACTGCCCGGCAGACAGTTTACAGAATATTAATCATCAAGTAACTAGAACAAAATTAGACACTAGACAGTTATGTGTATGCATACTAAATGTTAAAACCTAAAAAGTATGGGTGCAGATTAAAAGGCAAAACTGCTGTTTCCCTTAATAATTAATAATCTGGATAATCGTTTGAGGACCTCAACTGTTAATTATTGTCAAGTTATAATACAGTAAATCATTTTATTAAAAGAGATTGTTTGACAGTGATTTTCAGGCCACATGTCATCAGAACCTTTCCATATAGGTACCAAAGACTGTATATAAAGTTATCTAAACCATAAACCCCGCCTCCTCCATGTTAGCCAATGGGACACAGGCTAAACTAAAAAGTCCAAACTCACATCAAATAAGTCCTCATTCATCATTTTAGGTAGTTGTTATCACACTGATGTTTGATCTAAATCACGTTTAATCTATTGTTTTATGCATTAAAAATCATGATTGACCGCGGAGACTGACTCGTGATTGGTTGAGCAAATGTATCGGCCTTGATATCGGCTCCATCCCCCAGATCACTGCTGTGTAGACTCTGGCTCTGAATGACATCCTCCGCACAAGGTGGAGGGAGAGGAGACACGTTGTCCATCTCAAAATATGGTCTATGGCATGTACACATTGGATCCATGGAATAAAATGACTCTTAATGAGTATTCATCCAGCAAACATTATGGATGATAGAGCAGCTTAATCCGTTATTGTGTATTTGTATATTCACAGTGATTAATTAAGTTCCGTCAGTATCAAGAGCTAATTAATAAAACAATCACAAACATTGGGGATCTTTAGTTTTATGTTGAACATTGCAACATTTTGTATGTGTGTGTATGGTTTGTTTGTGTGTTTGTTTGTGTGTGTTTGTGTGTAGTTGTGTGTAGTTGCATGGACATCTGTGTGCAACTAACTCCAAAGCCGGGCTATGAAACTCATTTCATGTGTTCATCAGAGCTTGACCGAGCTGCAGCCGGTGTTTGTTGTAACTCCCAGTGGAGTCATTTAGCATAAGGCTGAGGTGATTTACTCGGTGTTGCGTCTCCCCGGCCGAACATTTTCCCTTTGAGATTAAATGCAGTAACCTGTCGAAAGACAGAGGTCATTTCAACCACCTATCGTTCAGTCAGAAAATTATCAACTGTCCAGCTTATACGTCCAAGCTAATTCCACACTCTGAGTCTTAACGTTCGTTTTTTTAGCTGGTGTAAAAGAGCCGTGTCACAATCTAAATCCTTTAATTTAGATTGTGATTATCACCCTTTGACTGTGGATAGTGCATATGGACATCCATCAGGCCCTAACAGCCAGTTGGCCCTGCTTGGTATGCAGGAGCAAGGAGCGCAATAAAACGGCTCATTGCAGGTGACATCGTCCTGAGGGCATTCTGCCAATAAAAAGGCAGAGAACTCATTCATTCTGGAGCGTCAATTCGTATTCATTACTCTCTCACATCTGCGGAGCATGGCAGATTGATTGGGACGGCCTGAAAATGCAGAGACAAACTGTTTCTCCGTTAACCACCTTTCCATCAGCGACGACTGCATTCCTGTGAGCACTGATTAATTACTGCTGGTGTCTCTGGAGCACGGCGCCAAATGGAGAGGTCCAAGGTGACGACGGGATGAGGAAGGGGGAGTGGTAACTTAAAAAATGACTTGAAACTTGAAATACTGTGAAAAAGTTGTTACGCTTGGCTGAGGTGGAAAAGTTTGTGCATCAAGAAAAGGGAAATAATGATGAAAAACAACAGGGAAATAGACTGATAGACTTGCATGTTGACTGAAGAGACCGAAATAAGTGGGAGATGAAAACATCAGGTCTGTGAAGAGCTCTGAGGAGACATTCCTGAAACTGAAACATGAAACAAACATCATGGTTCTCTACTGGGGAAGTTTTAACCACCATTTGTGTTCCAGAATAAATGAACTACTTATTAATCATATCCTTATCCTTAATTAAAAAAGTCTGAAAACCTGGTCTGACTGTCGCTGCATGGTTCTGAGTTAGAAGATTACATTTCAGAAACTTTAAAAAAATAGTTTAGTTTGGTCCATGTCCCATCCACTAACATGGAGGAGGTGGGGCTCAACCCTGCCAGCAGGTTGTTACCAAAATGATTCGGGTTCACTTTTTGGAGAGGCTATAATGTTGTCCATTGTTATATACAATGTTCTGCATAATTTATCCTCCAGACGTCATTACAGGGTTTTATGGTATTAATAAATCTTTATCTTTATTATTTAGTGCAATAATTTATGATTTGGCTGAAACTCTGAATCCGTGCTTTGACCCTAGACGATATGAATCAGGGTTAGGTGACACAAGCACTGATGTGTGTATTGATGGGACTCTGCCTGTGGAGGAAGTGAAGGTTGTAGCTGTCTACCTGGGCCCAGCTGTGGCTCAGCAAGATAAGGGCTACCTGACTTTCTTCCCGACTTTGATAACTGCAGCTGACGGAGGATGATGGACAGCAAACCTTATTATGGATTTGACATTCAGATCAGCGGGATCAGAAGCACAGACGTCGGGGCTCAAAGGGCATGGACGAAGGCTGTCTGCAGTCCCGACTGTCTGCTCAAGTCCTGCGTCTGTATAACAAGGCTTCGCTTCTGTCCGTCTGTGGACATTTCATTGATTCAGATAATCCCTGAACTTTTAAGTACAAAATGCTAATTTTGATCATTTGACTGGGCGTTTCTTTGGAGATTCAGATTTTAAACCATCGTTGAGAAAACCAATCTGCAACATTCTCTGAGACATAACATGAAAGCTGATCCTTCATCTCGGCACTCTAGGGTTCTTAAATCCGATCTTGTCATTGTGGGCTTCAGTGATAAAGTCCACAGTCCTCATAGATAACTGTCCTCATAAACAACCTGAATCAATGGTGGGAGCCCCAAGGACACCTGACATCAGCTGTCAAAAAATAAGTTGATTATTCCCTCACTGGCGACCGACAACAACTTCTTGGTCCCAATTGGGCAGGAGAGGAATAGGAAGGTTAAAATGATAAGGATGTTGACTAGGAACACAAAGATCTTCCTAACTTTTAGCTGTCAACCTTTGACAAAGACAGGAAACATTTTATTATCATTATCATAGTTTAGGTATTTTTCTGCATATACGAAATGAAACACGTATCTTCCAAAACAAAGCAGGTCATTATAGTAAAACCTATATCAGTCATTCTATCATAGTGTATATATATGTATTGATATCATATATCAACAGATAAAAGCATATCACTGCAGACTGGATGGTTTAAGATATTTAATATTTGAGTTCTATATATATAATATAAATGTGTCAGTTTGTTACTCAACTGAAATTGATGTTGAGCCTCCAAGCATTAAATTAAAACTTGATGGCGAAGTAAATGTAAAAGTCAAACATTAAAGTGATGTCACAAAGGCAAGATGCAATTAGCAAGAGACTTCAGATCGAGAAAAACAGTTATAGAGAAAATATATAGAGTTTTCAAGCACTAAAAAGTTGACGCAGCTTTACTTTCAGCTGTCAGAATGGTCAAACAGCTGTTTTTATCTCATTAGTCATTAGTGGGTTTGTGAGGAAGGTTTAGTTACCCATTTTATCATCATTATTAAAAATGTCCATCTTACCGTGTAAATGGCAACATCCCCTCCAGGCTTATACTAACACTCAGACTTTGCTCTTTCTTGAAGAGGCCAAGTGAAGTGCTGCTGTTCATCTGTTCCAGGTCTTTCGTGTGGCAGCCGTACAGCAGGCGACAGATCATTGTCCTGCCTCCGTATTTCAGGTGGCGATAAGCATTTTCATTCAGCGCCTCTCATTTGTCCTTATTACCCCCGGGGACAGACCTTATACGCAACTGCATTGACAAATACTCACAGTTTTGCATATTTACTATCTGGAAGTAGCCTGTTGCTGTGTTGGAGGATTGTCACACACACAAGAGAGATCCAAAACACACATGTCAACACACACACACACGCATTTTCCTTAAATGAATATAAGCAAAACACATCAGACAAAACCCTGTGGGCTAAAGACAGTTTAGTAAAGCCTAGACTTCCAGTCTAGACTGAATAATCAGGCTCTAATCAGCCCATAAGTCCACCTACACACACATGACAGAGACACCCACAGGCTATTGCGACTTAATTAGAGAGCGGTGCTGATAGGAAAAAAAAAAACTCTGTGGGCTCTTTCTCCATCAGTGGCTCAGAACCAATTCCACCAATCTTCTCTAATCAGGTTTAACTGTCTGACTGTGAGGGGAAGAAGAGACGATGTATGGTGAGCTGTGATTTCTCAGTCAAAGCACTCAGACTGAGTGCCTCTACTTCCCCTGCTACCTGCTGAGCATAATGCACTTTGTTTGTAACGTGATTAAAGGTCCGGCAAGAGCTTTGAAGCTGCATCCGAATTCACCGTTAGGTTGAGGGGAAATGGATCCCCAAGTCACATCAGGTTCAGACCTGTGTGTGTTCGAGGAAATGGGTATTGAATATTCCACATTGTAAGATTGTTGTTCCCATCGCTCAATGTTAATATTGTAGATGAGTCTGCAGGAGGCTCTCTGACCCACCTGTTCTGGATATGTCCAAGATCGTAGTTCTGGTGTCTTCTACCCATGGTTCCCTGATATGTGTGGAACTTGATCCAGAGATAGCATGATTTGAGTTTTCTTTCTTTACAAAACCACAGTAACTCTGCGCAAACCATTTTTATCTCAGGGAGGATGATTACAAAAATGGTAATTTGAAATCTTTGGAAGTCAGATATTGTGTCTGCCTTTAAAACTTTGTAAGTTTGTAAGTTTATTACAGACTATAATTATATACGGAAAGATGGACAATCCTCACCATGTCTTGAGATATGGAATATAGAAGGAAATTGCTGTGCCTGAACGCTTGTGTTAAGATGTGCTGTGGAGTAGACATAATGAAGCAGTGTCATTTGTTGTTTGAACTCATTGAAGTGCAGCCTGTTTTAAGACATCCATAATTATACCACTGAATATTATTGTCTATTTATTTTATATTTGAATACACTCTTGAAGGTGTGTGTGTCCATTAGTGAGATTATTGTTTTCTCATTTAAGTCATATATCTTCATCTCACTCACGGCCAAACACACTTCAATTCATAGATTATAGACGATGCAAGCTATATTGAGATTTTGTGTATCTGTGTGTCTTTTGTCTATTCATTCATGAAAACATTATACATAATACACAAAACTTATTTCAAAACATAATGAGACATTTTGGAAATGAATATTTAATTTGCGGACATGGCATTGGAGACATGAGAGTGCCCTGCATCTTCTTACCTAACGCCCACACAAGAAAGCAAATGAACATATTTCTATAAGGTTCAGCAAAGTATTTTAGTATTTTTGTCCAGCACTTTGCAGCATCTGCCAAGAAGGGAGGCAGGTGGCTCAGACTGCCTGGTGGTGGTGAACGTAATGTTCGTTGTGTCATCTCCATGTTGATGCCTCGCTTCACAAGACGCTGCCATCGTCTGCCGAGAGGAACAGTTGGGGCACTGCAGATGCTTTCACATCCCAGCACTAACGGAGAGGAGTGCCTCTCTCTCACACACACACAATTACACTCACACTCACACACTCCTTCCATGGCTGCTGCTCCAATTATTCCTGCTAAGTTGAACAAATCCACCAGACAGAAGAAAGCGAAAGAATGACAGTGGCTCATTTGCTGCAACATTCGTGTCTTTTCCACAGCGACGCCATCGCAGGTTGTAAAGTCAACAGCAGTGTCGGTGATGAATGAACACTGAATACATGATGCATGAGTGAAGATGTTTTACATGTGTATCTTCACAGACAGTGTTTTAAACACCTTCACAGTGGCAAAGCAAGTTGTTTATTATTTATGGAGATTGGGACGACTCTCACTGCTTAACGACCTGATTACTGCGGTTGCACAATGAGCGAGCGTTTTGTCACATTACCGACAACAGACGATTACGATCAATTCTTGCGAGGGAGTGCTTTTTAATGTTCTCCATCAAGATGAGGAGGAGGAGGAAGGAATCCAATTCCATCCTCTGCATAAAGCTATTTCCAGGAGATCTCAATTCTCTACTCTTCTAACTCATCAGAATTTATTGCAGTGTAAAAATAGAAGAGTGTGTGTGTGTGTGTCATTGTACTTAACCGTATGTTACTGCGACGAGCAGCTTCATGCGCTCATTGTAACATGGGATTTATTTGTTTGTGTTCTTCTGTCTTGAGGTATTTACTCTCACTGTGGTTGTGGTTATTCTTCACTTGTGCAATAAAAGAGAATCTCTTTCTTCCACTGACCCGAGACAGAACTTCTGCTGGACTGAGTTTTGCAAAACAAACTCTTCCTCTGGTATTTGGAGCATAGATGAGAGTGTGTGTGTGTGTTGAGATACTCGCAGCATCATTAGAGACACTCAGATGACAGTCGTAATGATTCAGCCATCATTCAGCGATTAGCATCATTAACCTCACTGCTGCCGCCGCCTCTCTGGGCTCTTGTGGTGTTTCGGCCATGAATTTGTGATTTAGAGAGAAGCCGGGTTTCACATCATCTTCCTGTGTTTATTATATCTGGCACACTCAGTAAAGGATGCATTTGTTCCAAGTGGTTTGCATTATTTTACAAACATCAGGACACAATGTTGGCTGTTTCATTTAAAGAGATGGCCTACACTTTATCTTTGGGAACCATATCTCTGCACTCTGCTTTGTAGGTTTATATTAAACATGGGCTTTGGTGTGTGAACTGTGATGGATGGTCATTACAGACTCACAGATTTTCTGTGAATTATCTGTTTGTGTTCTTTATCCGGTCTAAACCCTTGACCTTTCAGCAATGTTGCCAGATCTCAACATCTATCCTGATATTTATAACAACAGCAATCATGGACAAACAGGGTTTTGTTATAAACCAGAAGTATCCTTTAATACTTTCAACCTGCAGTCCAGGATCTAACTTTATGTATTTATTTTCTCAGAATGCAGGATAGATCCTGTGTTATCTTTCCTTACTGGTGCATCTGCCTCAGGCTTTTCTCCTCCAGTGCTTCTCATCCATTCTGGCCTCATGATATTTTCTCTCTGCACATTGTCTGTCACCAGCTTTACAGGGAGATTTAAGACCCCTGGCATGACCAGAAGGTGATGTCCGCGGTGCCTACAGCTCCCCATAAACACTGACCACTCATTCATTCTCACCTTGTCTGCCAAGCTCCACGGCCATCCAGCAGCAACCTTGACAGACAGACAGCCAGGGGCCCGGGTCCTCGGTCCCACAGCATCAGCCGCTCAGCCCTGATAGCGCAGAGAGCTGCACACGGGCCGCCAGCTGATAAATGAGCTGACAAGCCATCTCTCCGTTACTCATTTCCCTCCTGAGGGAGGTACGGAAAGGAGAGAAAAAAGCATTAGAAGAGAGAGAAAGGGAGAAAGACGGGGTGAAAAAATGAATTGACTCGGTGGCAGGGCTATTTTTAGTAAGTCTTAATGTGCTCCATTAGTTTGAGAGGGTACAAGAGGGAGACGAGGGCTGAGGGGAGTTAAGGAGGGGGACAGGTGAGAGAGAGGGATCAGGTTGAAGATAAAAGGATAGAAAACACGAGCGGGAGCAGGAAAAGAGAATGAGACTGATGCAGGAAGGTGGAAGGAAATGGGGAGAAATGAAATAGAGGCAGAAAAAACAGATAATTAAGTACATGATGGGAGAAGATACTGTGTTTTCGAATCATCTCTGGAATTAATTGTCTCATCTGCTGTTCCACAGAGACTCCAGCTGACTCCAATGCCTCATATTTCTTCTCTTTTTAAAGCTTTTAAAGTGTGATGAATAGACCTGAGCACAAAACTTGTTTTGTGTGTTATCTTCTTCTCTGCCAGCTTCCATTCTGTTGCTGTGTGTGATTTGGCTCCAAAAGCAATTAAAACAACTGTTCCGATTTTAACCAGCAGGAAAAAGGGAGCTAATAATTTTACTGTGCTAGCTGCACAGTAAAGGATCGTCGGGCCGATTTCGCGTCAGCCCTCCCGAAAATCTCGTTTGCTTGAGGCTGATCTGAACAGATTGATCCTGCAGTGTCCTGCGTGTACAGACATCATTTTAGTGTCTTCGACTGAAGTGCAGCTTCACTGATTTCGATTCAAAATCTGGGAGATTCATGTAGCATGAAAGGAGCTGCGATCGGAAGGTGAGCAGACACTACAGACTAGGACTTTTGTCCTGTCACAAAAACTTCCAAACTTGATGAATAGCAGCAACAGTACGAGCGCTTCTTTAATTTATCCTGTATACGCAACCAGCTAACGATGCCTGCAATCCATCTCCATGTTTATTTTAATTAAGAAGTCCGGTTTGATCAGGCAAGTTTCTTTGAATTCTCTGGAAGCGCCACTCAGAAATCATACGTTTAAATGCCAAGTATGTGGTGCTGTGTCTCGAGACTCGATCACCTCACATCTGCATCCTCAAGAATAAAAGATAAAAATAAGTTACACCTTTTGTCATGTCACGTTCTTTCAAAAATCCACTGAATCCAGTGATTCATTTAGTAAAACACACACGTTGATATTAGAATGGCAGATGAGCAGTGATCAGAGACCAGACATTGTGTCGCTTTAACTCACAGAGTAAAGCTTTTCCTGTTTTCCATGTTGGGGCTTATTTGTTCCCTGGATGAGGCCCCAGTCAGCCGTTCTGGCTCTGTGTGGCAGTAAATAACGTGGCAGGCTCTTCATCCCCTGGTCTCCAGTGGCTCTTAAAACAGGAGTCTTTCATTGTCTGGGACATGGGTGAAACAATCCATTTTAAGGGCTCCTCATTGAAACAGGGAGAGGTCCTGATAAATTTACGCTGGTATCGAGTGAACTTTAATGCTTCCTCAACATCTATCACACAGGCTTTTTACAACACAGGCTCTTTACCTATTCATGGTGAGAGGAGAGAGCTTCAGTCTGTCGACAGAGGCCTCGCTCCCTGTCCTCTGCAGCCGCGCTCCGTCACCACAATTAATCACAGGATTATTTGATCTGGTCGGGCAGAGGCAGGAGGTTGAACCAACATATTAAACATCAAATTTGCAGCTTTACTTTGATCGTGTATGTTTGAATTACTTGCTGCCACTGACCACGTGTGTGTTGAGATGTTGAGGGATAGAAACGTGGAGAAAAGAGGGAAACTGCTCACATTAAAGGTTCTCACTTAGAGCTCCCGAACCTGCAGCCTGCAGCCAACAAACGCTCGGAGTAACCTGTCAAAGTGTCAAGAGCCGGGTGATCACGAACAACAAGCAGCCTCACGCTCCAATGAACCTGAATGAAACACATTCCTCAAAGTGTCTCTGTCATCTCTACAGGAGGCTAACTGGTTCATTTCACAGCACAGCGAAATGAATGCGAATGTATATGTGTGTATTTACTAATAATTATATATGTAACGTAAATTTTTTTCTGTAGATTTATTTCAAGACATACAGCAAGAAAAAGCTGGAATACGTAAGTCCTGAGAAAATTATCTGTTATTTTCTTTCTAGATTCTGACAAACAGATTTTATTTCGTTGGAACAGTGTTGGAGATTTCTGTTTGTGTTCGTCTCACTGATATAACGTGGGCGTGAAGACAGTTGCTCTGATGTTTACTTACATTGCGAGATCAGACCACAGAAACACACACACTGGGAACAAAGCAGGGACGCTGAGTATTAAATTCCACCAGTAATGAATAATAACTAAGGTTTTTCTTTTTGGCAAACTTTAAATTCAACTATTTCTCATTTAGTCATGAATATTTCACATTTAGGAGAAATACTGAAGATTTGAATCCAGCTTTTCAGCGGCTCTAGCAAAGGTTGACATGAATAGTTTATCTATGTTTAATGTGGAAGGGCTCACTCTGGAAACAAGCTGCTTGGAGAAGCAAACCATTACAGAATTCAAGTTTGAAGTTAAAGGTCGTACAAGCTTTAAGGTGCACTTTAGTAGCATCCATTAAGTTGTCATGTTGCTTTTCCTGTATTATTTTGACATCTACTAACATTTCCTGTTATTTCATTTCCTGCTTCCTGTTTACTTTACTTGATTATTACTCACCTGCATGTGGTTAGTCCCTGTGTTTCCCACCAGTAAACCCCATGTAGAGTCTGCTTTGTCTGTTTACCATGGATAGCCATCATGTCATCTGTCTTTATGTACAGTCTGTCCTTCCTGGTCACATACTTTCACATGTTCTTTCTATTGTTGCCCTCTCATGTACGACCCTTGCTGATGTCACTGGATTATTGCCTGGTGCTTGTCTATTGTTTGCTTGATTTGGACTCGTGTGTTTTACCCTGAAAGTAAACTTTGCAGACTTCATTGCTTTATGGTTAAAACAGTTTAAATGATAGAATTGAGTGTGTTGTGCAGTGTTATTGTGTCTGGACATTTGACAGCAGTGGCTTCAGTGCAAGGAGTTTACTTCATTGTAAATGAGGCGATGTTTTGAACGCAGTGTCCCCTCTTGCAATTATATCGTGGCATATGATGTGAATGTGAATTTTAGAAACTGTATTTTGTTTTGCTGCAGATTGAGTAGCTCCCCTCCTGGTGGATGTTGATTTAGTGTTTTGGTTTGACGTCGTGACTTGGACAACTAGTGATTATCTCATTTGAATAGAACAATATGTGCCAGGAAATCCGTCCAGAAACTAACACTGACGTACAGTAATGGAACAAAATCATTATCCAGTGAAGTGTTCCATGTTAATATTTTAAAATGTCAGCATTGCTTTTTGCTCTTTTGCCAGTACAAGACTTATAACTTCTCATTTATTATTACAAACATTTCCTGCCTACTGAGTGTTTGACAGATGAAATGTTAACACCTAGATTCATGTGTTCCCTTCAGTGAGCCAAGAAACACAGACTTGTTGACAGCTTGTTTATCCTTTCTTTCTCTGTAAGCGTGAACATTTCTTTTATTTAGCTGATAATAGTCCCACAGCTTGGCGTGTAATGAAGGGGATTTAAAAGTGGCTATGCTGGAGAGAAAAGCTGGAAAATTCCTGTCATTGGCTGCGTGGAAGCTTTTAGTCTGTGCCGGAAGAGAGAGAGATGAAAGTAATTCAACATATCAAATAATAACTAGGTGCTCCTGCAGCACGTTTGTAATTAAAAGCTGTTTGTATGTCTCAGATTTTCTGCCTAACTGCTTAAAAGTTAGAATTTAAGAAAGTTTTTAGTGTTTTTTCCTCCAGATGTTTACATTTTTTTTAATAACTGTAAAAGTGGAGAAGCGTCTGCCAACCATGAAAGGTTCTGCACTTACAGGTGGAGTGAAATTGTGTTTGTAAACCAGTGCAGATGACAATGTTGACAGTTGCACACTGACTTGCAGGAAGTTCTCCAGTGTGGATTTAGATGCAACTGGCATAATGGTGATGATGAGTTTAAATTTTACCAGGGGATTAACTTGGATACCCAAGTTCAGGGGAAACTAAGTTCTTAGTGCTGTAGGGATTGTAGTGAAAGTATTGCAGAGTATTAACATGTTTAAATGAAAAACATTAATGTAGAATTTTGAGAACCACAGCACTGAAATAAATACCAAGAGGGCGAAAACAAACAAATCCCCACAGGTAATAAAATGAAAAAGTATGGTTCTAGAAGTATAACTCACAACCAATAACATGGAGGAGGTGTATGACGTATACTGCAGCTGGCCACCGGGGTTAGATCCAGATGTTTTAGCTTCACTTTGGGAAGCCGTCATGTCGTCCATCTTTAGTCACACTCTGTGGAGGAGACAGGGTTGAGTTGAGCCAGTGCAATCAAAAATAAAAAGAAACTCCCAAACATGACATGAACAATAGATTCTCCAAACCCCATCCTTGTGTAGCAGCTACAGAAATCAAATCCAGTACATGAGGAAAACCTTGAAACACATAACTTTTGAATTAGAAACGGGTTTCAAGTTGTGTCCTCAATTATCTTCGCAGTTTTCAACACAGACAGGACAAAACCCACCATCAACCCGTCCCTGCTCCTTTTACCACCACCCAGAAAGACAATTGGAAACACATTGTGATTAAATCTGTCCTTTATCCTTTCTGTCCCCTGTTGCCACACCTGCCTCCTCCTCTCTGTGTTACTTTCTCCTTGGTCCACTCACTGTTCATTCAGTCTTTTTCTCTGTCTGGTACGTGGCATCGAATACTGATGTGACCATGTGGATTCGAACATGTATCTCAATAACTCAGTAACCTCTGCACTCTGTCTGGCACATTTTATTCTCTGGTTTGTATGTTTTAATACCAGATTTGTGCTGTTTTTGATTTGATTTGGTTTTATTTGATCTCTCTGTTTTGAAAATGACAGCGCCATTTATCATTTAGGCCTGTGAGCTGAAGAAGAGCAGGAAAATACTGTTTTTCACGTTGTACATTAAACCAACTAATACGTTTTTATATATAGAAAACACCCTTTTCTCATTTGTAATATTTTTCAGATGATGCACATGCCTACATTTATGTACACGCTTCTCATCAAACATAAATGATTCATATGATAAATTGTGTCTTTTCATTTGTGGCATTTCACAGATTTGTAATGAGCTGTCGGTTTATAGGCTTTTTTTCCATTTCCTGGCTGCCTGCCTCCCTGTGGTTTGCTCAGAGGCTATCTGAAGCTTTGTCTAATTGGTACAATAGAAACAAAAGTGTTGTTGGAGGTTTCATAAACAACAAACAGCGGAAAAATGAGACCATCTGCTTTGTATTTTCACTCGACTCTGGAAACAAGTATTGACTGTGACTGTAGTCTCTGGTTCATTGATACGCTCTCATTCTGCCAAACTGTCATTGGTGGGACGATGGTACCTAACTAAGGGACAGCCTCATAAAACATGCTGCAAATACTGGGATTTATATGTATTTTTAATTAATTCAGGTTAATATGAGGGCTGATTTAGTTTATCTATAGATAACGTGCATATTGTTGTCCCCCTCGATTTCAGTTTTACGTTAACAGCTTGGACTCAGTTAATTGCAGATTCAGGTCTGCTGCCAATATCCAGCAAAATCCACACATCTGGCAAATTCTCACCCCAGGGAGATGTTTCCAAAAGTTGAAAGCATTTTGTAAATAAGTTGCAATCCAGTAATGGAATTTGGACGATGGATGCCGTGATTGAAGTACTAACCTAAAGCAAAAGAGATTTTTTTTTTCTCAAACTGATGGAGGACAGAATCAGTCTGGACATAAAATTTTACCTATGTTATGTAACTCTATCCACATAAAGCCACGCATTAATGTGTTCCCTGAAATCAGAGCTGGAAGAAATCAAAGCCTTGGTTTTGGGATAGGGTTACAGAGCACAGTGAGATTTAAATTAGCTATTCTTTTATGACAGCCTGCTCAGAGTCTGTTGGATAACTGCATCCATCCATCAACTGCGGATAAAAGGTTTTCTGTATCACAAACATCTCAGCTGTAGAGATTTGAAGTGATAAATCTATAACCTCTTTGTCTATAAACATGACAGACTGGCTGCAAATTCATTCCAACTTAAAACTACTGTTTTTGCATTCTAATCTTGGTAACATGCAAAAGCTAAGACGGGCGGACTTGGGTGCAAGCAATTGGCTATTTCCTGGAGGCACCGTACACCAGCACCAGACCCTGCACGAATAAAACTTCATCAGAAAACATCAGAAAGAACTAGTTTGATAGCTTTTTTCCAGATGACTGCGATGAGAAGACGCTAACCACAGACGCTTTCCTCCCTGAAGAAGCTCTCTTTCAAGTCGAGGGGATACGTTTTTTTCCCCTGAAATATGTTTGATTTTGAGCAGTGGATCACTTCAAACTCTCTGAAATCTTATATGCGTGTATAATACGTGTAGAGGTATCCATCTGAACAGCTGGCTCAGTAAACAAGCATCCAATAGCGTCCACTTTGGTTGTGTTTACGTTTCTCTGCTGTTGGATTTGTCTCAGGGCTCTCGACTGGAGCGGCCTGGTTTTTCTGTGCACTCCAACATCATACAGCTGCTTGATAAATATAGCATCCTGCAGACAAGAAGCCACAATGCCAAGCATCTCCCTCTCAGCCTCTCCCATGCTGCTCCCTGCCCTCCTCTGGACTAACACATAGGGGATGTGTTAGTCTGTTTTCACTGATCCACGATGCCTCCCGCCTGTTTCCATTCCTTCCGTCACATCAGGCTGGCAATTTTTGATCACCACATCTAATGCCTGTTACTGCTAATGTAAAGGTTTTGTCATTTTGGCAGAAGATGAGGAGAAAAGAAAATGAATGTACCGGTTCATCTCCTTAATGTTGGTGCCACTAGAATCATCAACTTCAGGTGCAGAACTTGACACTGTTCTCATGCAACTATGCAACATCTTCATTGTTTAAACATGATGGAGTTAAAGGCAATATCATCTGAGGCAAAGACTACAGCAGTCCTGTGATCCACTTCTGAGACAGCTTTCACAATCTGCTATTTTTGTTCAAATTAAACTGGAAAGCCCAAAGTATCCTGTTTGAGTTTCTGTTACTTCTTAAATAGAGTCTGTGGTCCGTTACTCACAGTTTTGCACGTAAGTGCTTGTGAGACAACAGGGACATTTTTCTAGCTGTGAGCTCACATATTGTAGATCAGATTATGTTAATGAAGTTAATGTTTTTGTAATTTATTTACATTACACCTCATTAAACTGAGAGAGTGAGTGAGTCAATCAGAGAGGCCCCATGTGTAAACAGACACACAGTTTGTGAGGTGTGTACATGTGCAGAGAGTGTGCCGAGTTACGAACATGAGTCTTGGCGGCTGTGGCTGAGGGGTAGAGCGGTCGTCCTCGATCCAGAAGGTCGGCAGTTCAGTCCCCAGTCTTCCCATCTGCATGCAAATTACCCCATAGAACAAAAAGTGCTGTTAATAGATGTACTTTATGAATGTATGGGTGAATAGGTGAATGGCAAACTGTAGTGTAAAGCGCTTTGAGTGGTCATCAAGACTAGAAAATAACTACATAAATACAAACCATTATATAAATACAAACCATTATATGAATACAAACCATTTACCAATTGAAAAGTGAGCAAACACAATAATCCACCATGTCCTGTCTTTGTTTTTTGGACCTGCCCAAATCATATCAAGGTTCAGATTGAAGTTGGATCTCTGAAACTGGAGACCTTTTAGTCCAGGTGTAGGTTGACATCAGGTTTTAATCATATCTAGATAGAGTCTGGAAGCAAAACACATTTCAATATCAGGTGTGAAAGGAGCCGTAGTCTTTTATAACATTTTGCACTTTAAGTGTATGTGAGAGAGAAAAAAGAAACTCCCTTAAAAACTGCTCACAAAAGGCTCACTGTATGCAATGAGAACAACATTATGAGCCCTAATGCTGATAATACACATAAAACTGCACTTCAGGCTGTTTGGATTTGTTTGACAGGTGACAGATGGATTCTAGTCAAATGGAAAGCCCATGTGTTATTTTGAAAGTGCATTTTGGATTTGAAAAGGATTTTTCAACCCAACATTGTGCCAAATGTTCTTGGCCCATATTCGAGTTTACACTGAAAACAAGGAGTTATGATCAGTACTTAAACGTGGCTGTGGCTAACTGCTTCAAGAGGTGAGATCCCGTAAGACTCCTCAGGAGAAGCCTGACATGCTGATCTGGACTCTTTTCCTTTGCTTTTTCTTTCTTCTCTCTTAGAAAATGGGCCTAGAGGTTGTAACACTCTCTTCTCTAACAGACCTGAACTTCTGTTCGGTTTTTATTAGGCACTTAAGGACCTTTACCTTCTTGTACTGCCAACGTGTCTCCAGAGGTGCGTTACGGAAAGTCCTCTGGATTACTTTTGCACTGCAGGTTCCTCATTTTGCATTGAGCTACCTTGATCTCATTGGAACCTGCACGGTTTCATTAAACTGATGTGAAGCAGTGGACTGCAGTAAGCAGGCCGATTTTAAAGTGTGGCTGAAGTCGTGTGGCTGGATTCTGTCTGTTGTGGTTAATGCTTGTGTTGTGGTAGTCGCAGGTCAAAGGTCAATGTCACCTTATATTTATCCTGTTATTGTTAACGCAAATAGTCTGTAATTATTTAGCTTTTCTTGTCTTGACCACTTAAAGTGCTCTGCTGTACAGTTGAGCCATTTGTGGTTCAGTGTCTTGGCCAAGGACACTGCCAAGGAGCATGAAATGAGAGACCTTGGGATCGAACCACTGATCATCTGGGCTGTGGATGATCCACTCTACCAGCCGCCCCTGGAGTAAATCATTAAATCAGATACAGACTTGGACACAAGGATGAAATGAAAGTGGAAAGTCAAGGTCACTGTGACCTCATGAAATTCATATGTTAAATATGACAAGGAACATTTAATACCTCTTATTTACATGATATATACATGATTTAGACTTCACTACATGTATTATATGAGTCGACACAGACATGGATGTAATTTGTCTGCTTGGCAGAGGCACACAACCACGAGGTAATAATATGTTACATTATTTTTTGATAGGGTCTGAATTCATTTATTGAATGTTGCACCACTTTCTATTTGGTTTCACTTTTTAGCTTTAGTTGAATGGAAACAATTTAACACTGGTGGATTATCTATTTCAGGAACATAATCCAGTTTGAACTCCGTTGGCTGATGTTAAAGCAATTGTAGAAAAAAAGGGCAAACGCCTCAGCTCGAGCTTTGAGAAACGCTTGAGCCTGTAAGCAGCCATGTTGGCTCAAATAACCTGTGTTATTGCCCAGGTGATGTGAGTCACACCACTTTAAATCAGGGAGGCTTAACCTCACCCCCTCTCCCTGGGCATCACCTGCCAGTAACACTTTTATAATTTCAGATTCAAATCACAATATAGGAGGTGATGTGTTTTCTGGGAACGTGCACTCACTGGCTTCAGGGTTGTTTCCCTGCAGCCTGGCGAGTGGCCGCACAGAGCTTTCATCAGCATTCATGTCAGGAAATTAGAAAACGAGGACTGTCTCGCAGCATTATGACTGAGAGGGTCAGATTGTTGTCTGGTTGAGACTGTGCAAAGGGAAACATACATGTTGCCAGAAAGAGAAAAAGGAGAGAGATAAAAGCAGAGGAATAAAAAGGCTGAAGACTGAAGCAGTGGAGGACAAGCTGTGAGAGAACAGACGATTACCAGCACAGAGACTAAAGGGCAGAGATGGTATTGGGAAGATAACACAGCATGAAAAGTTAAGCAAACATAGTCACAGAGGAAAGACAAAGAGAGAGCTGAGACGACAGCTCCGGGTTCAGAGGCCTTTGTTTCGAGAGGCCTGGTGGAGCTGTAGTTCTGTCAGCACGGGATGTCCGACCTGCGGGGCCCACCAGCAGTTACAGCCCACACAGCGGAGGCAGCCCCTCCACAGCTGGGATTAACTGCCACTCTCTACTCTTATACGCCTCGTCACGATTTAACACAAGGCCCTCGTGTTAAATGTTTAAAGACAAGTGCATATTTCTTTGATGATTACCAAGGTAACGTTGAGTTCATCTGCTCTTTTATTATTCTCACTCGTGGCAGTGCGATGACAGATGGGAACAAAGTGAGGAATTTAACGGATCTGCTATATTTGTCAGCGATGTCAGTGCCAGGGCAGAATATTGACATTTAAAGCGTAAAGGCGTGGATGGGAAATGGTAATTTTTGAGCACTTAACTGATGACACTCGAAAATCCCTGCATGATATTTCAAATAATTACCTAGCCTTTTACAATAGAAGAAAAATAATTCACTCAGATTTAACACATTGAGTTTTAATCAAAAGACCTGAATCAGATTGTGAGGGAGCAGCGGTCCAAAGTTTGTGTTTTAGATTTTTTGGAGCTGGGGACAACTCTTCAAAAATATGTATTAATGCAGTCAGTACATTTACAGAAATGGTTAGTGATCATGATCGACACAGTAATTCAATTCTGCATTGATTTTTAAATACACAAATGATTTAAAGGAATAAACCACCAATGAGGGCTTTATATATCAGAATTGACGTCATTGTCAACTTTATTTATTATATTATAAAGTATTTTAATTTCCCTGAAGGATCAATAAAGTTCAATCTAATCTAATCCAAATCAAATTTAAAACTAGTGCTTTACAAAGTAAAAGGTACAAAAAGTAAACAGCAATATGTCATATATTAAACTACAAATGATAAAAAAATTTATAAAATCCAATCTGCTGAGATGAAAACGTTCTCAACTCAAAGAGAAGGTCAAAGAGAAGAGGTGTGTTTTTAACAATGATGGACATATTGTGTATGCATATTAGTGTACCATGAACAAAATCATATTCAATACAAAACAATATACTTTACAATATACTTAGTGTATCTACAATTTATTTTTATTTATTCATGGGGAAAAAACAGAGAAGACTTTCTCCTTACTATTTTTTCTTTTGTGAAGGACACTCCTGGAGAGTAAAACCTTCAGCCACCTGGTCTTCAGCCCTGAGCTGTGGGAAACCTGATTTGACTGTAGAGCTGTGGAGAGACGGCAGGTTCAGTCAATCACACGTAACTTTTAGCACAAGCGGCACACAGACTGACTTTAATGCCCTTCTCTTCAGCTCAATAACTTCTTGAGCAAAGGGCGTCTGCACTTAAACAAAGTCCTCGTGTGCTCAGAATGCTAGAAGGGAGGGTGATGACGTCCAGCAGTGAAGATGCTCCATCTCTGCTATTTCAATTCTGTACTAATATGATGACATTTTAAATAACATTAATGATAAATGTATTATTCAGCAGACAGAAAATAATATACACTTAACCATTTAACATCTTTTTCATAATGGAAAATCTGCATCCAGACATGGAATTAAATTATTTCACCCAAGCTGACACCATTTACTGAATCATTTAATTAAATTACAACTGTGTCTCTTATGTAAGGCCTTAAAATTAAAATGTGCGTAGATTTATTTCATTTGCTTGATTGTTTTTATAACACAACCAAGTTTCTAACACTACTATGGTGATCTATTAGGTGTCAAACTGGAGCACAGCCAAACAAACCTATTTAAAAGAAAAATGGAGGGGACTCATGTCTTTTGATTGCCGTTTCAAAGGCTTGGCCCATTGACCCCATTCAAGCCTAATGAAAGGTTTCACGAGGTGAGGTCGAAGCAGGCCTGCGATGTCTGTCACTGGATCGACAGGCTCTGCACAGTTAAATCAATCTAGACCACACAGGTTTGAATAAAACTGGACAAACCCACTTAACACCTCTGTGTTTGGAGGTTTATACTCTTGACTTTGTAAATACGTCCCTGCCTGATGTCTCTCTGTCCCTTGAAATAAAACGAGAGCTTCTGAAGATGGATTGAAGCAGTTTATCGAATGTCTGAGGTCACATCATCAATCAGATTCAGTCCCAGTCGCTGCTAATAAAGCTGAGAAAAACAGACACAAACAGAAACACATGAAGGTGAAATCAGTCACTGACAGAATGAAGAAATAAAGTTAAACAAAGTTTCGTCTCCTTAAACTATCTCAGTTGGAGTTAGATGAAGTCAGTCTCTGTGGATAAATCAAGAGAAGTGGATTTGCTTCAAACATTATTTGATGAATAACTACGGAGATGAGTCTGGGTGAGGTAATCTAATAAACTATGATAAAATATGAATAAAGCTCATAAATAAACCATAACATGAAAACAGCAAATTCTGCATCAGCATTTTAAAGGTATCGTTGTTATTCTTGGTAATGGGGCTTACTCACTTACTCACAGACGGTTAGATGAGGAGAGCAATGCCACTCTCTTGTTTGTTCACTGAATAGCTAAAGCAGACAGCTAGTTAGCTTAGCCTTAGCATGAATACTGGAAGCAGCTGACCAGGCTCTGTCCTATAAAAGTCGAGCTGCTTTCAGACATGCACTGATGTTGGGAAATTGTACAGAGAAGCTGTGTGTGCGAACGCAAATCGAGTCAGTAGCTGCAGACGTTATTAGCTGAATATCTAAGTGAATATTTACTTCATTTTGCAGACGGAGTCAACTGATGTTGAGACGTTAGGATTTTTTCCTTTTAACAAACTAGCTACTTCCCTGTTTCCAGTCTGCTGCACGTTTACCGTACAGACCAGTCCATTTTTCATCTAAATCTTAGCAGAAAAACAATAAGTATATTAAACAAAATGTCAAACGAGTTCTTTAATAAACATTTGAAGTACTGATCCATTCATTTTCTATGGATTATTCACCTAGTTTGTTCCGTTAGCAGCGCGGCCTTCTCACACTGAACGTGCTCAAATAAAATCCTGTCCCTGAAAGAAAATTATTCCCACTGATTAATGGAGTGGATGCAGATGCGTGTGCGCTCTGGCTGCCGTCGCTGTTGTTTGTTAGCAAACTCTTCAGCTCACATGGATTCGTTTAGAGCCCGCTCTATTGCCAGCGGAGCTCAATGCTCCATTTAAACCTTTAACAAGCGGCTCTGTGGCGATGAAGCCGCTTGTCAATCTGATCATATTCTTCAGAGAGGGGCCTCCAGACCTTCAGGGTGACGGCTGCAAGAAAGTGAGATAGATTTAGTGATCATAAAGATGCGTGTTCCAGTCCTCTTCAAGGTTTTTGCAGATTTGCGTAGAAGTTTGTGTGTATTTTTCTCGTGATGGTTTCCACATGGAGTCGCTGTTGTGTGATGGACGGGTGTGTGGGGGAGGGAAGCCTGTAGAGTCTCTCCAGTAGAGCCTTTATCGCACAAAAACACATAAACCTGCGCCCACACACACACACACACACACACATGCAGCATCACTGTCACTGTCACTGAGCAGCTTCAGTAATCCTGCTGCAGTGGTATCAGATAATTAGACGCCTTAATTGGACTTTAATAAAACGTCAATTTTCTTTCCCCAAGTCGCCCGAGCTGAAGCAGTTACCCAGACTTCACATTCACAAGCTGCCGTCAGACATGCACTGAACTCAGGATCATTTCCTGACATTCTCCAGACTGGAGAAATATCACAGCATTAAAAATCAGTGCTGATATTTTTGGAGATAATCCGTATTAATGTGCCGTAGACAAAAATGAGATCGTAATGAATACGTCACATCCTGCGTCTGCCTGCTGCACCAGACGTCACCTGATCGCTCTTGAGATTGCTCTGTTGTTGTGAATGCGTCTGAGCAGAGAATCTCCGGCTGTGTTGTCAATGTGTGAACGACAAACTCCGGAGAAAGTCCAGACCCAGTGTCCAGAGTTCATGTCTGAAATTAGCCACAGTGAACGAGTCGTGAGGAACGGAGATCGAGTTTTGATCAGCTTCACATTAACTGTGGTGCACGAGTATTTTTCTGCTGTTGATGCTGTGTTATATTTTACTGCTGTTTAAACTGTAATCTTCACTAACCAGCTCCCAGAAGATGATTTTTTGAATTAAACAGGATTTACCTTGTTTATTCCAGTGCTTGTAATTATGGGCGTGGAGACCCATCATTTGTCCGTGCTCTCGTTTCAGTCGACCGGGGCTTTGTAATCTTCCACAGTAATGAGTAAAGAAAATGGAAATTGACCTCTGGTGTTGTTCTCTCCTGCACCAGGGCAGAGATATCCAGGAAACAAAATGAAAAGTAAAGTTAACAGACAACCAGGAAACTGTAAACGCTCATTAAACTTACTTCCCTGGAGGTAAACAAATAAACTGAAGCTTTTGTGAGACAGCTGCTTTTGCCCCCTCTGCATTGGTGTGAGACCTGGAGGGACCTCATGCAGCTTTCTGAAAACATGATGGCGTCTGTGCGCATTAACACTGAAGTACAACTTGAATGACAGAAGGAGGAAAGGCAACAAGACACTGGAGAACAGAGGTTACACTTCAACCCTACACAAATTCAACTGCTAGTTTAGTTTCAAACTTAATTTTAATTTGTGATTTTAATAAAAATCTGTTTGTTTGATTTTATGTTCTTGGTGAGCCAAAGGCAATTATCCACCCTGGATGGACAATACAGTTCTACTCATTTATTCAAAGTAAGATAAAAATCAAGTGATTTTAATAGACCTGGAATAGACTCTTATTACAGCTCTGTTCAGTTTAGATAATTGTAAAATTAAGTATAAAAGCTAATTCGTCCTCCTGCTTCCACTGTTTAAACTGAACATCTCAATATGCCAGTTCTGCGATAGGATTCATGTTTAATAGAATAATGCTCCACATGAGTCAGGATCCAGCCAGAAAACAGCTCCGCTCACAGATCCTCGCTCTCTGTGCGTTGACTTGAATCCAGCATCTGCTTCGTCCTGAGGTGGAAACTGTTGTTCTGTGTAAATTAACCACAGAGTTCTGCTCAATGCAGACGTCACTGCCCACTTTTCCTTTCTGCACTAATTAGCACTGAAGACAGGTCGACATACACCAGATTTAATCAGCAGGATTCTTCTACATGGTTTTTTACGATGTGCATGACACTTACACACAAACACTGAAATACTTTGTCATTTCAGTTCTTTACACTGGTGTCCACGTCTGCTCCAAAACAAACACACAGTTTACCCTGCAGGAGCAGAAAACATGCAGACGACAGTTAATGTAATGTAGTAATTTTTAATGATGTGTGTAATCAGCCGATCACTCAGTGTTGACATTACTGATGATAGAAAGCGGAGGAGTCTGGGAGGTGATTAGTGCACGAGCTCATGCAGGTAATCACAGAGGTTCGTGTTGAGCCATGTGTCAATATTTCAAATCCTGTCTGCCAGAGTTTCACGGGAAAAGATGACAGATGACATTTGCTCAATTTTTAATTTTTAAAAGTCCTCATGTTGAATTTTGCTATAAATAATAAAAAGCCTACAACTCCGTGAGTCAGAGATGTGAGATGTCGTCTTTTTTTTTTTATTTAAAGGTTGAAAAACAAGGCAGCATATGTGAATTTGAAATTTGTCGCAAATTCTGCAAATTAATTATTTTCCTCCTATTTTTAAATTTGCATTGTCTTAAAATGATCAACCATTAAAAGGAACAACTGTCATTCATATGCAACAGAAGTAAAGTTATTTGAATTCAATATCAATGTGAAATTCTGTGTTTCACATTTCTTAGTCAAATACAGAAGTGTATTTTTCTTTGTTTATGCCTTGTAAACTGACAAATAGGGGTGAGATAAAGCAGTGACATAAAGTACCGACATTTTCATAACAGAAGTAAAAACAATTTCTTCTAAATGATCAAAATGTTTGTTTGTATGATAAAGCTCAAAACAGACAAAAGAAGTTGTGAGAAGTTATTGTGGAAGAGAAAGTCATTGCTTTTGTTCATTTGCATGCAGAACACTGTGTCGCGTCGCCTGATATATTAATTCAGCGTTAATCCAGAAGTACAATGTATTCACGCTCTGTGTATTTTCGAACAACTCTTCCACCAGCCTGTGGACTCTGCTCTGAGTTTGTTATGGCAGGAGCTGAGCTGTTGTTACAGGGAGTGATTGGCTCGGTCCAACGGCTCCACCGCGACTCCACCTGCTGATGATGTAACGCTCTCACTAACTGTGTGTTCACCCTGCTCTGTTCCCATTTCCTGATTGCCCCGACCTCAACCACACAGGACACAGAGAAAGAGGAGAAGAATTTGGCATCAGGAAAATGTATTTGAATGAGTATAAGGGAACTCTGAATATTTATGGATCACCTCTGTCCAAGGTTTGAAAATGTGTAGTTTTCCATTTTCCCCAGTGACCAGTTGTTCAAACCCAGAAGGTTCATATCTTTAAAATCTATATAAAATAGAGATTCAGGATCTCTCACTGAGTCACAGTGAAAACACAGACTTGCCAAGAAAAATTCCACATCACTCAAAAATGTGATCTGCTTCTTGTCAGACGTTTTCCCTCCACAAACGAGGCGTGTGTTCGTTTGTTGTCGTTTTCGTTTCTTTGATCGTCAGCAGGATTACACAGAAACTTCAGAATCCACAAAACTTGGAAGAAGGATGAGACAAGATCAATTGAATTGCTTGCACGGATCTCTCTGTTTCGTTAACATTTTTCAATTTTTCAATTTATGCTGATTTCCTGTTGAATAATTCAATGGATTTGATTAAAAATAGAAAAATCAAACAGAATTAAGGAAATTATTTTTATGAGTGTGTGCAGTTCAGTGCAGCTTGACTGAATTTAAGCCCACGTAGCAAACGGATGTGGTTAACTTCAGGCAGTGATACAGATCCTCTGGTTTTCATGTGGACTCAACAAAATGGAATTGAGCTCAATCAAGTAGCCCACTTGTAAAATAGGAAATGTGTCCAAAATATCCCAAAAACAAATGTGGGAAATGGTGAATTTGGCTAAATTTGGGCCACCTCACCTTTGGTTGACACGATTTTGCTTGGCCTACTTTTGGTTGAGCTCTGGGACCGCTCTCCGTCGCTCCATGCGGTATGTGGGACAGATGTGGGCTAAATCTGGGCCAAAATCTATTTCACATTGTCAGAGGGACCGTTGGGCCTTAGCGGAGGTTTGTTGCTCTACTGAGTAACCTTCAAGTTTAAGATGTGCATTTTTTAACATCAGAGAAACTAATGTCTGCAGCATGCACTATGTACAGTTTGTGACAGGGACACCAGAAGCCTTCACCGCTCCTGCTCGTAAGGAATTTTTCATTAAAGTAAAAACAAACCTCCATGCATCCAGTGGATTAAAAAAAACAACTTATTCCTTGATTCTTTTCATTTTTTTTTCTGTGTGGGAGAAAGATTATTTTAGTTCTGCTCGCCTAATTAACCGCTCCCACATTTTTCATCCCTGATGTCTTATACCAAATCAAACCTGTTGAAGTCATGCTGCAGTGTATGGTCAGACACTGTATAACTACAAGTACATGTCTATAGGAGTTTGTCTGTGCTCTGACAGGATTGAACTGAAGAGTCATTACTCGCTGGGTGTTCTGCAGTGTAAGAGGTTAGAGGGACAGTCAACTCCGTCCTGTAGAAACTCACAGCAGATGGTTTGTTGCTGCAAATATCAGCCTTTTATCATCATGTTCCTCACGACTGATCTGGAAGTGATTTTTCCTAAAAGTCTCCTTGTTTTTCCTCCCTCTCTGATGAGCTTTATGGCTTCAGTACATGGTTTTGTTAGACTTTAATGTAAACAGCCGAGACCCTCAGACGAGCGCTGACAACTTATTATCTGGCCGAACCATCTGCATCACAGACGAGGAGAACGTACGCTGTCGTCCTCGGGCTGCAGCTACAGACTCATTACAGCTTACATACACACTACTGTATGTTTACAGAGGGTGATTAGTGGAGCTCGGCTTCCAATGTGGACGCCCGTGTTCCAGATGGCTGGATTTCAGATGCTTCTTATCGTGCGCACTCAAGACGTTACAGGGGCCCCTCGGACAGAGAGACTGACAGATACTGCAGATGATGTCAGCCGCGAGGGAGCGGTGTCAATGCCACAAAGATGCGTACTGTATTTGCGTTATCGTCCGGGTTTACAGCACAAAAGCAGTTTGGTGATAATGTCGGGAAATTTGAACTGAATAAGACAATGATCTCCAGTTTCTGGTCAATCTTCAAAATCTTTGAGGTGGCATTTTATGTCATTTGCAGACTCTGCAAAGTTTCAGATCATATTTTTACAACCGGGAAGGAAAATGTCCATTTCCCTCGTTATAGCAAGAGACAGATGTTGCCCTGAATTCGTGCACTTGATGTGCTTTCACTCTGCTGTCACTCCCAGTTCTCCCTGTGGTTACGTTCGCCTATTTGCAGACTGTTTTAGAGAGAAGACAGAGCTGAGATGATGGAGTGAGTCCTGAGACGGCAGTGAATGAACAGTGGAGTGTAAACTGCAACAATCTGTCATGACTCCTAATTAGCCCCGTGGTGAGAAAGGCAGGTTCCTCCTTCAACCTGACCTCGCCATAATCGCTCCAACACATGAACACATATGCACCTCACTGCTCGCTACCACTGTGTGTGTGTGTTCACTGCTCTTTCTTTTCTCCTCAGTTTCTCTTTCTTAACGACCTAATTACTGCTCCACTGGAATAACCTCAGAGTCCCAGTTCCCATAGTTACTATGATGTGCAAGCTTTCACGCCATAAAAACCCTGCTGGCTCACCTACCCACCTCATTTTATGGAGAACGCCGGCGTTCGCGGCGACGTGACAGGGATCAGATTTTACACGGTTTTCCTGGTGTGCTCCTATGAAAATACTTGGAAGTGTTTTGACAGCGGAGAAGGCTTATGGAGGAAAACCTGCCAGGTTCCGAGTCAGGGACGCACAATACATTAAAATCAGATTTGAACTTGTTGTTCTCAGGCGTCGTCTGTTTGTTATGGTGATTTCATTGACTCTCTGTTGATCAAACAGTTGATCAACATCCTCAGCGAGGCCACATCCTGCCACAGGATGAGTCAGCTCATCAAGTCATATGTTATCTTATTATAAAACATCTTCACTTTATTATTTCAACATTAAATCATCATGATGATCACACCAGGAGGAATCAGTTGAAATCTGTCTCCGTGTCTATGTGACGACTGGAAATATTTTCACTCTTTGGGCTCTTGTTGAGAGACGGAGATGTTGCGTCATCTCCGTCTAGTCTCACACATGGTCGGTCAGTCTCTTTGCTCTAACACAGAAACAGTAAACCAAGAAGCAGACGCTGCTGTGGCTTCCCATCAGAAATAAGCAGAACAAACAGCCACGTTCTGCTCTGTGTCCCTGTATATGAGAACTGCTGTTCACAGAGGTCTCGACTCTGTTCGTGTTGTGTGCAGAGTCGAGTCTATCCACCGTAGGACAGCCTGCAGAGGATCATTGTTAAACAGACACTGCTCAATTGCCTTCCACTCACAGGTGTTTAACGGTGGCTTAGAGCTGCTCAGGAGCTTCTCTCAAGGGAAACGGCTGATATCCGTAAGCAAACACTGCCACCAACTGCATATTTTATTCTGCCTGAAAACGATTTTGCATTTGAAAGAGTTTAAGCTGAAGGTGGTCGGTAGTTATTTGAACCAGTTATTATAAAAGAACAAAAAGATACCATACAGTGTTTATGATAATAAAATTGTTCAATGCAGGTTGAGTTTTGGTAAATAAAAACATTTTCTATTTCAATTCTGCTGCGGATGTCACATTTTTATACCTTCTGTCTATCCAGCGACGTTGGCATCCTGAGCAGATGGCCGGTGTGATGATGAAAACCAAACAGTGGATGAAACTGGTCGTTGGCAGAAGGAAACCAGCACCAGCTGCTGCATCTTTACTTTCCTCCCACTCATGAGGCTTCTGAAGAGTTTACCTGCAGTTTGCAACACTGGGCTCCGAGTCCTTGACCTCTCTCCTGCTCAGCTGCCCATTGCTGCCGAATGACGTGGACGCTCATTGTGAGTGGTGTCACATACTGTATATTAGGAAAACAGTTTGTTCTAGTTATACGTTCTGATTAACTGTTAATCTCTCAGCTGCTGTGTATCTTTTATGCCTGCGGTGAAAACACTCGTTGAGTGAATTTCAATTACACATGTTTTGAAGCCCAAAAGCTCATAAAGGGCCAAGATTTTCACTTACCTCAGGGTTCAATTGTGACCATGATGAACAACGTGTGTTTCCGTAATAGCTTTTAAAGTTGCTTCCCACAGTGGGAGTGTCGGCTGCCTGCACACAGAGCCACGCTGCGTACCATGCAGCATGTAATCTAATATGAGGAAAGCTATTTAGGATATTATATGAGCTGCCATGGCGAGGTCCCTGTTGAGAGTTTGAGTCGTAAAACCAAAACCCTTTTCCACCCTGCAATCAACAGTTAGAGCGAAATGGTTTTAAGGGAAAGCCCAGGGCCCTTCAGTCCACAGGACACTCCCTGAGAGGGAGACGTGACTTATGGAAGCAGGAGGAAATAATGAAAGAAAACCCATCTCTGTCTCATTGACATTTTCACATTCTCTGTGTGAGATCTGCAGAGCTAGTTTGGAAAGTGAAGTATCTGCTGTTATCTTCCATCCCACAGACAATAACACTGCAGGGGTGCTCATTAACACACACTGAGTCTGGGACCTAAATGTGTCCTGAGCCCAGCTGCAGTCCTGTGTCCACCTCCTATTGGACACTGCGGGAAATCTCCAGCACCGAGGGAGCCGACGGACTATTGACCCATTGATCTTCCCTCTGCCCTGCAGCGCCTGAGGCTGAGGGCTCTTCTCTCGTTCAGCTCTGCCCAGTGAAGTGCGTGACGCTGTGCTGCCAACACAGACGTGTCGGTTGAAGGGCACTGGCTCCGACAGCTGAGGTGTAACGGAGGCACCAGGCTCCATGAATAATTCATGGCGAGGTTTCACTGTGACTTTGATGCTTTGCCAGTCGCACCCTGTCATGTCAGATAACAGTTATTTGGGAATAGTTTTGTGTTTATTCAACTGAACGCTGAGGCCACGTTATCCTTTAAAGTTTGGTCTGTTTGAAGACAATGGGATGCATTTCTTGTCTCACATAAGAAGCTATTGTTCATGTGTGAAATGCAACAATTCTGAGGAGATCCTCCAGAGTCTGAAAACAGCTGAAGTCACTGCTTGGACATTTTGCTCCCTGAGGTGATCCTGGTTGAGGACTACACTCTGTGAAATCAATATAATGTTAAATGTCTCCAGTAAGTACGTGTATTTCTCTTCTCTACTCAAATAATGTGCTTGTTTGACCTTTTAAAAAAAACAGACTCAGTTCTCCAGCGTTTGTTTCCAGTCAAAAACAACATTAATCCACTGCACTGCCATTATTCACTGAATAGAATCCCTTGATTAAGAGAAAGCAGTCTGGTCTCCTTTAAACAGAAGCAAGACGAATGAGCACTAAGACATGAGGTAAGAATAAGTGTGGACTGAAAGGTCTCACTGTGGTTTTTTAAAGCTGCCCCTTAACCTCCTGTCTGTGCCGTGACAAAGCTGCAGCAACATATTCCACCTGCAGACGTCACCATGGCGATGATGAGGGTCCAGAAGCTAACACAACAAACACACACACTTGGACATACGCTGACCTGAGTGGGTTTGATTAAGAACATTATAGTGTCTGCTCAGATATAAACTTGGAAGTAAAACTCAGGAGGCATCAAATGCTTGTAATCTCTGACATGAGAATGAATCTATAGATGAGGGAGAAGATTGTGGAGTTGGATATTTTTTGGTTTCCATTTCTAGTTTGACTAATCACGTTTGAGCAGGCTCTGGTTGCCCACAGGTTAGGGCCTCGTCACACACACACACACACACAAATGTTTCAGTGTTGAACCTTCCTCCCACTCACTTCCAATCGCTGAAAGCAAGGAGGGCAACAAGACATCCGGTTCCTGTGTTGAGGCAAATCGCAGCATTGCTTTGTCTTGAGTTCAACTTTGGTGAACCTTGACCCTCCATATTTTCCTCACATTCACGTACGTGTTACCAAACTGAAACAGTCTGTGTGGAGATCAAAAGAGGTGGAACACAATGACTGAAATGCATCGGCTATTGGCAGATACCTGTTGATATAGAGATGAGACAAACTGAGCCTGGACCTGAAACACCTACAGAAAGTTTCACTGTTGAGAAACTCGTTGGACTGTAAAGAATGGAAGAGGACGTCTTGGTCCACTGTCTAAGCTGGAAGCCCCGATATATTGGTCTAATTTGTTGTCACATGACGCAATGAGCTGTTTGGAATAACTGCAACACAAAGCAACATTTGGTCTTCAGTGTTCAGTCCTCCATTTAACAATCGTATCACTCTCAGTGTATTTCAGTGCAAGTACTTTGTTCCACAGGAAAATGGAAAGATGATGTGATGTAATACAATAACACGAGGATTTCAGGCTATTCACTGCTTCAGCTGTTTCTGGCTCGAGCACCACTTTTCCTGCGGTCATGCTTTCACCAGGTGTTTGAAGAGAAGCTTTTTTTAATGACATCTGCTGTGAATAAAATCCATCCCTCGTAATCTATTCATGATAATTACCTCCATATACTGATGATAATATCCTACAACTGCTGTTCCTGCTGCTCAAAATGTTTCCCACATTGTCCTAAAACTCAGGAAATAGTTTTGGAACTGTGTAAAATTTCATTAATTTGTTTCTTGCTTGCGGGGACGAATGAGCTGTTCCTCTTACCAGAAACTCAAATGATGCTTATGGAGAGTTCATAAGTCATTGTGTGATCTACACTGGCCACATGCTAAGTTTCTCAACAGTCCGAATCCATTCTTTTCCCAGCATGCTGTGCTGTGCAGTTCGTCTTTGTTCTTGGAGAGTGATCTGCACGACAGGCTTCACTAATCATCATGGACGTGGTGTAATTAGAGCAGCTCTGGCTCTCCTCCAAGTCCATCCCATGCTGGCTATTAAGTCATTTACCCAGTATACTCCACCTGGGCCGCTCCCTGGTGTTGTATATATTAATGCTGCCGAGACGAGAGGCCGAATTAGAGTCATATTATGACCCCAGCTGTCGTGGAAATGAACTGTCACATTTAGATGCTTCTTTATCTGAAAGCCGAGGCATCTTGAAACAGAATTCACGAGGAATAAGTGAGGAAATTGTCTTTCGTGACTCAGGAGGAGGACGCCTGACCGAACCCTGGTTGGGAATGTGTTTGTAAGCTGCAGTGATTCCCTGCTTTATAAGACAGAGAAAAACATTTAGATTATGGACGACTCACTTTACCTGCAGGCTTTATAAGCTGGTGACGCTCATCCAGACTCTGTCTCTCCTCTGGGTTCCATGGCATTTGGTTCTTGTTGTATAATCAGATTTCCTTTTTTATTTCTTTAAAATAAACTTCTCCTTAATAAAAACTCACATGTGGTCCGTTCAGCATGGAGTTGGGCTTTAACAGTATTTTCATGGCAAAATTATTTTTGTTATCTTCAGGAAATTGATACCAAGGTGGAGATATTGGAAAAACTTATATTCACATCATTGCTGAAAATCACACAAGCCACCCGAGCTTGTAAATACTGAAGAGCACAAAAGACAACTTGTTGTTTTGCCAACTGCTCCAAGGGCAAAATAATCATCCACAATAAATAGCATAATAAATAATAAAACATCTTTTCGTCATTTTTCTCTCTTTGGTTTTTAGAATTAAACAAAACATAACTGGTTAGTTCACTCTGGAGGGTCTGGTGGGTTTTAATACCAATAATGATTCACGCTGTTTCCCATCCTTATGAAAAGTTACGCTAACCAGCTGCTGATTGCAGCTTTTTCATGACAACGAACATTTACATGTAAGAGATCAGTGTTTTTCTTCCCATCTAACTCTGCTAGAAAGTGAACTCTGGACGTAATAGTAGAAAAAACTCCGATGGGAAAGGCTAACACAGAGAAGAGCTTTTAAGTGCCTTGTCATTACACAAAGTCTAAACACGTCAGGTCTCCTTTCTGCTCAAATTATCTCATCCATCAGCCAAGCAGCATGTGCACTTTAATGATTATGTCTTTTAAATTTGTCTCACACACACACACACTTAATCGCAGTGTAATCATGTCAGCAGGGGGATCTACAGACACTCATGATGAGTGATGAGCTCAATTTTCCACACCCAGTAAGATTTCTCCTCCTCTTCATGGAAAACTAACACGAGGTGATTGTAGCTACCAACATCACATCAAAGAACTTGGTTTCTGTTCTTGAAATACGATATGATATACTTTACTATACGATACATCACGATACTTTATGATACGATACATCACGATACTTTATGATACGATACATTACAATATGATACATAACAAAACGATACATCATGATACTCTATGATACAATACATTACAATGTGATGCAATATGATACAATATGATAAGAAAGTATAAGAAAAGAAATAATATATATATTATGTAATTAGAATATTTACAATGTAAGCTGAATATATATTTCAAACAGAATATATACAGCGTGAACAGAATTAACAATGTGAACAGAATATGTAGTGTAAACAGAATACACACAGTGTTAGCAGAATATATGCCATGTAAAGAGTAGATATACAATGTAAACAGAATTTACATGGTGTGGACAGAATATATATGGTAAAAAAAACCATTTATACTGTTTAACAAGATTGCACATATTAGAAATTTACATGTCTGGATGTAAAATGAGCACTGCACAGTTACATCAGTCAAACCTGAGTGAGATGTGAGATTTACTTTTGCTGGTTACATGTGAAAAATTTTTGATTTTAATGGATGGAAATTAAAATCAGTGGACATGAGTGTTGCCTGGTTTTCCACATCTGTCTGTTTCAATATATTTATTTTCAATACTATTTTTTTACCCTCTCTTTCACTATGTGCTCGTAAAAAATAAAAGTGCTTGAACAGATTGTGTTTATGTGTGTTTCTACTCTCCGGTCCAAGCATTTTCCCCCAAAGGAAAAGTTTGAGCCAACATGTTGGCTTGGAAGCTCAGTTCAAATGTCCTTTTCATACCCTCTGCTCCCTTTAATCTGGTAATTACACACATGGCGGCAGAGGCAAAGCCGGATGGTTCTTTAGCCATCAGGCTAAACACCGTGCATGTTTCTGATTTGGACACATGAACACTTCATGATCTTGTTTCTGCTGCGGCTACATTTACTTACATTTAAAAGAGACATCAGGGAGAAGAAAAATACCAAATACATCACTGAAGGATGATTCACTTCAACAAATCAACCACAGCGTCCGTATTGTTGAATCACATTCAATTGATCCAAGTAGAAATCATTCTGAAGTTGTGACTTGCTGGAAAAAACTGAGATGTTGTAGCTTTTTCAGAAATGGAGAGAGAGAGAGACCACTGGAGTGGTTGGGAATTAAACATGTCCTGCTGTATTCCAGTAGACAACAATAGTGAATTCATGATTCATTTTACCCCTATCTTCTTTTAAATCTCTCCTTTTATCTTGTTTTTACTCTTTTCTAATCTGAAACATTTTTTTATTTCTGTTGCTGTGTGATCATGTTGCTTTTAAATAGTTTTCTATTGTTTGCCTTTGATTTTTAATTTCTAACTTGTAAAGCACGTATACACAGTGAGTCTTGAAAGGTGCTATAGGCTATACTACTATCATTATTATTATTATTGTGTGGACGCTGTTCCTCCTTTTTCTACGCTGCGGAACAGTCTTATACTTTTTGTATCGTGTTTTGTTTAGTAAATCTCAATTTTAAAAAATGTGTCCACATTAAAATAACAAAATATGTATTTATTCAGTGCTGGTGCAATTCCCATGTTATTTATGATCCCAACATGTCCTCGATAATATTTACATTACCATGGTGTCAGCTGTCAAAACTCACTCTTTTTCTTTTCTTTACAACTGTCAAATTCTTATAATATACTTCAACGCCTGGGACTCATGATAATAAATCAGATTTTACGGGCTCTGTGTAATTCTCCTATAAAGGTCCGAGGCTGTGACGCGCCCCGGACGCGCCGGTAGGAGTCAGTATCAAGCCCCCTTTCTCTCCTTCCTCCTCTTCTTCCTCTTCCTCAAACTTCCATTTCCTCCTCGTTCCTAACAGAACATTTCGCTCCTCAGTTCATCTCCTCAACACAGAGAGCTGTCAGGAGACGTCCTCGGTTTGTTTCTTCGTCGTTGTGCCGACTGGAATAAAAAAAAAACAGCAGCAGGCGGGTTCCAGCCGGGAAAAGAAAAAGTTTGAGAGCTGAAGTTTGCGTGTGAGTGGTTTCCTCTCCTCTGTCGCCTGGGCGGTGAAGTGGCTCCACAGGAGAACTGGCAGCAGGTGAGAAGCTGCTGTGTCTGTGTTTGTTGAGTTGTTTAGTTTGTTGACATCCGTGCGTAATTCCAGGTCGAGTTCTGCGCTTCGCTCTGTGCCATCCAACTTTTCTGTATCCACTTCCAGAGGTGCTTCATTATGTGAGCTGTGTGATTTCAATATTGCCCGAATTAAAATGAAATAACCACAACATGATGTCTCTATAATGAGTGGGTGAATAGCTGGCAGCCACTTTGCAGTGACCTTATGGTTTTTTAAACTCTTGTATAATAAGATTTACCGTAAATTGCTGCAGGATTGAGTTTTAATAACCCCCATGAGCTCCTGTTAAAACCATTCCAATCCCATCAATATTATTTGATGCCCTCTTATTTCTGGCAGGGCATCATGAGTGTGTCACATGCCAACAAGCTGTTGAATGTGAGCTTTTAAAAGTGATAAATGGCTCTTTGAAAGGAAACATTTTATCTCCTCACCCTGTCCATTCTCCTGCATGAAAATATCTATCAGCGTTTGATCAATGGCAGCAACAAAGCCCCTCATTTTATTTATCTTTCCAAGTGCATATTTTTGGGTTGGCACCTCACGGAACAAGTTGATCTTGTGAGGCTGCAGGAATGTGAGGAATCAAAAAAAGCTCTGAGTCAGTTTTTCTTCCCAGAGGCAGCAGCTGAGTGAGATGCTGCTGTCATCCATGTGAGGAAACACACCCCGTGCGACAATAAGCTCCTCACCGCAGCTCCTCACTGATTTTCTAACAATTCAGTGTTGCCCGGATGAGACTGTGATCTTTAGTGTTTCTGACATAGAGTGTCTGGAAATGTGAATCTGACCCTGATCACTGAGGAGGAGACCAGTGTTGCCAGCATCTACGTATGTTTCTTGCTCTGATTTCAGTGTTGGCCCCCCTGTGCTCAAAGTGTTGAAAGTGAGAAGTTAAGAGATGCTTTGTGGAGCCTCCCCTCAGCTGATGAATTTTCAAGATGTGAGAAAATCTCCCTTGTTTTCTCTTCTCATTTCATCAATTATCGCTTGACTCGAGTCTCACAGTGAAGTCTCTGTCCGCCGACTAAAAAATGACCGTCTGTCTTTAATTTATCACATGCCCTTCTCACCATGGGACACTTCTCACCATACCCCTGGGGCAGTGTTGACTTGACGGCGGGACATCTTTTTTGAAAGAAATATTCCCATTGGACCCAACACAGGATTCAAGTGGGGCCTTATGAAAACAGCAGCTCCTGACCACGGTGGTATGTTGTAGATCAAGTCTATTCTGGTGTCTGGGGGGGGGGGGGTCTTGCACCATCTGACCCCACATTCCTGCCTCCCTCATGGCATGGTCATAGGGGTCAGTGCCAACCCAGCACCCACCCCCATTCCCCTTGACCTATACTGCTGAACAGATTTCACTTATTCCCCAATTTCCCTCATATTGCAGTGCCTGTTCTCAACCTGTTTGGAATGAGCTGTTCTCTGGGCCTGTGTTGATCCCCGGAGCCACGTCAGAATTATTTCTTGTCATTAGTGAGTCCTCCTCAGAGAGTTCTACAATATAGTTTCACTTTCTTATTGTTTGTGTGCTGGACGATGTGCAGGGAGCTTTTGTTAAACAGCCTATCTGGTGCAGATGTGAAGTTTAGAAAACTGCGTTCATCCTACCTGGTTTATCTGCAATGAAGATTTTGGAATGACCCAGTAGCCGACCTCTTTAGAAGACATGTTGGACTCTGCTCAGCTCACACTGACTGCCTGTTTATTCACATTTTATTCATTTGGGCGTATCACAACTCAAATCACATACCAAGTGTGGAGCTGATGAAGGGAACAGTTTGCAAGATATGCGTTGCACAGACAGACAGACAGACAGACGGATGGACGGACAGACAGATGATGATGATGATGATGAATTTTTAACCAGTGGCTTTATTGGCTGTTCTCTATCCAGCTAACTTAATTATAATCTCCTTGCAAATGAGGGTTTACATCAGATTAGATATTTAAATGTTGGATTCATTTCCCAGCAGTCATATCTGAACTCTCCACACTCACCAACCGACTATATAGATTCGTTTAAACCTTCAGCTGCTTCTCATTGTGTTTCTTGTATTTCTTGGCCTCGCATTACCAACGTGCAGTCACGGAAATCAAAGTTCGCCTTCGGCCGTCATCCACAATCATAACCTTTGTGTCGAGAGGTTTTCCTCGGGACGCACTGGCTGATTCTCTGCGTAGGTAAACAAAAGCGTCAATGTCAGCCTCTGAGCGTGTTTACTTCTTCGGCTTTCTCTCTCTCTCTGTCCCGCACGGTTACCATAGAGCTTGCTCTCTATGCTCCGTCCCTTCATGAAAGTTCCTATTCTGTGGGACGAGGGGGCCGGACCGTCCGTGCTGGGCAGATCTCATTCCGCCGTGGCCTCACAATGGCTGAGCTGTGCTGCTATATCAACATTTATTTCTCTCTTGCCCCCTTTTTAATCACATGACCAATCGGCAGCAGGAAGAGCAAGGCCGTGTGGCTCCGTCTTTGTCCGTTTGAGATATTGCTGGTTCTGTGCCATGAATCACTCTGACTTTGCATCTTGTGTCAGAGAAGCCTTTTACTATAGCCCTAATTTCAGGCTTGCAGGCGAGTCCTCCCACTTTTTTTCATGTACCTTACTCAAGCTGCGCATTCATGAGATTCAGATCAGATGTCTAACTCCCATATATACGCAGCCTGCAGAACATTCTGTGTCTATATTTTGACCCCACTGTGTGTGACTGACAGCCGGTTTATTTACTGTCGAGTCTATTTCCGAGCCAGGGGTCCTGAAAGTGCAGCGGGTTCCTCTCACCGAAACTAAACTCACGTCTGAATCGGTGTGTGCAGCAGGAGGGGGATACGTGTTCCATAATCATTTTTTCTGTGAGACCTTTCTTTCCCCCTACAGTGAACAGCTTGCATGTTTCTTTCCGTGCATCACTGCCAAAACATCTCAACACAGAGGAGCTGATCCGGTGAACCTGTTAAATGCCACCGACATGATCTCAGTCTGTGGCATGTCGGAGTACGTGCCACACATGCCACGTTCTCTGTGTATGAGGAGGCGAGGTCTCCGCGGCCGCTGTCAGCTCAGCAGCTCTCGCGCTGTATCATGCTGTTTTGTTTTCTGTGCCATGCAGGATTTGTAATGTCAGACTTGTTGACTTTAGCAGGCAGAGCTTCCTCTCCTGCTGCAGCCTGCGTCAGTCGCCTTTTGTCTGCGTCGGTAGACTGCTGTGGGGGAATTTGTGTTTCTGAGACATGAGTGGTGGGGCTTTATTCTAAATCTTTTTAAAATGTTGTTCCCCTCAGTAACCTGGAAATACTGCCTGGAAATAGATTAATTCCCAAAATGTCACTTAAACTCACTTTGGTCTTATTTATTATGATTGTTGCAGAGCTGCAAAAAACATATTTTAACAATTTGTGCCGCTCTCGTGCCATCTTCTGCATTTTTATTAACAAATGTGAACTTATGTGCTATTGTGCTTGTGGTGAGCATTTTCCTGCCTGTTCAATCAGATTATATTACACTGGGTAATTGTGTTTTCACTATTAAAAGAATGCATTTCTCTTTACCACTAATTTAATTTATGCAAATGTTGAGCAATGGTGCCTCTAATATTATTCTCCTCCAACTTTTTCATTAAAATGTATTTTTTATTATTGGGATTATTTTAGATTTCACAGAATTTAAAGCTTTTCTGAAGCAAGAGGGGCCTGGTTGCAGTTGACGGCATTTGTTTTCTTGTTGTACATATGGCCCTTGTCCGTAGCCATTAATCCATTTCAGACATTAGGCGTTAGTGTGACTGTTCTGAGTGGACAGCTGTGGTGTAAAGTTTCCTTTTGAAGGGACTCTGTGACATAACTGAAGTCGTATATTATTCGGTGCTGATTTTATTTATTTGTTTAAGTTTGGAAGAGATGTCTTTCATTTGAATGGGTTTGACTCTTGTTAAATATGTTCTTTCTTTAAGGTCCAGGATTTTTTTTTGGGGGGGGGGGGGTCTCATTATCCTGCCCCACACATTATGTGTGAGAGTTGGCCCCAGTGACTATAAACAGGACTTTGATCATGGGATATATATTAGTGCATGTAACCTTTTAGTGTTCAGAATATAAGTGTAGAACCACACTGGATATAACGTGACACCTTTTGTCTGTGATGGTGTCATGGTCCAGGAAATATAAGTAATAGCTGAATAGGACATTTAAACTATATTACACTCTATTGTTTTTGGGAGATTTCTTCGGAATTTCTATTCTATCAAAGGGGCGTTCTGTTTAACATATGTACATAAAATACATAAAATTCAAATATCAAATGCAGAGATTGGTTCCCCTCAGTGCACCAGCCTTAAAACACATTATGAGTCATTGCACAGGCCTGTATCCTAATGTTAGGGAGTCAGGAAATGGTCAGTTCTGCAGTCTATTATTGAATCTCATGGAACAATCTAATCAGAACATGATGTTAACTAATGCAACATCACAAGTTACAACATTAAAGATGATTAGCAAGTTAAAATAACAGCTTTTGAACAGAGTAAAACTAATATGGTTTCATAAAGGTAGATTTTATTACTGGGCCTTTATAGTTTTACATCAAACTTGTGTACCTGTATATGTGATTTGGTAATAATAATATTAACAATAGGGAAAGGAAAAGATTAAAAGAAAGTAATTAGCTAAATACAATCCAGTAAAAGCCATTTAGTAAAAAGTAACTTTTGAGAGATGATTTAAAAAGTTTTAAGTCAGTGTTCCTCAGGTAAACTATCCCAGAGAGTTGGGGCTCCTGAAAGCAAAGGTCCCGTCACCTTTGGTCTTCAGTCTCGGACTATCGAACTTATCGGCTTGTAGCCTGAGATCTTCAGATAAGGACTCCGAGCTGCTGAGTACTGGTGTGTAGCAGCAGGGAGGGCACCAGCTCATGTAGATTTGATCAGCAGATTTTATCAGTGGTTTTGATCATTTTGTTTCTGCACTAACTGTCATGTTTGATTTCCTTGATGGAGATAATGGATAATGTTGAGTCTTAACTTGTCAGGTGATTTTTTTTTTTCTGGCTGCTTTCAACAAGCTCTTTCAGCAAGATAGAACATCTTGTCTGCAGCTTGAGACTTATAATATCCAGAACAAAACAAATCCTGTAGCTCTAGGTGTTCTCTGAAGGTTGCTCAAATGAGTCAAAGAACAGTTTTATGAAAGAATACCAATAAAAACGAAGACGTCCTCGGTGGATGGCTGGTAAAGTGAGTTGCTTCTCTCTCAGCAGCCAGTTTGAATTATAGTTTGTTTACTACTTTTCTGGGCACAAAATCACAGACATTTTCCCACTCACTTGTCTGTATTTGTAAAGTCCTCTGGAGCTTGTGTGTAATAAAGGGTCACAACATACATTTAAAAGACAAAAAACAGACCCTTCAAATTAAAGCCTGCAGATGGAACACCTACCTGCGTTCCCTCCCACAGATGGTCAACATTTTATCAAACATTGACTCCAAAATGCTGCCACACCTCCCTCTACCTCCCTCACACTGCAGTCCGGTCACTTTTTATAGTGCGTCACCAAAATGCCTTTGACTTTGCAACGCTTCTTCAATAAGCCCCCAACATTTTTAACTTGCGAGCTCTTCGATAAAATGACCGCTTGTTGTTGTGTTGTTGATAAATTCAAATCCAAATAAGTTGGTGGTTTCTCCTTGGACGGAGCTGAAGCAGCTAAGTTAATCAAAAATGTTCCTTTTCACACATGCAAAACTTTTTTTTGTGCGTTCAAAGAATTCCCTGTTGGGAAGTTTCTCTGTCTGCCGCCACAAGGGCTCTATAAGCGAAGAACACTTGATGCTGCGTCCGGGGGGGGGGAGCATTAGCTGCTGTGCTAACCCAGGGTTGGGTTTGGGTTTTACTTGGAGAAGCACAGAGCTAAAACAACCCAAATAAATATGAATAAATCAATAATTCTTGTTCTGCTTGCACAGCTTTGTTTTTTGTCTTCTATTGTCCCATCCTGTTGTGTCTGATCTCCGAAATGCTTGTTGGTACAATAACAGAGATATTGAAAGACCAATTCATTACCAGCTTTGAACGGGCTGTGATTAATTGCACACAAGGGAGGCTCATTGGCGAGGCAGAGCCAGCCCTCCTCTTGCCTCATGCCAACGCTCTAATCAAAAGCACAGTTGTGGGGCACAACACAGTCCGCTGCTTCTTGGATTGAGACCTCACCATGGAAATCGACCTCTTTGTACATGATCTGCTTTAGATGCTCACTGGCCGCTTCCCCGTGACACGCTGCTCTGAAACCTGGCTCTTCCCTTCATCAGTGGTGAATTATAGAATTGAGGGAAGAGGTCAGCAAGAGGTGATTCGTCCACTGGTTTATAAGCGTGTGTGGAACTCATTACGTCTGTGCTGCTTGGCATCACTGCCCTCTACATGTGTGATATATTTTTGGGAAAGATGATGAATCAGACTGACTCAACAGATCATCATATCATCAAGCTGTTAGGAAGATGAAGAGAACCCACGTTAAAGCTTAAACGACATGTCTGACTCAAAAGTTCATGTCTGATTCACTAGTTTAAATCAAGTAGGGCCATGAAAAGGAAGCTACCCAATCAGTTCACATTTATTTCTTCAGTGAAGTAGAGAAACCACAATGTTGATTCATGCATCGAAGCTCCATGAATCCCCATACGTTAATAAATTACTAAACAATTCTCGATTTTAATGCAAAAATCGTCCACAAACAAATACTGGAGTGAGTTCTTCACTAAAAACCTGATCTGTAATTAAGTTTGTGGTTGAAAAACATTTGTCATTACTTACTGTGTACTAACCTGCCAACACACTGAACACTGAGCAAAACATTTCTCCGAGCTGCCAAATGTTCTGTTTCAATGATACATTTAAAGATCCCAGATGGACATAAAATATTTCAGTTATTTCAGGGCATCTGGAGCCACACTGCACCATTTTCTACGGCCACACACTATGACATCAATAAGATATAGGCCTCTGTTTCATGGGTCGTTTCCTTTTCAATCCCTCTCTCTGCTTTGTATTCAGGTCATGTCATGGGAAGCTGAACATGTGTTGACATCAAACATGTGTCTGCACCTTCTTTCTGGTTGACTGCCTGTGATAAATAGGTGGATTAATGCAATCGTGCTCTCGTCGAGGAATCTTCAGATCTCAGCTTAAATGCTAAACCCTTTTTGTTACAGCTATTATAAGTGTTTATGACAGATGGTCATGGTTCCCAGATGATGAAGCTTGAGGATTTTGGTGCAGTGTTCAGAATTTAGCCATTATTATTTCCATCTGAGACAACAACAACGACATCTGCGATCATATCTTTACCTCCCAAATCTGTTTGTTTACTCGCCAAGGATTCATTATTCCATGGTAGTCAAACAAAATATCTCTACTCGAAGATCTTGGACCTGACACTTGGTGACACGTGTCTATACACCCAGTGGAGGACGTTATTCCTGAGCTTGCACATTGTGCAGCCTCTGACCTCAGAGACAGGAGACAACTGTCATGCTCCAAATGGAAGATGACAGTTTACTCAACCTTTCAACATAAAAACAGAGCTTGTGTGGAGCTTTGATCGGTGTGATATTTTCCTTGTCATTAAAGTTGACGGGTTGTGACCTGCTCTGAAAACCATCAGGAAATGAATAAATTTCCCTGAGATTATATTTACCCACGTCCTGTTATTTCAGGACAGTAAACAATGGCTTCACAATTTCCTGCTTTGTTATTTATATTTACACAAAAGTTACTTGCCATGTTCCGTTAATTATGTGAAAGTACAAACAAGATGTTTTGGGACTTTGATTACTTTTAGGTGGTTTGGACGAAATGTGGTGAAAGTTCTAGAACATACTTACTCCGCAGCCTAGTTAGTGTATCATCTGTTTGTCTATTTTTATACCTCCACAGCGGCAGCTGCCTTTTGTTAAGACGGACATTATGTTTTCAGGTTTTCTGTCCATCCATCCGTCTGTCCCATTCTTGTGAATGTGATATATCAAGAACTCTTTGAGGGAATTCCATTGCATCGGGTACAAACATTCACTTGGACACATGTATGACCTGATGAGAATTTAGAGGTCAAAGATCCAGATCACTGCCTTGTGAACGTGTCATCTTAAGAACACCACGAGATAATCCTTTTAAATTTGGACCAAATGTTCACTTAGACTCAAGAATTAACTGGTTAAATTCGGATGCAAGTTAATTGATTAGATTGCACAGGTCAAAGCTCACAGTGACCTCCTATGAGTCTGGAAATAATGTTTGTCGACTGAAAAGTCACTGGATGTTGGAGGCATATAACGGCACAGCGTTAATTGTAGGGGAAGCTGCTAAAGATTTCTATTTTTCATTACAAATATTGATTTGCTTGAAAAGGCTTTAAAGTAGGATTTAATTGAATGTCAAGTAGATATATATATTTAACATCTGTTTGGTTCATTTTTTTTTCAAGACACACCATTTGCATTGTTGGCCTGAGACAAAACTGTCAGTAAACACATGATATTTCTGTAGTGGCTTTGTTCATTTGAGGAGAATAACATGAAATGTCCACAGTCCCTGCAGCTGTGTGTGTTCACTTCAGCCTTCAGATGTCGACTGACAGCTGAAATAAGGAAGTGGATATGTCTGCACACAAATCTCAGAATGTATTTTGAGAAGTAGTGATGCATGTCTGCTTGAGGGCAATGAAGAAAAGTACTGTGTGGAATAACCGACACTTTCTCCATATTGTTGTACGAAAATGAGATTCTTCAGCCAAGCATGAACGGGTAGCTCACACAAAAGCAGATATAACACAGACGATTGCACTTTGAATGCTTGAGACTGACGACCTCTCAGTCTGCTGTTGTGTCGAGGAGAATGAAAATGATTTGCTCAAAATTGTCAGCAGGTTAAAATGTGCTTATAAACAGCTCAATCATCCAGAGAGGTAATGGAACCAGTGGTTGACTTGGCAAAACTGCCTCTCTTAGCAAAACAGTATCCACAATGCATTGAAAGCTGAGCAACCTGTTGGATATAAGTTGTGATAAGTTTGAAAGAAATGAACTTAAATGTGATATAATTTCATCAAACTTCACACAGCACTCTGTCCATTCACTATCTGTACAGCTTATCCTTTGAGGGTCACAGGGGGGCCGGGGGGGGGGGGGGGGGGGGGGGGTGTACTGGTGACACTGGGTGGGAGACATGGTACACCCTGGTCCCTCAGTCCATCATAGGGCTAACATAAGCCGTTTTCTGACATGAACTCCAGAAAATGTCTGGAAAATCAGGTCCAGACATCCAGTGTTTCACATCTAAAGAACACAGTAGAAGATTGTTCAGGTCAGGAAAATATCCAAAAAACCCAGGCGATAGGTGGAGCTGGGGTTGAGTGTGCAGGAGGAAGGACATTACGTACGAATTCCACTGCAGAAATCACATGTTTTTGTGAAAACCTCCTTTGAGTGGTATGAGAAAACTAAGCTGGGGTCTGGTGATGCCTGCAGGTGTGAAATGGTCACAGCAGCTACTTGATCCTCAGTTCTGACCCACAAACCTCTTGACATTCGCTGAAGTGAAGGAGTCTGCTTGACCCATTCATCTCTTCTCTCCTTCTCGCTTTGCCTTCTCTCTAAACAGCGCTGGAGGGCGGTAACAGGGATAACCCCTCTGCCCCTCCATGCAGCTATCTGACAAATGCATGCACATATTACATGCAAATTGGATGGAATCCGAGCACGTACGGTGAATAGGCTCGCTTGTACCAAGGGTGCAGTTTGCAGGCTGACGATTAGAACTACAAATAGGACAATGGTTTGAAAGCTGATGAATTAAAGTTGAGATTCCTTTTGAGAGAACAGAAACAGAGGCCACATCAGGTCACACAAAGTTCTGAAGTTTTTCCTCAAACTTGTTTCCATGAACGTTGCTCTTCCTTTACACTCTGTGATCTCCTGGCTGTTTGTTTCCGACTGCAGCTCTCAGCTGGTGCTGGCTGTGACTGATTCACCTCGTGTGATGACTCTGTCTCTTGTAAGTGTCTCAGTGTCGCAGTAATGAAGAGGGATACTGTTGTAAGTTGAACATCTTGTATTGTGTTACTTAGATTTATCCCCAGAAAAGTGGAATTGTAAACACATTGATATCAGGGTTTGATGATCTTAAGTCACATCCCAGTACTTAATCCCTGAATGATGATCCACAATATATTCAGTATTTATTACGAAATGGGCCAAAAGTTCCGTTTTAACTTCAAAGACACTTGTGAGATATCGAAAGCACTTTTCTTAAAAAGACTGTGATAAAAAAAAAAAAAACAATCACAGGAACAATGTGTCAGACCGAACAAACCATAGCTGTGCGGAAAACAAAAATGTTAACGAAACAAAAACAACAGGCGTTGACTGCACAATAAATCAAATGAAAATGTTTCAAATACATAACGTAGACACTTGTGTTGTTCAACAGTGGAAATATTTCAGTTGTGATGTTTATTTCACAAGCTGTGATAACAATCAAAGGGAATAACTGGGATCGGGAAACACTTGGTAGCGATTGACGTCCTGTTAAATCTGATAACTGTGCATACGTGTTCTCATTTACTGCTTCATCTGCATCTGATGCCATTTGGCTGCTGTTTCATCAGCTCCAGTCGAAGAGATCTTTCACACTTTTCCTCTTTAAATGTACGTCTTTTCTTTTTCTTACTGAAAATATATTAATTTATACATTATTAATACATTTATTACACTCTAAGTCACTTGGCTTTATGCAATCCTCCTTTATCTCTATAAATCACACTCATTGGCTGTAACAAAGAACTGGCAGCTGCTCATTATTAATGTTTTTTTATATAGCTGTTTATTCCAAAAGAAAGTTTTTTGTTCCAACATGTTCATCTCATTAAGCCTCATTTCTGCCTCAGATTTTGCTAATTTGATGTTGTTTTTTTTTTTTTTACAGTTAACAGCGTCAAACATCTTGATCTGATCGGATGTGAATCTCTGGAGCCAATAATAAAACTATTTTATAATATGATTATTTGTGACCTGAAATTGCATTTATTATTTTATGATACCCGTGATATTGAGTGTTTTTAAAGAGGGAATTATGGGAAAATCCAGTTTCTACTACATAAAAACAAATCATCAATTATTCTGAAGTTTACTCAAGCATTTCTAGTGAATGACTCTGCACGCTATAAATATAAATGAACCAAAAATGTATTTATCGGAAACAAAAATGTGCTGTTGTTCAATCTTTTTGATCTCGATTAAAACCCTAATCTGCTTTGAAGGTTGTTTTTTTTTTTTTTTTTAATTGTAAAAACTTAAACCAAAGTTGCAAAGGCACAAATGTAGAAATGTATGTTTTTTATTGTCGTGCCTTTTTTAATTTATGTGTTTGGCATAAAAAATGAATATAAGTTCTGCAGTGGTATCATTAATGCAGAAACCACTTTACTGCCATGGCCACAAGTCTGAACCACTTCCCTGTCAACAGCTGTTGCATATGTGGAAAATGTAGAATATAGACTGAGGAGATTCATGATTTGAGGTCGTGTGAGGACTGAATCTAGTACAGAGGAAAACAATACAAAAACCTTTTTATTGTGTTTTGATTCAGCTGGCTGCTGCAGTGAGGACTCAGCCCAGATGCATAGTATTCGCTCCACTAGGTGAGCTACTGAAGTCGTGCTATCAATGCCAAAATATCCTGTGTGTGTGTGATAACGTCTCCACTGCTACTTGAGTTTTCTGGTATGAGTAATATATTTACTCAAATAAATGTAGAATTCTATACTCAGTCCTTGTTAAAGGTTAATGATTTTAACTGTGGTGAGCTGTGGTCCACTTTGCTGTGAACCGCACTGCATGTGGAGAAAATAGGAGAGACCCCGACTCAAAGAGCAGTGTGATGCATGCCTGAGACGTGTGTCTCACATGGGCAGCGTGCTTTCTCTGATCTGATAACATCGACGCTAAGAGGAAAAGAAAGATGTGCTATGATGCAAATGCGTCGCCCTCACATCTGGTGCGTCATCCTGGCATCAAAAAGCAATATAAAACTTTTGGTCTATTTTTGTCCATGTCCCATCCACTAACATGGAGGAGGCAGGGTTTATGATCTATACTGCAGCCAGCCACCAGGAGGCGATCAAGACAATTTGGCCGCACTTTTGTAAGAGCTGTCATGTCGTCCATCTTTAGATTTACTGCTGAACTTCCTTGTTGAACAGGTCAGATACTGACGACCTTTATTAAAGTCATTGTAGTTTCACAGAAGAAACGCAGCAGTGAGACAGAAAGTTTTTACTCTGAGAAGTTCAGATGGACTAACCTCACCCCCCTCACTGATCTGTTCCTCACTACAGACGTCATGGCTTTAGGCATCGAGTATTTTCTGTTCAACCATCTGACCTGCCGTGACCCCGTCTTGTGTTTGTGTTTTCCTCTCAAGTCAAACTCAGTATTGAAGTAGAGCTGCTGGACCACGTGATCCAAAAGGCCATATGCTCTGAGTGCATCCGCTGAAGTTAGTAATCGTATTTCACTGGTTGCACTCTCGACATCACCATTAATTATGTATGGAAGCTGAAATAAGTTGGACGCTGCTCGTGTGAGCACTCGAAGCCACGTTGTCGTAGTGATTGATCACCGCTGTGTCTGTGTTGGTGCTCATCCAAAGCGGTTAATGTGTGCCCAGGCCCTCGTTGACGGTGTGTCATTAAGACGGAACGTCTGGCTACTTGAACAAAGCTCGGACTGCTGCTTGAATGTAAATCCAAGTATCTATATGTGTCATCATGTTGTCGAGAGGGAAAACTCAAGAAAAATGTAGCTGTTCAATAACACGTATTACATTTTACAGCCATTACGCATCAGTTCATCATGTGATCACATTTGTCAGTGTGATCAGGACGCCGCACTGGAAAGAGTATTAATAGACTTTTATCTCCCCCGATTCCATCTTCCTGTTTGTGCTGGTCGTGAGGCTGCAGGGCCGTCGGCTCAGGTCGGCCACACTGCAGCACTCTCAGGGGAAAATTTCACCCTCAGTAACCGCAGATGTCCGTGCAGCCCGTGGGCATGCAGGGATTCAGATAGTTTGGTGGATCACGAGAGGAGAATAAACTTGTGGCTATGATTTATTTTTCTCAGACAAAGCCGCAAGACCACATTTTATCCAGAGAGAAACTAAAACCAGATTTACATGTATTCAGCTAAACGGAGGAAAGGGAACAGTGGGGATATGAGGGGATATTTTCACCTCCACCAAGGAGTTTGTGCTCTCGGAAAGGTTGTTTCCTGTTTGTTTTTTTTGTAGTTCAGCAGGATCATGTAAAAACTAGAAATTTCCTTGGATGTAGGCGGTAAGATGTGACTCGTGCCAACAAAGAACCCATCAAATTCAGGGGTTGATCCAGGATTTGTTTTTGAGTTACTGTGGGGTTTTTTTAAATTTCAACAGTTTACCAGGGAATATTCATAGATGTTGATGAAGTTAACGGGAATTTCAGGGCAACTGAGTCTCTGTCTGTGATTTCGTGCAGCTTGATTGAATTGAAGGGGACTTTTGGGCTAATCTAGTTCTGTCGTCTAGTTGCATTTTTTGGACTGATCAATGTGCAGATATGTTCTGGATACAAATAACAAATTTATGGCTCTGATTCTATTGCATTTGTTATTTATTTTGATTAATAGTCAAATCTTAATATCTGTTAAATATTAGTACAAAGTTTAATTAAAAAAAAGATGTTATGTAAAAATGTGTTGACATTATCAAATATCATTATTTGTCAAACCAACAAAGGTATTCAGTGTACTATCAAGTGAGACAGAGAAAAACACACAGTTTTAACATTGGATTAGTTGAGTCACTCTGAGCAGTAATTCCATTTTTTTTATCCAATTTAGCAGAATATGAATCGACTCTCAGAATGTATTCGCCGTTTGCCCTCGGAGGTCTGCAAAGCATTTGTTCCAAAAACAAAAGCAGTGGTTGTACTCTTTGTTTTCTGAGAAGCTGAAATGTTTTTCAACACTCATAGAATATTAAAAGTTTCTTCTCACACAACAGAAAATGAAATGAATGACTTGCTGACATTGAATTTGACTTCAGCAGAGGGTAGAAATAAATGCCGGGCTGCTCCCTGTGTAATTTATTTTCTCTGCCTGTAGCCTTATATTTGACTTGCCCCCTTTCATCCTATGCTTCCCTTCTTCTCCCTCAAATTATTTCCAGTTTTTGTCTGTGCAGCAGAACCAGAGAGCTGCACGTTAAGTGGAGCACCTGCCCTGACGTTGTAGCTTTGCCTTCCTGACAGAAATTCAATGATGGAGGTTGTAGACGCCGCATGCTCGGCAGCTTCAGAGGCCGCCGGCTCTGGTTTTGTGCGTGTTGACCTCGTGTGGAGGAGAGTTCAACAAGAAAGTGGCCGTCATGTCGCCTGGTGTCTGCAACAGACAGTGGCCCCTGGCCTGTGGTTAGTGTGAGCTCATATTGGACAGATGTGGTCTCGTCTGTGCTGTCAACACAGACACTGACTCATGTTAAGACTCAGTATAGATCATCTAATGTATGAAACACACTAATGATCTAAATGTCTTTGCATGCCTGAAATAACCGTCTGTGACTATGATTATCAGGCAGCTGGACTATTTGATCTTGTGACATTTACTCATGTCCATATTGGTCAGAAATAGCATCACTGGGATGCCTGGGAAGTGTTACGCTGTGGGCTATAATTTCCCTGTCAGTTCTGTGCGTACTGTCATCTCCGACAGCAAGGATTTGTCCACATGCCAGATCTGTGGTGAGCTGTCCTGACCCTGCCTCACGAGCAGAGAGGCTGTGTACAGTCATATGTCTTTTCCATGTCTCACTTTGGCATCATGTCTGACAGATGTGTTTTTAATGGCAGTTAGAAGAGCACATACCTCCGACACGGCACAACAGTCCCCAGAAGCTCAATCAAGCTGCACCACATTGCACGCACGTATAGATATCACTGCCCTAAACATTTCGTTTTAATCAAGAACCATGAATTATTCCCTGGGAAATAAGTAAAATGTCAAAAAATAAATCCGCTCCCTCGCAAGATCCACACCAGAATTCTCTGTTTTTTTTATCCCGGATCCTGGAACATCCTGATTTTCTTCCTCTCTTTTAGCAGATGATTTAATTTAAGCACTCATTCTGAATCCTCTGTTTTTCTTCCTGTGTTTTAACAGACTGTCACAGACGAGCCAGGGAGCCTACTGCCTCTGTTACAGACCACATCTGAGCCGGTGAGAAATCACACCATGTTGTACCCTACTTTTTCTTTTACCATTTCAAACAGCAAGTTATTGTTTGTTTCCAAAAAGGATTCTCTCAGGTCTTGATGGCACGTTGTTTCTTTTGGGTCAATCAGCTTTAAACATATAATATGTAAAACATTCTTCATTAAAATCTCTAAACCTGACGAGACATTATCCAAAATGTTTTATTATATATGATTTATTTTATTTTTGGCTCCATCCATGGATTTACCATTCCAGTTAGCTAGGTGTCTGTTTTCTCCTGTTTTGTATTAATGTTGGTATAATACTGTTTGTGTTAGTCACTCGTAATAGATGATTATTGATTATTGGTAATGACCATTCATTGCTGTTTTGCTGTGTAACATCAACGTTTCAAAGTTTTGAGAACAAGGAAAGAAAGAATGAAATTCAGGACATGAGGATGCATTATGGAACGAGTTAAAGGTCAGAGTAATCAGCAGTAGTGGGTGTTTCTCAGTTGACTCAGGTTTTGTAAGAGAAAAGACAATAGACATTCCATGGAAGTGAGCTCCCGGGACTGAAATACACATGGTTCAGGGCTGACGGCTCACTCTGGTATGGGTGTGCTTCCTGTCACACACACAAACACACGCCTTAAATTTCAGTCTCAGGGACATAACCCGTCTGACCTCTAGTGGTGCTTGTACCAGTAATTGGTTATAGGCATGAATTATTTTGGGCTGCACACAAACACATGGATAAGCAGCAGTGTGTGGTCATTAAGGTCATTTGGTGTCAGCATGAATAATGAGTGCCGGCAGTCATTTGTCTAATTCTTTATGTATGAACCTGAAAGAGTCACTTTGCTGTCATTGCTGTGGAAGTTGTGTCTTAAGAGATTTTTCAAACATACAGCACCATGAAACGTTGGTCATGAAAATGTTTTTTTGCTTGCACATGATTTTGACTACCTCAACAATAAACTACTACATGAGGATAGATTTGTTATTTGTAAGCAGTGGCTGGAAAACAGCTACACTCTGTATCCACATTTATATCCACAATATCCATATTTTATCTTCAAGATTCACACGTTTCTTTGAGAAATCATCAAAAATGTAGAAAAACCATCCAGTGGTTGTTTTGTATAATCCTGCTAAACAACAGACAAACACACGCAGATGAAAACATAACGTCCTGGGTATCTGTGTAATTAAAACCCCCTGAAATTACAGAAAACATCTTTTGAGGAAATGTATCTGACATCTACTTTGATTTCTTTACTTTGTCCCATCTGCTAACATTGAAGGGGCAGGATTTATGTCACGCTGCAGTCTATGATTTCAACATACTTGTATGTTTGCGCCTGTGAAACCTGCAAAGAACAAATTGTACGTGTTATTCGTTATATATGACCTGTACGTGATGAACAACAGCTGTTGGACTCACGTACTGCTGTTTTACTGCTTGTGTACTGAATGAATATTTTATATTGTGCGCTTACTTCAGTCAGCTCCAAGCTGTGCTTGCAGACGCCAAACCTCTGCAGAAGCTACAGAAGATGTTTTCATTCAAGTAGTCTTCATTCATATGTTAACTCCACACAGATCTGACCTTTAACCTTTGCCGAGAGCCTCAGGTTAAAAAACACATGTGAGTATGATTGTCAAACGGCGTAAGGATCAAGTGGATGCATTGCCTGGTGTGTGTCTTTACTCCACAAGCAGGAAGACACTGTATCTGTCACTTATGTGATTTCATGGCAAGTCACAAAGAAATCATTTGTAATCTTTATCAAAGGGAAAATTGTAAATAGTGAATACAAGTTTTCCTTTTTTTGCATCAACAAAAAACTTGAAACTTGACTAATAACTGAGGTGAGCAGTGTGAGGAATTGGTTTCAGAGCTTTTTCATGGCCTAACAGCTCAGGTGCCAACGCTACAGAGTGGAATTGATTGCTGTGCTCACCAGGCTGTGGGAGGTGTGCTAGCTTTAATAAGAACGCACTCCGGATCACTTTCCATTTAAAACAATTCTGAGGTCAAACACGGATTCGAATCACGTCCGTGGTCACCGATGATGGCGGTGGACTGTGCAGTGTGGCAGTGACGCTGTGGGTTCTGCATTCAGTCAGCGGGACATCTGTAGTTTTTTTCTTTAAAAACAACCTGCGGCACAGATGCAGAAGTGTTTTAAGTCGTCTCTGAGGGGAAACATCATTCATCCACTCTGCGGAGACGACTGCGAATGTTCCTCTTTTTTCTATTTTGATTCAGTGGCAGCAACATCTGGGCCCTCAGTCAGCTCGGAGTAATAAAGAAGGTGGTCCGTGGAGACTGGTTGGTCTGTACAGGCCTTTTTTTTCTGGAGGGGAAAAAGGGAAATTAATAGCCCAAGGTTGTCGCCATAAATCCCAGTGAAGCAGGTTAGATACTTAACTTTGGGAGAAGCTCTTATTTGTCATGCTCATTCACTTTACATTTTAAATTCTGCTGACCGTTTCCTCCTTTTCAGAAGCGTGATGAGAGTTACTGGTCAGATTTTAACATTCAAGCTGAAGATCATCACACTGCTGGTCTTAAATTGTCTCACCCTCTCAAGCTGTGTAGTGAAGTAAGACAATTCCTTTTCTGTCTTCTTCTGCTAATTTAGTACAAAACTGAAACTATAGACCTGTTACCAATCGCTGCCTGGAGTCTATAGTGAAGATCTTATTCATGATGTAATTTACATTTATTTAAGTGTGTGCACATGGGCTTATACTGGTGTGATAGTGTGTTCATGCATGCTTTTACTGCACAGATTAAATATTGCAGTCCTCTTATGAAATCACATTTAAATTCACCAGATCTGGACATTTATCAAAATCTGCACCTGAATTGAAAAAACACTCAAAGTGCTTTACGTACAGTAAAGATACAAATACAGACACGTTCATGAAAATATTAAAATACATCAAAACAGAAAAGAAAGAGGGTGAAATTTGCGGGCTAGTGCGATATCTAGTTAAAGGCTGAAGTACACAGAAATGTTTGAAGTTTTCTATTAAAGCCGTTTACTGAACTAGCAGCTCTGATATCTAGAGAGGCTGATGATGCTGATCGCTACCTGACTGGTCAGATCGTCATGGTGCACAGTGTCAGGGCAGAACATCCTCACATCCTGTTTTAGCTTCATCAATCTCGCTTCTTTGCCTCAGTCGTCCAGTCTCTAAATCTCAATATGACTGCAGTTCATCAACTCACTCTTCAAGTGATTCAGTTATGGCTTCAGTCTTCAAACAGTTAAAGTTCGCCGGGCTCCCTCTATTACTTTTATTCACAAATACAAAAGACATATTATTCATCATATTAAATAGTTCAATTTATTCTTTTAATGAGTAAGGACGTCCTCTGACTCTCGGGTTGAGGTTACGTGATGAGCTGAGATGAGCAAGTTTCAGGCATCATTGCTCAGTGTGGAAACAGGAGGAGACGGAGGACGGGAGGATGGAGAAGGTGGAGGTTGAAGGATCGGGGGAAAGGGCAGCGTGCTTTACAGTTCTGCTCTTTCTGTAGAGACATCAAGGCTTTGCTTCTCTGAGCTTCACAGCACTGCTCCCCTGCCGCCGTGTTTGATGGCTGTGTTAGCAGAGCAACACTGTTCTGCAGGGTCAAAGAGGTTCCTGGCTTTTAATCGAACAACAAGCGATGCGGTTGACTGTGGCTTATATAAAGGTTATGGTTCCTTTTTTGTTAAATAAAGCATGTGTCTACAGCCCAAAGCTGCAGATGCTGGAAATGAAATTACATTTAATTTGAGGCCCTGTGAAGCAGCACATGTTTGGGTCCATCCTGGTTCAGTGTCAGAGTTGTTACTGTGATTTTACATTAGTTGGATCTCTGTTGAGCCACGAAACATTTTGACCTGTAGATGCTCAAACATATTCAGCATGTTGACTTGAATGGAGAAGGTTGAATATTAACTTTGCTGTAATTGTACATTTGCATTGTACAAGTGATAAATCTTATTTTTTAACAGTGAACTATCTTTATAATTTTATCATATTCACCAAGCAAGGCAACATTTGGGTCAGGGACCAACCCATTCAAATTAGGTGCAGATCCGGGTATTTATCGCTTACGATATTAGTATTCATAAACAGCTGAAGCAGTTAGGAGTTAACTTCTTTTATAGCCCTTGTTATGGAGTTGCAGGATCCAGAGAAAACACATTTTGCAGTGGATGTTTTCCATAAAGTACAAATCAATGTGTGCTGATGTTATGATGTTGACGAAGCCCTCCTGCTTCATTTGTTGTTTAGGAACACACAGCGACTTTCCTTTGCACTGTTACGTTCCTCTAATCTCATATAATCTGCACATGTTGCTGCATTTGTGAAGCTTTTATTTTGATCCCATATCTTCAGGCTTGTTGAATGAGCTCTCAGAACCTGGTATTTATCCCCCACGACTGCTTCAGCTAGCTGCTTCTTTCCAAATTATTCGTCTAAAACAGAAACAGTTTCCTCTTGAAGTGACTTCTACAGATTCTACTTCAGTTGGAATTAGTGTTTGTCGAGTACGTTAAAATATCATGTGTTAGATCTTAATTTTGTTTGTGTAAATCTGAATTTGTACATTTGATGTTCATTTGATGCTACATCCCTCTTTTTTTTTAAGAGAAATGTTTTGGTGGCATGCATTGATTGTAATGTGTGTTGTACTTCTCTCGCAACAATACAGTTTTATACAATACACAAACTACAAAAGCAGCCCACATGGAACTGATAACTAATTTAATCCTTATCTTCAATTACGAGAAATATATAAGTAATTCTGGTTCATTCCTTCATATCTATACTTGACAAATTAATTTTCATTTGTTATGAACTTAAATTTGATTGTGTTGAAACCTGTAGAAACTCTGGGGAAGTTTAATTGGATGCATTCAAATAAAGTTCTGCTAATATGTACACTGTACATAACATTCTGTAACACTTTACCTGAACTTCTACACTTGCATGTATAGCTGCAGCACTCAGGCGACACCGTGTAACGAAAAGACTTCATTCACTCTCTGTTGAATCCACTGAGCTGAAAGCAGAACTTTTCTCTCACAGCTTGTTTGTGTTGTTCAACATTTAGGCTCCGTCCCCTGTGAGGACCTGAATAGCATATTAACACCCCGGAGTCACCAGTGAGTGACGTTTCAGTGGCTGCAGGAGAGAGCTCTTAAAAATACTTATAACCCCACCCACCCTGCTCTATCTCTGCATCTACAGAGAAACCAGAGATTAATATTCATGCTGTCTGTGTCGCCAGGTCTCCTGCACGCTGCCTGTTACTGCTAACACTGTGAGGGCTGCTGAACATGACCTAATGGCTCTGCTGTCTCGTACCATTAGAGTGTCAACGTGCGATTAAACACATTCATGTTAAAGCCGCTGCCTCCCAGTCAAAGCCATTGCATAACTAAAGCAGTGAAGGAAGCTTTTGTTGAATTTTTAAGTTGCCAACATAGTAGCATGACTCCTGCTCCCCTGAGGCTGAACTGAAACTGACATCAGAGACCAGGAACCTTGTAATCAAAGCTTGCACTCAGACTAATGTGGGCCCCCTCACCGTACAAATAACAGCCTTATACTTAAATGACAAATGGAACCTGAAGGAGCAGCAGCCCCTCCTTTAATCAGAGACGTTCACAGTCACGCAGCCCCTCGGAGAAGGAGGATGTCACTGCCCTCGAATCATCCGACAAATTACTTGAACGTTGCCAGATCAGCGCTCCCGTGCTAACGTAATTATACACACATTTTCTGGGAGCTTTGATAGTAATAGCGCTGCGAGCTGAGTCAAAAGCACCATGGTAACCTTAGATTCTGTCACGGCAGCCGTGTCGATTTGCACCAGATGGAGGACAAGGGCTTATCTTAATAAATGGTAGATAAACCTCTCTGAATCATCGCAGGGCTGCAGGAGAAAGACAGAACTTTTTACTGTAGATACTGTGGCTATTGTATAAAGTGGACTAGAATCGGTTAATGGGATTTCAGCGATGATGGTCAAATTGAGGTTGCAGGAGCAAGAGCCCGTGTTTCCTTGCAGTGGGCGCCATCTAGTGATCCTTGAGCAATAGCATGTATGGATTTTTCTCAGTATAGCCTTCATATAGTATGTATAAGGGACTGCTTATGATAGTATTCACCTCATGTTTCTGTATGAGTCAGATAACATAAGCATTTGCACTGCACTATCATACAGGCGTCTGTAATTGAAAAAAAATAAACCAATTTGCAGGGTTTCATTTAGAAACTCGTGCCTCATGGAAACCTCAATGAAAGAAAAATGAGATTAAAGATGCCGTCCACCCTCCAGGCTCTTTTATTGCCCCCCCCACTGAATAAAGTGGCCCGGAGGTCTGTCGGGGTTCTGTGGTGAAGGTGTAACAGACAAAATCAATAGTGTTTAAAGATAAATAAAAAAACTTATCTAAGCTGGGACGGATGGAGAACTGAAGAGGGGGAGGGGTACTGGGAGGGCTGCAGAGAGAGAGATAGAGAGAGAAAGGGAGAGGGAGGGAAGGTGGATAATTGGAAAAGCAGAGTCTGCAGTTCACATGGTGTTGAAACAAGCTGTGGCCATTTATCCACATCACCTCAGAGGAGCTGGACCAGTGTCGCTGACTTAAAATCAATTTTCTGATAAAATTACTTCAAGAGCAAATTATCTCTCATTCCTGACCCCGCTGTCACCAACCCTGTGTTCCCGCTGACACCACTAGAGGTCAGTGTGACCCTGGCGTGGGAACGCAGGGAGGCAGTGAAGATGTCATGTCGAGTCGGGATGCCTCGGAGGGTGGGAGTCTGCAGCATGCTCTGTGGTCATGTCTGCAGAGTGACTGAATGGTGCAAAGCTCTGCTTGTTTTCTGCTTCAAATGAAATCTCTTCCCTGTGTTTCCTCGGCTCTCGCTCTGTTTTCTTTATCTCTTCCTTCCCCTGTGTTTCAACCTGGGGATGGGTTCAACCTGTTTTTTTTCCATTTGCATAAGCTGGCTTCAGAAATCTGTGCTTACCCCTGTGTATTGCTCAGTGTGAGTGAGTTGGCTGTTCAGAGGGAATAGCTAATGACTCCATTGCCCTCATTGACGCATGTCAGTCTATTTCAGGCTCGGCTACTAACACTCTCATACATGGCCAAGAGAGAGCTGATGATCTACGTGCTGGATCAGCCGTGCAATGTCAGCCCGCCGCTCGCTTAGTGAACAGAGTGGTTTTCAGCACTTTATCCTCCTGCCTCCAAACCATCACTGGAGTGAATATTCCAGCCTCGTCACGCTGCTGACAGCAATCCACCGATGGAAGAGTCGTTCTGGGATGTCAGACATGCGATTTGACCTGATGCGGTAGCAGTGGCATTTCCTGACCCCCCCATCCCCCTCCAGCTCCCTGCCCATAACAGGAGCCACCCTTCAGACCCGTCTCCTTATTGATCCTGATTTGGCCGGGGTCCGTTTCCCCCCCTTCTCCATTACCTTCCATCAGCCTCCATCCCAGAGTCACGCACCGTGCTCTCAGGATGAGAGTATAGGGAATGAAGTTCAGAAGGGGGGCAACGGGTTTGAGGGTCAAGCCATACAAGGGGTGAGAATGAGCGAGGAAGAGTAGAGATGAAGAGGCAGAAATTGCGAGACAGCGATTGGGCAGCTGGGCAGAGACGGATGGCATTAACTGGACTGAAGGTTGAATGCAGGGGCGGGGAGGGCACTGCCAGCCGTGGAGGCTTGTGGCCGGCTTTCACATGACTCGCTGGGACGCAGGAGGGTAATAGAATCCCAACGTGATGTGCTGGGATGCTTGGGAGGAGGGATTAAATTTAGACACAGCCACAGGCAGGCAGCTCTGCAGGGCTGGGTGGGTCGGGGGTGGGTGTGTGGGTCGTTCACAGCTCTGGGCCTTCTCTGGCCTGGTCTGCTTTACCCTTCTGAAAAGACTCATGGAGGGCACAGCTGAAACCACAATATGAATCACCTCCTTTCCAACCTCAGCAGAGTTAATGACCGAATGGTGAGACGTCTCGCATGATGTTTTCACTAGTTCGTTTCATCTAAATTGTATGAATTGTAGTTTTCTTTATCCCAGAAAAGTCCCTTTATATTCACATACTTTATATTTACATCGAGGGGACCCTCTCTACGGAGTCATGTTTTTACATTAGTCCAGACTGAACAAACTAAACACCTTTTGAGTTTTATGACAATGAAAGGCTACCAGAGGTTCTTTTTCATTTTTGGAAAGAGAGGGTGAGGTGAGGGGTGTTCAGCTGCAACATCCAATTTCAACACTAGATATCACAGAATTCTACACACTGTACCTTTAAGCAATATCAGGTTAACATCAATGACTCTTTTGTCCATGTTCATGTGAATACTCTGCACTTAGAATGATAATTTCCCTTCACAGAGCCATTCGGTTAATTCATTTCCAGCAGGTTGACAATGAAAAAAGCTTCACGCTCTTTCTGAGGTCGTTAAAGGGAGTTATGTAGTTAGGTAAAAAGGGTGAATCTATCTTTTTTTTTTTTTACTTTCACATTAACTTTTTTCCTAATTTGGAGTCACATTTCAAATTAAAAGACCGATTTAGGGAGGTTGAAACATATTGTGACTTTTAATGACTTTAAAATCGTCACGTGTAAGATTTCATATTTTTCTTCATGTTTGACTTTATTCAATTTCTGAATTTATTAGGGAGGTTAAAACATCTTTTGTGCTCTTTAAAGGAGATCTTGTACCTCACTGATGTGGTAAACGCTATCAGAGAACTCATAATCAGCTCAGAGGGGTTTGAGTCTCATCAGTTTATGATCCTTTATCTTCTCGATGCAGCTTTGCAGAAGATCACAGGATGTAATATTATTTCCCTCTGTGATCGTTCTTATCACATAAAACTGACATCTTAACAATTAAATGTATTAATTCTTCCAATTTACTGTGGGGAAAAAAAACGAAACATGTGAGCACGCAGTTCTATCAAGTCCTCTGAGATCGTTATCTTTGTGTTCATGCTCTTAATAAGTCGAAATGGTTTCCACTTGTGGTCAGTCATGCACATGGTATTTTTTTCCCCCATTGGCAGGCTGTGGTTCTTGTTGTTTATAATTGCTGGTTTATGTTATAGTTATATTATCTCATATGGGAGCTGCAGTCCTGAATAACAAACACCGCCCATCTGTGCGCTTTGTCTCACAAACTATGGCACTGGTGATTTAGCCATTCCAAACGAGTAGCACCGGGACATAAAAAGTAATTCAGTGTTAACCAAATGTTCCCCGCGGTTCTTTTTGTTCTCAGGGCCAAGGATACAGATGTTGAAATGTTGAAATGGCTGCGAGTCGAGATGAAACACGGTGCGTCCTGTGCGAGTGAATGCAGTGTCAACAGCATCATTTATTTCTCCTCCCATGGTTCATATTTGTCTTTGGCAGGCAGAGTATTTGTCTCCTTGGCCTGAATCTTAACTCCACATCTCTCCGATGGTCCCAGACAATAGCTGAGCTTGGATTCACGGAATCATTCGTTTTACTGCTGGCAAGTTCTTGATGGCACCAAGCGAGTGTGATTTGGCTTTGAGAAATAACGGTTGAAATGAAAAGTAGAAAGTGAACCTAGATTCCATCTGTGTTCCTGTTGTGATACACAGCCTTGATTGTTTTCCTTGTGTAATGTTCTGTAATCCAGCTTTGTGATGAGCAGATGATGCGGACGCTTGGCTCTTTCTGCTTCATCACATTTGGATTTCAGTATCTCGGTGGTGCTGAACTATAAGGAACTTTTTTTTGGCAAAGGGTTGATAAGAGAACAAATGTGTTGCATTACCTCTAATCTACAATATGTTCTCTCACCTGCTGCCTGCTGTATTTCTCTTGAAGAAAGTCTTTGGAATATTTCCCTGTTTTTTCTGTTTGTTTAGCCCCTCAGGAAATGAGTGTCACCTCCGTCTCCCTCTGTGTTCGGACACATTCGGACAAAAATAAATATTGCGGTGAGAGAAGATAACAAATTACAGACGTGCTCAAAGACTTTAGTGTCTTAAAGTTTGTTTAAACAGACCAGCGCTGGTGTTTAATTGTATTTAGGGACAGCTGAGTGGTAATTTAAACGGTAAATTGGGGCAGGGTCTGGGTAATGTGGTCTTAAAGAGAACATGGAACATTTTCTATGACTCTGAGACTGTGAACCCTACGACGCTTCTGTGGTGAAGTGTAAAACTAATGTTTTCACCCTCATGCTAATGTTCTTTAGAGCAAATTAAACAGATATAACATAAATAAGTTATAATCACTGTCAGTACATTAGGTCTACATTCTGAGCAGAATCCAGTCAATTATTTAATGTTGCTTCAGCCTCCATCAGGTTTATGTCAGCAGTTGAATTGATGCTTTTTGCTCTTCTGCATCTTTCTCTACTATTCAGTGATGAATATTTTATGCATCTTTTTTCAACAATGAGCTGAAATTTTATTTTCAACAGTCGCTCCCTAACCTGGATTTGAAGCTCATACACGCTGCAGGCTGTCTGCTGGGTCTATTAGCACTAATCGTACTAATGTACATAATGTGTTTAGATGATAAGACACGAGCATCACTGCAATATCTATAAGATGGAAATGGCGCAGAGTGGTAGTGTCGTTATTTTACATTTTCATCAGAGGGAATATAGATTCTTGCCCCGTGCAGCCCTAACAAACCCAGTTGCTCTCAAGCAGATCTGAGAGATGAGTCAGGGCGGCAGATGAGAACCTGTTGATTACAGAGCTCATCATCATCAGCTGCCATGTTTCTGCTTTTGTCCCTTCCATCACACACATAAGACCGGCTAATTCCTCCAGTAACTCATTGTCTAGACGGACTCATCCAGACGCTGCACTCCGACCTTTGCAGCACACACAGGTGTCATTGATGTTTTTTTAGATGTCACCAGCGACCTCAGTTGTCACACCCTCTGTGCCTGGGTGGTCAGCGATGATCCGTCACACTGATGCAGAATGATGATGTTGTATATCTCGCTGAATCAGACTGGGCAATAAGACAATATCAATGATTATTGCTATGTAATTTTCATCAATAGCAATTTAACAAAGGTTCAGTAAATATCAGCATAATGTTTATGCGTTGCACAGTGAGGAGCTAACACACGGTTGATCCATCTCAGGATCGTATAATGTTTGGCTGTTTTATAGGAGTGTAAAGAATTTCAAATTAAGAGTTTGTAAAAATGTAGCAGGATAGAACATGTAAAATCACAGCATACGCAATAATACAGTATATACTTCAACAGGAGATAACTAATAATAAATTAAGGTGTAATGTGCTGATGTAAAATAGATGAGAACCAACCTGCAGTTGATGCTGACCTTTTGTGTAGTGGCAGGTTTGGAGAGCAGGCGGAAAAATATGAAGGTCGATGACAAGCGAACAAATGCACTAGACTGAAACATCATTCACCGAAGGTTTGGCCTTTCAGAAACCATTTTTGACATCTCGCTGTAACCTCTGCTTTTTTGACAAATCGCTTTGTTCCATTACGACGACGACTGATCGACAACTGGAAGTCACCCGCAGCCTCGTTTTTGAATCTCCTATTATCAGCTCAAGTGTTTTACAGAGAGATGAAACTCTTGCGTGCAAACCTCCTGCTTATTTTCCCACAGTTTGGACCTTAATCTCTGTCTGTGTGTCAGAGCCAGACACTGAATTAATATGCATTAAAGCTAAGCACTCAGGTGTTGAGGAGGAGACCTGGAGAGCGGCGTTGAGAAATTGGGCCGTGAGCGATGAAGGATGGTGCCGGTCCTGACACTTTGAGTCAGCCTTTATTCACCGTGCACCTTCTGTCATCGCATGGCCGCCACTTCTTTCATCTCTGTCACTCGCAGAATGCCATAACTTGGTTAGTGACACCCACGGCAAATTAGGGACCATCCCTCCTTCACGGCACACGCATGTTCCGTGCTCGCTGTCGATTCAATCACCTGCCATCTGGGGCCACTAATGTGTGGCGTTTTATGACACTGTGATTTGTGCTCTGGGGTGTTAGCTGACTTTTCAGAGGATCCTCTAATAGAAACGCTCCTGGCCCAACTCGAGACTTCTGAGAACATGTCTCGTCCCCATAAATCAAATTTTTGTGTTCATTGCGTTTCATCTTTTTAACACCGCCAACAGTTATTTATTCACGTGGCTTTCTTTTACTATCACCCAGGAGAAATTGCAGGAGACAGAATGATGGTGACATTTAAGATGGAATGCTTTAAGATTGAAACGCTCCCACACACACACAAAACACACACACACACACAGACACACACCCATACATGCACATCTGGAGAAAGAATAGTCAGCCCCCAGTCGCAGATACACGATACAGCCCTGCAGAGAACAGCGTGTGTGGATCCCCCTTCATGGGCTCGTGTGGAGCTCAGAGACATTTTAGTCACCAGGACACCTAAAGGACAAACAGTGGCCAGGTGCCAGGGAGACAGCGAGGCGTCTAATTCATCACTACCCCTCGCTCAGTGACAGACTGGAATGACACTCACACACACACACTATGCAGAACCCGTGCCTCTCTCCATCCTGGGATTTCCATCTCTGTCTCTCATTACAGGGAACCGCTTGGAAAAGACCAACATGGCAATGTCGTAATTAGCGGGGCACATTAAAATTGGAGCCGTGAAGTGTGTCATTAAAAATCCTCTGCTGCAAGCCACCTCCGTCTTTCCTGACTCCCACGTCCCCCCCAAAAAACTAAAAAAGTGCTTACTGACTCGCTATGGATTTATCATTTCATCGCTCTAATCTGTTTGGCCTGTTTTCTCTCCGTCTCTCCTGTCCTCATCTTGCACGGAGATGAATGGGCGGCAGGACTGACTCGGGGCCCATCATTCACTCTGTCAATCCTCGGGGGTTGATCAAAGCAAGCGACAGAGGTCCTGTTCCATCTGCAGCGTGATTTAGCTGTGAGAGGGAGCGGATCCAGACATCTCTGTTCCTCACTGAGTCTGTCAGTGCGCTGATAAATAAGAACCACAGAGATGGAGGCGTGAAGAAAGAGGGTTTGAAATGTGTCGTTTCTGCGGAGTTGTCTTATCCTGTTACTCGTTTCAGGTACGTATGGTAAAAGAAAGAGAAAATGCAGCAGCGGTTGTGCGATGATGTGCAGAGATGAAGTTGCCTCAGTCTCAGGGCAGCAGCTGAACTGGATCTCTGTTGATCTGCTGCTGCCGGCTCCACGCACATCATCCACCGGTGCTGTAGCAGTCACCTGACTTTGTACATGCGCTTCTCTCCACCATGCTGTTATCTAACAAGCTTGCGCTGCTGCAGTGCGTTCTCCCCTGGCATCCTCCTCCTCTCCGTCTCCTCCAGTGTTTCTCTGGCTCACATTTTTCACTTTTCGAGGCGTCAGACCATCAGTTTTGTCGTGCACCATCCAGAATCGATGCGCCTGCCAAAACAAGTTTCCTCAAGCTGTATATCTCATTTCTGCCCTGATCTGATGCAAACCTAAATCATGCAGGGATCTTGTGAGAGTCTTGAGCGAGACAAAACAAATGGCATGAAGCTGATGTGCCGTGTGTGTCTGCAATTTATCAGGCAGAAGAACGTGCACACGTGCGCGCGCGCACACACACACACACACACGCACAGCTATAAACAACGTTTTATCAAAGTGTTTTACTCTGAGATATGATAAAAGGTCGTTGACTCCTTTCCTAGAGGAGTTTGTGTTTCTGTATTTTTCCACATTAATTCATTTTAATGATTTATTTATCTCGTTTGTTTGTCTTATGTTAGCCTTTTGAACTCTTTTGCTTTGTTGGATTGCATGATATCTGCTCACCGAGGTCAAATTCGTACCATAAGCCTCGAGGGGTTCCTTAGAACTCACCGGCACTTTTATTTAAATAAGTAAACAATATAAGACCCAGTGTTGCATCTTGCAACATACAAAGAAAAAAATCCAAACCATAATTGCTCAAACTTTCATGGCTGTTTATTTTTCGACTATGTATTAAAAAAACCTGGGCGTCTAGACAGCTAAAATAAAAATGCACATGAGATGAGCACGTTTAATTGGATGTCAGGACTCATTTGACCTGCGACAAAAAGTCAGAAATGGTACTTATTTTCCGGCATTTGAGAGAAAACCATCAAAGCGGGAGACACAACTGCTAATGGTCTATTTATTTCAACATAACCTCTTCAAATAAACATTACGATGTAAAATATGGGTCAAAACACGGCTGTTTGTGTGAAGCGCCGGACACCAGCCCCCGAACACCAGCCCCCGGACACCAGCCCCCGGACACCAGCCCCCGGACACCAGCCCCCGGACACCAGCCCCCGGACACTAGCCCCCGAACACCAGCCCCCGGACACCAGCCCCCGGACACCAACACCAGCCGCCGGCCCCGGACACCAGCTCCCGGCCCCGGACACCAGCTCCCGGCCCCGGACACCCCAGGCCCGCCCTCGGACACCCCAGGCCCGCCCTCGGACACACCAGGCCCGCCCTCGGACACACCAGGCCCAGCTTATGTGGTTGTCACGCATACAACTTTATCATGAGGATCCACAGATTCACCGTCCGCTGACCAGATTTCACAGCATTTCCAGGAGAAACGGGAGTTTTTAGATTGCTCAGAATACAATTCGATTTCTCCGCGGCAGAGTTGGGTTGTAAACTCTCTGCCTTTGCTACCACGTGTTCGTTGATGAATTATTCGCCAAAATTCAGCTCGACCCACATTTTATTCTCAATCAATTAAAGTGACATTGTGTGACTCCTGTCTCTCACGCATTGCATTCGGTGCAGCAGCTTAGGCCCACGCAAGCGCTCACGAGGTCACAGAGCTGCGGGTACTGCTGCTTTTCCTTTTCATCAAATAATGATTTTTTTTTTTTTCAAAACTCGATTATGTAATTTAATTTTGTACATTTGTTGACATCCTCACTGTAGCCTGCTGGTGTTTTGTGAATTAATATTAAGTCCAGTCTTCCAGTTGTACTGTGGACGGGTCGGACTCGGACAATCACCTGCTGCGTTCTTCATATGTGAAGATCCCAGACATCCCCCAGAGTTCAGTAGGGACTTTTTGTTGCGTCTGTGAAGGGTTCAGCAGATATAAATGTGTTTGTGTTTGTTATGCGGGTTCAGACTTACAGTGTCTCTCCCTCCAGACCAGTTAAAACCCTGTGGAGCTGGCTTTGCTCACTGTAGACGTTACATGTCAAAGGTCTCATATGCTCTTACATATACTTCTCTCTTTTTCTTCTGTGCCATCTGCCCTCAATTTCCTCTCTTTCTTAAATCGCTCCTTTTTTGTAACACTTCCCTTCCAATGGCTTCGTAAATGTTTTAACCTCAGATTTCACACTTTGCTCCTTCTCTTAAATCCCCTCTCTTCTTAATCCTGCACATTTGTCTGCATGCACTTCATCTTTCCTCTCACATTCTCCTGCGTCTGCTTACACAGTGCCGAGCGGACGCCTGACACCCGGGGCGAGCTGTAGTTTTCTTTCTCTGCTGTAGTGCGGCCCGGAGAAAAGGGGGAGAGGGGAGGCCTCAGCTGGGAAAGATCATGTGGGGATGAGTGGAAAATATACATGTTGTGCTTCTCCTCTGTCTGTCAACACCTGTCGTCAAAGGGAGAAAATAAAAGCAGCTCAAATTTATTCGGACCACGATGCTTTCATCTGACGGAGCTACACTCTAGAGCGATGTGGGTGATCAATGCGTTTTTTTTCCCTCTTCTCTCAACACGTTGGCCACACGCTGTTTAGCTGCTGCAAAACTGCGACCTGCCTTTTTATAGCTGCTCTGTTCATAATCCCCTCTCAAGACGTATCGAGCATTAAATGGAGAAACGGTTGGATTATTTTAGTCAGCTGTATCTGTGTTTCAGAGTCTGTAGGTTCTGCCCTCAGCTCTGCAGCAGGATGGTAGCGTTAGCATATGACAGCCATTTTCCCTTATTATGTTTTCCAAGCACATATTTCATCCGCTGCTCACTGTTCCCTGTCTGCACTTATCATGCCGCCATCCTCCCTGTTCATTGCCCCCTGCTTTAATCCTCCATGACTGTCCCACCAGCTTGTCTATTACCTTAATTTAAAACTCGGGGAGGGAAATGAAATAATAGAGGTTTTATCAGCTATAATTCCAGTATGGCATTACTCAGAACAGACGGACTGCCTGGAAATTAGCACGGGGGGACATGAGCTGTTAATACCACATCACTTGTCTTGTGTCAGATTGATGTTTTTTTTTTCATTCATCCAGAATCTATTCATATGCTATTCTCTTGTTATGTCACCCCTGCACGGATAAGACACGTAGGGGTTGTGGTTCTGCGTGTTCACTCTCTTAGTTTCACATCAAACAGGTTTATGCATTTGAAACAAAAAAGCAGTAAGTGAAAAGGGTCCTTGAAAAGTATAAAATGTCCCATCCAAGGCAAATTAAATCATCATAACTGAAATTTCTTAGATTTCTGGGATTTCAGGCAGCGTTTGAAGTCCTGAGCAGAGCAGAACAGAAGACTGTGAAATCTTCCAACTGGGGATGATATGCCTTTGTCCGTGGTGAGGCGGATGTCGTGAGGTCATGGGTTCTCACCACAGTAGCAGTGCAGCAGTTGCACATTTCCCAGTCCCATGTACCCAGTGATCTCTGGTGAGTGAGTTTCCAAAAATGTGAGTGTCTGGCTTGATGGCTGCACAGCTGCACCTCTCACTGGCATGAGTGTGTCCTGACAGATGCTGCAGCATGTCTGTGTGTGTGTATTTTAGGGGGGGTGGAAATTCTGGCAAAGTGGGCTCTGCAGATGCCTCTGATTGCACACTGGATCAGGAAGGAAATTCCTCCAGGACGATGACAGAGGAGCTGGAGCTCGCTGGGCCAACTCACTGACTTCTGCGGCGAACACAGGAAAACCACAGCCACACCGACAACCTCGGCACGTAGGAACGCTTGAATTCACGAGGGACACCCAACCTGCAGCCAATCCAAACCTCTGTCTGTGATTGCACATGATGACTGCTGTTTATCTACTGACTGAGGTGATAATCTGCTGTCATGACTCCCCCGAGACTCTAAACCTCCCCTTATGCATTAGAGTCACGGTTGACCAGAGGATGGTGGTATGGCCGGCATGCAGAGTAGAAAACTGACAGATTTTCTTTCTTTTTTTTTTTTGAGGTAGGGCCTTGGGGAAAAGGTTGCTTTCCTTTAGCATTTGTCCTGTCCAGAGGTTCTGCAGCCTGAAATCTCCTCTTGCTTGCTGGATGTCAGGATCAGCAGTACAGTTTTCTTGATATATATATATATATATATATAAAGTGGAAAAACTCGACCTGAAGGCAGAGACAAACATCACCACTGTCCAGTTACAAAATGAATTTGGTCATGGCTACTATAACAGGCTGGATTTATTCCAGTCTGGGTCAGCAGGTGTTTACAGTTAACAGATTAAATCATGTTATGTGATTTTAATCTTGAAGTTTCGGATGCAGTTGCTGCCAGTCATTCAGCTTTTATTGAATATTTGACAGTTGCTGATTACGTCTATCGCTCCGGGGGAAATTAATACTGGTAAATAAACATATTCACCTGACGTTAGCTTTGTTTTGCAGATTCCACTCAGAGTCCTCTCGTCCCTCTGGGGGATCTAAGTCCACATGCCCACCTTGTCTCCTTCCAGCTTTTTTTTTCTACTTTAGGCTTTTCAGTGCAAATGGCACTTATACCTTTAAACAGCCTGCTTGTTGCTGTCCATGTTTGTTTTAGTACAACAACATAAGACAGTTGACTTGCTTGTGGGATTTGCAGGGTTGCCTCCCACCAGATCTCCATTTGTTTTTAACCAGTCAACCACGGTGGTGTCTCATGCATTTAGCCTCACCTTCCTTTCAGGCTAAATAAAATCTGTGCAGGTTATTGGAAATCTTTTTAGTTGGTTTGTCCGGTCTGCAGGTTTCAGCTGCTAATTCATCATCACAATAAAACTAGAGTAACTTTTAGCTTTGTGTTCTTTTGCACAGATAAAGTAGCTGCAAGGAAACATTGAATCATAGCAGCAATACAATTTCTGGATGGGACGAGAGGCTCGTGAGTAGAGGTGTACTGGGTCTATTTAAGGACTGGATGTTGGTGCTTCACAGTTGGCATTAAATGTGTGAAAATAAAAGAAACTATTGTCCGTGCCAGATAATATAGCGTGGGATAAACTGGCATTTAAAAGTGAGAACCTGGCAGTGGGATGGCAGAAAAAGGGTTTGGAACAACATCTGCAGCTCGTGACAAGCTAACGCAGATGAATGGCTTCAGTTTGTCATCAGCAGTCTGAGAGCTTGCAAACCTTCCCTGTGGGAGTACAGGTCTGCAATTATATTACATTTGTATAGCTGTTCAATTCATTCGATAACACCGGGTTGTACAAAATACTGCATAATTGATGAATCATGATGCATGGGCAATGAGCATATGGCATACATACTTTATTTGGCATGTACAGGGTGCACGACTTCCATACAAATGACTCCAGAGAATGGGATTTATGAATTTGGACATCATCTAATTCAATTAGAAATGACTCCTGATATAATGACATTTCCTCCTCGTGTCACAACAATTTTTTAGTGTTTTATTGTGATTAATTTTGCATTTATTTTGCATCCTGCCGCCCTCCTCCGAGTTCCGTATGTTTATTTCATTCCCACACATAAACTCGACTTGGACAAGAAAAGGAAAACGGGATGAAAACTACCTGCACACGACAACTCATTTTAAACACACGTGACCGTGAGTTATATAAGAGTTGAACTTTTAATATTTAGTTCCTCTCATAACTAAAAATCTTCTTCTCAGACATCTATGAACACAATTGTAAGAGTAAGCCAGCTGTATTGTTGCAGGGCAGTGGAAATGGATGTGCTGCAAACACACCCTAGGTGTCAAAAAAAAGCATTTAGCACTTAAACAGCTCTCGCCATCCTGATGACAAAGCAGAACCTCGCTGCAGGGTGCAGGGGCCGGTCTTAATGTTTGAAGATTTGTTTTCCCCGGCTTTGCCAAATGAGGGGCTAATCATCGATAATCACAGTAAGCTCGCCCGGGGGCCTTCATGCTGCATTTTCCTCTACTTCTAACTCGTTTTCCCTGTGCCACATGTTTCCCAGTGAGACGGCCATCTGTCTCACAGGTGCTACATATTCAGCTGGAAACCAAAACCTGAAGACGATTTTCAAAAGGCGAGAGAATATCCGACAAACAAAGGTTATTGTTAAAGAATGTTGAGGATAAAGCATTGCTTTGTGTTAATTTCATGGCACAGACGTAATCACTGTGTGTGTGTGTGTGAGTGTGAGTGTGAGAGAGAGAGAGAGAGAGAGAGAGAGAGAGAATTGATGCTGTGTGATTTGACAGTCGGGCTGATGAGATGGAGCAGAGCTGTCGTAACTCTTCCCCACCGGAGCACCATGAACCTTGGCACACACCTGACCCCTGAGCGACGACATATTGTTTGCGTGTGTTTTCAATGACGACAAAACGGTTGAAAGTGGAGAGGCAGCTTTTGTCTGACTATTATATATAATACATATACTATTATATATCAACAGGAAGGCCATGATTGCTTTTTTCACATTCGAAAACAGTAAATGGAGAACTGAAGATACCAGCAAGCATGTTATTAAAATCGCCATGACGGTACAAGCTGTATTTGCTTTTGGTCCTTTTTCCAATTGAGGACGGCCTCGTGTACTGTAGCTTTGCTGACAGCCTCCTCTCACTGTACATGTAGAATGTAATTGCACAGTTAAAGGCGTCCGTTGAATTCTGTCAGGTCTTACGACTCAGCTTGTGCAGGAACCTCCACGCGTGTATCTCATCTTTCAGCGACACCACAGTTTGACTCTCTGCCAGAGCTCACAACAGCTTCGGCGCAATCAGAGCATGGCCGTATCCCACTGTCTTAGATTACACAGCAATTTACTCTTATAAGTGACTGCACTTTATTCTTGTAAAAGTTTTTAGAAAGTCATTGGTATCCCTACAGTTCAGGGCAGCGAAGAATCATAAAGCCAACTGCCAGGTTTTTCATTTTCGCATCATTGTGGTGCAACTGTGTATTTTTTTACGATAATTTGTCTCATGAATGTGTTGGAAATGTCTTCAGGTTTAGAACTGGAAAAACATGTCTTTCTCAGAATCGTGGCCGTGTGTGAGTGTTGCATGGCTGCACGTGTTGGATCAAGCTTCCACGCTGCCTGTAGACTCCATGGAAGGGAAGGGTATCTGCTTTGGCTCCTTTCCAAGCATTCCCGGCTAGAGGCGTCATGCTCTCCATGTATGTGCGTTCCACTATGAGTGAAGGCGTGAGGAGGAAACTTGGTGAGACTGAGGCACGACGACAGTGTAAAGAGACCAGGGGCTGTGAGTCGGAGGATGTTACAGATACAGCTGTTGTGGATTGGGAAAGTGAATTTTTCTTCCCGTCGGTGCTTTAGAGCAGGATTAAGGTTGGACAGTGTTTTACTGTGGAGAGACTGCGGCCGGTGGAACATCGCCACGGGCAGAGGAGAAGATACAGGGAGGGGACGATGGTGGAAAGAGATTGATCTGGACAGACAGATATGGAAGGACAGCTGTTGGGGGCAAAAAAAGGGAGGGAGAGAGATAGAAAGAAGAAGGGGGGGAGGTATGCAGAGTCATTTATATAGATTACGGTCTTTTGGATAATACCCTTAGGCCTGTGTTAACACAGCAAAGTCAGCAGTATGGTAACTGCAGCATACATTAGCTTTGTTATATGTACCCTCAAACACTTGGGGCTGTGAGGAAGTGGTGAAACATATATTTGAACCTCAGGGCTTAGCCAAGGAACTATCAATAGCCTGTCAGCGCAGAAAACGAAGGAGTGATACATCCATTTTTTCAGGATATGCTTCGTTCCACTTACTGTCATTTCAATTTCACTGTCCCTTCTACCCAAACTGTACGAGGCACAGAGATTAAGCAGTCTAGTGTCTCAATTCAAACATTTGTGCAGGAGAAGCAGGTTGAGCGTGGAATGGATGGAACGCTCTCTGCAGCGTGTTGTTCATAATCCACACAAGGTGTTAAACCCAAGATGGCATGATTCATGATGGCACATTATAGACAAAAACAATTCCTGCTTCACGTTAATTTCAGTAAATAAGTCGCAACTGGACTTTTGGCACCTCTTCCTGAATTGAAATAGCCTCCAGGAGTATTGTCAAACAGTTGTTGTCCATTTTTATGACTATATGAATTTCTTTAAACAAAAATCTTTAACATTTAATCTTCAATGTTCTTATTATCCAGAGCCATGGACCATATTCGTGCTGTGCCTCCAGGCTTGTTCGGCGGCGCTGCATTTCATGTACACTTATCTTCCTCAGTAAGAGGAGAGCCAGGCGTTCTCAGCTGACTTCCCGATGTGTGCCAGCCCTGACCGACGCCGCCTTATTCACAGCTGTGTGAGCTCCATGTACGCCACAGCTGCAGGGAACTGCTCTCTCCCACGAGACAAATGATACCCCATTACCACACACACAGCACAGCAGCGTCGTTGAAAGCCTCTTCCCATGCTTTCTTATTAAAACACAGTCAAGGTTATTTGTTTTTGCTGTCTGTCATTGCAGAGCCACATATTTTATTCCAAGAAATCCGGGCTGACACCAGATATGTAAACTGCTGGACCTCTGAACACCAAATATTTATGCTACAACAGGGAGATTTATAGACAAGAGCAAGGCCACAAACTCACCAGTATCTCTCATTGTGGTACAGACCATTAGGTGCCAGCTACTGATCTGTACCTCTTTGACTCTCACCACCAAACACAGGCAAGGATTTATCAGAACACTGCAAAGCTGATAATGTGCCAACAATTGCCCAAGCCCGAGAGAAGGAGCACACCTGAGGGACACATAAAGCTTCATGATATCCTAACTGGCCATAAGTACTCTGCAGGTGGTGAGGAAAAGAAGAATAAATGCAACATCATCATCCCATATACAGGGAAGCCTTTAACAAGTGCTGCATCCTTGTGTTTTTCAGACCTATAGCAACACACAAGCCAACATAATACCTCGCACATGTGCAATTTGTAAGGTGCACCGTTTCCAATTTGAAAGGCTGTGTAAAAGGGGCTTAATTTAAAGAAAAGAACCCATCCCTCAACAGATAGGGTAGTCTGCTTTACCACTTATCGCCCACCAACAATGGTGCCCTTTCATTCCCTCCCAGGAGATTTACCGGCCTTTCACACTTGGCCTCATGTGACTCTGTAAACTTGACTGTTGTTTACACTTGGCCTCAGATAACTCTAGTAACTCTATCTACTGTCATTACAACAACTAAAAGCATGAATGAAACAAGTAACATCAATGGCATTGGTGTTGACCCTGCAGAGGTTAAATACAAGGGACTCCCCCCCAGTTAGTCAGGAATTAGTTGAATTCATTTGTTTCATATCTTCCTGAATAGCCTTGACCTGGATGACCGAGAATCTTCACAGATTGAAGATTTTATTCCCCTGGTGTAAAACCCCCTCAAAATACTCTTAGAGCCTGTTCCTGTGAGTTTAAATCTCTAATTATTTTTAGATTGTAGATTTGTCGCTGTCTCGAGAACAGACTACGTGTCGGAGTGCCAGGCTGTCAGCCTTCTTCTCTTGTCGGATCTTGAAGAATTGTGTTGGAATGCTTAAATGCAAACACCCACAAAGCTTTGAGAGTACTCCTCACAGTGTAAAACAGAATGTCATGTACTATACGTCCAACTAGCTATCACCATAGATAAAATACACACATGCTCCACATGCTGTATACAGACAAAAACAGGGTAAAGGGCCACAGATGGTAAATATAGCTCACTGGGAGTGAGTGATCACATCTCAGGCCGAATTACAGTCTGTTTATAGCCATAGGAGCATCATTAACTCTGCTGTGTGATGCCTGATGACCAGAAAGCAACATCTATCTCCTGAGCATGACTTACCGTGGAAATGTTGTTCCAGCCTCCTGCTAAATCAATGCCGACAGCCATCTTCTTTTTTTCCATGGCCCCTGTTTAGAGTTGGCTGTCCAGTTGGCTGTCTCCACTCCCTCAGGGATCAGCAAGGAGGCAAGCTTGTAATGATGAGGAGTAATGGTGTAATGTAATTATATTTGTCTTGCACAGTGCGTCAATGGAGCCCTAATTAATTCTGCCGGCTAATTGGAGGAACAAACTGTCTTATTTCTGCCGACAGTGTCCCCGTTTGGTTTGTTCTGTTTTCACTCCGTTGGCACATTCTCGCTCTATTGATCACTCTATTTCTTTTTCTCTCCTCCCTTGTTATGCCTGCATTTCTCAATTATCTATCAGTGCTCACAGTCGCATGCAAACGTCATGCACTCTTTCTCTTCCTCTCTCCTTCTGTTGTGTCAGCCCACTCAGCCACACTGTGCTTTTTCACTCCATGTCTGACCTTGGGTCTTTTTTGACGTTGTATCCTTCAATAGAAATTGAAAACCCTGAAAACGACTCGTCTTCAAATCCTTTGGAAGATGAATGTGTTTTTAGTGAAAGGAGCTTCTGAAATAATGGACAAAAAAGTCATATTAATACAATTAGGACTGTTATAGTGAGGTTCACACCTGACTTGTAGGACACAGTGTGTGCACTCATTGCTCCTTCTCAATCAGGCTTCAGATGAAATGCCTGGATGGATTTATACATTGCAGTGCCCATACCTGCGTATAGATGGATATTTCAGTTCAAATGTTACAAAGCTAAACCTTCAGTGGACTCGTCTGGAGGACACAACATTTCCGTGGCCGCTGTCCTTCGGTGAGCTCATGCAACAGCCTCTGCGGCAGGTAGAGGGAAAGTTTAGCCACCGTACGTCGCAATAAAATGGAAATGAAAGCAGTGGCCGTGCCCTCGTAAGTCATCTTGTGGCGAGAAAAGTGACCCCTCTTGTACGAGATTGAAGCGCTAAATCAGACACCTCCTGCTCCTCTCATCTGAAGGTGCTCCTGGAGAACCATCATTCATACCGGAGAGCAAGTGCAGGGCTTTGATATTCTGTATACCTTACCTGTGCTGTGCAACTCTGTGTGTTTCTATGTGTTTTTGTACACATGCCTGTGTTTGATCTTGGTAGTGTGCTTGAGAAAGACAGGGCTGGAAGATAAAGAAAGAGAATGGCATATGTGCACTCCCAGATAGGAATGATACAGAGGGGGTTTTCTTTCAAGACTCACCCATTCACCTCGACGTGTTGCCAGGCCTTCATGTTCTGACTCAGTTCCGTGCTGCAGGGTGCCAGGTCGCACTCCGAGAGCTTTATGGTCTTGACCGAGGCTCGGACCAGCTGGCTGGCCATTGTGTAAAATCACAGGGAGACAACTTTAGTGCACTGCTGTGTAAACTGCTGCAAACACACTTGCCAGAGGTTGCGCTGTGGAGGCTGTTCAAATTTTTATAACAACCTCAGGCTGGTCAAATACAAGACTGAGGTTTTATATTCCTGATTTATAGTTTGAATAAGCCTGTTTCTCCAGGACATTATAATTTGTGGGACTCGGTGGCGTGGAGTTGGGGAATACAAGCTTGCAGCAGATCTCTCACCGGTTGATTGATTTAGTAAATGAAGGAGTAAACAAATAAAGAATGTTAGAATACTGTTCCGTGCACATGGTTTTTATTGACGGTATGTCCAGATATTGACTGATTTTTTTTTTTTCACAGACGTTTGACCTTCCCAGCCTAAGGTGCAGACAGTCTCTCTTCCTGCTTCTCGCTCGTCAAGGAAAGGTAAGATTTCTGCTTTGCCCTGCCACAAACAACAACATGTTAACATCACAGCAAAATGAAACTGAGAGAGTCTAATTCCCCTGGAGGATTTGAAAGCACTCTTCCTAACATCTCTGGCGTACAGCCATGTTTATTCAACAAGGATTTATTTTATTCCATCTTGCATCCTCACACCTGGGATTGTTCTGCATGCTGAGTTGATTAGGATACAGATGTAGCGGGGTGGATTTTCTTGTCCAGAGTACGGTGGAGCTCCATAAATTTGAGGGTGAATGCTTTTGACTGAAAGTGTTGGGAGGAAACTGATACCTATACCCAGAGGTCCCTGCTGCATGGAACCCGCTCTGCTCTTTGAAGCTTAGAGGGGCTCACTAAAATTAGCCGGGCAACAGATAACCTGTGCCTCGAGATTAAAGCGGAGCTGAACCGTGAGACTCTTTGACGGCGCCCTTTGTGTCAAAGCCCGTGGAAGGACGAATGCGGAGAGAGAGAGAGCACAGGGATGGGCAGCTAGTGAGGGAGGCAGCAGTGCTATTCATGCAAGAGGATGAGTGTTAAAGAGGCCCCGTATCGAGGTGTAAAGTTCCAGGGCAGCAGATTATTTATGGGTGTTTTGGATTGAAGGGCTCAAGGTTTTGTATGTATTAAGTGACACGCTCTCTCTCCCATGGTGCATCTCTGTTCCCCAGACATCTGAGCATCCTGCTTTACTGTCAGCAGGATGTTAGAGCTATCTTTGATTGTGTGTTTGCGTTTGTGTGAGACAGATCTTCTCTAGTTCCTCTTTGTGTTGTGCTGCCTTCATGTTTCACAATAGCTGATTTAAGACGTGCAGTGAACTCTGGATATTCTCCGCAGAAACTATCTGGAGGGGCTTTACATTAGAACTCAAATGTCTGAGAAATTGCACAGGACAATCTTCCTGCCAGCTGTCTTGTAAGGAGTCCTGAATATCCAGGACATTTCCTGATGCGTTCTTATATAAAAAGCAAAGTTGGGATAACCTGACCCGACTCTCTGGACATTTTCCAGAGTTTACAACTGAAAACAGTTTATTAATGGATTTTTGTTGATGCTCTTGCAGCGTAGAGACCATACGGACCAGGGTGGGCAAGTCTGGGTAAATGGACATCCACACAGAGCCTCATGTACACTCATGATTTTCATCAAGCAAACCTGAGCTTACACTCAGATATGGAAAGTATAACACTTACTTAAGTTTGAGCTAAGTTTAACAGCTTAATCTGTACAAATGTTTGATGTCATTGTTCAGTTATTGGTCTCAATATAAAATTGGCATCTATATTACAAATGACTACAGCTGTCAGATAAATGTAATGGAATATAAGTAGCATTAAATCGATACATATACATTTCACCATTGCCAGGTCGTGTAGCTGCTCAGTGCAGCCAAGCTCCATTACTACTTAGTTTCAAGGTTTCGTGACACTTTAATTTCCTTTTTATGATCAAGTGTATTTCTCAATACAATGTCAATTTACTTTTAATCGAGTCTTCTTGTTATTGATTCCCTGCTTTAAAAGCACATCCATCAGTTTATAGACGCCCAGACAAATGATACACAACATGGTTTCTACTAAATTGTTAAATTATGCAATTATAGCAGTGTGATATTTCAAATTGTATGTTATTCAAAGCTTTATTTAAGATTGTGAATCAAAAAGTTCTCTTTTATGATCACTTGTTTTGAACTAAGGGGCCTCCTCCTCTGTCTCGTTTTCCGTATCAGCCATATCAGAGCGTATAAATTATTGAGACTGAAGCAGCACAAGATGATGCAAAGTCAGACGATATCCTCAGCATCTTCCATGTTTGAAAAGTTGTCTGCAGGGAAAATATTGCATTTCAGCCGTCTGTTCTTTACACTGCTGCTTCGACAATGCCCCCCCCCCCCCCCCCACACACACATACCTCACTTGTCCCTTTCTCCTCATGGAGAGATTGTGTGCAGCAGTACAGGATAGAGAAAGAGAGGAAACATGAGGCTTCATGACATCAGCTTCATGGTGAAATGTGCCATCGGGCAAAAGAGAAAACAGAGCATTTGAGGTTGTTCAGCATCGTACGTCTTGGCTTAAGATCTTAAACATTACATTTTCACACTGTATGTGTGTAGGTGTGAGTGACTAAATAATGGTCTCTTCAACTGGCCATTCAGTCACATTGACAGTCAAGGACAGATACGAGTACGTCTCACAACAGCTCCCTCGGGCCTGTCTGACCAAGAGCGGCCTTGCAGTGTGTGTGTGTGTGTGTGTGTGTGTGTGTGTGTGTGTGTGTGTGTGTGTGTGTGTGTGTGTGTGTGTGTGTGTGTGTGTGTGTGTGTGGAGACTATTATTGATACGCCTCCTGTTGTGCTTGTTGTAAGATACTGACTAATGCCAGTGAACCATTTACATATTTATTTCCCCGGCCAAATGATACCACATGAACCGGTTACCACTGGAGACCTTATATGCCGGTCTTTAATTGGCTATTGATTGACTCTGCTATGGCAGTGGAAGACAATAAATTACTGCCTGCTTGAGAGAGGGAGGTGGTACGCAAGTTGAGTGTGGGGGTGCCGGTGTGTCAAATCAGTGTCTGCATTATTTATGCTACTCTGATTTTTATGTATGTAGCAAGGATCGGTGACGCAACACGTGATGGAACAATCGCAATACAGCTTATTTGTATAGGTCAGTGCACATCGGTTCTGTTTGCAAAGATGGTGGGAGCAGGCAGCATGTGCAATTCAGCTTTCCGTCATTCCATTTGACAAGAAATTGGTTCTTCTAATACGTTTCTCATTGTCAGCATAAATAATGTAACGGTGTATATACTGAGTGTGCAGCTGTTTGCATGTGTGCTTGCATACAGGGCTGCATGAATTGTAGAATAATGAGCCACTATTCTGAATAAAGATAAATAAAAAAACAATTTCACAATATTTCCTTTTCATTTCCTTCCATTCTCAGTCGTCCGATGTTTTCTGCACATGACATTGGTGCTAGTGAAGGAGAGATTTCTAATTTCTTCATCCAGATGGGTAATTATTCTGCCCATGTGTGCCTGAGTGGAGCTTGATGTTGAGGAGCTCATCAGAGACTTATTGCCAAAAAAAGTATTTTCTCAATTTTCTTAAAAAATGGAATAGACGCTATCACTCACAAATACTGCACATTATTCTTCATGTAGTGAATGAATCTAAAGCTTGAACTTTCACCTCATATTCTCCGCTAATGGAGCAACAACCATTAGCTCCACAGCAGTGTGCTGTCACTCACAAATTACCACACACAAATCCTCCCACAGAGGTTAAACGGCCACCCTGACACACGCAGACAGAGAGAGGCATGTCAACCTCCATTGTTTCCTCAACCTGTTGCTTTGTCCGGTCACTCAGTCAGTTCGTCTGTTCCAAACTGCTTAATTTACCCAGCCGGCGGAGCCACAGAGGAATCTGTGATCGGCATTCCACCGCTCCGTCATCCTCCAACCACGATGCTCCTCCAGGGTGGGAACTATCCCGGGAATGCCCTCTCCTGCTTTGTTGCACACATCCAGGTCCTGTTCCTGTAAATGCCAGCTGGCTCAGATGGGCTTTGATGCTATGGCCTTGCACGTGAATGTGTGTGTGCGTTTGCTATGTGAGCATCTGTGCGTGTTTGTGTGAACGCTGACAGGCAGCCAGCTTGGGTATTGATCTGTAGCCATTCCGACTGGAGCCCAAAGGGCAGCCTGTATCATCTGTCAGTCTACCAAGAAGGGCATTACAGCCACACTGATCTCAGAACACTAATCCCAGTCAGAGAGATGGAGGGAGAGATGGAGGGAGAGAGGGAGGGAGAGATGGAGGGAGAGAGGGAGGGAGGGAAAGAACAAAGGTAAAAAAGAGGCTGAAGGCTTGAAGGTAGAGTTGTGAAAGATACTTTACAGTGTGTATGTCAACGTCAGTGTTTGCGTTCTGCCTGTTGAGTGTTAACTCCCGCCCTCACACACACACACACACACACACACACACACACACACAAACACACACACAAACAAACACACACACACACACACACGCTGACTTTGTTGATTGAGACAAACAGATCCTCTTCTGGGACCCGTGGGTGAAGACAACACTCAGCCCTGATCTTTTCACCCCAATGACCACCCACGTACGTCAGCAACACCCCCCCCCCCCCACTCCAGTTCTCTGCCTCTCCCTCTCTCCCCCCCCCCCCCCCCCACAGCTTTCTCCACACCTCAGTGACAGCACAATTACACAATACAGAGACAGAATACAAGGCTGATACACATCAAGCAAATTTCACGCACATAAACAGCCGCGTATACTCTATACACACATGCTTATAGCCTAAGGGACAAATAATAAATCATAATAATGTGTGGAACATATTGCAGCTCTGTTCATAATGACTGTAAAATGACTTCAAAGGTTACGATATCTTCTGCTGAGATAAGGATGCAAATTGAGCTGATTTTGGTGCTTTTCTTCCCAAGTCTTTTTTTTTATCTTTGTCTCGATTCTATTTTTCTTCTGGCTCGCCTCATTGTTGTTGCCTTAATTCACAGGCCACTGGTGTAAAATCCATCCATTGTAATCATGCCTGAGATTGGTTTTGATTTGAAGTTGTCTGAAAGGCAACAAGCCCTGCGCTGTGTGGAGATAGACACAGCTGATTGTATTGACGAAATCCAAGGTCGCCACAACTAGTCTTGCATGACTCCTGCTTCATCGTGCTCCTTCACAGTGATTATTCCATTACTTTAAATCTTCTAAATCTGTTCCCACCACACATTTAACACGCTGATGGGTTTCTGTGCTGCTTCAGTTTAAATGTTTCATGACACCGACCTCAGAGTGTGGGAGCCACCGAGACTCGTAAAGCAGGAGTGCAGATAATGTGCAGACAAAAGCCCATTTGTGTTTGCTTGTCTGTTACCTTTTTATCCCTGTAATGGATGAATGACCTGTCTGTGCACTGGAGAAGCAAAAAAAATGAAAAATGAAAAACTGCATATGTTAATGTGTGCAATTTTCTGTTGGGTGCAAATAGTCATTAGAATCACTTATCCAATACATGGAAATTATAATTTATCCAGCACAAAACACAATATTTTCAATGAAGAAAGGAAATAACCAGAAATATTTGGTGTATTTGATTGGTTGCCATGACATATGATGAATACAGAGAAAAATGGCGAGTGTGAGTATGTTGGATTAGTTTTTGTTATTGTTAGTTGTTGAGCATGTCGGATTAGTTTTCTGGATGATTTATCATGAGTTGGGTAGTTTTTGTGTCCAGCTGTTATATTATTGTGTAAGGTAGTGCAGGTTATTCACCATCAACGGGTTGGTAGTTTTATCTCCACCTCCTCCAGTCCACATTCTATTGTCTTGCCTAAGTTTTCTTGTTCCAAGGTCCTTGGGCAAGACACTAAAATCTAAGGCCTTTAGACCTGGTATTAACAACTTTCCTGAGATATCTGAACACTAGTGGACAGCTCAAAGTGTGTCTGTTCACACCTCCCATTGAAATGCATCCTGGAGGTGTCCCCTGTGACCACTTGTGACTGCATGTCACTTCCCTGCGCTATATGCAAATAATCACCTCTATCACTTGTGTCTGTTTTTACCAATTTAAGAAGGGCATCAATCATTATGTTGTGGTCGGTTTTAAAATTGTGTGAACAGACAAATTCATGTTTAGATACTGAGAACCATAAAAATGAATTTATACTGGAGCGGGTCAGTGGGTGTCAACGGAGAAGGTGGTCCTTCATATGTGGCTCAGGATGCTTTTGCATTCACAGAGTCAACAGAATGTGTCCCAGGCCACCTCCCTATGTGATCAAATCTTGCAATGAGGATGCATTTTAGTTCAGAACTGAAATGATTGCATTGACCCCATGGAATCACTCAGAACAGATGTTAATACAATGTCTGAAAAGACCCTGATAGCTGTGCCCTTGTGCAACAAAACATGACAATTATAAAAAGCTGTTCATGAGGTAGAACGAACCCAACATTCGATGCAGCCTAAAAACTCAAGATATTGAAAAAACGGCCCTGATTGTTATTGTACTTTCTGTTATGAGGTAGATCTCCAGAAAAAAACATTTACGAAAGTCCATTCATTACTTCTGAATTATCTGAGGCCCAATCTGTGCCACTGCAATGATTTCAGTAAGACTCTTCAGGTTGCCCACCATCATGGCTTCCAGGGTTGTGGTATGAATCATTTGAAAGTTGGAACTTTTAAATAATGAATTTCAGTTGAAAACTCTGAGCTTCAGTTGGGTTTGGAAAATTAGAGTAATTGCTTTCCATTTCTCATGTAAATGATTTATCCAGCTGTATCCCCAGTGATAGATGTGCATGTATACTGTAACTCAATAAATTCCCACTGTACATACCCCTCGCCTCAATACACCTAATCTGATTATAGCTGCATGTATATTACCCTGCATTCCTTTAATCATATGCTGCTTGTATATTGTATTTAGTTTTTTCCAACTTACAATCAACTTTCCAATTTACATGTCATTTTTTCCCCAAGTGGTGGCAGCCTTAAAAACTCATGACCCCTCTGTTGCAGCTAATCATCCAATTAGTTGAAATAAAAAAAGCTGCTAATAATCCTACCAGATGCAGTCGGTGGTTTTGTGAAGGAAACACTGATAACAAAAGGTTACTTCCTTCTCAGGCTATTTGTACATTTTTTGCGCCAGGTTACTGAATCAAAACCATCTCTTGCGGGGAGATATCGACCGAAAGGAAGGCTGAGTCTTTTGTAAGAGCTTCACCGAGGGATCAACAGAGATGACACAGATAATCTTGTTTGCCACAGAAATGCCTGAATATTGATTCAAGAGCCAAATATATCTTATAACATTACTTTTGAGCCTCTTTCACTAAAATATTTCACCAAATGCAGGAAAATACTGTACATGGAATCATTATGGATTTAACCCTTGAATCACTTGAATCCTTCTTGTCCACTTCACTACAAAAACGTCTATTTAAACAATTTAGGTTTATGATCGGTGGCACAGTGGTGTTGTTATCATCATCACCATGGAGTCGCTGTCTGCTCTGGATTTGTGTATGTGACAGAGATTGACGGGCAGAGTGGTGTTTAATGTGCAGGGCTGGAAGGGTGAGTGAGGATTAATAAGAGATTTCAGTCCCTAATGATCTTGGGTATTTTTTTCTGTAAGGGTGCCCTCTGTCAAGCCCTAATTGTGTGTGTGTGTGTGTGTGTGTGTGTGTGTGTGTGTGTGTGTGTGTGTGTGTGTGTGTGGCTCTTTGAAAATGATTCACTCCTACGAGCTATTAAGAAGAAATACAATGAATGCAAAGATGATTCATGGAGACAAGACACAGCCTCAAAGGTCTCGAGTTTGGTCAGGATGGACATATTTCAGGTTGCTGATTGATTTCAGACTGAAAATCAGGTAATTGGGAACAGCTTGTGGTGTTGTTATCAGCGCTGTTGCCTAACAGCAAGACGGTTCCCAGTTCCAGTGTAGTTTGGGATCTTTCTGTGTGGAGTTTCAATGTTCTCTCTGTGTCAGATTCTCAGTCACCCAGGCAGGAGCCAGGCGGGGTACACCCTCAACAGGTCACTAGAGTAACACAGTGCCAGTAGAGACAAACAACCATTCGCACCTATGGTCAAATTTGCCAATTAACCTAATCCCAGTCTGCATGTTATTGGACTGATGGAGGTAGTCTGAGCACTCAAGAGTCTTCAGGAGTAGATAACGGTCTGATTCGTGATTAGTTCTACCACTGCTATCTGTGATGGTGTCACTGCAAAGCTTCTATCTTTGAGGAAAATCATCCTTTTCCAGTTGGGTGATTCTCCTGTCAGACAGTTCCTTTACCCACTTTCCTTGAGTGTCTAGCAGTGTTGTCGTTAGATCTCCAGGTTAATTCCGATGTCCACAAGCAAGTCCAGTTGTCTGTGTCGTACAACTCCTGATGACTCTGTGTACTCTGGCTTCCTCCCATTGTCCAAAAACATGCAGATTGGGGTTATGTTAATTGGAGTCTCCAAATTCACCTCATGTGAATGATTGTTTGTCTCTGCATGTCGGCCATGCAAGACGCTGGCTGCACCCCGCCTCTCACCCTAAATCAGCTGGGATTGGTCCAGCCCCCCCCCCCCCCCCCGTGACCCTCAAAGGATAAGCAGTATAGATAATGGATGGATGGATATGTTTACAATATTAGTTTTCTTCTCATGTGACTGGAATAAAGACGAGAGTTTCAAAAGTAGATTTTCTCTTTAAATAATTTAAGTAGCATTCAGTTGAATCTTGAGCCAGAACCAATCTGCACACCAGTCTGATTAGTTTTGAGAAAGATTACAAAAGCAAGAGCTTGAAATGAGCTGATTGGAATTTGAAGTGATATTCTTTTACCTAAATCTTTTTTTTTTTTTTTTTTCCTTTGAGAAAAATTATATTTTAAGACTCAACCTGTGGTGTTTTGAGAGCAATTTGTCTGACATTGGATGTGCATTTGAACGCATCTGTCCACATCACATAGACACATTCTTTTATCTTTTGTTTTTGTATGATAGTGTTGCTATTTTGGTCTGATTTTATATTCGGCGGTATATGTAGTTTTAAATTTGTTGACTCTCATGGGTAATGATTATTCTCTGCATGCAAACTTTGGATTGTCTAATGTTGGTAAGTTTTAACTATGTTTAAGTGGAGGCTTCATAATAAGCCCACTGGGTTTGCTGCCTCCCACTGCACTGTATCTTTTTATTTGTGTTTTTCTATGAAATGTTTGTCTGTGCTAAAGTAAAGAAAAGTAAAAAGATTTTATTTCAAATATCCTCTGCTCCTCAAACTGAAAATGGCTCATTCCTCTCTGTTGGACCTGTTGGCAACATCATCTGTGTGTTCTCCCTCTGTAAGACACTTGTGTGTTGGTCCTGTTTATGATTCCCAGTGGAGATAATTTAGAAACAGTGTTTTGACACTGAAATGGCTGATCTATTCATGCATTCCCCTGTGCCAGAGAGATTTTATGAGCTTTGCAGGTGATATAGCAGAGTCCGGTGAAGAAGAAAGGAGGTCATGAGTCTGCATGGTGTCTAAACAGGTCTGTTTGTTGCCATGGTCAGGTGATAGGGCAGCCACCATGGAGTCGCTGTCTGCTGTGGATTTGTGTGTGTGACAGAGAGAGACGGGCAGAGTGGTGTTTAATGTGCAGCGCTGGAAGGGTGAGTGAGGATTAATAAGAGATTTCAGTCCCTAATGATTTTCTTTGAAAATGATTCTCTCCTACGAGCTATTAAGAAGAAATACAATGAATGCAAAGATGATTCATGGAGACAAGACACAGCCTCAGAGGTCTCGACTCAGGACGGACATATTTCAGATTGCTGATTGATTTCAGACTGAAAATCAGGTAATTGGGAACAACTTGTCCAGAATTTAGGATCATAGGTCAAGGGTTAGGCTTAGGCAAGTAGTGGTCATTGGAAGCGTATAGGTTAAGTGACAATATTTGTGTGTGTGTGTGTGTCTGTCTATACCAATGATTGTATATATAGATGGATTACATCACCACGATTATGTCTCCACTTCCTCCCCCTGCAAAAACATGTCCCTTAAATATCCCAGGCATAGACACTGCTAGTATCAGTGTCCCACTGAAAAATTGGTCACTGTCCTATGCTTGAAATTTGAACATCAGCGTGATAAGAATGACCTAAAATGACCAGAACCACGATTGAGAAAAATCCATTCAACGTGTAATTTTACTTTTTAGTTTGGTCCATGTTCCATATGCTAACATGGAGGGTTTATGACCTACAGTGCAGCCAGAGACCAGGGGGCGATCCAGATGTTTCGGCTTCAGTCTTGCCCACTGTCAAGTCGTCCATCTTTATTTAACTCTCAGCCTGACTGAATCTAAAAGTTTACTCCCTGGCTGTAGCCTACATTCACCTCTGCACAAATCCTCTCACCACAGATACTGTTCATATTTGTATATTATTGCCAGTATCACCATTGTTTATGTAAATGTGATATTCATTGTTGAATAATATTGATATAATATCTCTAATTCATTTCAAGAAGTGCCGTCCAAGAGAGGATGTTGACACTGGAACAAAAGGATTACGTAGTGATATGGGTCTGTGGCTGCTTTAATCGCTCACTGGGTCTGAAGTTGGGGGGGCTGCTAGATCTGAAGCGATCATGCTCTGAATCCCAGAGGTCATGGACCACGTAGACAGGCAGATGGGTAGTTTTTAGTGATGCTGTGGAATATTGCCACTAATGCCAAGGATCAAAAGAGATCAGCAACAACCTTTCACCTTAAGTCTATGACAGAAGGAGGCTGACCTGGTTGGATGTGTTAGGGCCTAAGAGGAGCTATCCAGGAAATCTCGTCAGCATTTGAAGATCTACAACATAGTCACAGGACAAGCACATAAATATTAAAAGATTCTGCATAATATTCACTTACACTGTATTTTTAGTCAGTTTTAGGCATTTTAGCGTTTACCGACAAGGTGAGCTAAAAGATGTCCCTAACGTCATAATTATTTTATGTCCAGTTCACAGTCGTGGTTCAGACTGATTGAAAATGGTGCTCAGACAGTCAGGAGACGAGTGGGCGTAATCAGATGCATATTCATGTGGAGCAGAGCAAAGTAACACGAAGGCACAAGTCGTAGAATGTTTAGCAAACTATGAAAAAATTCTGCTTACCCTGACAATATGAATCTTCTGGATAAATGTGAGTTCTGTGGGCAGTCAGAGGCAAAGCCGCTGCACAAACATGCACACAATGTGGGTGTGTCCCTCCTTAGCTGTTTTACAGCTAGCTCAACATGTATTGCACAAAGCCGTCCCATAACCTCAACACCCTTATTATTACACAAGACATCCTACTTCGGCATTGGCACTGAACATTGACATTGAGCTTAATTCAAGTTGCACAATATGGCAAACAGCCGTATAGCTACTTCACACATGACTGCAAATATTGAAGCAGATCTTTCATATATTTTTCTATTGCGTTCAACAAATGATGTTCAGTACATTGGTTCTGCTATTTATTGCATGAGGTGCTCAACATTTGAAAAGGCATAGCAGATATGTGACATATCAGAAGTGAAGTATTCCTGATTACGTCCATGTACCTTCATATAGACCATAGAATTTATACACAGATGTATATTATTATATAGAGTCTATGGTCGACACAATGAGCTTCTCACAGGCCCCACCCATGAGTGTCTGCTAGGTCCTTTTAGCACCTTAAGAGATTTACATAGTCTGTTTTATGAATTGGGAGATTATGCTTGGGGGTTGGTTGTTGTCTCCCATCGCTGCACATTATCTCCTCCAGTGTTAGCTTGTGCTTATGATCCATGCATATTGTGTGTTGTGTTATTTCAGTATTTTGGTTTGGGGGGGGGGGGCAGCTGCCCCCATCAGGGAGAGAAGAGACCGATGAGGATAAGGTACAGTGGGCTTTGCTTGACAAGGATCCTTTTGTCTGCAGATCATCTACCATCCCAGCCTTAAGAGGATTATCACATGTTATAACATTAAACTGGAAGCACGGTTATCATCTCCTGACGGCGAGCCCTTTGCCACATAAGCGGACTATGAGCGGCTACACGTTGCTGAGCACATATATCAAGTGAAGCAGGTGTTTACAGTTCACTGCGGCCTCAATTTACCTGTGGTGTTTGATTTATAACAGATTTCTGAGTTTGACAGTGTCAGTCATGTGTTAAGCATTCCTCATGCATACATAACCTTCTAAAAACTGACTATTAAGTCAAGATTTATGATGAGCCATCACCGCTCCGTCTCTCTGGTGCAAAACCCATCAAGGTTCTTGATGCAATATGTTTTCTTTTGTGCTCATCTCCCATCAGTGCTTGTGTAAAACGAGGGGAAGGGAAGAGATGAAAGGGGGAATTGTGGGAATAAAAGGGGGAGAGGAATTGAAAGAGGCATAAGAGGGAAAAACCAATTGGCAAATAGCAGACTTTTCATTTTAAGAGTACCTGCTCAGTATCGCCATGAGCTGCCACACAAATTGGAATTGAAACCCCAGCTGGCCATGATAAATTCATTGTGATTTTTTCAAATCATGTATTCCTGTCTTCCTGGTAAACTTATTATTTTCTTCCTTTATATAAGCCCTCCTCCCTTTTTGTTTGTTTTTAAAATATGTGTTAAGGCTCGCAGCCTGCTACAGGGTGAATTTCTTAAAGACAAAAAAAAAGCCCTGGTATTTCTATAAATAATGGTCTGGCTTCTCCCTGGAAACCTTCGAGGCTGAGTGCCTGGCATATAGCACCCCCTAATGTGTCTTCAGAATTTATCTGGTCCCACACCCAACAATATTCATCACAATGTAAAACGCAGCTCCTCTGCAATACATCACAATCCGGCCACAGGGCCACTTTAAATCAAACCTACATTGCCCTTGACATCTGCATTAGGCCCATAAACTACTTTTTTCCCCTCCATTCAGGCCCAATGGACATTGTGAGATCCTTGTTGACCACAGCACAAGTGAGCACGGGTGTATCTTAAGCTACAGGAAGTTGAGAGGCGAGTTCTGGGTGGCGTTACGGCAGGTGGAGACTCTCTGTGTCTGGTCTGTCCCTGACTGAACAGTGATTTATGGACTCTACCTGCTCAGTGGCATTGGTCCAGACTTGATATGGGCTCTGCACTGCTCACACGCTGTGTTTCTGCTAAGATTTTTTACATTGAGGGGGGGCACTGATGTATTTGCCTGATGGCCAGTCCAGGCATGTGGACTAGTACGCTGGTGGTCGATAGTCTATATAGATAGGTGATAAATATATATCTAACTTTATGTTAAATGGAAAAGTTGGCTGATCAAACTTTGACCCCCCCCCCTCTCCATCTTGCATTAAGCTGCAGCTGCAACTGCTCACCTTGGCTGAGTATCACCATGTGACTCCACTTCCTGCATCCATCATTTCAAATTAAAAGCACTATGAGAGATGTGTGACTTCATGATATTGCAGTGATGTATATAGTGGACTTTTGATGGGAGTTATATCTCCTCTGCTGCAGTGTTCCACCAGGCCCTCACACTGCATGTGGTAATGCACAGCAACAGCCACACCTGTGTATGTAGTGATTTGTTCCGTATTTAAACAGATCAGGCAAATGCACAGACACGTGCAAAACACATTGTGGATATAGCTTTGGGGAATAGTTTCAGCAGAGGGCATTTGCTTTATTAGTGCTTAAGACGGAGGAGTGAGTGTGTTTGACTTTTAGATTGACTTAGCAGATCCAGCTGGTTTCCACATACTGCATGCATCAGCTCTGTCTGTGGCATATCCGAGAGCACTTTCCCATCTCCTTTAGTCTCCTGCACTGTTGGGTGACCTTGACTGAAGGTGATGTTCTAAGAAATGATGTTTTTACATAGGAAGTCCCTCACCTCCCAAGTAAATGTGGTGTAAGAAGCAAGTAGCAATTGCAGCATGTAGATACAGCACCAAGTCAATGGGGTGTTTGAAGGTGGTTTGGGCAATGGACAAGCCGAAGAGTGACAAACTGGTCCATCCTGCACAGACTGGAGAAACAGTTTTTCCCCCTGTAGACTACCAGAGGGAATCTGCCAGTAGTCCATCAGATCTATGAGCCTAGATATCGTATCTCAAACTGTGACATTTCATTTACACTGTGATAGCCTACAAGAACCTTATAGACCCGTCCTTCACCAAGCACCGTGTGACTCCTATTACCCTCATCATCTTTTGTGCTCGGGCAACTAATAGGGCCGCAAACACACCATCATGCCTCAGGAGTCTCTTATATGGTGGTCAGTGAGACTTGCATCCTGCAGGAAGGAGAACACATCAGGAAAATGCTTTTGCAACCTGACAATCAGTTCACTGCGACAGTTTGAGAGTCACCACAAAGGAGCAAGGCATGTTTAGTGAAACTCACTTCATCTCCATCTTCAGGGGTCATCAGTTCCCCCTTTGTGTCTGCTGTGTTAGATAGGTGAGGATGTGTTTTTTTTAAAGGTGCTGACGTTGGATAAGTTAGTCATTCCTCTGGTGCCTGGTCCCTGAGGAGGTCCCTTACAGCGGATTTATCCACTACTGTGACAATGCCTACCATATATCCACTAGACAGTGGCACTCCCCAGACAGGAGCCCCTCCACAAAATGCTCCAGCACAACTACTACTACTTTAGCACACTTTTCCCCAAGGTGGACTTCCCCAGGTGCAACCACCTGGACAGTACTTCCCTCAGCTGCTCGGCATAGATGAAGTGAAGATTTTTGATTCCCAGTTTCATAGTAGCAAACAGTGATGCTGGTCTTTGGGGTAGTAGCCCAGTCTGTTGAGGAATCTTCCCCAAAAATGTCTTTTAGGCTTAGTGCCATAGTCTGAGCTTCCTCTGTCAACAGCAAGGACACAGTCTGTTCTGTCAGTGAACATTTAATGTGGCTGCTGTCGCCTAAAATATCCACAGGGATGTCAGGGGATTGTCCTTTTTGGCCACTTAGCAGAGTGTGAGGCCAGGGAGATGTTGGCTTCCAAACCAGCACTCTTTATTTTGCACACACAAGCCTGCTCCATGGTGGACCTCTGCGTTCCAGCACTCTACTGAATATGAAAGAGAGAAGAGTAATAGGTCACCAGATATTGTTGTGCTTATTAACTCACCTCAGCACGGCTCCTTGAGCTGCATCACCACTCTCTCACCTGCAACTTAGCAGAAACCGCGTCCCCTAAAGAATAACCTCCACAACACTCCTGTGCCTGTCATTAGCCTATCGAATTGCCACAGTGCAGCTGAAAACCTGCAGCAGCTTCCGCAGTGGATTAAATACAAAGCCTTGGGCGTATGGAATAAAATGTTCTAAATGGATTTGGCCTGTGCTGTTTAAATGGGGAATGCTGCTAATGGCTTTTCATTAACACAGGTCCATTGCCTGTGTACATGGTGATTGTTCAGTAGACCCCCATTGAGACAGAAAGCAGATTCATTCACTTTAAACAGCAGTAATATTCATACATTTCTTTAGCCTATCTTTTGTATAGTTAAGCTCACAATCAAACATAGATTTAGAAGTGAGAAAATATTACGATTTAAAGAAGTAATTCAGCAAGATATTAGGAAGGTGATGGCAACTGAAGTTTTTATAATTATTTATTTTTCAATCGATGTTTTTTTAAATTTAAGTAAAAAAGAACCCTGATAACATGTTCACAACGACAATGCTGAGTTGATGATTTTAAGCAGGGGTATCCACGCCCTAATGGGCACATAAATGCGTTATGCATACCTAATGGTACAAATACACAATAAAAGTCATATTTAAAAGATTTGAATGTTAGCCCCTAGTACGGGACAAGCTTTAAAAATGTTGGATCCTATGATTCCCATAACAACTGATTTCAGACTTTCCCTTTTTTAAATCTACCCCTCAAGTTTATAACGCAGTATTTCTGTCAAAGATTTGAAGCCTATTTCTAGATAACTATGATGAAATCAGACTCCCTGCAGAGCCACAGAAAACATGATACTGCTCCCAACTGACCTTTTCTGTAAAATCAGTTGAGTGCTCTGTTAACGCATTTACAGTTCTTATTTCTACCAGGTCTAGACTTATGAATTATATTTGTACCTTAGAAAAAATCCCTTGGATGCTAAAGTTAGTGATTGTGTCAGGTTTTTTTTCTGAAATCGTACGTGCCATTTTATTGACAAATCTGTGACTCCCACTGTGTTTTTCTTTGGAGCCATGTTTCAAACAGCCTGCCACTTTGACACCAAGCTTGGTGTCGTTATGGTTCCTACATCTGGACCACCTACCAGCACCACACACACACACACACACACACACACACACACACACACACACACACACCTGCTCTCCTCTCATTGCTCTCAGCAGGCCTTCTGCGAGTCTCCTCAGCAGTCAGCCAATCAGTCACCGCTCTGTAGTTTAGATTAGACGTGCTCCCCTCATTGGCCGACTCTGTGCAGCAGACGGCAGCATTCTGGGAGAGTGGCTCTCGATTGTTTTGTTGTAGATGAGACATCCCATATTCAGGGCATGGCCGTTTCATTAGTTTAATGCCTCACCAGGTTAGAGCACTCATTAGTTAAATGCACCATTTCGTTCCTAATCAGATCAGTTAAATCAGATCAGTCTGTATCATCTGCTACCTTTTTCACACGGAGGATCTCCCGCTCCACCAAATATTGGGAGAACAATTGTTGTCCTGTGAGATTTATTTCAATCTCTCGCTCACACAATCTCATCCCCCTCTTATTTCACTCTCACTCTCTCCTCCTCATTCAAACTCAGTTTCTCTCAAACAATTTCAAATGCCAAATATGTAAATAAAAAAACTTGCTGTTGCCTGTGGTCTGTTCACTTTGCATTCTGTGTACTGAGTGTTTGTGTGTTTCTCTGTTTTCTCATTCATTCTAACACACTGCTGCAGACAGTATTTCTCAGAGGACCAACTCCAAGGAGAAAATTCAATCTTCCGAAATGTTTCAATTCTAAAAAAGGCAGCTCAGGAGTGACATGAATATACGTAGCCTGCAAAGTCAGGCCTTGAGTTGAGTAAATGAAAATAAATTTTTCATTTTGACATATAGCAACAACAACACCGTAAATCAGGGAAATTGTATTTCTAAACTAATAACTTACCCAATTTCTCACCCAACCCCCAACATATACGCAGAGAAACGAGGAGTCAACCCAAAGAGGAAATAACTTTTACACATAATACAGTAGATTTACTATGTTCTCTGGTACAGGGGGGTTAGGGGGACACTACATTGCAAAAAGCATGCAAAAATCAGATATCTGACTGTGTGAATGAAAATCTCCAGCAGCTTGAGCTCGATTTAGCAGCTCTTTATCTCTAATGTCCCACCCGTGGGTATTCATGCACCTCTGACCTCACTTCCCCCAGTCTGTGCCTTTATTTTCTCATGCAGCCGCTGTCGTCTGGGGAGATAAAAGAAGTGAAGTAAACCAATGAGATATCCTGACTGATAATTTTTAACAGATATTTTTATCTTGCTGGCTCCTCACTTTTTTTTGCCAAGCAAGGGACGGCTCGCTGAGACTTCCATCGCTTCTCCCTCTGTCTTTGTCTTCATATTCACAGACATGTGATTAGGTGCAAATTCGCCTTTCACCCGTGCGCATACAACAGATGTTTTCTGGAAGTTTTCGAAAGTTGTTTTATCTGCAATCTTTCAGTGCTGGACCTTTCTCAAATCCCCCAGTAACAGCAGATTTCTCAGGCTCCGCACAGGTATTTATTCATCCCTTTGATCACACATGTAATTCTCCCATATTAGTTGCTGTCCTAGCATTGATTAACTGTTCTTTTGCGCCTATCCAGAGTAATTGATACACTTGAGAGAGTGGACTCTTAGTTTTCAAAGTGGATATGGTGCAGTTACATAAACATCTGAGTAAACTACATAAAAAGGGAGGAAACTTTGCATTTATTTGCATAGTAATTCATTTTTGGCCCTCTTATGTGTTCATAAACCTCACATGAGTGCGCCTGCAAAAGCAGAGTGATAAATAAGTAATATGAACTAAGCCTGGCTCCCTCTGCTCTTTGGGGAGCTGCTGTGTTTTTTATGTTTCATGAACATGTGAGATCACAATTGACCTTTTCTAACCCAAAAGTAGTCATGATTGAAGTCATCGTTAAAATAGTTTCCTTTATTCATTTGTCTCTTTTTAACTCTAATGTAACCTTTGTATTCCTTTAGTGCATTAACGGTGATGTAACAGTGATGTTTTACATTGTTTCGCTCTTCTCTTCTATTTACGGCCAAACAAGGTGAAGGTCTTGACCACATCTGGAACATAATCTTGGTACAAATTATTTACAGCCATGGTTCCTTGTAGTGGATTCCCAAGTCTTAAACTTGTGCTCTACCTATATCATGTTTATGTAACTTGGAATTCATCTTGGCATACTTACACACCTTGTTTTCAGCATGAGATATGAATCATCCATTATTTCCTGCACTCTGACTGACTCTGTGAGTTTGGAATAGCAGTTGACAGAGACCCATAAGCCAAAAAGACACACAAGTATATCCATGTATTTTCCCCTTAAACCCTCAGATTGGGTTTACTCTGAAAATACTCTTGACACTTTCTCTTTTTCTTATTTTGCGTCCCTCTAATAATGTCCACTTCGCTTACTTCACTGACTCTGGATGATGTACATTGGCTGATGAGAGCTAACTTTTCTCTTACAGCCAGCTGTTAACTCTGGCTCATAACTGCTGTGGTTGTTGGTGTGTGAAGTTTACCATAAAGCATGTCACAAATGTTCCTGAACCAGATACATAGTGCAATTCCAGGCGTTCTGGGAGCGCTTTGGCAATGTCAGATGCCATTCTGCCTATTTTAAGTGTGTGTACCACCTAAATGATTTTAAAGCTGTTTTTTTGGGTTAAAGAAACTACATCACATTGCTTTGAAGTTAAACGCACTGAAGCTGCATTGTGTTACCATAAGAAAGGGAGGCAGTGACGCACTAAACAGGGTGTGGTCTGCTGGAATAATAAGATAATATATTTCTTGGTGTCAACTCACATTAAATTGCCTTTTTTCAAAAGATTTTTGGCCGCATCTAAGTTGAATGCACTTAAGGGGAAGTTGAGGCTTCTCTCTGCACAGCCGTTTTTCAATTCTCTAACAATAGCCTGCGTGCGTGTGAGCCTCCGAAATGTTCGAGTCCCTGCAAACACTGCTTCAGGCTTTGTCACTCTCGTGAACAGCAAGTGGTCTGGAAAACGTGAGAGCCCTTGCTGCTGAAGAAGTAGTTGATGACACTGGATACAATGAAGGTCATTCCAGTGCTGTGCCCTTTTATAGAAATGTATATTGAAACTTACAGAAAAACAAACACACTGTGATACGCTGTATATTGTGTCAGTCCATGCTTTAGAGGGAAGGGCTGGTTTCTGTAGATAGACTCTGCAAGCAAGCCAGACTAACATTTGCATGACAAAGAGCAAAACCATTTCTTACTCTTTTGCTCTGTGTTCTTCCAAACACTTTAAAGTGCAAATCTGAAAAAAGAAAACTTATTACCGACTTTAAAACAATCCAATTGCCAACACACAAATGAATTAAAATGTTCTCAAATAAATGTTAGCAACTGTGTTAATGTAGCTTATTCACTTTAAGTTGAACAAAGTTAATTCATTTGTGTGTTGCCAATTGAACCTCTTTTTTTGTTGCTCCAACAATTTTCTATTTTCAGTGCACTGCTGCACCTTCATTCAGTTGCTAGGATTTGATTAGACAATCACTGTTCATTTTCATTTCCTCATGAATGTAACCACCTTCAATATCAGGATGGAAGTTTGTGCCATATCCTTATGATTTCAAATGGAATGCACCGAAGCACAAAGCTAACATGCCTCAGTGACTTCTCACTGCAGCTGTACAACACACATATTTTAATACACAGCATTATCTGAATGGATATTGAACAGTAGGATGCAAGTTCATCTGTCACAGTGTAGGCTTTCCTGCTTGCAACACAACAGACTTCCACTGACTAGCACATTATGTAATGTAGAGATATGTAACAGCAAAAACTCTCATATGATGTCTAATGATGTAATTATTAATTACTGAAAAGACACAACAGTTCACCAAGAAACCACAGAAAGATCAAGACATAATTTATTCGACATTTGTTCAGTCAAATTCTCATCAATATAAATGAAGACGGATCCCTCTATTCTGAAGGAAAGTGTTTCTATCACTTACAGTTAGTCATTCATCTTTGAGCTTTTAGTCTTGACAGTGTCAGACTTAGTTGGACTCAGCCCCTCTGAAAATGAGAGGACCTGCACATAACAATGCTATTGTAAGGTGTCATGTTTCTGAAGGACTAGTTCCTGGCAGACACTGTGTCCCTGTGGGTGTCAGCTGACTGACGGCAGGCAGAGTGTAATGTAATGCATGCACTGATGTGAGACCGCTTCATTCTGGAAACAACTGTGAAACCAAAACTTTTGACAATTCCATATGAAGGCTGCATGTTTACAGCAATAGATAAATTGGCAATTTCTGTGAGTATGTTATTTTTTCATGCTTTACATAAATTAAGGCAGCCAATTGGCCTCAGTGGTAATTTGGGGACTAACTGAACTGACCTTGGTCCTATTTTGAACTCAACAGATTCATCTCACTAATGTCCAGAACTTATATGACACCTTAAACATCTTAAATTTTCACACAATCCACTTGTCATACAAAATGGCCAGATATTATCAAATGCAATCAATAATTTTTGAGTTATCTCCCATGAGGGTTTGCTTTGCCTGCTGTTGTTATAGAGGTTTTTCTGTTGAGCTATATTCCGTCCATGCAGCCACAGTGCTTCAGCTGTTAGAAATTAGGCAGGGTACATCCTGGACAGGGCCCCAGTCTATCACTGAACAAGCAGCCCCTCACACTCACAGATAATTCAGTCTTCAGGTAACCTAAACTGCACATCGATGGACTGTGAGTGTGGGAGACCGTGTGACCGAAGTACCCGCAGAAAAGCTGTGGTTTCTCCCTGAGGTGACAGTGCTAACCACTGCACCAATATGCCACCCTATTAAGATATTTTAATTTTTTTGTATAAAAAAACTTTATTGAGGTATTTCGCATTTTAGAAAGACTAGTTTTGACACTGCTTTTTACATCGCTTGAGTGACATCAGTCCAAAGTGATGACAAGCCACTTTTTCAGCTGAGAGACATAGGTCAAGTTTCTGTCAGCTCTATCATGCACTGTACAAGTGGAAACTCCTGCCTCCCTCTCCGAGGGCAAATTACCCTCCTCTCTGCCTCTGGACGTTGTTGGCATTGCAAGAACCCGATCACGGCCATTTTCGAGAGTGGCCACAGCTGACCTGAAGAGTTATTTAACTGCAGTGCCATCAAAGCGGGTCAAGTTATTTAAATGCAGTGACATCAGTGGGGGTCACTCGGAGTGGCACTCGTGGAGCAGTGAAGCATGGGCTTGTTCTCTTAAATGGTAGTTACCTTTGCATCACAAGGTTAAACTGCCAACCAATCTGCCAAAAGGACAAATGAAAGGGCCTAGCTGTTCAGCTGGCATAATGTTGGGACTGTAAGGGTGCCAGAGTGCCCTGGTAGCTGTTCCACAGTCAGTGTTTACACGCTGCTGGAGAGAGTGTTCATCCTGGACGAGGTCCCGCTACTGGACAGGTCTCACACAGCATCGCAGCCAGCAGCCAAGCAGAAAAACCTGCTGAGTGCCACTGGTACTAGGGCTGCGTGTAGTACTGGCACCATCCAGTACCTGATTAGATAAAAACAATTCATAAAAAGGAACAGTGTATCTGTTTATCCTGAGTATTCTGCACACATGGAGTGGAAGGTTGGCTTCATTAGTTGTGGTACAGATACTGCAGCAATTTTTTGTTTTTCCTCATTTAACAAAAAAAGCTTGACTGCTCAATACATCTGTGCAATTGAACTGTTTCTATTTTAAGTATTTCAGTTTAATTTAGCATATTTGATCAAAGACTTTACATTTAATATATCGCTCTGTGCTCAGTGCCGTAGTACACAAACTAACCTTTTCATGACATTCCTCCAAATATCTTAAGGTATGACTACGACGATAAACAATTGATGTCACATGTCAGCCCAGAGACAGCAGATTGTATGTTAACCTTTTGTTTACCTCTGTATGTTGCCTGACCTAAATGTAAGATTTGTTTTCCACTCTCGGAATAGCTTCTAGCAAGGGAACAGGACTTGAGTCACGCTAGCGGCTCTGTGAGGCTGTACTTTGGGTACAGCTGTTGAAAAGTCAGGGGATTACTGATTGGGACATGCCTTTGCCGAGTCTTATGACGAGCAATGAGACGTTTCACTCAAAGCTTTAAATGTCACCCTCATGGTGCCCCTAGAGAAAAAGACGGGGGATCACTAACGTCTTTAGGATTCTGCTTCTTGCCAACATTGATATTAGTACCAAATTTTATGTCAATCCCTTCGATAGTTGTCATTTCAGACAATTTGCTCAACATCAATGTCCACCTCAGGGGGTAAAAGAGGGATCACCTCAGATTGTAGTATCTATGCCAGGGAACCATGAATATCTGTACTAATGCATCAGATATGACCACAGGAACACAGAGGTAGAAACTATCCTTAGAACTGCACTAGCTTGTGTAAAAATAATTTGTTTTTACTCTCTTCAATGTTTCATTTGTGTCCCAAATGTTTTCTGTATGGCTCAGCAGCAGGCTTAGTGGTTTCAAGCAGGATCACTTGCTAAATACCAAGACTTATCTGTTTTGTGGTGGATACCCGAGAAACAGCAATCGAGCAAAAAGAAGTTTAAATAGTTACCTAATGACGAAGATGGCAAATTCATTATAAAACCTTTAAAAACGTATTGAGCCTGCTTGGTACAGATTGTCTGCAGACATTACAAGAATGGAGTTAGATGGGGTCACATCCAAATACAGCTGTAATTAATTCTAATCCTGAATTATTGATAAATGCGTGTTTCAATAAACAATGAATCTTCATTTATGTATGAAAAATGTCGCTGTTGGCATTCATGAGAGCAGGGGCGTCAAGCAAGTCCTTGAGAGGGGGGCTAGAGCGGGGTACATGGGGGTTCTTCTCCAGTAATAATAAGAATGTAGTGATGCAATTTTCTGCAATTTTACATATATATTCAGAGATATGGGGTTTGGACTTTTTTAGAAATACACTCAAGTATTGTAGCTCAGTAATCCCCCACCTCAGTGTCGTCAGGTGCCATACTTATATGTATTATATGTATATTTATTTAAATATTTTCATGTCAGTTATTCTGTTCTGGCTATTGAAAATTAAACTTATTCATTTTCTCATACACTGCAGTCCCTTGTCCTGAAAAATAGCTGAATCTTTTCAAGGGCTTAGAGTCATGAAAACACTAAATACACAATGCAAATGATTTCAAAGAACATAGATGATAAAGCATCCGATTAAATGAACCCGACATCATGGTACAAGTTGTTTTTTAAAACATGATGCATGGGAAGCAATATGAGTACAGATGAGAACGGGCTGACAATAACAGCTCAGACTGAGCTGTAGTTGCCTATTTTCCAAACTGCTCAGCGCCGTCCTTGAATGATCATCACCAGTTTGTAGCCGTGTATCCTGTGAGCACACACATACAGACTGATATAACTATACAGAGATTTGGAGTTTGGGGATTTTGGGTGTCATTTTTTAATCCAAACATTTCCTGGAATAATGTTCTTTCTTATATCACTTTAATCTCTGTAAAGATTAGTTATTTCTCTTTGTTGACGTCTCAGATGTCTGTTGTTGGCCAATGGTGATTAACTTCCTCAAACAAATCTGCCCCTTTGGTAGTGCCACTTTCTAGTCAAGACAGAAATTCCTCTCATTTCAAACTCACCAGTGAGAGGACGAGACAGGACCACAAAAATTAATTGCAGTCATGAGAATTTTTCACAAGTGGTCTTGCGAGTTGGATTAAATTGTCTCACGGGTCACATATGGCCCAGAGGCTGGAGTTTCCCCTTCCCCTGACTCAGACGTAGTCTTCAACTTTTATCGGTTCCCTCTTATCAACTCATCTAATCAGGATCTGTGATTGATTCAACATGGGCCAATTGGAAATTTATCTTCTTTTTCATTTCAATAGATTGATAAGACGTCTACAAACTATTATCTTCATGACACCCCACAAGTCTTTTTACGATTTCAATCTTTGTTTCTTTTTTTCCCATCCCTGCAGTACAACTTGTTTAATGATCCGTGTCCCACATTTTCCCCAAGGTCCGTTTGCACTGCCTCCTGAAAGAGAGTCAGGAGTAGAGAGAGGTAAAAGTTAGCCCTTTGAATCGAGTCTCACCTTAAAGTAAGAAAGTTGCTTAGAAGTAAATTGTGTAGCCAACTGCTCGAAGCTTTAAAGCTTTTATAGATTCCTTGACTCCAGGTAGAGTATTCTTCTTGCCATCATCATTTTTTCTTTGAGGAAACTATCCGATCATCTTTTTTCTTTTACTATCTCACTGTGGCTGAGATCCATAGTTTTTTACTTTTGCAGATAATGAAATGTCATAAATAGCTGATCCAACCTCCTGAGATGTTAGCAATTACAGAGCACGTGGACTTTGATTTACCCTGGGTTACCCTTGCTGATTGCAGGGTTGGTTTTACATTGCAGCTCACATCTTTGAGAGTAATGGCTTTGGAGATGGGATTTGGCACTCGGACAGAGCGGCAGTGAATTCATCCGTCCACCCGGCACTGCCCCTCAGAGCATAAAACACTGTAATGTGAAAGGAGAAGCGGAGAATGTGTAATAGTGGTGAAAGTGCAATTCTGCTTCCTAAAAAGTAAATCTGAAGTTGCTTCACTCAATGCGACTGCGCCAGCTCGATGAAGTGGATCAGTCCCTGCCCCAAGATGACCATGGAGAAAAGAACATTTTAGCACCGCTGCCGCCAGGCTTCCTAAAGCCAGAGAGATACCAAGTTCCACAGTGGCACAGCCGCTTATGTCACAAGCAATCAGTTGTTTAACTTTGTAAAACCATTTTGGCATCAGTGAGAAAAATCTAAGTCCCACTCAGCCAGAGACTAACATGACTGAACACATTTGAACATATTTGAATGCGTTCATGGGCCTTAATGAATGTTTGTGTCTTACTCACAGTCTCTAAATGAAGCTGAACTCAGGTAACCTTTCCAGCCAATATGTTTCTGGGAAGATGTGCTGCAGTACTTCCTGTCTCTTCAACTCTGTGTCTTGGTCTGACACCAGCCCTGAAGACTGCTGTCGCGTCTCATTTGTCACCAGCTAAATATGAACATGATTATCCTTTACTATGACTTCTCCTAAGTTATTGACTACTCACCCTTTAGCTGCCCCTTACATCGTATTAAAAAGTGCTTCTTATGACAAGCAAGTGTCATAGGTTTGACTTTCATCATGACTTATTAGCATCTCACACATCCCTCCTGGTTTCCCTGACTGGGGTCAAACCAGGCTTTGGTGAACATCCATTTTGTCTGTATTATGGATTTGATTTGAATTTAATGTTGTGGTCCTTAAAACATTTGTTATCAGACATATCTAAAAAAAGACTCAGAGGGAGAGCGATCGTGCTGATTGCTGAGAGAATAGAGACTGAAAGTTAAAATAATGTTCTTCTCATGTAATGCAATTCTGAGGTTTTGCAGTGATGTGAATGAAAGTGTCTGTGTGAATGCTGATTGCAGTCTGATACGAAAAAGTGAAGCCCTCTGTGGATCCACACCGAATGCACAAGTACAGTAACGGTAACCATCACAACGACAAGGCTAACTCAAACCGTAACCCTACTCTAAATTAAATCTATCATGAACCCTAAAACCAAGTCGCCTCCCTCAAAGAGTCTTTTTTATGTTTGGACTGACCACAATGTCCTCACCAGGCATGCATACAGCATCTTTGCTATCCGGTGTTACATTTTATTGCTGTATATGTAATGAGACACTGGGGAAGCGGAAGGAGACTATATTTACTGGTAGTATAGTGTGTGTAATAGAGGGGGGAAAGCCATAAGCCCCCTTTCAAGTTTACCAAACCTCGTAGGTCCCTCATGGACCGAGCTACGTTCCTAACCCAGATATTAAAATTCATTTCTATGTGGTCATTGTTGATTGGGGATTTAGATATGCAAATGTGAGAGAGGCAGACAGAGAAAGCCTCAGTACTCATCTTTGTGCATCTGTAAATGTAGATTTATGAATGCTCGGCACCCTCTCAAGTGACAGAGGCTGAAAGCATGACCAATCACTTTTGAGTAATGCAGGGTATTTGTGTGCGGACTGACTAAGCCAGGAAATAGGTGATGTCATAAAGGCAAGCAGCTGATTGGTGTGTGTCACTGGTTGTGCACACTTGTCAAGAGTTGTAGATTTTTTTCACTCAAGTCCTCAGGCCAGTCTTTTTTGTCGAATAAAAAACTCCTCTACAAGAAGTGTAGCAGTAAACCTCAGGCGCTCCACTTTTGGACTCTTCTGTTGGTGAGTTATGTAATTGCAGCTTATGCTTGACACTAAAATACCAGGATGAAATGTTTTTAAATCAACTGTGGCTGGTAAATGTTTGGTTGAAGAATGACACTGATTATCTGTAGGAAAATTCGATGAGTTATATTGCAAGAACCAAACAAGTCTGCAGCGGGAATGCAAGCACTGATGATGATGCTGTGCTGCAAAACTAATATTTGGCTTCGATGCAGAGTAAGCATTGCCAACACACCTTAAAGCGGAAATCACAGAAGGCATGAGGAGGAGGATGCTTTCCCGTTATCGTCATCCCGTCTTATCCATAGGGCTTCATTGTTCTCAGGAAATTATGTGGAGGTGTCCTAAGATGTGCCAATCTTTATTTTTATTTTTATTCTCTTCTTGCTGAAGATGTATTGTGATTGTTATTCTCCGTCTTGCAGAAATGGCAAAAAGTATGTGTGACTTGCTGTGGTTCAGGAAAAGGCAAGAATACACAGGAGGTAGGCAAAGTGAGTCTTCCAAATGTGACAGTGTGGGACCTTCCAGGCACAGACAGACAAAAAAGGAAAGTCCACATGGATGCACATGCAAATCCACAAACACACAGTGGTTAAGCACAAAGAGCAGAAGATATAGTGTATACAGAAGGACCTACATGCAGGCACGCATTCCTCTTTCACTCTTACATGAACTCTCCTCACGTACACACACACACACACAAACAGACACAGTGTGACATACTACTTGTTTAAGCAGCAGTTCACATAGGAATGAATTTGACTTGAGTTATGGCGACACAGAAATAATGAATCATTAAGTGCAAGCAAGAGCAACTTAGATCCGGGAGTGTGGTGCACTCACTTTTCACATTAGCTGCCTCTTACACGCCGACAGACAGCAGGACCACAATCTTTCATCTCCAAACAGAGAGGACACCAACAGAGCTGGCTGGAGGGGGAGAGAGAGGGATACCAGGAAAGAAATTGAGAGGCTGAAACCAGTGGAGGGAGATGAAAAACAGACTTTGGGCGGTATATTTTGAGGAGAAATTGGGTTGAACGGGAAATGATGGGGGAAACACAGTGGACAGAAGAAAAGGAATTAGGAGTGGAGGGCATAGGCAAAGATGGAGGGATGAGAGATTTGATTTAGGAGGCAATGATTTGTTTGGTTTGCGGTGTGCCAACTGAATGCCAGCGATGACGGTTGCTGTATTGTTCTCAGTGAGCACGTCTGACAGCCGGCCACTTAACTCAGTGACCTGTATCGCAGCACAGGGTCACAGCCACACACAGTCCCTTAATCGGCCAAAAAAAGTTGTTCATCCCACAGGAGCCCTGTACCTCATCCAACACACATCGTCTCCTCTTCACTGACAAAAACTAGCAGAGTAATGAGTGTAATTATATCAGGTCGTACCCTTCTTCGACTCACTCCTGAGAGGCACGCATTAAAAATGAGGCAAACAAAACAACAACATTGAAAATTAATGCAGAGTGCATATGAGTTGTAGCTGGTTTCATACCAACAGGAAGAATTTTCAGATTTGCTTTTGATTGAGTCTCAACCTTTAAATGGTTTTTGTTTGCAATCGTTTAAATTGACCAGGATTGCAACTTGCACAAGTGTTTTTCATCCAGTCTGTTTCTTCAGTCTTAACCTCCGTAACTATGAAAGTAATTTTCTTCTTTGTGCGTAACTCATTATCCAGCATGAAATTCTGGCTGTCTTGTATTTTGTTGTTTGAAAGTAGACGGGGATCTTTTTGCATGTGCTGCTGTTGTGTCTTATAAATGGCAACGGATGCCATCAACAGAGCATCACCGCATTACAAATTCTATGCCCTGTGTTCATTCAAGTCATCATACATTTGTGGCATTCCGGTAAAGAGCAGCCTGAAATGACCCGTGATCGTATCAGCAAAGTCACCGTCAAATTCCGAGGCAAGTGAGAATGGCTGCACTTTGTAAGCCCATGGGTAACACGGCCGGAAATCTAGAAATCGTCATGTTCATCTGAGTGTGTATGGAGACGTATTTCGACTGGCAGTATGATGCTTTATTGAGAGGTTAGCTGAGGGTATTGGGAGGAAAGGAAAAGATGGAGAGGCTAAGTGACAGAGCAGAGTAGTAAACTATAGAGCCACTCTAAAAAAAAAAAAGCAGCTCGCTGTCAGCCACTTAACAGATGCCCCTCTTTTTTCAGTAACCAGTTGATTTTTGAAGTGAAGTTGTGGAGTATAGCATTCAACTCACTTCTACTTTGCCATAAAGTACATCAAGGAAACTTGAATGGCATCTTTTCGAGAATATTACGAATCAAAGGAAGCTGCATGTCTAGGATGTTATTTTTCATTTTACTTACTGTCATATTTCAATAATACTTAATAATAACTTCTAAAAACAAAACACAGTGTAATATCTATATAATAAATATAATAATTATATAAAAATTGTAAACATAAACATTAACAAGCCATGCTAACTCGCTTACTAGCTGCAGTTGTAAGGGAATACTACCTCATTTTAGGACGATATCATTAGCTAACAATATTTATGTGTGGTATTTCACACTGTTTATAAAGTCCACACACTGGATGCTATATGAGTGTATGCTAACATTTTTAGCTCTTAATCCGAGATAGGGACATGTAACCTCAAATAACCCACATTTCTTAATGCCACACAAGCTCATTGTCTTTATGTACTTGATTCTTGTAAGAGTGAAAGAGACACTATAAATATGCAAACCACAAAGTGCAAATCTAATATGTTGCTAATTCAAGTGTACTTATCTGTAGCAACCATCCCAACCAGGGATATGCTAGAGAACACTTTAATATTGCAATATACTGGAACTACCACTCATGTCTTTTACAGGGATTAAGCATTTCAGGATGTTAACTTCTTTGCTGTTTGCTAATCTGTAAACTTTGGCCTGTCTTTTGGCAGAATATCATGTACGGTTATTAAGTTTAACCTCTCAATGTACCTCCCTTTTTTAAATGAGTCAGCTGAAGACACAGCATTAGGTGAGGCTTCAGCGGATAGAACGGAAAGATGAAAAGAAGGGTAACTGGAGGGCAGGGTTTAACAAATGGTCAGTTGTTATAGGAGACAAAACATAATCCTTGAAGTCACAGTACGGGCTCAAATTAGGATATATGATATTTTAATGTGAAGGCCACAAACAATTCCAAAGTCTTTACATTGTTAAAATAAATCTGCATGAGAAATTGTATTTGGTGCATGCCATGTGTAGGCAAGGTTTGTATGTGAGAGAAGTGTGTGCATCTTTAGAAATACTTGTATCGGTGAAACTAAATGTGACTGAATGAAATCTGCATTTTGACCCTGTTTTTACGCCTGAATGTGATGATAAACATCCATCTGCTGCCTGAAAGATGTATAGCTCATCTGCATCCCATGGTTTTTGATACTATAGAAAATAAACATATTAAAAATGCAATGCAGTGTGTATAAATACTCCTGGGTCAAGCACGCTATCATCCATCTTGATAACCCATTGTACCTTTAGGACCCTAGGTGCAGGTGAAGGTAACGGAACCATCTGCTGTCTGATTGGACTGGGCTTTAAGATTCTAGCTGCCTTTAACTCATTAGTAATCCATGACCACGCAGACAACCCTCTGGTTGGTAGGTGACGAAATCTCCTTTGGAATTCAAGCAACAGCTGCTGCATATCTGCTGCCTAATATCTTAATGGGCACAGCCATCAAACAAATATTTTAACAGGTAAATTGTTGAAGAAATGAGGCCAACGCAGAGCAATTCACACTCTTCATGCTCTGTACAGCCTCTTCTACTTTGCAGGCTGTGACTCAAGGAGAGGATGTTTTACATCCTCAGCCATAGTATATTAAAAAACAACATCATGAAAATGTAATAACGCATGACCTTAAATAGAGAATGACATTTCCAATCTGTCTGTTCCACGGATCAGTCATGACTTCCGAAAAATGGTCAAATATTTCCCGCCGATGATTAAATATTCTTGCTTGAAATGCCCATCCATCATCGGAGCCTTCTTTCTTCACATGGGGTCTGGTGGAAGTCTTGGGTAACAAAAAACATTTCTCGGTTATTTTATACTTCATTTCAGTACCAGTTGGATATTCTATGTGGTGGGACACAGCCTGGGGACAAAAGTGTATAGAAAACTGCATTGCGGTGTTATGGCCCAACAGTGGGGCTACATTATTCTGTCATCTTGCATTTACTGCTGAAGTTGTCAATGGCTGCACGGGCCTTGGAGGGGCCTGAAGTCTGTGTGCCAGCTTTGAGTAATGAGTATCCCTCGGGCCTGGACCTGAGCCTGACCTCAGAGTTGCGCTAAGCGTGGATGCATGGACGGGGAGGGCCAGCTAAATGAAGGTCCTGGCAAACAGCTCTTGTCCATACTGTAATCACAACTCTATCTGGCTCTTCATGTGCAATGTGCTGGGCTCAGATGTCTCGTATCAGGCAGAGGCATAGTCCAGAGGGCAGTCAGCTTAAACTCATGCATTAATCCTCCCATGTGGATAAGGGCTCAATCTCCAGCAATGGCACTCGAACACCATGATCCCTCTTAGTTTGCTGTGATGATTTTGGTTTACATGCCACTTTAAACGTTGACATTTAACCCGGTGTTCCCATGGTGACACTTCAGATGTTACTCAGACTCATTTTAGTTCATGTGCTTTTCAGTCCTGGCAGTTCATTGTGTATCGACAGGTACCAGGGAGAAGTGAGTGCTGCACTATTTTTGTACTTCAACTATGAGCAACAGCTTTTCATTCAGATCAGAACGAATGACAATTAGGCTAACTTGACTTGACTGCACCTAAGGTTTGATAGTGCTAATAATCCCAGGGACTGACATCTGGATTTGAGGGGGGGCCACAAAGAAGGTGTTGATGTTAAGCTACAGTTAATTAAAGGATGACGCAGAACCTAACTCTCTTCCCATGAAAAGAAAAAAATACTTCAATGGAATGAATCGAGGTAAAATGGAAATGGAATCTAATGGCAGGACTGGACAGTTATATTAAGAGTTATGTTTTCATTAGTGTATAATCAGTTTGAACTAAGGATAGTTGCATTTTCTATTGCAATATTAGCCCTATAGGGAGCGGGTTCTCCTCCGTGGAGTGTAGTATGTATGGCCATGTTTCTACATAAGCCCTGAATGAACAAACCAAACAGTGACTCTAGAAAGGAACCGTCATGTTTTCACGTTCCCCGAAGGCCACTGTGACTCCTGAAGGGTAGAGTGAGACAACGAGTATTTAATTGTTTGTAATCTGCAATTTCCCAGCTAGTTCCCCCCTAAATCCTGAAAACACTGAAGCGTAAAGTTGATGAGCTGGGCAGTGTGTCGGTGTTTTGCTTTCCAGCAACTTCCAGGAATGAAAAAAGTCAGTATAACTATTTATTATATTTGATGAATACCAACATGCAACAAGGTTGAAAAGTGAAGCCTAGAAAAAAAATTACCACTTCCTAGCAGCAACCCCTGTGGCGACCACTTCAGTATACTGGTATGATGATGGCACTTCTAACACATACTCAGACTGTAAAATCTCTAAGTAAGCTTTTAATTACGACTCCATCAAGTATTCATCATCAGTATGATAAATAGGCGTTTGCATTTTTAGGTATGAAGGGGACAACTGCAGAGAGCACAAACCTCACTGTCGTCTTTTTCATCCTTAACACAACACTTGGCTGAATAATCACGTTCCTGCATTTCCCAGTGTGAGCTGCATGAAATCAGTGTCACGTTGAGTATCTTCTTCATTTGCTTTACTAAGCAAAATAACCATGCCTGGCAGCTATGTTTATCCCTGTGGAAGCAGAAATGAATGTGAAAGAAGACACACAAAAAAAGAGCATGTTTTTGAAAATGACTCACTAATTACCCACGCTCCAACCTACTACACACAGTAGACTCTGGACACCACAGTGTTCTCTACACACTCTGTTGTCATGTTATCTGTTTCCTATCAAAGCCTTTACAGATGGAGGGTCAGGTTGTCTATGTGTCTTTTCTGTCAGCACCTTCAGTGCTAATGCATTCTGCTCTGTTTGGTATGTTCCTCATACTCTGAGCTATAACCCTACACATTCCGTCAACGTTTGAAAAGGTGCACCTATAAGCAGAAAAATGCGGTGGGGCCTGTTGTCGGAATACTAAATTTAGGTGTGCGCTGCGAAGCTGCAGGCAGTCGCGGATCAGACGAGGGATGACCCCTGACCCTGATTTCCAAGCTGTCCCAGATGTTTACACCCTGCGGATTCAGCTTGTCATTGTAATGCTGACAATCAAACTGTCAATGTCACTCCATTCCACCTGGAGCCTAGGACACACATAAAACTTGACACAGATCAGGAATGCATTAGATATCTTCCTGCAGAGTTATGGAGAACATGTGACCCGGACAGTGATCCCACATCAGTCCTCCTCTTTCCGGAATCAGCATGAGCATGTGCTTGTCGGCTTGTTTAATAACGTGTATCACGTACCCATTGAAGCTCCTCATCTGAATGTTTCGGCTTCACTGTGATTTATTGAGACAGTCACAGCTCACAGAGGAAGCCTTTTCATGATTTCTTGGGGAAAAGGCAGAAGACATTAAAAAAAAAGAGAAAACAACAAAAAATAGTTGAAGACAAAAATAGCTTCTATTATTGAGACAACTAAAGATTGACAATTCATAATCAGAATTTGTGGCAGTAACACATGTTTGAGTGTGAGGCTACAGTGTCCCCTGCATTTTCACATCCTTGTTTGAGTTAAAAATACATAAAGTTTGAAACCTGTAATTACCAGTATGAGCTGCAGTCTACATTCCATTTAGCATCGTAGCTGGTGTGTTGTGAATATTTAACATTATCCTCAAACATATGTTTGCTAACCTCTTCCCTCTGCAGTCACCTTGAGTAACAAAAGGCTGGGCTGTAATGAATTGCACAGTAGAATTTGAAGAGATATTATGAATATTAATGTGGATGCACAACAAAGCCGGCGGTGGACAGTGGAGTGGAACTCTAGAACAAAAGAGGGTCAGGTAAATGTGCTGCCCCAGAACAGGAAAAAACCTAGTTAAGGTAAAGGGCAGCAGGACCTTTAACTCCAGCTTTGTTTGTTCTGTCTTCCTTTTAGAAACTGGTGTGAGTCATATTGTAGGAGCTGCGTCCTTACATGTGTGAACCCAGTGTTTATTAGAGATATCAAATGATTATGTGTGTGCAGCCTTATCCCAGAAATCTAGACTATTCAAAATATCTTTCCACTGCCTGCATTCTGAAAGCCTTAAGAAACATGTTAGCTGATGGACTCCTCTGCCGTCACAAACCAGCGTTCACTTGTCATTACGCGAGACACAGGCTTGTTAAAATAGATGATGACTGTGTGATTTGTTGAAAGAGTGAAAATGAAGGACAGGATGCTTTCTTCTGCTTTAGCATTCTGTGTGGGCGTGCAGTTGCTCATCGCCTCCACCTGTGATGTGGCAGGAATACCACAGCGGAGACAGACTGGAGCCGAGCACACCCTGAAGTAGAAATAAAACTCCTGACGAACCGAATTAGGAACGGCTGACCCAGCTTACCCCGGTTCCACATTTTTAACGCGGGCGTGCAGACGAGGCAGATAAAACCACATGCAACAGAAAGGGACACACAGACGCATCGGCATTACTCTGTCTGCTGTGTTATGTAGAGACAAATGATAACATTTGACCTGCCGCTGATACAGTAAAAGGTAAAGCATGACTGTCAGCTGATGAATTATGTTGAATTCTGACAGATGATGGGAAACTTGACCATCACCGCCCCCTCGTCTGCACTTTGCACTCTTCTGTTGAGCCATAGATGCAGTATTAATGTCTTCTACTAGTCTGCATGATGATTAGCTTTGTAGCGCAGTGGAGTAAACACTGGCTCTTGTCCCTGGAAGGACAAAGTTGAATATTTTTATTCATATGTGAATCAGTAGAGTAAAAAAAACTTGCAGAGGCTGTTTTCCTGCTCAGCTGAAGGTCAGCATGTGAATAGGAAATGACAGGGGAGAGTGTGTGTGAGTGTGTGAGAGGGGCCGAGAGAGATGACTGCATAAAATATACGCTTGTGTGTGCACCAACCAGAGAAAGGCAAGAGATACTGCATTAAATGTAGTGAAACTAGACAGGCTGTGCCTTCGTCCATATCTGGTTTCTAATGTGGACACAAAGAGTTAAAGTTCTCCTCTGTTCCTGCCGCTGTTTGTCTGTGTGTCTGTCTCTGTGTGTGTGTGTGTGTGTGTGTGTGTGTGTGTGTGTGTGTGTGTGTGTGTGTGTGTGTGTGTGTGTGTGTGTGTGTGATGGAGTCTTTATGTGAGGTCCACTGTCACCTCCTCTGCAACAGCTGCAGAATATTGGTTTTTACCTGCAGCCGAGTCTGCGAGGGGCCATTATCACATGCAGCTTGGCGTGCTTAACAGACGACCATTAAGTTCTCTCGATGAAGTGATGATGCTGCGGGTGAGGTCGTATGTGCAGAGGGAACTGGGTGTTCTCTCACAAAGCGAGTGCAGAGAATGTGCTCACTTTTCTCCTGCTTCAGAAAATGGAATGAAATTCAGTCCTGTGATCTGCGCGCCCCTCCCTCCCTGCGATGGCATAAACAGTCGCCCTCAGCGAGCTGTTTCCCATGCAAAACCTCCCATTACATGAAGTAACGTCACTGTTTGATGTGTGCAGATTATGATTTCAGCACTCGGGAGAGAGGCAGATATTATAATCCATTGCCGTGGGTGCTGGGTCAGAGGAAAGCTATTTTCTGGCCTCAAATCATTTTGAGGGAGACCTTGTGCTCTTGAGTGTGATACAAAATTTATGATGGAGTGGCAGAGTGGCTCACATTTCCTTCCCAGTGGCCTCTTTGCTTGTGAAGTTTTTGGGGCATGTCATGGCTGATCTTGTTAGAATTCACATTCAATCATTTCCCTGGAGAAAATACATTCATTTACACTGCTTATTTACACAGTGTATTTTTACACGTCTAAGAGCACAATGAATAATGTTGCAATCCATTTATGCTCCTCGTAAATTGCTTTTGCCTTCTTCATTATGTTTTGAGATTTGTAGTGAAACAAAAAAAAATAATTTTCATTTAAATCATCTACAGGCAATTTTGCTTTGCTATCATGCTGCCAAAAGCTTGACATGGGGTGCGAGGATATTGAGTTAATTTATAATCATCAGTCCTCAAAGGGAATGTGCAGAATAGGGAGCCATCAGCAAGAAATGTGTAAGTAGGTGAAATCAGAAATGTAGCCGGAGCCAATTTCAGCTCAGACACTGGAGAGACTCACTGTCTGCAGACTTTAATTAACATTATTTGGTAGCCAAGCAAACACCATCTCTCTCTCTCTGTGTAACAGATGTTTCCGAAGCGTTGTTAATATTCGATGTAATGGATTACTTTGTTATTTGGTCAACTTTTAAATTAAATTGTTTTTATTAATTCCATCTACATCCTGCAAATTCCATTTTCTGCATCTGGAACCCACAACACCATTTGTGATCTCATTGGGAATTACTACTGTATGTATGCATGTATGCATGTATTATATGTGTGTGTGTGTGTGTGTGTGTGTGTGTGGGTGTGTATTATGTGTGTGTGTGTGTGTGTATTATGTGTGTGTGTGTGGATTGTTCATTTTTATCTTAGTGGGTTTTATGATATATTGTGCTGCCAGCGGTGCTCAAACAGAAACATGCAAATGGAAATAGTTTTTCTACATAACTTGATGTCTTTAAGATAATCAGACACAGCTCTTCAGTATTTAGCAGGAAAAGAAAAAGACTCCTCGTGGTTTGGTCCACACGTGTTTTTATACAGCTTTGTAAAGAGAGCTGCTGTTTTCTTTCCCCCAGCAACGGAGAAGAAGAGGCTACGCATGTTGTGTTGTGTTGTTCACATAAAACATCCATTAGCACGACTTTGTCCTCCTCTCCTTGCTGTATCAAATTGTAGTCTGTTTAGACAGGAGCTCTGTCTCTTAGACCGCTGCAGGAATGAATCTTTTATTGAGGAAAAAAAAAAGAGAGAGAGGGGTCCAGACATCGGCACGACACACACAAATGTTGTGATTTTATGTGGCGAGCAGGTTTTTATCCGTTGCTTTATCAGCAGTTGTTGATTAATATCTGAAGATTGCCCGACAAACACAACGGCAGATGCGTCTTTGGAGGTGGGCATTAATCCGCGGCGGGGCAGTTCCTGTAAAAGTGAAGGGATCCGGGGCGTTTTGCCACAGTCTGCTACCTTTATCACTCCTCTCCTGTGACGTGACATTTTGCTGGTCTGTTGCCCCGACTCTCTGGATGGCAGTGACAGCACGGCTGCCCATGAATGACCACTGCCATATTGACTGTGTCTGTGCCAGGGGCCAGACCCCATGTCACTAGTTCAAACACACATGCACGCACACACACACACACACACACACACACATGAGTTACTCAGGCTTGCCATATTGTGGGGAGGTGCAGCCCAGCTGGTCAGATTGGAGCTGAAGTCTTGTGAGCCATTTTCTCCTCGCTGCAGGATCGTCCATATTTGGTTGGATCTTTTCTTTTTTAATTTCAGCTGAAGGGGTTAGTTCAACCAAAAATGAAAATTCACTCATTATCTCCTCACCAATATGCCGATGGAAGGGTGGGTGAAGTGTTTGAGTCCACAAAACACTTTGGGAGTTCCAGGGGTAAACAGCAGTATATTGATCCAATTGATGCTGTGATCCATGCCACTTGAATGAATCCACAGGAGCAGTATGGAGGCAGTTTAGGTAGTTTTTCTGTAGTTCCTTTTACATTTGAAGAAGTGGTGAGGAGATAATGAGTGCATTTAAATTTTTGGGTGAACTATCCCTTTAAATTTCTCTCCCCATCCACCTCTCCCACTCTCTTTGTCTCTCCATTCTTGTTGTTACATGTGGGCGTGCGAATAACATTACATGATATATGTTAATGACAAGATGTATATGTCAAAAGCAGCTCAAGATCACTCGGTGATAAATACCCCTGAGGTACCAACGACCGTCTGGGGATGGAGATGAGGTGACTTCGTGCCCACAATAGCGAAGCTCCTCAGGCGCTCTGTTGTTTCTTAATCCATCCTCGCCTTTGAATCCTGAGCCAGGAGCCCTAAAAAGAGTACGGATAACAGAGAGATGAATATTTTGCCAGTCCACACTCCATCTGTCATTTCGCATCTGTCCTCCTCTCCCTGTCCTCCCTTTTTTGTCCAACTCCAGCTCTCTCCATCTTCATCTCAGCACAGCTGTGCAGCCTGCTCCTCCTTTGTTTGCATTTCAGCAACAGCCAACTACAATATTGATGAACCCCAACCGACCCCTCATCACTGCGTCAGCATTTTCTTCAGCGTTCCTTCACCGTCCCCATCTGATTATTGACAGGATCTCATGTTGGACACACTTCACATGATTTAGACATGTGCCGTGTGCGGCACCAGCTGTTTCCCAGCCTCTTGTGGGGTGGAGACTAGAGATGAAGCCTGTGATGTTGACCTCGCTCCCTGCAGAGACTGACCCTCTAATCCCACTGGATAGACAGAGATGATACACTGATCTGAGCTGGTGAGGGGCTTGCCTCAGACAGCAGTCACAGCCTCTCACAACACATCGAGAGAGTGCATCTCTAGCTTCCATGTGAAGGAGGTGCTGGGACCTCAGGCTCAGACCACATGCTGCATGTGAGATTGATTGTCTCTAATAGTCTGCATGTTTGTCTTGCTCCTTCTCCTTCAGTGGTACCCAGAGGACATATTTATCTTTGCCCCCTCCATCATGGCCTGCAACCCCGTTCCCTGAAGCACAGGAAGAGATTTAAATACATGTTGGATTGCTTACGAGGCGCCACACGGACACAGCGGGGCTGTGGGCTTTTAGAGCAGAGATACATCCGACCACCATATATTCTTGTTCCTCCGCAGCCCTGAATAGTTTTTAAGTTGTGCCAGCAGCATCCACAGGTTATGGAAACTTGAGCTGCGTGTGGCATTGCTTCCTTTGCGGTCTGCCATTTTTTCCATATGACTCGGACGCGCCGCGATAACTGCATCCTCCTCATCCCGTCTCTCTTTCACTTCCTGCCACACATAAAAGACCTTTCACCTGCTTCCCTTCTCTCAGCCCACGAGGTCAGTAACTGTAACTTACACTGAACGACAAAAGCAGAGTGATGTTGTTATATTTCTGGATTAGTTCATGTATATTTATCATTCTAAAATAAATCTGGACTGTGTTATCTCAAGAATAATACTGAATTAATTCAGCCTTGGCTACCAATACGCCCCTATAGTCAGGTTTAATGAAATTCAAACCAGTGAATCGATAACCAAGTACTGAATTCAGCGACATCCTCCACGTATTCCCAGTGCCCTGGATTTGTTTCATATCGCTGACGCACCATCTTTTTCACACAGTTATGGTTCTCTTCAATATTACATAGAGCTGAGGACACCGGTGCACTTAGCGATTCCACTCCTTTGATCAACATTATCAGAGCACTGTGTTGCTCCTGATTTATCTACAGGGGCTATTCTGGGATTCATGCATACTGCTTCAGACATCATAGGCATGTGACCCCTCTGCATTGGCCTGTATTGAACTGGGCTTTACTGCACTGTGATAGGACGTTGCATTTCAAATGGCAAGAGACACTTTCTGATCTAAATGCTAATGCATTGTCCTGTAGTTTGAGTATACTTACTTTACTTGTAAAACCCCTGCGGTCTCTCGTGTCCCACCTTATCTCCCACAGCTCTGATGGACGTGCCTGCAGGTATTAAGTTTACATTGGGGCTTGGCTGCGGGACTGGCTGCTGGGGCTTTGGCGCTGTATATTTACTTAAGTTTATGCTGGCAGGGGTGTGTGTGTGTGTGTGTGTGTGTGTGGCCTGAGTACACCTGCAGGTTTGTGGATATGTCATAACTGCAGTTTTTTCCCACTCACAGTCTGTCCCGTCAGTTCGGTGCAAGCGTCAGGGGGTTTTCCAACTCGGGATGACAAATAAACAAATGCAAAACTGTTTAGCGAGTTTGCGTAAGCGCATTAAATAAGTCTGATGGAACAGTGTCCGGCTTTGATAATGGTCGGTCAGTACCAGCTTTATACTCCACATGTTGTCAGTGTTGAGACAATTTGACATTGAGGATCAGTGCTTGATCCTTTCCAGCCTCAGTGCCATTATCTGGAGCTCTCACCTGCTATTACAGTTGGATCTTCTGAGGAGCATGATATCATGAATTCTTAATTAATACCCTGTCCAGGGACCTTCCCTGGAGATAGGAGCGGCAATGTCTCTCATGTCTGGGTTGTCTTTTTTCGTTAAATCTTAAATAATTTTGGAGAATATCTCGGATCAGAAGTCAAAAACCTGCACATGTTTTCTGCTCTCTTGCTCGTGTAATATTTTTTCCATTCGTTGTCTAGGCACCTCAAAGTATTACGGTCGACACTGGGCGGGTCGTGTTGTCTGTTTGTGACCACAGCAACAGACTTGGCCAAACGTTCACAGGATCTTATGCCCACTGGCAGCGACATATTGTGTGGAAGGAAACCCTTTGTAGTCGTAATCCTCTCCTTATGTTCAGGCCTTGATCATGTGCTGTCGCATGTCATGCATTGTATGTCTGCAGCGCTGATTTGGTTTCAGATTGACTGGTAGAAAGGTATGCAACACTAATTCCTTGTGTAATATGAGCTCAGACAAATGATCTGTTTTTCACAGCAGAGATCGCATTAGACTTCATGGTTGTCCGTCATTTTGACAGACAGCGTCGTAAAACGTCCATCAACATTATTACCAAACACTTTTAATGAAGAAACAGCTTATTTAATTGAATTTGGTTTAAAAAAACATTGCTTTCAATAACATTTACTATACATCACAAAAGTATGTGCCACATGAAGCTGATGAAGAGCGGAAGGCACCAAATACTGTGACCATTGAGCCTGAAGAGGCAAACATGAATGATGAAATTTCACAGAATTAGAAAATTACAGATAAAATATGAACAAATCATTCATAAGAATATTAATTGAACTCAGCTGACATGCTGCTGCTGAAACTTAACAAGCCTTCTTCCTGGAACCTGGGTGTTTGTCTGAGCATAATGAAATGCGTCAAGGGAGATTGCTGCAGGGGTGATTGTCATTACAATTTGCTTCCAACAGATGACTTCACTTAAGCCTTAAGAGTTTTAAGGCCAGGTAACATTTCCTCCAGATAAGTGATCAGGACTCTGTGAACGTGGGATTTCTTGATCCTGCAAACTCTCCTTCCACCGGAGGGAAGCCTGGGGGGCAGCCTCACCCCTCTGTGACTCAGACGTGCGTGGTGGTCTTCATGTGGTTATTAACAGTGTTGCATGTGAATTATTTAACGTTACAGCTGATCAGTGCTCTAAACTGTCAATATGACGGATTGGACTTTAGATTTTTCATTAGGAAAAGAATTTCAATGTCACAGAGGAGATCAGTTACAGGCTTGTTTATTGTCAGGTTTTTGAAAACATGAAAAGATTTTGTTAAAGTTTCCTCAGTTGACATGTGGTGCCACTGTTTTATTTTTGGGATGTTGTCATGTGTGAGATCACCTTGTGACTGTGGCTGTGATTGTTGTGATTCAATTCCAGTCAGTAAATTAAAGACATTCAGGGGCAAGATATCAAAGACATCAACAACTAAAAAAAGTCCCCATGAAAGACTTAATTCTGTTCATTAATTCAGCTAAAATTTTTGGGCCTGCTTTTGAATTCCTCTGAGAGGTATCTCACAAGATTCTGTTGTTATTGGGGGGAACTTTAGATGCACATAATAAAAATCACTAAGAAAAAAGAAAATGATTTTCTCTCCATATTTCGGTATTTTTGTCTCACTCCCATTCAACCAAGATGCAAACAGAGTTGAGCATTTTTATATCAATGGGCTTCGTTTTAATGATCAAAGCACGTCTTCTAATGAGCATGGCGTCAATGCATTTATGTCATTTGCAAATGACATGGAGAAAACACAACGCTGCTTCAGCCAGTTCAAAGCAGTTACACAGATCTCAAACAACCCTGGGTGGATTTTGTTTGTTGCCATCACCAATTTATTGCCTGGTGCTTTTGCATATTGTGCTTTTCTATCAGTGCAGTTTCCAGGCGATAAGAAGATTATTCATGTGCAAAGTGAAGCTGCACAAGTAGAGCATCTGTGTGGGGAACAAGCGGAGTGTACGCACATTGTGCACGCATTTAAGTGCATATTACTTATCTTGATCATTTGCCCTCAAAATAACAGTGAAATACTATGTCACTGACTTTGGAGCAGGTTTTCTTTTTTTTGGTCAAAAGTGCTATCAAGATAGCAATTCACCAAAAATGCGCCCGACCACATCCCAAGATCAACAAGGCCATTGGCGATGAGATCAGCGTTTGCAGTTTAAACAACACGGGCACTGGACAGAAAAATGACAACTGTGTCAGAAGGAAACTAGCAAAGACCATTGTGTTGCTCTTTTCATCAGGTGATAGATACAAATACTGAAAGGAACCAATATCAGGGGAATGAAAAACAAAATCCCATGTATGCTGCAAATGAATAAACCACATTAAAATGTCAAAATGATATAAGTGAGGCTGACCGTAACATTTCTGGGCTGATCCACGATGACAAAGTTGACCTTTTTTTTTGGTTGAATAACATCATGTTCATCCTGAGGGATGATGACAAACGGGATGCAGCAGGGTACTTGAAAAAAGTAATGTCCTTCTGTGAGCATGATGAGAAATGAAAGTGATAATCATCTCGTTTCAATGTGAAGCTGTCAAGGTAACTTCAGAAAGACCTCCACTCCTATGACTTGATTTCAAAATAGAAAGACCAGAAAATTTTCAATTTAACGCGTTAGGTCAGCTGGGGACTGTGCTCGGCAGAAGGCAAACGCATTTCTCATCGATGTCTGAGTAAAAATTCAAACTTGTAAATGATGAATTTGATGCAGAACCTTGAACTGGATTAAACTCAATTGAGTTGACACATGCAGAAGCCTTTTCACCCCCCATCATCATCCAGCTCTTTACTCAGCTCATTCTCCCAGATTCATGTATTATTATTAAGAGGAGGATAAAACGTGTTTAAATATATATGGATAAGGTGAGATAAGTCTTCCAGTCTCAGGGACAGAGTCAGATTTGGAGTGGCTTTTTAAGAATTGGTACATGGGGTTGATAGGGGCATGTTGAATTTAGCATATATGAGAGTCTCAGAACTATAAAGTCTGTTGAGATATTTTAGTTCTTTTCCACTAGATAAAGAAAACAGCTGATTGTATGAAGAAAAAAAATAATTTCACGAAGAACACCTCCTTAAAGTTGAAGATTTGAACAATGAGCGACTCCACAGTTGAAATTCTTAAGAGGGTGAAATAATGTTGTGAGACAAATGTGCATTTGGACGACTGCATCATGTGTTCTAGTGGACTCACATTAAATTGATTGACTGGTTTTTTGTAATTGGCCAAAACAATGGGCTCTTTTGTCCAAATTCTAAGAGCGTGTCTAACGATTGGGCTCCATGAATCCAGAGGGGATTCCGTTACGTTCTTTATGGAATGTAAAGATGAACAGGAGTCACTCAGCCTCCATACGACACCAGTTTGTTTCTGCTGCTCAATAACAAAACAAAACATTTGGAGGAACTAAGCGAATAAGAACTTTAATATATCAAATTAAACAACAAATAGGACACAAAAACTTGATCAGCCACCACAACACCAAACACTTTAAGCAGATTTTATGAAGCCATGTGTAAACACTACAGAATTCTGTAATCTGGTAGCCCCAAACACACAACACCAACCACCCTTACATGCAAACTTTAGACGTAGAGGCACAGTGCTCCCTCATCTTGTGTCATAATCAAATCTGTCCTGAAGTCAGCCAGGGTCTTTTATCCTGTTTCATTTTGAAGGAAAATGAGTTTCATAAATGAGCAGGGTAGCATTGAATCATTTCATCTTTCAATTAAGCTGTGATTAATAGACTAATTAGACAAAAGATTACGAGGCGCAAAACCTACCAAACAAACGTGTGAGGTAATGAATAACTTAAAAACCAAATCCTTCATAAAGACACACACACACACACACACACACACACACACACACAGTCATATGGTATCAAAAACACAGACAAGCAACTACAGCTTTTGTACAAACAAACTGCTCTGTCACTTTTTCCAGGCCTAACAGATGAAGTGCACCAAGAATACACTTTATCAAAAGGATTGCAGCTCATAATACAAAGCACTATATAACCTAAGTGAGTTTATTTTTTATTATTCATCCTCTGCCCTTTCTCTATTTTCTTCAGTTCTGGGTGAAACTGCCTCCCGGCGCAGATGATGGCATGCAGCTTGTGTTTGGAGTCTGACTTTATAATGCTGTTATATTAGATTGAGTGCTTAATAACATAATAATAATTCAATTAACTTTTGCATAACAGTGTTTAACAGTTAGAAATAATGTAATTAAAATAGAGAAATTAAGAGAAGAGGACCGGCTCAGATAACTCAAGCCCTTCCTCTCCCTTTTTCCTTTCCCACTCTCTCTTCGGCGTTTGACAATTTTTGGGGAATTCAGATTTTAAATCAAATAATTTTCTTCCTCCATCAACTGTGCGACGTTTTACAACTTTCTACTGCTTTTACCACTGAACAGCTTTTTACCACTGAACTTATTTTACATCCACTGCTGATACTAAATACGACTGCTTTACATTCCATTCAGTCATTCTGGACACGTTAATTTTTTTTTTTAGTTCCTGTGATTTCTGTGTGTGCACATGGCTTTACATGTCATTTTTATGGTTATTAACCAATGCTTATTAGGAACTTACATAGCATGGCATTGTCAGTATAAGAACACTGGTGAAAACAAGTATGCAGTTTGAGAACACACATGATTCTGAGTTTTCTTAGAAACTTCAGAAGATATTGGTGAATGTTGTCATGTTAATGCAGCAAAGGATAAAGTAAAAATAGAAACATCAGTAAAAGTAATATGAAAACAAAGAAAAATACAAATTTAAATAGTATTTATGATGTCTGAAGAGGATTGTAGATACTGAAATTCCGTAGATAGAAAATGAATATTACACAGTTAAATTAGTTAAACCTGAGTGAGATTTATTGGTGCTTCTAAAGTCAAATGAAGCAGATAATAAGAAAAGGTGAATAAAATGAAGTTCCTCTCAAAGTTAAAACACAGCACACATCAAACATTCATAAAAACTTGCTGGAAAAAAACGTTTTCCTCGAGAGATGTAAAAGACACCAGAGATGTGACCTGTCTGATCTCGTGTGGACTCAGGAAAGTTCCTCCAGAGGTCATGTGTGAAAACAGCTCAACAGAGCTCCATCCACTGATTCAAGTGAACCCGTCTGGAGTTATTAAGTCCATGATGTAGTTTGGAGCGACGCCATTTAATTATTTCAAAGTGATCAGTAGAAATTAAAAATCAATACAGAGTAAAACAGGAAACCAGTGTAAGTTGGCAGGTAATGTGCTCATTAACATCTGCACTGGACTTTATAGTCAGTCGCTTGCATTCAGGGATTCAGTCCAACCAATACAGAAAAAGATAAGGTTGGATAATGAAACAAGGTATGAATTCAAATTAAAATCACTACATTTACTAGTTTAAAAAAGGATTTGGGTCACTGTGCAGCTGCTACACCAGATTCTTTTTCAAGTGTAGGGAGGACGTACGGAAAATTACACAAGGCCAGAAATAATGATACCCTGACCACTTAATACAGTGCTCTGGAAAATAAAGTGAGATTTTTTTTTTAGCTATTTCCTCCAACATTGTACTCGTCTTCACTGCAAACAGAACCAGCGTGTTCAAGTGAATTTATCTAGTGCCGTCGATGTAGTTTCTGTAAAAAGAAACAGTTTTTTTTGGGTCCCGGGTGTGTGATACAACCCAAACAACAGAGACATGAAGACCAAAGCTACAGGATATTGATGTTGCTGATGGTGTGTAAAATAACATTCTTCATCTCGTCCTGATGAATTATAAAATACATCCCCTGCTGCCTTCATAACAAAGAAACGTAATCCTTTTCAACCCATTTAGGGTTTTGCTGTTATTTGCAGGCACTATAACATTTTTATGGGTAAACTTTTGCTAAAGGAGGATTTCCTATGTTATAAGTTATTCATTTAAAGTTTTAAATGTATTTTTCTAATATAGGATTTCACTGCACAGATCTTTTTTATTTAAATAGACAACAGACATTTCACTTAACCCCCAGCTGTTTTCAGGATGACCACATACTGTTCTTGCATAAATTATTTCCCCAGACAGCTAATTTTTATTCATTTCATTTTTCATAATGATTTATTTGGAAAGCACGGTTTAAAAACATAGTTTCAAAGTGCTTAGCATTTAGCTTGAAATACACACATTTCAAATACAGGTACAAATACAGTTACAAACATTTGAGCATACACAGCAAATGTAAAAAACTAGTCCGTTTTCAGAAGCTCTGTAAAAGTCGGATTCAGCAGATCTGATGCAAAGATAAAAGCTGATTCCAAACGTTTGGAGTAACAACCTCAAAAGCATGGTCACCTCTGGATTTCAAAGAGGAATGCGGAACACATAAAAGTTCTTGAGCAGATGATCGGAGCGGCCGGCAGCTTGAGAGAAGGCTCGAGCTCTCAGGTACGTCATCAGGAGCAAGGCTGTGCAGAATTCTGAAATCTGTTCTTTATTTACCTGGAGGCCAGTGAAGGGAGGCAACCCGCTGTGACGTTACCCATTGGTTGGTTGTTTTAAAGCCTCATTTGGCATTTCGTCCAGCCCCATCTTGTTTTTTTTTTTAACCAGAAGTAACCATATTTGGAGGAGTGGGGGATGGAGCCTGACTGAGATCTCTGGGACTCTTCATGCCCTTCTGCACTCATTGGACCGTGCTAGCTGTCAATCACATCCAAGTCTCGATGATTACTGTGCTTAATCGTTAATTATATGTGAACTACCGAAGTGAGATCATTGATGTTGACTGAATATTCATCATGAATATTGAATGATGTTATAAATCAAGTAAGGAAGCGGGTCATTTTCTAATAGACAACTGATAGAGTCGCCCTCTGCTGGTCATTAGAGAGAATACAGTTTTCTGGCACTTCCGCATTGACGGAACTTTGCAGACCCAGACTGTACGTCCATTTTTATACCCGATCTATGTTTTACATACAGTTTATGTTTGGGACCACTGACTAGTATCAGTTGATAGTCTATAACTACGTCATTTTGGACCAGCTTATATTTTAATATTTATTCGATACAGTTTCTCGGTTAAGTGTTTGTTTCCCATTATCTTTGTCTGAAGAACTCAGAGCAACCAAGTTGGCTCCTGAACTCTAATCTCCTCAGCACTCCCTTATATGTTGAAGTAGCTGCCAGATTTACTCAACATCAGAGAGAATGTTTGAATACAATCATGTTTCTCTCAGTCCCTCAGCCCCGTCCCTTTGCTCTGGTCTGTTTCGCCGCTGCCCTGCATATTTTTTATCTTCTTTCCAAGCCTCAACTCCTCTGTGTCATCTTGCAGATGCCCGTCCCTCCCGAGTCTTGCTTTGTCTCTCTTCCTCTTTCTTCAGCCCTTCAAACTATAATGCGGCAGCAACAGAGCCCCTTCTGCTCGGGGTGGATGTTCGATGGATGGGCCCATGTGGCTCGGGAGGGAATTAGCTCAGATGTGTCCTTCGGGCTACTGAAGGAATCAGTAACATGCACAGTAAGAGACACACGGAGCTTCGATGAATGTGTGTAACTCAGAGACAGAGCAGCGCTGACACAGATTGTATTGAATTTGGAGTTAAGGGCCTGAAAGCTCACCGGGAGGAAAACGCCTGGGCGCTGACAGCCTTTGCAACTTTTCACCTGTATTCAAAAAACACTGCCAGGGAAACAGTGTCACTTGTAGCAGGAGAAGGGTTATTTTCATCATGTGACTTGGCAGCCATAGTCATTATGAATACGATTTGATCATGTGGAGTCAGAGCCTTTTACTGATAGCAGATTAGCTCAGCGAATTGAATTGAATAGCTTTTTACTTTTATTCTGTATTTTGTAAAGCACTTTGCAACCTTGTTTAGATAAGTGCTATACAAATAAAGTTATCATCATATTATTATTATAAATGATCTGTTACCGGTGTCAGTTCAAAGACTCCTTTAGTGTGTGACATTCTCAGTATGTTGCAATTTTCAAATATTAAAAGCTTTTCAGAGTCTCATAGAAAACCTCTTAAAAAGTGTGTGGTAAGGATGGAAAGCAGACCAACTTTTATTAGTTCCTCGAAGTATGTAACTTTCTTCTCCCAGACAATACTTCAATGACAGTTGTTGAGGAGTATATTTTAACCTTTTTAATTTCCTCCTCATTCCGAAAACATCCAATTGTTGGTAACATCTAGGTTTTTATAACACAACAGGGTAAAACTAGTTCCCAAAGATATTTTATCAGCATCATTTGGTTCTCTTTTCCTGCACTTTGACATTTTGGGAAATGTTTATTACCCTTTTTAGCGCAGAGCAATACCACGCTGATGTCTGTATGTAATTGCAAGGCTATAAACAGTAGCTAGTTAACCTATTGGCATAAGGTCTGGACAAAAGGCAATCAACTAACTGTCCAAATGAAATTAAATCCCCTTACCAATAGTTTACAGAAGCTGCTAACCCAACACCCAATCCAAGAATTAACATATTTCTCATTTATTTGACCCATGATAATAAAGCAAGTCAGCATTTTCCAGGGGATTATGTGTTGATATTGAATATTTCTTGGCTCAGACAGTCATCGCTGGTTTCCTCCTATGAGCGAAAAGACATTAGGTAATGACTCCGGTTGTGGATAAAATATTCCAGCTCATAACCCCCATAAAACTACACCTTTTTAATAAGTATATTTTATTAATTAAGTGATCTACGTGGATTTTGTTGTTGGATTTGCGGTTTACCCTGCTTCTATCTTAACGAGGAAGGTCTTTGTGGTTACCTTTAAAGATGACCATGAAATATTCCAGCACATATCCCCCATAAAAGTACACATTTAAAACACTTTTTACACAAGGTATATTGTTTTAATTAATGAGCTTTAGAAGTGCTGGTACATGGATTTTCTTTCACTGCATGAGATTTGTTGTTTCCTTATTTGCTTCGCTCTGCCAACCATAATGCTGGCTATAATTACCACAGAGAGGGAATTGATCCTCTCCCATTTCCTAAAATGTGGAACATTAAAATCAGCACCGTGTCACTGAATCATGTGAAAATATGATTTCATATGAACATTTTTGTAATATTTTCTTTCCATTTTTTAAACCACCACATCTTGAATTCAAGATTCAGCCTTGACCAAGCGCTGAAACCTCAAAACACAATGCAATCTGATTTTTACTCTGCAGTAGTGAGACAAAAGAGGGTTGGATTAGGTTGTCTATGTCAATTGGGTATTACTGGATTTTCCATTCAGTTGAATCTCTTCCTCCATCTGTCTGGAAGCTGATCCATCACCGGCAGACAGAAGACCATTACCACTGCAGAACAATGTGCAGCCTAGTAGTATCCTTGTCTCAGCCAGACAATAGTGGAGGAAAAAGTTTATTCCGAGAGTCGATAAGAGCAATTATATGGTTACTCCAATTGTTACGCTCAAGTGGGAGTAAAATTAAGTTCAGGCGCACACACAGAGAGAGAGAGAGAGACAGAGAGAGACAGAGAGAGGAAGAGATTGCTTGAATATGGCAATAGCTTTCTTGTTTTATATATTTTACTTGCCCCCCTCACAGTCAATATTATGAGGATCCTGCAGCATTAAGCCTTTGTTCTCTGCTGTTACGTGTGTGTGTAGCTATTTGGGGAGATGGACGGATTTAAAGGCAACGCTTTGTCATATCACGTCAGCCCGCTGTGTTTGTGAATCAGCAGGACCGTTCAGCATTTGACCCACGGCTTTGCATCGGAGATTGTTCAGCGTCCTACAGACACTATCCCCTTTCCATGCCTCAGATGGTGCCATAATTCCAAAGGCTGGATCCTCTTACACATTTCTATCTATACTTCTAGTCTGTATACTGTGTATATTTAGGACACACAAATCACCTGCTGTAACAGTTCGCTATGGCAACACTGATCAATAATCTATGAAATTATGAACGGACCAAATATTATAACGGTCTGAGGAGAAATTTCAGGTATCTGAGTCATCACCTCCCCTCAGGATGATCGTCAACGCTCTTTACATATACCAAAGACCCTGCCAGCAGTCCCTAAACCCTGCTAATCCACACACAATCCATACCTCATCTACAATTACCTTTCACACGTCCTTATTACTTTAATGTATTTTATGTCTATTTCTTTGTTTTTCATTCAGCTCAACTCATCTCTGGCCTCTCAATTCCCCCGACAGCAGAGATGAAATTGCTGAACATGTATAGTCAAAGCAAACACAGTGATGGGCTTATTAAAGACACAGGGAGCGGAGAGGAGGAGCTCAAGTCTGGCTGCAGCTGCTGCATTGGCTGTGTGTTCAGCAGTGGGGAGGGGCAGAGAGAGGGAGAGAGAGAGAGTTGAGGGAGGAGGGCAGCACTCTTGTTGGGAGATAGGGAATGCCCGTTAGTTGCATCCGCCGATAATAGCACATCAGCCAGAGCAGTGCTATTGGGAGAGCAGCGCACAGGCAGTGCGGAGGACTGAGCTGCTGAGCACAGAACAGCACACTAGAGGAGATAGGCACACTCAGAGAGAGCGAGGGAAGAGAGAGCGCATCAGAGAGGAGAGGAGTACAGAGAAGGAGCAGAGCAGTGGAAAGAGGAGAGGAGAGTGAAGAGGAGGAGAAAAGTTACCAGGTCAGCAAAAGAACGTGGAAGTGGAGCAGCTGGGGCTCAAGCAGGGTCTCAGTCCCACCGGAGAAGCCCCGTGCAGCAATAGGCAGCAGGAGAGGAGAGTGATATTACATGAGGGGATAGAGGGAGAGCTGTAACTTCTTCCTGGAAAGGCAGTTCTGTCATCAGGGCAGGGTTATGCTCCTCACAGGACCCCTCTGCACAGCTACTTCAGGAGGATCGCTGCAAGACAGCAAGCAGAAGACACTTGAACCTGGCAGAGGTGTCTGAGCCGTGCAGTTTCTGATCCATCTGTGCACTGTGAAGTGGATGTGCTTGTGCTTCTCTAGGAGAGTGAAGTGGTGGAGCTTTGGAGGGCGAGTTGTTCTGTCCTGTCATCTCAGAGACTATGTTAGACTGTGCGTCAGGAAGTCCTTCATCAGCAGCTGCAGCCCTAGAGCATGGAGAAGTCCAGCAGTGAGGAGTCAGCCATTCACCGTAGCCCCTCAGTAGATAGCCGTGACTCAGATTTTGCCCAAGCCTCCACGTCTGGCCGCCCATTCGGTGGCCGGGGGTTTACCGCCGGTGCTTTCTACGGCTCCACTGGGTCGCGCAAAAACGCACAGCAGGGACAGGCTGGAGCGGCAGCTGATGCCAGCGCAGGGGACAAGTCCAACAACAAGCAGAGCTCACCCAAAGGCAGCAAATACGTGGTCTTTTACCTGGATCTATCCTTTGTGTTCCTTCTAGAATTCAAGAAGTGCAACATGGCAAGAGGCTGCCTCTGCTGCTTGAAGTATATGATGTTCATCTTCAATCTCATCTTCTGGGTAAGTGGCTGATTATTTTGTTGATGTTTTCGCTCCTCACACTTGTTCTCGTTCATTTAGTTGATGTGATGATAACCAATGAGAAGGCTCAGCGTGCGATAAGTTTCTCAAATGTTAATCAGGGAACATTTTGACAAAGTGATGGTTGTCAGTGCAATATTGCATTTCTAATTATTACATCAGGCTGTTTATGCCTGCTCCTCTCTGTGCATGTTGCTATTCCTGGATGTCATGACAGAGTCGATGGCTCTGCACCAGGTCCCCTTTTGTATGTGACTGTTTGGGATGGCAGGTGGGGGTCGGATTGTGCCGGTAAGGAGGGAGTGGGTTCCTTTGGGTCACACATTCACACGGTTGTGTGATTTACAGTGAGCATGAAGTTGAAATGCTGCTCTCGGTATGCAAGAGAAATAGAATATGTCTCTACAGGGCAGTTACATTGATGAGCAACACATTATACGTCACTGGCGATATGAGCTGAGGTGGTGAGCCAGTGGTTCTGGGAGAGCTGATGTGATTTGTGGGCTTCATTGAATTCTTTACTCTTGTTTGAAAAATGTCTCCCTGGGGTAAAATATGGACAGTGATATTAAATATTGTAGTAATCCTCCAGAATCACTCATTCTTTTTATTATCTGCATTTGATGATTGAAGTGTTTGTATGTTGAGTGTGTAATTAAAATGGTTATTACAGTAATGAGATATAAAAAAACAAACGTTACAATGTTCTTCATGTCTTTCACCCACAGCCTCTGATTGTTGCCCATGCATGGGCATTTGTTGTCAAAGTGGGCATCCCTTGATATGTTTACAGAACAGATTAAAGGGCTTATGGGTTATGGGGCCAAGGCTTTTGTGTGGATGCAGCGAAGCGTGAAGCGTAAAAACATCCCATCACTGGGGTCTCCACCAACCACGGCCCACCATGTCCCTGGGTTGTGAGCCCTGCTAACTGGGGCACAAAGGAGGCAACAGAGTGGGCATTAGCCGGAGCCCAGCTGTGAACTGGCCTGTGTTTAAAATACACACACGTACACATGCACCACACAAAGCGAGATTTATCTCGTCGTCTGTCCTCCATGTATGAAAATGGACAGGCCTGCTAGTGGCCGACCCCACTCTAGAAAAAGGGAAGGGTCTCTGCTGCTTCAGGGCAAAATCTCCATGTCCCCCTCAGATCATTATTCAGTCCACAGAGGCAGCAGAGTGATTGGCAAAGACACAGAAATGGCTCAGGGGCTCCTCTGTGTGTCTCCTCCTTCATGTGTTTATTTAAGGGAATGAAAGGGTGCGAGATGATGTTAGATTCATTAATGCAGACACTGACTTACCTTGATGTGAGCACCGCTTTTGAACTCAGTCAGTAAATGTAGAGTTCAATTACGCGCTCAAGCTCTGACATCACTACTGTTTGAATTAGAGATGGAGTTTCCAAGGGGTTTTCCTTTATTGGCCAAATGATGATCGATAAACGTTTTTTTCAGTTTTTAAAACATGCACGATTTCCCTTATTGAAAAAAAATTCAAAAATAGGCTTTTTTTAATAGCAAAAGAAGCCAAACAGTCCGCAAAATAAATGAGCTCTAATTATTCAACTTACCTGTGTGTCAGTTCTAGCCGGCTTGGCTCATTTTACAGATCAGAAGCAGTCAGTGCACTGCTAAGGATCCACCTTTGAAAGAAGTCACAAGGTCATTATCTGCTTCTTCTTCTTCTTGAGGGTCGGTCACAGAGGATTTACGTCGAGGCTTTTACTTCCCAGTTTCTTTCCAGGCTCAATTTGTGTTTAACCCTTTTCAGTGGCAAAACCCTGACACTAATAACCGGCTGCTGCACACCACTAATAAGGAGGTGGAAAGAGGCTTTGGATTTCAAGGCTGGTGGCCCCTGCTTCATGTGGAGTCAAGCCTGTTTGCCTCCATGGAAGTGTAATGAAACAATCCCTGAGAGAGCGCCACAGCTCCCCCTTCAGTGATGACTCGTAGAGACCTTAAGTGGCTGTGGACTTCCCCCAGTGTGGCGCATTTCATGCTGTGCAATAATTAAATTTTGACTCTGGTAATGTTCCCTTAATGAACACCCACCATGCATATTCCCTCTTTTTCCTGCAGATTTTTTCTCTTGTTTTCCTTCCAGCACAAGATCAAATTAATAACAGTTTAATCAGTATCCCGTGGGAAGAGAGTGGGTTGATGTGTGGGTATTCATGCAGTGTGTGGCTGGTGGGTCTTAGTCCATCAGAATGTGACAACTCGAGGCTCTTTGGCATCTGTCTGACCGGCATGCTGGATTGTGGCTCTGCAGTGCGCCCAGTTTGAAGGTGAGGGCTGGGAATAAAGGATTCGCCCCTCTGTGAGGGGTCGGGGACAGTGTGTATGAGCAAGACAGAGATAGGAAGGGTGAGAGGGAAGCTGTATCTTGACACCCCTGGGATTGCAGTGCTCGCCTCTCATGCTCCAGGAATCACAAGGTTACTGCAGCTGGTCGGGAGGTTTGCCTCTGAACGTCTGACATCTCATCCCGAGACTGAAGGGGGGGATGGTGCGCTGCTCTAACACCAGGTACAGCAGGGGTCTCTTCTTTCACTCACTACCCACACACCCTGCGCTTCCCAATGGTAACTTGAGGCACAAGGTAAACAGCGGCAGGCATTCAAGGCATCTCCATACATGCGCTCATCCTTGGGCCCCCCCAGCAGTTGTTCATGACCATCTGGCTCCTCTTTCTTATAAGGGATTAGAAAAATCTGAGCCACAGGGGGAGTTTCAGCCAGATTACAGCAGTATAGGGTGGCGCTGCTAAGGATTGAGAGCGCAGCTCCTTCGGTCGACTCCACACTAAAGCCAACAGTCGTCACAGAAAATGGCGTTTGTGCTGTGACGGTGGGATTCTAAGTGTGTGGTTTCTTAGGGGGGGGCTTCACAAACATCGAGGGACTGTTTGACCGGGCTGATAGGGTGATTGATGTTAAGCCCCATTGGTGTCAGCCTTGTGAGCATATCAGTATTGGTGTTCCTGGGATTTCAGCCTCTTACTCTGCAGTGCATCCTCTACTCGCAGCCTCCTCTGTTCATCTCTTCCATTCAAGATTCAATTTGTTGCCCACCGCTGTTACGTATTTATCTTGTCAGTGAGACCGGGCACCTTTTGAAAAGTAAAAAGATCAAGCAACATCACACACAAGCTCGTTTTCATCGTTTGAGATAGGTTGTGCCATAGCCATCCCAGCTGTGTCATTATCATGCCTTATTAAAAGCCTTATTTTATATTCTTATTTAAAAGAAACGTGTTGTCTCAGCTGTCTTATCCTACAAGTACAACAGGGGTGGTGGAATCAGAGCCACTCCTTTTGTTAGAGGAGAGAAAACCTCAAATGTCTTTAGCCTTTCTGAAATCTTGTGCTTACGTTGGGGATTGCTGCGGGACTTATGAACGATTTGGTCCAAAGCAACAGAAGATTAGTTTTCTTATTGATTAAATCACTGAAATTGTGAGGAGTGTTAGTGTGTGAGTGTGTGTGTATGTGTGTGAGAGTGAGTGAAGGTGAACGTCTGTGTCTGGTTGAATGAAATACCATAAAGCATTTCACACAGGCTGTCCCTTTCCCTCCGGGGGATTTCAATCAAAGGTGCCAGAGCAATTTGCCTGTTTCTCATTCTCTGGATCGGCACGTGAAAAGTTCAGTCATTATTTATGGTTCAATGTGCATTATAACAAACTTTCTATAACAAAAGAGGCACAGCTGAACTCCATCAGTCACTGCCAGGTGAAACAAGGTTTGTGGGCGCCGGAAAACAGATGAGGGTTGAGCGCGCTCGGCGAGATGATGAAACAAGCTGTGTATGCCGAGCAGTCACGTGCATTTAATTCCATCAATTCACCATGAGAAGCTTGCTCTTGAATTGGCTTTGAGTTTGACGTGGCAAAATGTAGCATCAACCTGAGCCAGGCTGTCCGTCTAAATATTACACCTCCAGCTATGATGGCTCATAGGCATTCAATAGATTGAATCAATACGAGGGCCTGCATCGGTTGACCTCAGCCGGTCAATACCACCAATCCTAGATTATATGTCTTATGTAAGTCATCCATATCTATAGAAAACAAACATAGAATAATATGCTTTCATTTAATCAAATACTCAGCGTCTTCCCTGAGAGCTGGTCTCATAACTTTCCTGCAACATTAAGATGAAGAACCTCATTATATTTATATGCATTTGAATTATTTGAAGTCTTGTAATTACTTTCCCCTATAGAGTGCTGGGACTTGATTCAGATCGGCCGACCTGCTCGGTAAACTATCTTCATATGTCCGGCTTTGTCCGGAGCATTGTCTCGGGAGATCTCCATAATTTACTCACCACTCCTCGGCCGATTCGATTTCCCGGCTGTGTTGTGCAGCGTCTCTCAGGTCATTAGCTCATGTTGCAGATCAACTAGAATACAGAGTTGCTATGTTTCACTCTAGTGGGTTGAGGTTATAGAGCATTAGAAATAAAGATGTGGTTTTTTTTAATTTATTTTTTTGCTAGGATGATGTTGGCAGGTGGTGCTTTTGCAGGGATATTAATTCTCCCACCCCATCGTTCATCTCCTTTTGAATTGGATGGGGCCTTGGACTTGATGAGTCGTTGTTTTTGTTTGTTGATTTCGTAAAAGGGTGATTATGACACACACGAGGACCAGAAAACTGCAGCGTTTTAGTTTCTGAGTTAATAACTCAGGCAAAGATTAAATAACCTCCCTCACAAAATAACCATACTATCCTTAAGTTATTGCCACTCACACAGTGTGTACTCCTCCGGGCAATTTAGAAGTATAGTTTAAAGTTTACTGCTCTGCAAAAGGCGACAGGGCAGCAGGTACAGTTTTTCCCAGATGCTACATTGTCGGCTCTGTGGCTCTGACACATAAAGACAGTCACCTTGGGAACAAATGAAAAAATAAGAGCCTGTAGCTCCAGGAATCACAGTATATCATAGACGATAGAATACCTCAGTGATATCTTTCATTCACTCTCTCTTCCCTCCCTCATTCACCCCAGTATGGCTGTGTGATATGACCAAAATCTCATATAGCGGCAGAGGTCATTTCATCTCACGTCCAGATAAGGATACATCATTACCTGTTGTTCGAGTGTGAAACATGTCTTGGCTTATCTCCTTCAATTCATATGATGGGAAACAGGAATAGTTTCCTGCAACGTCTGAGATTTGTTTCAAAGACTCAACTGTTGAAAATAAACTATAGAGTTTATTTTTTATTGCCACATGTTGTATATATAAGCATATTGCCCAGAGCTACACACTAGTGTCCCGTTCTTTAGATGCATGTGCACATCTTTCATTCCTTAAAGTCGCCTTAGTGTCACATGAGAAAACAGACACTGGCAGAATTTGTTATCATATTATTTGGTAAATCTTCTGCACAAACACTCAGCGGTACCTCAGCCCCAAGATTCATCATCCTGTCTTTGCTCCAGCGATTGAAATGCAACGATCTCGCTTTTCTAAATATAGGCCGGAGGAGTTCAGAGTAGAGAGGATGGGTGAACGAGGGGAAAAGACGAGTGTCATTAGTTCTGCATACATAAGCAGATCCTTTGTGAAGACGATGTGCCAAAGTGTGCACGTCAGGCAGCAGGAATAGCAGCAGTCGGCGTTGTGTGGTCAATAAATGTGCTGATAACGCTCAACCGAAGTGTGACTGAAGACATCAGACGACATGTTCTCGGGGCGTTGATCAAAAAGTCTCATTCATACTTTTATGTAGTTTTTATGTGTTTGGAAACAGATCAACAATTTAGAGACTATTGGGGGGGGGGTAAACCAAAACAAGCTTGTCTGTGCAGCTGAAGACGATTTCACGTGTCATAATGAAATTCAATGTGGTGCAAAGTGATGGGTATCATCAAGCAAGCTGTGGTACGGAGATGCAGCAGTCTGTGTTGGAAAACGAGTGCAATTATGGTGCGTTTCAGCTGCCTTTGAACATTTCACATATCATGTAGTGACAGTAGAGCCTGTGGTCTCAGCTGAGCCCCAATAAACCAGACACACTGTGGATTTTTCCCCGGCTCCAACTTTTAAAAAGCCGTTTGCAGTGTCGCAATGTGACAAATACCTCGGAATGTGCATCGCTCTCTTTCTGCTTTGTCGGCCTTTTGTAAGATGTGCAGAGAAATCTCCACCTTATTGCACTTTGTGGTCCAACAGAATGATTTATTTAATCTCGGTGTAGCAAAACAAGTTAGAGCTTTCCATGTTGCAGCGTTACAGATGGAAACGTTTATTTTCAGGGCTATTTTTTATGTCCTCGTGCTGCAGTAGTGGTTATAAACTATCTATTCTCACCCTCTATTCTCAGCTCAGGAAGACCAATCAATGCTAATCTTCTCCTAAACAGTGAATTAATGTAGATGGGGGACAAGCGTGCTAGTTCTAACTACTCAGCATATTCTCAGCTAAAGGCAAATTGCGGTGGAATCAATGATTCCTCCTCCAGCTCTGCTCAGGAGGCTTAGAGAATATCATATTTTTGTTCTTGGTCTTCTGAGAGCAAACAAAATTGTCCTGCTCATGTTTGATTAACTCAATGGGATATATATTAGCAATATTAAAACAGTATGTATGACCCTGCAATGCAGAGGATTTCTTTGTGAAACAGTTGCTTGGAAATACTAAAGATGTCGCCAGTCCAGCCCACCACAAGACGATCCTTAGTGTCCAGGGTGCAGCTCCATAAGTTCTCCAGAGGTTATCAGCAGTGGGCAGAGGATGCATCAATGACTCTCTCTTTAAGACCTGCAGTATTTCCCCCAGGGCTGCTACTTCAATTGACTCAATTGGGCCTGATATGTTTTTCTTCCCACCATGACCCCACTCAAACAACCCACATAGCATCCATTATCTTCCACTCTCGGAACATTCGCAGACCCCCCGACACACCGTGCGTGCCGTGCAACGATACACTGAAAATCTGAGTATATCAGATTGACTTTGCATGTGTGTATTTTAAACATGCCCTTTTCGAATCTGGGTCAGGAACCGGAGAATTCACTGGCTGCATGATAATAAGCCCAGGACACATCTCCAGCAGGGCTCCAGCGCTCCATGAGGCACACACTCGTCCTCGTTGTTAGCCCTGACAAATGAGAGACAGATTTATGCCCTGAACATTAGAGCATATATTGATTTATTTAGCTGAACCTCTGCAGATTACTGCTGTGTTACAACCCAGTCGTAAAATCTAACATATTGTAGTTTTCTAGATGGAAATGCATTATTACATACTCAGTGTAGATGATTGTCTGCAAGTGCCTGACATGTTTTTATCGGTATTTTTTAATGGGGCAATTTCAATTCATGTACGCGACATAATGTGCAATTCCCACCATCAGCCGGTGAGTTAGACTGTTTGTTGTGATTTGAAATGGATGCCTGTCTTGTTTTTTCACAGCGAAACCCAGATCTTCATCAGAGCCGGTTGTTGCAGTGCTCTCGTTATGTCGGATCCAATTTGAGCTTCAGTCTTATTTGATGTGCATGAGGTGTGCTCACTACCAGCTCTGATATTCTCCTTGAAGAGCGAAATGCAGTAACTAGTCAAGATCCTCCACCGCTACAGTGGCAAGATAACTGTCTGGCTGACAGGCTGTGTAAACCTAATAGGGATTATTGCAATTCTTCCTGCATGCAGATTTACTCTCTCCCTTATTACAGTTTTAAACTGTCCCCTTGACTTTGCCCGAGTCTTATCACACAGAAACCGTTCTGCTTGTTTATTTTACACCAATTTGCAATTACCAGCTGTCTTCCCAGACATGAAAGAGCCTTTGCTTTGTGTATCTGCTCAGTTTCAGGAGATATCAGGGTTTTATATGTTCCTGAAATCTGAAATCGGAAGCAGTCTGGTTGCCTGCAGCATGCAAAGTCTTATATAAAACGGAAGCATATGAAACCAGCCTCCTTCCATCACTTTGGTATTCAATCTGGGGCACAGAGGGACGTCTCACATCTTACTTTTTAGAGAGAACCTGACAGTTTTATTTCATAGTGGAAATCCAAGAGCACGACCGTAAAGTTGTCAGTCATTGTATTCACCTGAAATGATGAATGGTCAGGTTAGAGGTTTTCACGTTCACGTTATAAATACATTCCTCGACAAAACATGAGCCTTTTAATGATGCAGCACAAACAAAACAGCCACGAGCAAGTGAGCCTTGAGCCCCTGCTCATGACCTCCTCTAATTAAATTTAATTCAATGCATAAGCCACTGTATATGAATATTATGGAACAAAACTGTGAAATTTCTTTCAATAAATTGTTGATTTACAGTTTTATCAATTCGCTAGTGTAGGGAATTCCTAATTAAAGGTTAAGTAAAGTGAGAAATCGCACACACAGACACACACAACACTGACGCCGGTTTGTATTTGGCGTCAGTCATCATTATTTTTGCACAGATGTCTCCATTTCTCTTATTAAGCCACCCAGGCATCAGTAATAGGTGACTTGGGATGGTAGTGGAATACATAAGCGCGGAGCTCGGTGTGGGCAGAGTGAGGTTATGGAGAGGAGTCCAATCAGAGGGGTCGATTATGGGGTCGTCGGCGCCCTCAGTGAATGATCTCTTTCATCCGCAGTGTGCACTCACAAACCCCCATTACTGTGCTTTATCCTCTGATAATATCAGGTAAGGACAGGGCAGCAGGTTTGGGGTCAGCCCATTAATGCCGCCCCTGCCATTTCGTAGAAATTTCAACTACTTCAGAGCAGGACTGTCGTCAGTGTACATCACCAACATGGTGGAAATTCAAGTTTGCTCACACTGGTTTTGCGGCTGTGCAAAGACAGACGGGTTCGGACAGATTTTTCTCCCCCTGTCCCCTTCTGAGAGGACAGACCGGCCGAGACCAAAACACTGTCCCTTTACCCCGGGTGGGAGGAAGTGAAGCATGAAGGCAGAAAGAGAGGGGAGGGACCACCCACCCTAGAGCAAGAGAGGTGAACATGTTGATGTTTGATGACAGTCCCCCAAGAGGTGAGTCACCCTCACTGTCAGATGCTACTCTCTCTCTCTCTCTCTCTCTCTCTCTCTCTCTCTCTCTCTCTCTCTCTCTCTCTCTCTCTCTCTCTATCTCTCTCTCTTTCCCTGCTGTCCACATCACGTCACTTTTGTTTCTCCTCCTGGGGGCAAACTTGACAAAACATTTGGTGAATTTCAGGAGGAAACAGGGCAGAAATCAATTCAGCTTAACTGCTGGAAACAGTTTCTGAAATATTTAAGGCAGAAAACCGGATGAGTGAGGAAGAGAGAGGATTTACCCGACTTGTCGAGTGTTTTCCCCCGACTTGTCACCTCACTTGTTTTTCAGTTAGGTGGGACGTCGGTGATGATGAATTGCTTATTAGCACATAATTTGCTGCACACCATTAATTATGCATCTTTGTCACGTAAAAGCTCGCGCTTGATTAAAGAGCAGTGCCGCGGTGGATCTTTCATAAACAAGAAGCATTGTTGCACTGACCTTTATGGATGAGTTGTACCCCTGACAACTTGGAAAAAACTCTTCTGTGTGTGTTCAGGCTGCATCGGTGCATCAAGCTCGTACCTTTACCTTTCTACCCAAGCGTCAACCCACTGTGATGTCACCCATTTTTCTTTTTATCCGTAATGAGCATCATATTTTATTTTACAACCTATGAAAATTGTAATTTAGAAAATAAACTCCTTATTTAAAATAATAAGTGAAGTAATTTTTTGGATGGCTGGTCATTGGAAAGAATACAGTTTGCGGGCAATTCGGTGTTAATTTACAGTGAAGCTGAGTTTGTCCATTTTTTACTCAACGCATCTCAAGAGAAAAGTTGTGTTGTCTTGTAATGATCTGCCTTCGCCCTTTTTCTTGCATACAAAATAAATGTTGCTGGTAAATCTGAAATTTCGAGCTGAACCTGGCAACATCCGGAACAGAACCTCATACATGTTCTATCATGATCCTCTAAGAACGTGTTAGTGAGAAAGTTTGTTTTTTGAATCCGTTGTCACAACAAGATCAACTTGTTTCCTCTTTCTTCGAAACATAGGGCCTTTAAATAATTCATCTTTTGCAAGTTTTTGCTTTTTTTTCATCATCCATTCAAAAATTAGATGAAAAGTGAAGGCAGGTGCACCCAGAGAGCAGCAGTCTGACAGTGGAATTAAACTGACAAAATAAACAAGTTTCTCTCCCGACAGCTCTGAACTCCCCAGCCTGATTAGCTGCACATATATACAGCAGAGTTTAGGTTCCTGCTCTGCATTATTCATCTAAAGCGCATGAGATTTATAAAAATCTGTAAAGCTGCTCTGGGCTTCATGAGAGTAATTAGTCAATCATATTGGAATTAACAGACCTCCTGCATATATTCATTGAAATATTCCCTATACAGCTGTGTAGAAGATACATGCACAGCCATGAGTATCTGCAGTGATCCTACACAAACTGTTGCATTGTTTTAAATCATTTCCATTCAGGATTGCAAACCTGTTTTTTTCTTGAGCAGGAGAATCAAAAAATGCATGATTTCATATCTCATGACCAGGAAATGAGACTAATTGAGTTGCGAGAGCAGATGATGTCTATGACGAAGAATCCACATGATGAAGACAAGGACAGTAGCAGCCTTCATCTCGCCATGCGAAGGCCGACATGTTTGCCGCTGTCCATCGATACTGTTGAGAGCCCAGTAATTGGCACATAAAAGCACATCTCTGTTTGCCTCAGTTGTAAAGCACTCCTCCATCTTCAACCCTCCTCACCCCTTCCCTTCTACTACAGTTCATTTTCCACTGAAGTGGTTAGCTTGCAAAAGAGATGTGAGAGGGACAAATGTTGGCTCTCTATTCTAGTCTGTTGGAGACATGGACAGATATCTTTGCCTACAAGGTTTTTTTTATATATCATAGGTACATGTGACAGGTGAAAACAACTGAAGCAAGTGAACCCATCTTTTATATTTGTGAGGCCTAAATAAACAGTATTATAACATGGATGAGTCAGAAGTGGGCAGTGGCCGTCAGTATAGTGAAACATTTTCCTCAAAAGCAATCACATTTCATGCTGTCCCACATAACAATGGCTTTATTAGCCCGGTTTAGCTGCTGATCCAATATCGCCTCAGAATGCACACTGGCTGAGGATTCTGGCTGTTTTTCATATTAACAGTGGCAGGCGGTCAGCTTTATGACCCGTAGAATTCCTCCATGATCAGCGGTTTCCATTGTTATCCGCGAGACAAGAATAGCCTCATCGAAGACACATTTATTTGCAGAGGACGTGCTCTGGTAAGAAAGAAAAACAAAACATCAATATGCTTTTCGAAACAGTTTCATTCTCTGTCGGTGCTGCGTTACGGGGGAGACGGGGGAGGGGGTGGGGGTGGATGCAGCTGCAGCGGTGCAGATCCTCATTATATCAGAGTCCAACACGGGCACTTGCTGCTGTTGTGTCCATTGAGATTCACCGTGCTTGTGCTGGCAAAGAGCACGAGTCTGGAGGCATCGCTGGAGAGCTTGAAGTGCAGAGCTCCGTGCCGTCAACATTTCTGTGTTTCTGTGTTTCTGCATTATGCATCCAGTTGACTTCCAGTGCACTAAGAAAGCAGTCAAGGTCAGGGAGAAGAAGCCCATGTATATTCATACCCACGGCTTGAAATTCACATCCATTTGGATGTTGCATTTGTTGTTTGTGCATCCCAACATGAAAAGAAGTTGCTCCGACTAATTGCTTTGCTTTGGCTCTGTCACTCACTGATCTCACAGCCAACTGTGCATCTATCCATGTATTATAGTCACTCTGATAACACATCTCAGCTGGATTGGCTGATCTCCCATTGTTCCTAATAGTGTGTGATTGACAGGTCAGCGTGCCACACAAAAGATTTCCTCTGCGAAGATGTGAGATAAGAGGCAGGTAGAAAAGTGGGATGGGTTTAAATGGGGACCTTTTCACAGGGTGGTGAATTTTTGTCACACAATTTAAACCTTTGTCTCGGCCTCACCGGTAATGTGACCTATTCTTTATTGGCACAGGGGACATGAAGCGGTCACAGCTCAGAGACAGAGGGTAATAGAATTTTGTTTTCTTCTGACAGTAATGAGCAGCATGGATAAACTGTGTAAGCCCATTTTTTTCTTTTTAAAAAATGGGCTTAAACTGGTCCGACTTTGCCGTGTTTATTCTGCATTCACTGCAGAATAAACACGGCATATAACCTCAATTGAGTTGCTCTTTTCATTTTTAGCGGTTGTTACTAATTCATTTGCTGTCATTTTCCGGTTAGCATAAGCTGACACGCAGCTATTCTTTTGGGGACTGCTCCAAGTAAGATGTGATTAAAGTTGGCAAGGACGTCAGAGGCTCCAAAGAGGAAATGGTACTGCATTGCACTTAAAAATTAGGTCAAAACTAACAGATAAGGTAATTTGAGGTGAAGAAAGTCAGTGTTTTGATAAGATTTTAGTTTTAGGAATTTCATTTTGCCAATTAGACAGCGCTGCTGTCCCCTCGATCAATGTGACTGATCTCTGATTCTGTCTCCCTGTGGAAAACTAGTGGCTTCAGTGCAGAGGGTCTGGGTTCTACAACTGCACACCGGCTGAATGTCTCAAAATCACTTATGCTGGCCTGTAACTAGAGGGAAATGTGGCCTGAACAGTTTCTCTGGCCAAACTATCCTGTTGTGTGAGGAGTTAAGAATAATCTTGATATCAAAGAGCAGCGATTGGGCGTGTGAGCAGAAACCAATAACAGCCAATGAGATGCTTCACCTGCCTGTGTGTTTCAAACTGAAACATATAAATAAGACTTTTGTCTCCCATACCAGGATGACTGCAGTAAACACTATAGTTACTTGTCAAATGTGTTCTGCACAACCAGCTGATGACGGCCGCAGTCCGCCTCCATGTTGGGAACTCCCAGGTCTCTGAAATTGCCTATCAGAAATTGTGTGTGTGTGTGTGTGTGTGTGTGTGTGTGTGTGTGTGTGTGTGTGTGTGTGTGTGTGTGTGTGTGTGTGGTCCTGAGGAGGGTCTCAAGTTGATTTCCAGGAATCAAAGACAATTTATAAACTATTTTTTAATATCATATTTTAGAAATCATTTTCCCCAAAAAATATTTTAAATTCAAATGAATCATTCTTTGACAAAACATGCATTGATTATTTTTCACCAAGTGGCGCCCCCGAGGGGTTTATGACAGATTAGTTACAGCATCGGTCAGATTACTGCACCACAGGAAACTTTCCAACATTTTTTTTTGTGAACTAGCTCAAATCTAAATCCTTTGAGATCATGTGGGTCGCGAGTCTGTGGTCTGGTTATTTTAGGGGTTAGCGACTGAAAAGTTCAGGAAATTCTGGTCTAGTGTGTGTTCTCGTGATTGAAATATAAAAAATGTATCACATCTGCCGTTATGTCAGTGGACTCCCCGGTTTGAAAGAACATTTAAGATTTAAAAATCCTCTGTTCTGCAGCAGGCATAAGCCATTTTATTTCAGATACCCAGTCGCATACGAGTGCACACGATGTAACTCAAGCAGCACAAGAGGAAACAAATGTCTCCCATAGCATCTGTGCTAATAATACTCATGTTTTCTGATATTAACTCAGACAAATGGGAAGCAACCAGAGAGTCTAAACTAATACATGTTCCCCGGAAATGTCTTTTTAAGATGTAATGGAAAAGTAAACGGCTGAATATTTCATTTGCACACAAGCCACAAATATTACCACAGATGCAGCTGCCATAATCAGCAGGCCTCAATTTGAAATGGCCTCTGGACACAGCGATAAGTCGTGATGGCACAGATCAGCTTCAGCTCCATCCTCCGCCTCATTTGTTCCTGTCAAAACGAGATAGGGGCTGCTATCTGTTGGCAGCCGTCCTGTGGTGACACGGTGACAATACGACGGGCTCTTTGGAAGCATCACCTGTGCGGTACACGCCGAGTGTAGCGGACCTGTCACTCCTCCATTTTCCTGCCCAAACTCCTAGGACGGAGGACAATTAGGGAACAAAGCGGACAGGAGATGGAGTCGCTCAAAGCATGCCAGGACAGCAGGGAGGCATGGTGCGAATTAACTGGGCTGGAGCTTCTTATGTCGTTACCGAGGTTTCGACAGGTGGACAGACAGATAAACCACTTGAAAACATCCCCGTCTCTTTGGCGATCGCAGGGGATGCGCTTAAGATGAAGCAGAATGTTTATCTGCTGCTACCTTTCAGTAAGTGAGTGCTCTCTAAGCGCTTACTGTATCTGGATCCATCAGAGGTGGCCCACTGAAGAGACGCCCTTGCACAGCACTTGTTTAAATGTGTGTATGATCCGGAGACATTTTCTGGGTAAACAAGCCCCCTCCGAGCAGGTTTATTTGCATGCTGAGGCAGGAAGACAGGGAGGTGTGAGGAAGGAGGAGCGAGACACCTGTTGCAACAGAGGCTGCTGGATGTCTATGATGTGCTTTGATTTGTGAAGGAAAGCAGTCTGGCTCAATTCCTCCATGTTCCTCCTGAGATTCGAGAGCTTTTCATCGTCTTTCAAAAGACTCTCTGTCTCGTTGGCTTTGCATTTTGCCAAAAATCCCATTTCAGAAACTGTACAGATAAAAACAAAGTGTCATGTCACGATGACACCTGTGCTAAACACTCCCTGCATAGCTTCTCGGCAGAGGGTAACCTTTGTGTTTTACAGCTCAAAGAAGATTTGTATCCGTCAAATCCAGCTGGAGGTTGGTGGAGTATTAACATGGAGTGATAGTTTCTACACCGCTGTGTGTGTGTGTGTGTGTGTGTGTGTGTGTGTGTGTGTGTGTGTGTGTGGAGCGGCTCGGCGCCCCGGTTATCAGCTCCAGAGACTGCACTCTGCTGCATGACCCAGACTCAGAGTGGTGGCGAATCTTTCTGATATTATCCACAACTTCCTTTACCACAGGCTGTTCCATTACACTCCAAATGAGGAGTGAGAGAAGTCAGGGTCAGTCACATTAACAATTTTACGTGGACAATTTCATTATGTCTAGACGGAATAGAAAGGTTTGCTGAGAGATTTGTTTCCCTCAAACTAACTGCTGCCTGCGGCGGCAGATGGGATCTCTTTGTTTCCCGACTGTGGTAATTGGCAAATGGGACGACGTGCCGTGCTATCAGGGAGCCTCTGCTTTATTCTTGAACTTATAACTTGTACTTTCTTCTGCTCAGTGGGAAGGCTGTACCACGACTTAAAGATTAAGCCAAGCAAAAAATATTTGTTCGTTTACTTGCACTGTTGCTTGTGTTGTGTTTGTCATCCTTCCTCCTTCTTATTAGTGCTGCAGTTACTGGCTCGGCAGTCCCTTGCCAGCGCAACTCTTTCCCGCTGTATGTTTGTTTGCGGTGTGATTGCTTTGTTGTGCGTGTCTTAACAGCTTTCAGTGGGAGAGATATCAGACTGTACTCTCTCTTTACTCTGTACTCTTTGCTTGATTCTAAGGTGTGAAAATGTCAGCGGCGAGCTACACTGGCTCCAACAAGGAGACAGACGTGGACAATCACAAACACGCTCATACTACACACACACACACACACACACACACACACACACTGAAATGTTGTATAGCCTAAAGGCTTGGTGAAGGTGGAGATAGCCTCTTTTTCTTCTGTCCTGAAGCTCAACTTTAACTGGAGAAACACAATAATCAAATAGTAACAGCTTCCTTTAGAGGAACATTCTAACATCCATCTAAATGCTAATTTTTATCCATGATTTCTGTGTCAACTAACTTCCACATTAATCACCTCAATCAAAAATGAATTAGTTGTATTATCAATTTTCACGCAATTTCCATTTCTTTATTACATTTTGTTGCTAGTAAATAAGATATTTGACAACATCGTCTTTTCTACTGTTGTCTGAGGTTTAACGATCCAAATATGAATGAACTAGATTCTCAGTAGAGCTCGTACCTCCACTCAACAGTCCCCTTCAATTCAGTGAAGCTGCACCAAATTGCACTCATAGGTATCAGTTCCCTAATTATTTCTGGTTGTTGTCATTTCCTGGGAAATCTGGGAACATTTCAAAGAACAACCATATCTCACAATGTTAGCTTTTCTTAACAACCCAAGTCATTTACAACCCAGTATTTTCCCCATGCAGGATTTTGCAGTAAATTGAATTGAACAATTATTATAGCCTGGTATAAACGAGCTTAATTAACATCTCCCAAACCTTTGTGTCACCCGCTTTGATTGAAGATCCAGCCAAAATGGCAAAATGTCAGATGTTGTTTACCCAGTCCAGCCACACAAAGCCCTGGATTTACTCCATGTCTGAATGGAATATTACATGTTGCCAGAAGTGAAACCTACTGTGGTGAGGCGGCTCACACTGGATGACGAGCTGTCTGTGTACTGAGGGTGGCACACACACACACAGGAGAGGTGTTTACAGGAAGAGGAAAAAAACTACGAGAGCAGACGCTGTGAATAGGTGTTTACAGCAGGCGCTTTCTCACTCAAATCTATTCCCAGTCATCCTTCTGCTTTGTATATCTCCTTGTTTCTCCCTCATGTGCGTTAAAAACGAGCGGACCTTGACATGATGGAGTGCGTAGAGCCTGGACTGGATTAACTAGAAAGTCATCATATTACACTTGTTATTGTTGTGACCTCTGGGTGACTCTTCCCACTTCCTGCTGAGTGATCACCCGTGAAAAGAAAGAATTCATTTGGAAAAACCCACGTCCAGGCTTTCGCCATCAGCAGCATGTGTGGCCGGTGTTATTTAGAAATCAATTTCACAGCTATTGCAAAAAAAACAAACATGTGTTCTCCTTTGATTTCCAGACACTCATGTGGTTTTCACACCAGAACATCCCTCAACTTGGTGACACAGATATTAAAGAAAGATCCTGGGTCATTCAACAGCACTCTGCCTGTCTCGTTTGATTTTCCCATTTTTTGCGGGTGTTTTTTTTCATATTCTGTAAATATTTAGCTGGACAAAGATGACGAGAGCTCGCAGAGACATATCACTGTGATGAATGAAAACATTTTTGAACTTCCTTAAACATCAGATTTTGTGTAATGTTGTCAGTTTTTCAGAATCAAAAGAACCCTGTGGCAATTTTCTCATCAAACTCGATTTAGCCATTTAGCATGTCAGCCCACTGTTTTAACGCTACAGCTTTAGCTCTCACCACCTTGGAGTAATTGCCAGATAGAAAATGAGCCTGATAAAATATTTCATCAAGACGAAGTGATAGTTTTTAGCTTTAGCTTTCTGTGGTGTCAAACTGTGAGGAATTGTCATTTTGATTGAACTGCAAACGTTCAGATTTCTGTGGCTTGTTTTGGGTCAGAAAATCTGAAATCTCGTCAAAGGGGTTTAAAGTTGTAAATCCCTCCCCACTGAGTAAACATCAATGCAGTCTGATAAACACTGTTCCAGTTAACAGGTCTGACGTTCATGCACATTACTCCAGCATGTGTCTGAGGGCGTTCAGGGAAATAACCAAATCATCGAAGTAAAACCACAGAAACCAAAAACAAGAGGAGGAAATGTAAATTAGAGCCTTTTATCACAAAAAAACTGCATTATACCATGAAATTATAATCTGATGTTAACTGATAATGTAAAAAATAAAGATTTCCCTTCGAGCCCCATTTCCTGAAAGGTGAGAAAGCGACGCTCCGGCTCATGAGCAGCTATTTTGAAGAGGAACCTAAAACATGACCTGTTATGTCCACGTGTCCTGCAGCTTAGACCATTTCTAGTACTTCCCACATGATAATAAACCTGTTAACTTTGTCCACGTCTCAGATTTCATGTGTCCCTGACATTTCCTAACAGAGACACAGAGTCTGGGTCACGTCAGCGACTTGAACTTCTTCCTCTCTGACTCTGTCATCCTGTGGTTTTAGCTGACATACCTCACCCCCCCCCCATCCCACCCATCCACCCCTGCTCCGCAAGTGTTCGGCGTTATCACACAGCACAGCCCTGCACGAGGCTCAGTGACTCAGACGCACTGCACAAAAAGGCGCGTAAGTGGATGCACACATTCAAAAGATGATTCCAACCGACTTAATTCCCCTGAGAAATTTGCATTGTCAAATCCTTTTTATGGCCCCGGAAATTTTCTGACACTTGCGTAATTCAAAGTATATAGAAAAATAGGTTTTGATATAGATGATTGTGGGTAATTTGAGACTCATAAATATTCAAAGCAATCCAAAAAGTGTTAGGCAGTTCCTCTTTGCGAGGGATTTCGCAGGCTGTCTAGAATAGAAAATGTGCTCTGACACAGGGATAATTGAATTGACCACCTTCACCGCCCACCATCATCCGCCTCCGCTTCACACCTCTGTGTCTGTGCAACGGCTAGTGATTTCTTTGAGCTTCAGAGAGAAAATAGTAAGATGGGAGGGTATTGATCATCCTCCTCGAGAGTGGAGCTTCACAGATCACCAAGTTTCCCAGGCAGCCAACATTTTTGCACTAGAAGCGATGCTCTTCACACGCAGCCTCTGGTTATCTCTCAACGAGAGCACAGGGCTGTTAAGAGGCTTTACCTTATCATTGTCCAGAATATAAATCACCTTTTATACACCCATCCCCCTGTGAATAAACAAAACAGGTTGATATCAGCTACCGGGTGTCTGCTCCTCGTTTTCCTGCGGCCTCATCGCTCCTCCAAACCAGATCAAGCAAAAATGAAATATTAGGATTGAGATAAAGTTTAAATGGAAAAACGGAGCACTGCAGGCAGGGATCAGCTTCCTGTTGTCCGTACAGAGGTAGTTATCCTGCAGAGGAATATAACAAGAAAGGGGCCAAGACAAAATCATTAATTATTGATAACGGTGCAGGCAGATAGCAAGTGAGTACGCTGTCGGTGCAGGTGAGATCAGCAAGTTGTGGTAAATAGATTATTCTTCAGGCCCCTGTTCTTTTTTTTTCCTGGCCTCTTTCTGCATGAGCAGTCTAAGGTTATTAATATTGACCTGCTAATATCGAGATTAGGCCGATCTGGCAGCACCACAAGGAAAAATTAATATTTCAGATGACGTGGCATCGTATAATTTAAATGAGAGAGGCTTAGATCTGCAGCCCACACTGTGGCCCACAGTTTGTTTACGAGGTTGGTCTGTTTGCTGACACGTACAGTAAGACTTCCTGCATCGGAGAATATGCAAATGTCTGTGTCATGTTTTCCAAGGCAAATTCATCTTTATGAGTTGCGGTTTTAGCCTCCCCATGCACACAGCTGTACACGTGTGCATCTGTTGGCAACCTGAAGGGAAAGAAACCAGTAACTGGCAACCAGAGAATCCAAAGAACCTGGTTTATCTGGCTTCTGATGATAAACAAGGGTTGTCTCAATCTCACTTACACTTGCAGAACAGCACATGAAAAACCAAACAAGCAAAAGTTCTGACTTAAGCGTCCGGTGACAACGACGCCAGGTTGGCATCTGTCCTGCATCTTTTGGCCTCTTAGCTCTCGTCAACGTGTGAAATATGCACAGATATTCAATCATGTTTGGGTTTCTCGCACTTTGGCGAGCTAGTTGTCTCATATAGTGCACTTCTAGCTGCCGGGCTAGTTTTTGGTGTGTGATGTATATGCTTGTAAAGCGGGTCATAATGTTCCAGCACAGAGTTACATAGGGAGCGCTGTGGTAATGAGAGACATGCAGATCTCACTATTACTACGTGAACCATCAAAATGAATCTGAAGCAGTTATTTCAAGGTAGAAAAACCACCCTGTGTTAAATTATAATGCAGATTCAATTTTCTGTTCACAGATGAAAGGGGAAGGAAACATACGGCGACACCCCCCACCCTGCTTTTTCTGTCTCTTTTCAGCACTTTCTCGAATTAGCAACGTACAATGGATTCCAGCCTTAATATTTCAGAAGTGAGCAGCTTGGCGAGTCTCCCTTTGGGCAGAATATGGAAACCATACGCAGTGATGTGTCAAAGCGAGTTCTCGTAACAGGCCACTTACAGTTGCATGCGTGTGTGCATGCATGCACATTTTTAGTGTTTCTATCGTAACTACCCTTGATAAGCAATCATGCAGAACAGGTACTTTTTTCCTTGTAGCCTATTTCCAGTGGCGATTTGCCAATTTAACACTCTGACCTCCTATAGTTTGTTCTCATTTAATTACAACCCAATTATCTAGACTGTACAGCTGTGATCAGGATGCCACAGAGAGGAGTGGGAAGTCTTGACATGCTGACACGAACTGTCTGAGTGTTCTTATCCGTATCCACCGCATAGTAATGGCTCACGACGAGGAGAGGACCACATGCGGCTGGTTGGGTCAGATGCACAGATTAGTCGCACTAGACTCAAGGGTGTTTTTGTGTTTTCATTTTAATCAGGTCCACCAAATGCACGACAGGGGTGCCGCCCGCTTGTTGATTTGTCAGCTGCAATTTTCATTTTCATCCTCTGTGGTTAGTTCGACCATTTAATTCTCATTGTTGTGTCCCACAGGAGCTGATTTGCTACTGATAATAGTGGATCTCATTAGAACCAAAGACAGCCACTACAATAATGATGAGGAGAATTCGCATGAACACCAAGCACCTCAACATCAAACCAATTATTTGTATTTTAAGACCATTTCTTCTCTCGTTTCATCCTTTCCTGCTCTCTATCTTTCTTTTACTTCTGCTACAACACCACTGCATCAGCTTCAGTCCGAACAGACTCACATATCAGCTCTATTACACCTTTTTTTTTTACCAGGAATAAGAATCTTAACACCTCTCCGACCCGGCAGGATAAAGACATATGAGAGTCGCGGGCCGTGAAACATGAAACAACCCAAAAGTGTCAATTTAGATGTCACTTTGTCTTGTTTTGAAGTCTGGCTTGTCTAATAGCAGCAGAGAGAGGAGATGTGGCAGAGAGTGGTTATTACAGCAGGTGATTCTTCATCGGGCCTCACCGTCTGCGTGTTGTTTGGCATGCAGGCAGACAGGCGGACTGTTTCAGAATCCCAACCTGCCGTCATCCAGCAGAATCCTAATGTGCACGCTGCCTCTGCAGCACACAGGCAAGAATGAAACAGGGGCCGGCTCCTACAGCATCACTTGGCCTCAGTCAGTCCTTACATAATCGTGATAAGGTACACTGCATGTTTTATTCATTACCGCAAAGTTTCCTACAAACAGAACCTGAAATAGTAACTTAAAGCATTTCAAGCCTCCTGATAATTAACAGCACGCTGAAATATGCACGTCTGGCCCTCGAGGTTCGGCTGGTTCCAATGTGTGACCCTTTTTTTTTCTTCTGTGCAGTCCTCTGTCCCTGGTCTGCTGCGCTGAGGCTAAAACGCTCTATAGGCAGACGCAATCAAGAGGAAAATGAAGTGTGCAAAACAATTCTACACAAAGTGTTTCACTCGTGTAATGACTATTTAAGTCAAGATGAAATGACGGTGCATGCATCTAATGTGACAGTGTGATAGTCGTGATGCATTTACTCACCACCCTGAATTACATTTTCTTTTATTGCCTTTTTTAAATTTCATGACGAGTCTGTTTGTTTCAGACGTCTGTGGAAAGAATCCATTACGTGATGTCTTTGTGCATTTATGTCAGAACACTTTGGCTGAACACGTGCTAAATGCGTAAACCTTAAAGGCCTTGTTTCATTTTAATGAATACTCCATTTACATATTCAAAGAATGTGTCTGCCATTCTGTCTTCATGTGGGAACTCGTATCTTGTGAACCATTCGTCATGTGTTCTTCACGCTTTGCATGTGTGTTGTGAAGTGCCATAGGAAGTGTTGCGTCGAGTTTGGTGCAATTTGAACACGTGATACCATCAATATTAATTCGTTTCATTTTGAATAAACAGACTCAGTGCTCTGTAGCAGCGGTGGCTGAGACTCCACAGAGTAAGTGATATTGTCGATCGTGATAATCTGCGGACTGATTTGTATATATAATTACTGCAGGTCACTTATTTCCGTTTCTGAAAGAAAGCTCCAACCATCAGTACGACAGACCAAGTAAACACATCATTGCAATCAGGCAGGTTTAAAGTGGGCACTACACAAGTGGGCACTGCACTATTATAAAAATGCATTATTAATCGGAGAGAGTGCATTGTAAGCCAAATTCTGAATCTCAGTCCTTGTTAACACAACAAAGAGAAACAATAATTGTTGGCTCACCTGCCTGTTGGGAAGAAGGGGAGGGTGAGAAGAGGAAGGTAAGGGAATGTGTAGGAGACCTCCAAAGGTTCCCATATATCTCACGTGGTGTCTCTAAAGGAAGAGCCTTTAATTTTATCGAGGCCTTCATCTTTTCTCGCTGAATCATAATTGCTCCTCCTTTTCTCTAAGCAGTCCGTGTGTCAGCTCCGAACACCAGCACCCATGCAGCCTCGGGCAGGAGATGCCATCTCAAATTGGATTTGGAAAAACCTTAAGAGAATATATTGTTCAGGTTGTGACAGATGTACATAAGGAGCTCTTTGTATACACTTACTGTATGTACGTGTGTATGTGTGTGTGTGTGTGTGTGTTTATACTGCAGTTTTTTTTTTTTAGCAGAGTTCACTTGGGGATAGATATGCATTTAAAACTCTCTCTCTTTCTCTCTCTCTCTCTCTCTCTCTCCCTCTCCCTCTCCCTCTCCCTCTCCCTCCATGCATACCCTTCCTTGCTCCCTCTCCTTCCATTGGGGAGACTGACTCTGCAGATTTTCAATTAGCCAGGGCAAAGTTGTCTTCATTAATTACTCCACATTAAGATGATGCAGGAGGATTTGAGAGAGGGAAATTATGCAAGAGAATTATGCAAGGGTCCCTGGTGTGGACCCTTTTCCTGTTGCACGCCCTGAACGTCCCTCATGTTGCACTTAGCAGGAGCTATCACTAAATATGAGAAGTGCGCGTTAGCCTAAGCTGAGTTTACAGCTGTCTGCTTCTTAATGTCAATCCATAAAACATCACTTAAGACCCAGTAGCGCTGCGTTCAGTCCAGTTCATAACCCAGCGTGCTCTGCCTTCACGTTTCAATTCATGCTCCATGATTTCCTGCATCTTTTGGGCACTTTGAAATGAAACTATCACAATATGTCTCCTGTATCTGTGGTATTCTTGCTGCAGATGGTGTGAGATGACACAGATGCCTTATTGTCGTTATCTAACAAGGTTCAAGGTGAGCTGCAGATATTTTTTCACTCCTGATCTAATTCAAGAGAAACGTCACATTTTCTTTTTCATTTCCTCTTATTCATGACTCCCCACTGTGAATAAGCCATTTTGCTTCTCTAGACTCTTTTTAATAGAAAAACAGAGGGGAAAAATTATTCCAACAGCGGAGCCGCTCTCTGCTTTGCCTCCTTATGGGTTTTAATTAAAATTACAGCATGGATCAACAACCAAGTACAGGATGGGGAAGTAAACAGGCCAGAGAGCTCTCATCAGATGACATAAAACAACGTCCATGACTCCAACAATATGGTCTCTCCGAACGTTTTATTTGCGCCCTTTAATTTTCAGTTTTTCGTCAATATCCCCCTGAGAATCCCAGTGCTGCTTTACTTCTGTGTTGCAGGGTTAATTACCTCTGGATAAGGATAAAGTATCTCCTTTTTAAATTGCATCATAAATAATAGAAGATTTAAAAAGTAAGAGGCATATCCAGAATAAAAAATGTATATAGCTTCTGCATATAATAATATATGATTTATTTCTCCGCAGGAAAATAAATTATTGTGGGAATAAACCCTGCAGCTTGTTGCTACTTGCTTATATAATTAACATGCCCTTGTGTGCATACATCAAGTCGCACATGCAGGCGTGCATATGTGCATGATGTGCAAAACACCTGGAGAATATAAAAGTGTGGGGAACCATAGCTGTAATGAAGTAGCACAGGATTAGGTAGCCCTGGATTTGCAGCGTCATGGAAGAAGAGAGCGGGAGGCTTAGATAGTCGGGGGAAGAGCAAGGCATTAATGTCAGCTAGCAAATATAGCTCAGGGTTGTAGCAAGTCCCAGGCCACATGGGAGGGATATGGCAGTGTCAGGCCTCTGTGTGCCAGGTCTGATGGATGAGGTGGAGCAACTCGTCAATCACGAGGCCTCCCGCTTCCCCTAATAGATCGAGACTCACATCGGGAGAACCTGCCCTCCATCGCCGCCGCTGCTGCCTGACATCCAGCGTGCAGCAAAGAGCCAGTTAACCTGCAGCTCAGACGGACCAGAGGAATCACACAGATAAAAACAACTATAGCTCTGACACTGGATCAGTGTTTTGACTGCTGAGTACACCTTCTTAAGGTCATGTGCATATATTAAAGCACCCGTTGCTTTTTCAAAGGCTCATTTCTGACCAGCTCCGGGTGCATTGTTGTCCGCCACAGAATATGGGTCGACTCGAGTTTGACACCGAAGCAAAGGCCAGAGCAGTTAACCCATTCCCAAAGGGTAATGAGAGTCTGCAGATCGGCTGTCATATGCCTAGGGTCTGTCCAGTGAATGACACAAGACTCTGCATGCAGACAATAATGCTAATTCTGCTCTTGGGGCAAATATCACGGCTCGCTCGAAGGTCCAACTCGACAGAATTAATCCTCCACATTTATAGCATGCTATTAAATCCACTCCACCATCACCCAACTGCTTCCTTTTCAGGTCAGGGGACGATTTTGCAAACCTATTTATCACTTTTTCCTGAGCATTATATATTTTTTACCCTATTAAGGTGTCGCCAAAGACATTTTTAACTTCTGCGCAGCCGTAGTATTTCAACGTTTTTCCTCAGCTTGATGTTGTTTACACTTTCTATTGGCACTTGTATACAAATGGCCTAAATTGACTGGCAATGACAAACAAGGTGGGACCCAGAGGAGCTCAGTAACTGGCAGCTCCAGGCACGGTCCTCTCCCCCGAGCAAACTCTCCGTACCTGGCCGACACAAAATTATCTTCCCTGTGCCAGAGTTTGTGTTGCACCACACACACACACACACACACACACACACACACACACACACACACACACACACAACAAACAAACACACTGAAATGACACAGTACCGCTCAGGTTCCTCAGTAATTGCACATGTTCTATAGTCGTCCCTGTATAATCTCTGGCCTGTGCCCTCAGCACTTGCACCATGAATCCCATTTTAAAGCTTCTCTCCTTAGACAGAGATTTGGGTTTTCACCCTTTTTTCTCCTTATTCTCTTGTGTTTCATTTGGGATGTGCTGTTGCAAATGAGCTTCCAATATTTTTTATCGTATATTCTCCAGAAAAGGAGATTAAAAAAAGAGAGAGATTACATAAAAGCAGTAAAATTCAAAAGAGTCCTTTTTTTTAAGTCCTCTCTCTTCTCCCTCCCCTGTGCCTCTTCCCAAACAGACTTAAGGGCTAGCACTTCTTTGCAGTGCACACTCTCAGTGGTAGCGCCTCAGGACGTCTGTGTTTTAATGGATCTGAGGAGTGCATGTGTCAGGGGGTTAAATTTTGCACACGATGACAAATCATCACAGGATTCCTTCGGCGGCGCAGCGGGAATTAGATCGCAATCGTATGTGTTCACAGATCTGTTCTTTATTTCCTTCAAACGTGTTTGCTTTACGCAGCATCCGATTCCTGCACACTAAACGTTATTGTCTGTTGAGTTTTTTTTAAATTCTAAAACCACAAAAAATAACACTGGTAATTAATATTAAAGCCTTGTTCACTTTGAAAGAAGTCAATAGAACCACATATAAGTCAGGCTTGATGGAGACAGATGTGTGCTGTTTCATTTGCAGATGTTGATAAGTGGAGGTTTGTTCTGAAATATGTTATTAATCATATTAGCGAAGGCTTGATAAGATCAATTTGACTTAAAAGAGAAAACAAAAGACCTTAAGACAGCTTCGTCTGTCTCTTCTTCTCGTATGGCACCACTTGTTCATCCTGAGAAAATAAGTGTTCTTTTAGTTTTTATCAGTTTTGTGTCAGGGAAGCGTTACACCCACTTGCTCACAGTAAATGCTCTCGTGCATCTCCACTCACATGAGCTCACTTGGACTGTATCTGGATTTTTTAATTTGGGGGCTGGCCGGAGAAACTCCTGTTCAGATTCATCAGAGCGCCTCACTGAGACATTTGCGCTCTCACATACAACCAATTGAGTTTTCTAGCAGTAAAAACATCACATATGTGCTGGGTTAGTGGTGGATGGTGGGTTAGTGGTGGATGGTGGGTTTTACCCGGCGCTTGGTGCTGCCGCGATCATAACGACAGTATTTCATGTTCCGGACACTTAACGTGGCTGGCTTTCATGGTAACGTGCTGGTCAGCTGTCAATTTAATGCGAAAGGAAAGAACACAGCAGGTTCACCAGCTGCCTCTCCCGCCTCTGTCCCATTAATCTGATTTGATTGGCTCGTGCCTCCTTTCCCACATGAAAAGTTGAGCCCTGCACAACTTCTACCACAATTCAAGTTACGCAATGCATGATGTCACCCCATTCAAAATACAAAAGCAGCGTTTTTTTGTTTAGCCTTAAATGTTGTGTTCTTAAACAAACACCCAATGCTTTGAATATTGATCTTATTTAATCAGCTCCCTGTCTGACGGCATGTACCTCAGGGACGAGCAGAGATAAGGAAGCATGAATAATCACCATTGAAGCATTTAACATTTTCCGTCAACAGACTCCGTATAGTCTCCAGTTCTCAGAAGATATAATCGTCTCCATCTTAAAAGCCTCCTCTGTCCATGTTGACTTCATGCTGGATTATGTGGGATTGACCACTTGAAGAGACAATCAGATCATCTGAAAGTCCTGCTTCATTATAAAAGCTGCTCTCTCGTGAGGGGACACAGGGGATGCAGCTTAACCTTTCAAGGAGGATCGTAATGGAGAGCGGCGGCAAAATGAAGTGATTATTACCATTGCTGGACTAATTCTACGACTTGGGAGAAAGGAAAGCAGGGTGAGACTGCCGGGGAAAGAGTCTGAAACCACTCAAACTAATTAGGCATCATTTCTCCCTAGAGGTCAAGTCAGCCGTTTCCTGGCGCCCTGCAGTCTTCCGGCTACTTTTTATTTTCACCGACGATGCGAGCAAAAGCAGCAGAAAATTAGCTTTCCTTTCTAATTTTGGAAAACTGGGTTTGTCAGATTCTGCATGTAAATATTTGCATCTTCAGCCTGTGAGGAAGGTTTTTGCTCCTTAACTACAGAACTGCTTTCAGGCATATATGTATATATTTTCCTGAAGTTTTCTGGAGGGACTGTGTGTTAGAACATTAACATCCAAGCCAGTTGCTCCAGACAGTAAAATGTGCACGACATGGAAAATTCACAGCAAGCGGGGGGGCGTGTTGATGATGTTTTTAGAACACAACCACTGGGAAACTGGAAGAATATACTTAGAACTCAGGGTGAAAAAGCGGAGCCATACACGTAGAAGACACAGATGTCAAGTTGGAGAGAAAATGAGATTCAAGAGCTTCTGCATCAGTAAGGACGCTGACGCTGATGTCAATGTTCTGTAAACAAAAACACTGCCTCCTGCATCCTTGACGCCACACCTCAGCACTTCTGTTATTTTCCTGTTGTCTTCTCCTGCTGCATTCTTCATATTTTAAATACAAACTTTGCCAATTTTGAGCACATTTTTAAGAGTTCATGTCTTAAAATGATGAATTAGATCTTTTCGTTTCCACACTGACTCAGGTGTTTGGGTGGAAATAATCACCCAGAGCACCCTTCGTCACGCCAGGCTGTGTGCCGTCAAATGGCTTGATCTGTGACATTTAGAATTTTGTCCCAAAAACAACAGAAAGCAACAAAACATGTGAGTAAAAATATGTTATTGGTTGTCTATCATTGTTTTTCTTTTGATCATAGGAAAGTTTTAGCAAGAAGCTGGCTCCCTGCCGAACACAAATTTCATTAGAACCCGACATAAGGGACTCTGATAACTCTGATAACTCTCTGGCCTCCAAGAAAAGAAGACGGGCAAAAATATTTCAAAGCAAATCCATCGCGCCCTCCACCTCCTCCTCACCTGAGCTCGACACTTTTTCTCATTTTCATTCATCTTGAGCTCCGACCATCATCGACGTGTGAAACCTTCACAACATGAAAGGCTTCCTTTCTGCTCTCCGAGTCGACTGACACATACAACTGGATTTCCAGGGAAGGTTTTTTGCGGAGCTTGGTCATGTTGCACCATTATTTATCACCCCCTCCCCCCGGTCCAGGACTCTGGGGACTGTGTGGACACGTACCACTGACCAATCTGCTCCAAATCTCAAATAAAGGAACAAAAAGGTTACGACCAATATATTACCTTCTCTAAGCACAATTAGCCCAATTATACTCCTGCTGGATCAAAGACAAATATTCATTAAAGGTTAACGCATCAATATTTAGTCTCAATCCTTGTCGTTAAATCCGTTCAGTCGGCAGCACTTAAATCCCGGGACAGATTTAATCTTTTGGCTGGCTGCCGTAAAGGTCTTGCTTTCCTCAATCCCTCCTATTTGTGCTCAGGTAACAGGCATTAGCTCTCAAAGTCTGTTTGCTGAGCTGAGCAGCATGGATGACAGATGTAGCTTCATTCAATTAATCATCCCTGACATTTAGAGAGATGCACCTCTGCTCCACCTCCCACCTCCTCTGCCAGTCCTGCATACTGTATACACAACTCACACACACATTGCATTTCTTATAGTTCTGATGGTTAGGTTTATTTACCTTATTTACCTTTTTATTCCACATTAAAGCGCATGTGCGTGTGTGCGTGCCTGTCTGTAATTAGTATGTAACAGAATTATTACCTCCTGGTAGAGACTGATGCTGTGGTTTCATCCCTGGTTGATTTTCTTGCATTTGCTTGTGCAAAAAAAACAAAAAAACCCTTGCCGCCCGTCTGAAGTCTTCATTCGTTATGTGCTGATATTTCCCTGTTTCTTCTTCCATTTTCATTTATGAGTCACACATTAAATTTCTCCTCTGCACTTACTCACAAGTGAGGAGACGCTCCTGCTTAATGAACGTCTCTTCCATTTTTATTAAATGAGCCCCGTCAATCAGAGGATCCTCTTGTGATGAAAATTGTCAAGAAGAATTGAGAAGAGACGTGTAGGCAATACACCCGCCACCTAATTCCATCTCTACTGGAACATTTATTTTCCATCAAACTATGCGATATAGTAGAAGACATCGTCTCTGCTCATCTCATCTCATTTTCCACATCAGGACAGAAAATATACAAAGAGTATTTCCATTTATCAAAAAGTGCAGAACTTTCTTTTTCATATATGCATCTCAAGGCTCACTGAGTTTCCCTCTTATTCCACATCCACCGCTTTATTTTGCACTTTGAACACAGTTTGCTCACCGTGCATGTCTACGCGCTGGAGACGTATTCCCTGCATTTTCCCTGTTTGTGCAATCTTTGTTATGTTTTCTTTTCTCCAAAAATAGCCAATAGAAAAACTGTGCAGACGTCAACTGCAGTTATAGCTGAATCTTAAAAAATGCATCATTACTCCAATAAACAAAATGGGGTTTCCTTGCTACGGCTCTGCCACTGTGTTCTAGCATTTATCATCATCTTGTGTTAGTCACTTGTGTTTGTTAATGATGAGGATTGTTCAAAAACTGAAAATATATATTTGGCATTTTTAACAAAATAATGTCTCTTAATGAAAAGCCATGTTTAGGGGACTGATATTTATAAGTATTTGTAATTTGGTGCAGCTGGGGACTGTAGGCTCTTTGCATTTTGAGTGCCACATTGTTTAAATATAAGAATTTACAAATCCAGACTGTCTCTGTCCTGCCTCAGCGTGTGATACTTTCTTTTCCTGTGATATTGAAAATATCCCCTGCCTCTTAAACTCTGCGATCCCCCTTGCGTGCAGCCGTAATGTCACATCATCCTCCATTTATTTCAAAGTGATTCACTTCATCTCCTTAAACCATGGGGGGAGCAGCATTGTTCTGGTTTGTGTCATGGAAAAGGGCCGGGCTCCATTACACCACCAGCTGATTTTAGATTAAAGATCTTGCGCTAGATCACAGCCGGCCTTGTGACAGAGCCCCAGCTTGGTCCCCTGTACGAGTTAGCTTGCCAGTGAGTGCTATCTATATTTAACCGCTTCAATTAGTTCAGTGCCTTGTTGGACTTCAGCTGACCTTACTATATTATATGGGGCACACAGGGACGCATGGTTTTAATAACCCAGCATGCTCATATCTTTGTTTCAATAAATTGTTCTATTTGGACATGTTTATAAAGATGGACGACGGGTCTCCACTTCTTCCAACTATCCAGAAATGAAGCCAAAATATCCTGGATACTTACGCTGTGTGGGGATTGGAGCTGAGTTATTGCGCTCCCACCGGGACACAAGCTCGACCAATCATGACATTTTCGTTTTTCTGGGGACTATACAATAGTCTCTTTAAATTTAAAGTCGGACAAGTGCCGGTGTCAATCTCCCCCTGACGCTTCCAGCAAGAACACTGAATACCTTCTGTAAGTCAACCTCTATCTAAACTCTGAGCCTGGCTGGGTTCAATATCACAGGTCTCTTAGGACTCCAGCTTTTTTAGTTGTAAAGAGAAGATAACATGGTTTCCCGACTCACAGGCTGTACTCCAGGTATTTATTTATAACTGCTGTTCTGAGGGGAATCTCTACAAATGATGAATCCATCAGCTGTCACCTCCTGTGGAAAAAACCCTCAGCCTGCAGCTTCTCATCCTCCCCGTTCGCTTTGCATTTCAATGACTGGGTGTCACTGCACAAGAAGAACTCAGCCTGACAGGAAATTACACGGAAGTTTTTTTTTTTTTGCTTACTTGTGTCATTTACCTTCCAGGGACCTGACCCAGCTTAGCCCCCTGACACCGAGCTGGACCAGAGGCGTGCTTGACAGGTCTCTAAATCAGCCGGGGGGCCGCCATGTTCCCACGGGGACACTGTTAACAAAAGCAAGCAGGGGTGACATGAAACGCACTCTGATAGTCACACACCTCTATTCTCGATAGCAGCAAAGACCGAACGGGTGTTTTGGCACAATCAGATGCACACACATGTACACGAAGCAGAGGATAAACAGAAACTGAATCTGAAGATGAACTGCCGTGCTACTACATGTGAGGTCACAGCTAAATGTGACCTCTCCTGTAATTCTCCGACATGAACCCTCACCCTGTGCATATTAACACTGCCGGCTTGACAGCACAGTGCGGTAGAGAGAGGAGGTTGAGAGAGCACGAGAAATGCAGCGGTAATACTTCACACATAAAGCTTTTCTGTTCTGCAGACCCCTGAACTAACGAGGTTCAGTTTGTGCAACGCTTACAATGATAATCCCAAGAAAAGATAAATGCAACTTCAACATTTGTGCTTGTTTGCAGTTTAGTATAGTGTTGAACTCTTTCTCCCTCATGCACAGGGAAGGGATGGGAAACTGATTGTAGGATTTTGTATCTCACCGTGTAAAACTGTGATTGTGTTTTTAAGGGATGCAGCAGAGTTTTGTCCGCCTGTGTGAAATCCCCTGTTTGCCACTAAGGTTTTTACCCACATGACAGATGCTCTGCCTCCCTCTCTCATACATCATCACACCATTCTGAGGCTGAGTAAACTAACTCATATCATTTCTTCTCATCTAATCGTGTGATATGTCGTTTAAAAATCTCCATGGATTCAATGATCGACCTTCATAAAATTAAAAAGGAATTTCTCCAGCTTTGCAGTTTGTGCTGTAAGTCCCCCAAAAAACTGAATTTGGCAAATAAAATTAGGATACTAGGTCTCGGACTTTATTGGGACTCTTACATATTTGATGACTCTGATGTTGAAAAGGCTTCAGCCCACTTTTGTGTCCCTGCTTCCAGCTTTTTAGCTGCCTCAATTTGAAGTACTGGTGCTTTAAAGAGGATCTGTGCTCATGTGAGTTATTTTCAGTAATATGGCGACGCTTGTGTGCAGCTCCACCAACCGCCTGAAGTAAGGAAATGGTGAAGCTCTTTTTGGATTAGCATGGTTCAGATCTGATGGCCCTTACAAAATGTTACACTCTCGCAGCGTGACTCATCCTTTGGCTGAAGCGAGCAGCCGGCTTGGTGGTGTGGCGATCACGTACAGAAATTACACACAATACTCGGCTGATATTAATCCCCCTGTTAGCTTCATCTTTGAACTCGTGTCTGATGACAGACCGGCCTCCGCTGCAGACGCTAGAATTCTTCAAGTGATGACTGGGGGTCACTAGTGGCAACTGGAAAGCGAAATACACATACCATGCAATCAGCACGTGGTCGCCCACGGCTCTGTATCTGCTTTAAGCTGTGCAGTTTATTTTAATATTCACATATCTTGATTTTAACAACGCGCTGTGCAGTGAATAAGCCTGTGATTTGGTGAGTTAAGGGTCTTTTTGATGTGTAAAAATGTTCCCGATGGCATGACCCCGCTATTTAATTACAAGAAAAAATTACAGCAGCTCAGTTCCGTGGTTTGAGGATAATACTTTAATCTACCAGAGCTAGTATTTGTAGCAGATGCACCCAATACCTGATCAAATATAGTTTAGACCATAAATTATTCAGTCAAATGTGGGATGAAAAAAAAAGAAAGAAAGAAATTAGGACGTCATGTAAGCTGTCATTAAAATGAATGACTGTAATACTTTTCATGTACATATTAAATGTCGCCTCAGGGCATTTCAAAGCCAGCTATAGATAAGTGGCATGAACTGTCACACACTTCTGGGCTGGGGGGGATAGACCGCTAAATGTGTGACAGTATGTTGCTTTACTGTGCGAGCACATACCGAGGAGTTGAGGTGGGAGTGGGGACATTAAAGCAGCGGAAACGACTGACACCCCACCCTCACTCGCCACCAGCTGACCACGAGTTCTCAGGTTGCTCAAGCATGAAACAGCCCCCCCCCCGTCTCTCACATGCTCATTTGGGGAATAATGTAAAGTACATGTACATGATGTCAGAAAGGTTAGGCTTTAGTGCAAGGCAAGTTCACGGAGTACAGAGTGTTTGTTTTTTGACAGACTTTAATGTCGATCTAATGAGCATTGATTTATTCTCATCCTGTTCTCTGAGCTGACATTGATCCATATGTTCCTCCGACGCTCTGTCACCCGCCTTAGTTATCCCGTCCTCTCAAAACACGAGTGCAGCGTCTTTTCTATACAGACAAGTTCGGCTGTTTAACCTCAGCCCCATCGACGCCACAAGTCTTTAATACGCCGCGCTCCTGACCCAGCATTTGCCTCGGAGTAAAGGATGTGGAGTTGTGGTCGTTGATGTGGGCTGATGACCCACCAGTGGAGGTCACTGATGGGAGTCATATTACAGATTCCACCCCCCCACCAATACAACATTAGCAAGCGCATGAGGCATCATTTATTCTCCTTCGTTCCTTCCTCTCCTCCCTGAGCGAATACTACATCCACAATTACATCACAGCGTTATTACAGGGATTGATGCCCAGCTATTATTAAGCGATACCTCTCTTTGTGCAGTCCAGTGCGTTGAGATGAGGGGTTGTGATAGGGATGCAGAGGTTGGCCGACCACAAAAGAGTAGTTACGCAGTCCATTTCCCTCCTGTGCTAATTAGCATGTCAACTGTAAAGACGCCTCCAATGAGCCGTTCAGGGCGAAATAGAGGAGACGAGAGGAACAAGGGAAGAGCCAGTCAAGGAAGCTTTTCCGTGCCATCAAACCGCCACTAATACACGACCTTTACACCAGTCCAAAGGGGGAAGATTGCATTTATCAAGAGCTTTTGCAGTGGTGGGGGGATTGTCAAATTGCTGTCAGGCCTCAGTAGTTTGTGGTCTGAGTGGAGACTGTCAATTAGATTTCACCAGTCTCAAGTGCTGACTGAAGGTCATTGCTTCGGGGAGCCCTCCCTGAAAAGTTTCATATCCTCACAGAGTCAGAGATGCACACACACACACACACACACACACACACACATACACACACACACACACACAATACCATCTAATTCTCACCCCGTCTTCCCACTCGAGCCATCTTTGAATGAATGAAAAGAAGCAATATGATCCTGCAGCAGATGAAGGGTATGAAGGGAGATAGCTCCTGCAACAACCACACAGAGCGCAGATCAGGACTTCACCATGTGGCTGAGGAATGTCAGTTGAGGCACCGTATTAAAAGTTAGAAGTGAAGAAAAATAAGATGAATTATTTAAGAAACTCATTTTTGTTTATACCACAGCTGCCAAGGCTTTGTCTTTCATCATTTCTTTCTTTTTACCCCTCAGTTGTGTCTAAATTAACCACATTTTTTATATATATATATATATATAATGATGGATGAGTTTTCTGGCCTTTAGACAAGATTCAGGAATCGTGGCTGTCATTCCAAAGAAGAAATCGCCCCCCTTCCCTGTTTGCCTCCGGATGAGGCGCAGATGCAGACGGAGAGAAACACAGCACCTTCACGAATACAGATTGGCTGCATTGGTTAAAGTGAGGTCTTTTTCTCTCAGAGTTTATTGTCACCAAAATGAAACACACAGAATTCACAGAATACAGTGAATTGTATGCTTCCTTGTGACATTGAGAGAAGAGGGGAAAGGTATAGGACGAGGCTGAGCCCTTATTACAGCAGGTCTGCAATATTCCTAAAGCTTTCTCTGCCGTCATACAGCGTGAATGATAGCATGAATTACAGGATGTACCGCAACATACTAGAGTAAAAATTTGTAGGAAAAGAAATACTCCCCCACAGCATGAAAAGACACAGAAATGGGCACATTGGGGGGGAAAGGGACCGGGAATGGCAAAAGCCTTAGTTATGCATCATGAAGCTATTATCACTTCACAGCAAAGGATGTAATAACTTTAGAAAACCTCTCCCCCTGCAGTATCTTCTCCCCTCTTTAAAGGTTTGATGAGTAATTTATGAAGAGAGCAAGATTGTGCAGGGAAATTCATGTTTTCCTAGTGGTCTAACATGCAGAGTGACTATTGATTATATGTCTTTCAATCTGAATACCCTCTTTTCTCGCTCGGCATCCACCTGGTGCTGAAGTTTCCACTTAAGCGGATGTGCATATTTTGTGTCTTCATCTTCCCTCCGTTGCTCCAGGGATGCATAATGCCTCGCGTTGCATAACAAGAGTGTTTCCATTCACAGTAGCGCTGCTCCCGGAATAAACATATGCTTAGATGTTTCACAATTTTACTCCTATTCATTTATCAAAAATTTGTTCCACTCCTCTGCAAATCATCTCAAAGCAGTGAATAGACTCGGCGTGTTTGCGCACAGCTACAGACTTCACCCCCCGTGTTTGATATTGGGTTCCAGCCATGGAACCCAATGGCAAATGAAGCTCCTCAAATTCATTAGGAGTCTGAGGGAGCCTTCATCACATTGTGGTAAAATGCTGTCGTCCATGTGCTTGCACCAGTGTCCCTAATGGATGCCGTGTTCCTCAGTGAGCGGCGCAGGGCTCAGACCATCCCTGCAGCAAGGCCAGGCGCCCACTCTGTGATTTTTCCAGGTAAAATGAGATGATAAATCACCACACACACACACACACACACACACACACACACACACACAAATCCATGCACACACACCACATGCACACTTAGCATCACTGTTCTCCCTGAACCTGAATCTTATGCACAAAACAAACCGACCCTGTAGATACAACATTAACAATGCACTTGTGAAGCCCAAGTGCTCATTTCCAGGGAGAAATCCTGAGGCTGCTTTTCACCTCATTTTAGGCCAGCAATTGTTAGACGCTTGAAATTCATTTGTAACAACATGTTTTGTTCTCCTGGCAAGCTCAAACGTAGCCCAAGGTCACCTCATTTCACCCCTGCAAAGTCCCTGCGCCCATTAGGAAAGCTACATTTTACTGCAATTGTTGATGTTGTTAACAGAGGAGCGTGGGTGTGTTATAGCATATGGACAGCTATGCTGGGGAAATCGCAGTAACAGATGCCCCAATACGCCACCATTTAGCTGTTGACTTGCATGGAGACATTGAGTCTTGGGCTCGTTTTGATACTGCCAGGCGTGAAACGAGCAGAGGAATGTGCTGAGTGCAACACTCCAGGTGTCTCTTGTACTTACTGCACACTATAGCTGCCATTTCGTGCGTTAGGGATTTCCCATTGCCTTGAACCCTTTTGTTCCAGGTGCTGTATGAGGAACAGGTCGACCATCCAATCTTTCTAATACACAAGTCCCTGGCCATGCTACCTCTGCTGAGCCAGCATACTCATTAAGCCCTGCAACTATAGTCAGACTCAATGGGAGATTGTCCAACCGTCTGCCTGCCTCCGAGGACTTTCAGCATGGCTGCACTCGCAGAACAGAGTGAGATATTTATACCAGCCAAATGTGTGTGTGCCTCCACGGGCGATCCAGTTTATGTGTAGAAAAACATGCACTCGTAAAAAAGCCACTGCCTCCACATAAATAGATATTTATTTTTCTAAACACGTCCACTTTTTATTGTACGCGCGTGCCTCATAAGAGATCTTCACAAGCACCGTTGATGTCAACAGCAAGTGGCAGGATTCACATTTAATTAGCGTGTGAGAAACAACTCCCTTTGTTATCAGCTCCGGTTATGTATTTATATCTCATTGTTCTCATCAGAACATCACTGAGATGCGTGTAGTCCTTCATGTTTTTTGAGGACTGAGCTCGCCGGGTTTCTAAGCATCGGTGCTGAGCTGACTAGGAAAAGAAACAGGGCAGCTGTCGTCCCTGCGGCAGCGTCACGTCGGTAACATGAGGAAGTAAAGCAGCTTTTCTCTCCTGTGGTAGTGTTTGTCTGTATTTGGACCGGGGCTTTGGTCTCTGGCTCTATGCTTTGTACTCTGCGCTTGGCTTCCAGGCCCCATTTCCCTGTGCACCTCTCCCTCCATCCATGCTCTCTCTCTCTGACTGACTGTGGCAAGCGGTGCTGCCTCGCTTTTCGGCTCCGATCGTGGGATGACTTTCCACTTCCTTGTGCTCTCATACTTGCTCTCAATGCATAATTGAAGTGCCTCTGGGTTCTTGGGCTGATTGAAGAGTCTTCTTGAGATGGTGGAGATCTAATGGCAAAATTAGTCAAGGGTGTCTAATCGTAATGTTTTTTCTCCGCCATTGTCCTGACCACCGTTCTTTTTGTGTCTCGTCCCCTGAGGGTAGAGAAGCTGTTGTCAGGTGTAAAAGAGTGTTGATGTGTCGGCGCTGACAGCAGGGGGGGCTCTGGATGGGAAGAGAAAGGCTTGTTTAGTTTTTATCCCTCCAGGCGTGATTGATTTTGAGTCACTTTGTGGTGAAAAGGCCAATCCGCTCATCTTGGGAGTGTGAGACAGTGGGGAGGGAGACCTGTAGACCCTGCTTCACTGACAGGTGCATCGGTGAAGACCCCTAAATGGGATATTCTACACCCCTACTTCAAAATCCCTGTTCAACATGTGTTAACGTCAGATTACAAGATGGGAGATCCTAAATGACTGTATGTTTCACATACATTTATTTATTCCATCACAACAATATCAACATTGACATTTGTCTCCCACTCAAACAATCCCATGTTTATTCCCTCCACCAAGGCGGCTAAGTTTTCACTATTTGTCTGGTATTTAGCAGCATTACATGAATAGTACAGATGAAACTTGGTGGAAGTGATGTAGTCTGGGTGACACCGAACATCTTGTTACATTTTGGTGTAGATGTGGATCTTTTAATTTTTCACTTTCATTTCCGTTGATTTCTCAGAGAATAATTCATGAATCTTGATGAAAATAAAATTTCAGGGGGCTAATATTTATGATTATGTGTAATTTTTGTGCAGCTCCAAATAGAATTCCAGATCTAGTGAACTTAAATGTTGTTTCATATGGGGGACTGTTGGGCCCTGGCAGAGGTATGGGCTCTAACTGAGTTCTAGTTTGCATATAGAGCGGTGGTCACTGCAGACGTCACGTGCAGAAGCATTCTAATGACACCTGTGATCGATTCACCGGAGAGTTTAAAACCTGGTCTGAGCGAAGGCTAAAGTGCTTAACTAAGGCATCCAACTAGAACCACCACAGAATTGCACCATTCTGGACGCTTGACAAAGCCTGTGATGGATTGTGGGAACTCTCCGTCTGTGGAAACACATCAGCACAAAACTAAAGAGACGTCTTTGTGTGTCACGTGTTTCAAGAACTAAGACACCAAATGAATGTTCGTATGTTCATAGAAAGCTGCGTACTGTGTAATCAGCAGTAAGTATGATTTCCTAAGTAATCTTCAGCATTGTGAGAGTCTGTCAGGACTCCACAGGGCGAATGAAACTTTAACTAGGCAGATATAGCTTTTTAATCTTACGCTCCACATCTGTCTCGGCCCTTTGAATTCATGCAGTGTTTATTCTGAGCCTGAAAGCCCTGTTTCCCTCAGCCAGCAAAGCAGTCCCTGTGAATAATTTACATGTTATACAACTCGTATTGGTAGTACGCTAACCACTGGGGACCGACTGGGATGGCCCTCGGAAGCCAGGTGGGTGGGGTGGGGTGGGGGTTGTTACTGGAAAGCTGTATGTTTCCTACAGTTTAGCATGTCTACATCTGCAGGGTAAATATTGTGTAAGGAGTTGTGGTTAAACTCATGGGCCTCATAATGGAACGGTTAGGGAGTCATTTTCTACCATAAGTGCCCATGCTCCTCTGAGAAATGTCTCTGTTTCTAATCATTAATGCATTTTTGAAGTAGCTGCGATGCCGTAAGAATCAGTTTCATCTGAATATTTTGAAAAAGATTCTAACTATCGCTGGTATCCCACTTAAAACTCGTGTTTTACCACATTTTTAGCCTGAAAAATGTCTCCGGAAAAAATCTAGCCCACATCTAGGTGAAGAAAAGTGTCAAAGCGCCCACAGAGATTTCTCACACCACAATTGCAGCATTATGGTAAATCTGCTCCATTTATATGCAGCTCTCTCAACAGCCACTCCAATCGCTTGACTCTATCAGTCACATTCACACAGTGCCTGTATATATAGTCCTTCCCTTTCACACATCCTAGGGACAGAGGCAATTTTGGGGGTCAGCATTTTTACCCAATGGCGTCCGAGATCGACCCACCAACGTTCTGATTACTGGATGACCCGCTCTAACCCCACAGCCTCTCCTTTCTTTCGCCTTGTCCACTCCAATGCAGATATTTGTGCATGCCCACTTTTGTTTTGTGTAATGAGCATGTGCCAGAAACAACCACAACAATGGCAGTTTTATACCGATTTCTCTATGTTGGGTTAGCACTGCCAGGTCTTATACAAGTTTACAGTTAAATTTAGCATCACATTAGCAGCATTCACAGACTTCTCTGGTACTTGACGGATCAGCCCATCGTGCTCATTTAAGAGTTTGCAGTCATTTTGCAAGGACGATGAAAAAAAAAACCTGCAGCACTGCAGATGAGGCTTTTGTCATCCATCCAGATGCTAAGTACTATTTACTTATGTCTCTTCATTAAAGAATTGTTTGTACTTCATTCCAACGGGCTCATTAATTATGAAAAAATGTAAATAATGCACTGTTGCTGTTGTTTGCTCAGAGTGGCCACCATGGATGATAAGAACTGAAAGTGCTCATTTTTCCTTCTCTGACAGATGCACACAAACAGCCTCTCAAGAGAGTCTACTTTTAAAATGACTCTTTTCTCTTTCATAGCATGCTTCAAAGAAGACCTTTTCCACTCACCGGGTGGAAAATACAAATATTCTGTCTTTACTTTTAGGCATTTCCACTCTTATTTGATGTTTACAGTCTCTTTATCATGTTTGTTGTGTTGCGATTGCGCCTGCTTCTCACAGTTTGGCAGGCCGTTTAGTATTTATATGGTAACATGAATCACAGGCTTGTGGGATCACATGGCAAGAAATGAAAAATCTTCTTTTATCCGAGGTGAATATCCTCTGTCTTCATTTTCAGTGCAAAATCAATGCTGGCTAAGGCAGAAATACTTTGTGTGCTGCAAGAAAAAAAGAGCATTTTTTTCTGCCTATAAGAAGAAAGATGGAGTTGCTGTGAAGGGCAGAGGCGATTGTATAATGATAACGTAACTCCAACCTCAAGCTGCCATCTTCTCCAGTCTTATGGTTTATTGTGCTGCAGTGGTAGAGATGCTGTCTAATTACTTAAACAAAAGGTTAGTCTCAAGTATGGTACAACAGATGTCCATGAAAGATTATTATTTGTAAAAGGTGGCTCTTTGTTGACCAATCATTTACTCTGCAAAGCCCTGAGTAAAGTGAGGAGGCTCCAACACGTACTCTCAATGCACACATCACACTCGCGCACGTACTCTCACTTAAGCTGTTGCTTTAAAACATCCACCAAACATCCAGCCTGTTTTCTCCATAGGGGCGGTACTTGAGAGCACAAAAACGTGCGAATGTGCACATGTGAGAATACAACAGGACAATGTCCTGAATATTCACAGAGAGTGGTCGTGTTGATGATGTTTATCACAGGCGATGGACACAAAACTCGAAGAAAACAAATATCTGATGAAGAAGAGGCGTCAAACACGTAGAAGACACAGATGAAGATGTCAAATAGAAAAGATGTCTTTACAACCAGATCACCTGATTGTTCCAAACATTTTCCTGAACGTGTTTGACCCAGACAACGTCCTGCTGTGTCTTTCATATGTGAAAGTTCATGTATACACACTCACACACACACAGTCGCTGGAGCATTGAGCCCTCGTGATGAGCTCAGACACAGAGCGCAGAAGTCATTTGACCGAGGCTGTCTTTCTTTACGACAGGTCGTGACCCCTCTGACTGTGAAAAGGTCAAAGTCCTTCATCGTCCACACACACCACTGTCGCACCCTTTCTTTCTCTTTGGGGCATGTTTGAATCTGGCTCCGGTGTCAGGTGTCACTGAGACAGTTACTGCAGCAAATGATGATTCTCTGAGTGGGGCCACTCACTCGGATGAAGGGTCACTCTTTATTTTCTTCTTCTTCTTCTTCTTCTCCAAGTTCAATCTCTCTCAGTCTCGCACTCATCTCACGTGCGTGTCCAATCTTTCTGGCTCTTATATTTTCTATCTCTCTTTCTCACACCTCTATGGTTAACCTCCCTCACCTCTCCTTCCTGTCGGGAGGGAGAATTCACAGTTGCTTCACAGTATTATTGCAATTATTTTCACCCTGATATTGTTACAGGGCCCAGTGGCGTCTCATGTCATCCACTTTCCTCCACCAGAAAGTTAATGTCATCCTCTCCTCTCCTCTCCTTGCCTGTACTGTCCTGTCCTGTCCTATCCTCTCCTCTCCTTTCTTTTTCTCTCCTCTCCTTTCCTTTCCTTTCCTCTCCTCTGTTCTTCCTTCTTCTACTTTCCTCTCCTCACCTCACCATCGAGCTCCTTTTGTCTCTTCTTTTCATGAATGACATTTAGACACCGGACAACATTCTACCTTTTTCCATGGAATCGCTCTCAAAATATTACCCAACGTGTATGAAAAGGTCACATGTTCTCTCGGCACGCTCTCGCTCGTTTTTCATTGATTTAATAACAAATCTTTTTATCAAGCACAATTACTCTCACCCAGTTCCCCCCCTCCCCTCCCCTCCTGTCAGAAGTGCTCTTAACTTTCTGAACTCAATTCAGAGTTAAGAGCAGTGGGCTTTGTATTCCAATACTGCAAAGAATTTTTCATCATCGAGGCTGCGAGATACGCCGCTATCAGCCTCAAATATGAAAGAAACCTTCGAAGTGGCAAATAGCAGGGAAAGCGTCATCTGCATTGCATGAATGCATAGGAACCAGACGAGATGGAAAGGCAACACGACAGAACACCCTTATAGTGTTTTACAGCAAATAAATCGGAAATGCTTATTTAAAAATCTGGACTGCTGAGGCTTGTTAACACTGAAATAGTCGTGCTCCTGCCAAGCTGTTGTTTGTCACCCTCAGCTGCCCGGTGCCCTGCAGAGTCACAGACGGGGATCCAGAGGATAGTGGAAGTAGAGTTATAGCCCGGAGCGTCACTGCTGGATGTTGTTTCTGTGATCCCAGATAATTGGTGTAGAACCACACTGGGTCAGGTGCCATAGATGGAGACGCCACCAATGGTCTAATGTAAACAGTGGCTAGGTTATTATGGAGGGGCAGAACAGTGGAGATGAGTTATCGCAGTTTGAATCCGAGCTTCACTGAGGACTTTTCTTCGTTAATCGCTGTCAGCCCTACTATGCGCTGCAGAATTTCCCCCACGACCCTCAAAGGATAAGTGTTATAGATGATGGATGGATGGATTTGTATAGCCAATAATTTTTGAAGTGTGTGCACTGCTCTTTGATCAGAAACGTCATTGCGTCAGTCGATGTATTAACTTGCATCACATCATTTAGACCACAACTGCACCAAAGCATGATCGCATCAACTGTTATTTTCATATTTTATTCCCCCAACAAAATATAATCAACAGTCAATTCATCCCTCCATATCAAATCTTGATCATAACCCTGCAGCCTCCACCACTCTGATACAATTTAATAATCATTTGAGCCAGACTGATGGATCTCTCTTTCACAGACATAGTTATGTTTTATTTTATTCTACGGAATAAACAATGCAGAAAAGATTGATGTGTACAGTTTACGTGAAAACTATTTGGTTATTTTCCCTAATTCTGCTTCTAAACAATTGATTGTGTTTGTGTGTTCTTTTTATTTAGTTATTTATAATTAAGTTAAATCATTTCACTGTCTAATATCAAGCCTCAATAACTTTTCCTTTTTTCATTGCCAAGTTATTTTAAACACAAAAAACTGCTGATATATATCGGTATCAAAAATTGTTCAGCCCCCAGAAATCCACATAAGTGGTGCTCTGATAACAATGTCTGCCTGAATAGTAATCCTTCTCCGTGACTGTTTACAAACCTCCTCAGTGTTTGGGGATTCCTTGATCCCTCCCTGCAGATGGGATATCAAAACATGACCGTCTCACAATCTAAAGCAGATAAGGAGCTCAGCAGCGGGGGGACGTGGGGTCAAGCTCAGTCGCACACGCCAAGGTCAGATAAAGCAACGAGATCAGAGCTTACCCCAGAGGTATTTCCTGTGGCACAGACACAGAGGCCTGATGACGGTGCGTTGGTATTGTTGTAGCAGCTGTAGCAGTAGCAGTAGTAGTAGTAGTAGTAGTAGTGACGGTAATGCAGGGCAGAGATTAGACCACGCTCCAGCAGATTGAGTGGGGGCTGGGTGGATTCACAGTCACTAAAGAAAGAGCGACACACTTGGACGAGCCGTCTTCACTGGGCATTAAACATAATGAAGTGAAGACACCGCATCGTTCCCCATCGTTCCCCATCCCTCCCCACCTGGACTCCTAAACCCCTTGTTGGTCCCTGTTGCCAACTATAAATCTATCTAGGCGTCTTAATTTCACTAGTCCTCCCCCTGCGTTCTTTAACTCTTCCTCACGCTCTATATAATCCGGCCTTCTGAGGAGAGTCAGCTGTGATTCTGAATATTAGCCTCTTTGCATGACCTTTACCAGCGTTTTCAATTGACACTTTCATTCCCCCTGTTTTGAATCAGGGAAGCATAAAGGGCCAACAAATATGGTGGCTTCTGAATTATTTAAACGACAGATGATTGAAAATCTTTCGAGCACCACTGCACCTCTCTCTCTCTCTCTCTCTCTCTTTGGAGTGACCTTATAGACTCATTCTTTGGGAGAAACTCAACGTGACTTCACTTCATCCAAATGTTACCAAACAAGGGACTGAAGCTCACCGTTGACCTTGACAGGATTGCTAAAGACTTTGTTAGACTCATAGACCGGATGTAAAAATGGACGTAGACTCAAGGGTCTGGAAAGTGACGCCAATGCGGAAGTACCTGAAACCTGTATTCTCTCAAATGACCAGCAGAGGGCAAGCATTTCTAAAGAAGTCTATGAGAACATGACGCTAATTTCATTTTCTTAGTTTCAAGTCATCTTAAATACAACATGATGTTCACTTAGTAAGTTACATTTATTTAGAGTAAAATAGATGAATACAATGTAATGGGGTGTGATTGACAGCTTGGTATTTCCAATCAGAACTAGAAACAGAGATACTTTAATGATCCAGGGAGGATTTTTGTTAGTCACTCCGGCCAAGAATGAAAAATATACATACCAAAACAATTACATGAAATAAAAATAAGTTAAAAATAGTTACATTTGAATACAATATAAAAGTAAGCTTAATAAGAATATGTAAAAATACAGTATTCACTATAATACATATATGCAGCAGAAGATAACTTATTATAATGTGGAATGTGTTCACAATGAAAAAAAACCAACATGGCACCAGCCACGATGCCAAACTGGGCTTCAAAATGCTTGATTCACTGACGTCACACTAGGTTGCCATCTCAGTCTTCTTGCATGGGTCCTGGAATCTGGTCACTCTCAATCACCGGAGTCATTTGCACACACTCCCAATTCTTTTCACTCCTTGTCCTCACATTTAATTGCATCCAGTCATGTCTGAGTCCTCAGGAGAGCACGTGTTTCATTTATGGGCCTGGGTGTGCTGCTGCTGCACTGAGGCACTCTCATCTGTGGAGTTCATCCCACTCGAGGTCTAACCTCGCCGCTCAAAGGTCACAGGTTAATGAGAGTGAGATCGCACTCATCTGACACTTTAGAGGGGGGTTGCTTGTGTATCCACAGGTCTCACCGGACCCATTAGACCTGTGGCGTCTCTCTCACCAGCGCATGAGGCTCGCATTTGAAACCAAGAAAGTTCCCTTTGCACATCATCACCTGACATCACAAGAGCTTCTCTTCAGCTTCTCTTCAGTGCTGTGTGGACTTTAAATGTACTTTAAGTCACTTTGTTTAAGATAGACGTGCTGAAAGTGAAGCACATTTGCAGGCTAATAATCACTTATGTTATTTATCAGTTAAAACCCTTTTCATTACGAGGAAATTGCTGATGTGTGTGTGGTCGGTTTATTATTTTCCTTTGTTGAGATTTATCCATAATAGCTTCCAGGTGATGACTGTTGTTGTATATTGTTTATGAATGTAAGCCTGGTTGTGTGTTTGCTTGCTTGCACAGCAGTGTTATAGTACATTATTTCTGACTGGCATGAAATTGTTCCAGAGCAGCAGCAGTGCGAAGATGAGCAACAAACAAGGGAGCGGTGTGAGTAGATAGGAAGAAAGGGCAGCGGTGTAAAGATTTACCACTGTGCCTTTCCATATTTTACCTCATTTGGGGTTTTATTTTAATGGCAAGATTGCCATTGGTATTTCATTCTATTAGGTGCGGCCAAAAATGTCACCACTTTGCTCCAAGCCTATATTTCACCAAGCGGTGGGCATGCGGTATGGCTCTTATCTCTGATAGATGGACCAACACATCAGCGAGCGGGACACTGTCCTCCACCAATCACAGCCGTAAACACTTTATTGCATTATAGTGAGTCCCGCTGCAGAACGCACACACATCAGTGGGGACCTGGCGCGGTGACAGGGAGGAATGAGGGAATTGCTCCCTCTAGGCCAAGATCAAGTCAACTGCAGGTGGTTGTGGAAACTTTTCATTTGAGGAGACCGCAGTAATTACATCTGTTTGTTCTGGGTTTAACGTAATCAGCTCAAAATGTGAAAAAAAAAAAAACACAGCGGCCCAACTCCAATTTTTTGCTCTAATCTCTGGCAGAGCTGTTATTGGCTTATCGTAGTTGTAATTGGTGTAAACCTGCTTGTATTTTTCAGACGTGTTTGGTGATGGATGATTGCGTGGATAATTCCTCAGGCAGCCAGAAGGAAATTGAGCCTGTTGCACTTTGGGATTTGAGTTATTTTCAGGCTAACTTTACTCTGTGGATTAATGCATTGTTCAGGAGGTCTGTCACTACGAGCCAAATCTGCAGGAGGAAAGCAGAAAATGATCATGACTGTCAATAATCTTTGAAGCTGATGTTTAAAAGATGGCAACTTGTCTGCTGTTTGTTTTCTCACCTTGTTCCCTGTCTGTTTTTTTCTTTACCTTGCAGTTATGCGGCTGCGGGCTGCTCGGCGTGGGCATCTGGCTCTCTGTGTCTCAGGGCAGCTTCGCCACCTTCTCACCCTCCTTCCCCTCGCTGTCGGCCGCCAACATGGTCATCGCCATCGGCGCCATTGTCATGGTAACGGGTTTCCTCGGTTGCCTGGGTGCCATCAAGGAGAACAAGTGCCTGCTTCTGAGCGTGAGTTAAATCTGCATACCTACGCATTCTAAATAAGACACACAGAGACAACTGTCAATGCGTCAGTGCACACACTGCTACTCCTCTCTCAAACTTTCTCTCCTCTTTTGGATATTTCTTTTTCTCACATGCCCAGACTTCACTCATGCAAATATTGACGGAGCTGTCTGGTGGAGACAGCTCCTCATATACATCTATACACCTACACACACTGGTCACAGGCCAGTGAAAACACAGCAGTGTATTTGTATTCGCCTTCCCGCCGGAACCACGGCGGAGGTAGACGACTGACAGAAGGATTGCAGTCTGCATTATTTCAAACCTCATGGGCATGCAGAGGAAAATTCAAGCTGAGTGGTGGGCTATTCCCAACTCTAAGGCGTTCATGTCATTTCCGTGGCTTCGGTCACAGCCCAGTGATGGAGCTGACAGTCAGGAGCCCCTTTGTGTCACCATGGTTGAATTACTGTATGTACACAGCACACTAAAGACACCGCTTGTTTCCCTGCTCAATAATTTAGACTGTTCCATAATTCACTACAAAGACCTCTCTGTCTTGACATTGCACTGTTTGCCCACAGTTGCACAAGTGTCTTATCTCAAGCACAAGTTAATTACAGCAGTTCACACAGTGAAATGAGGTTTTGCGTGAATCCGCTGCAGAAAAACGAAGAGGGAGAAAAACCATCTTTCATGTACAGAAACTTTAAATAAGAAGCGGAGTTGGGGCTTTGGGTACTTAACATCACAAACAGCTCAATCCCTTGAAGCTCTTGCATCAGTCAAAAGCTCCACCAAATACTCAGTGTTCGGCTCGACTTCTTTCACCTGCCTAACTACTGTGAAGCAGAGAGAGGAAGAGAGTGCAGGGAGGGAGGGAGGGAGGGAGGGGTGAGGAAGATAGAGAGACTTAATGGAAAATCTAGAAGTTGTGATGTTTCTCATTAAGTCTCTTGTGTGGCTGCATTTAATGTTTGGACACAGTCATTCTGATAAGGGTGGAGGTGTCTGCTATAGTCGTTCTCACCTTAATGTGTCTGTCTGAACACTCCCGTGAGTGTCGGTTAGGGGTGGGGGGGGGGGTGGCAGGACCTGGAAAGATCAGAGTGGGTTTCGATCTCCCGGAGCGAGCAGATCTGAGCGTTTACCTTGACACATTATCTCTGAAGTTACTCTTTGGACAACTCTCTCTGGATTAGTAGTATTCAACACCCATAGACTTCCTCAGCAGCAAGTTTTCCATATCTTTCTTCTGCCAAAACTTGTTTACAGAGACAATTTCCTTTTCTTTTCTTTTTTTTTTTTAATGTTCAGAGAGAAAAAAAAACCCATTCCAACTGAAAAAGAAACCTTAAAGATGTGAAGAGAACATACGCCTACAAAGCTGTGTATCCGTGTGAACATGGATGCGCATGTGGAACAACTGAAGCGCCACCAATTGAGAGAACAGACGTTGTCTTCAGCACCAGGAAAATGTGACAAACTGGCTGTGAAGGCACAACAGTGATACACTAAACTGGCAACCCAGTTACTCACCCAACAACAAACTGTTGTAACTATTTCATTTGGGCCTTGACACACTAAGAAAACGCAGACCCCCTCCCTGCCAAATGACTTCGGTATTAATGGGGTTTCTCTAAAATCTAGGTTCGCGCGCCTCCCCCCATGCTGTGCAGAAGAGCTGGGTAAATATTGAGCTGAAGGGGTGAGTCAAGCAGGGAGAGGAGAATAGCTGATGAGATGCAAGGCTGTGTTGGAAATTAATCTGAGGGAGTATTAAACCCTCTTCCCCCCCTTCTCACACATTCACAAACACTCCAGCACTTCTTTTTTTACTCCCTCTGTCACATCCATCTCCTATTTCATCTCTCTCTCTTTCTCTCTTCTTTCTTTCCTGAAAAAAAAAGTGTCTGTTACTGAATTTTATTATTGGGAAATCAGGCTCGATGTGTTTTCTGCTGCCAAACTTTCAAACCCTGAGGGAATAACTCAACATTTTAGGAAGTACACTTGCTTTTTTTCTTGCTGCTGAGTGAAATCGATATTTGAGATCAATGTTTACTGAACAGACCCTCATTTACAGTAAATAGGAAGCTGCAGTTGGCATTTGATTAGCTTAGCTTAGCATAAAGACTAAAGGCAGGTGGCCTCTGTCCAACACTGTGTCTGAAGTCACTCACTAATCACTGTATAGTCCACTTCATAGTGAGTTCACCATTTTGCAGTGCTGTCCGAATGTTAAGTGAAAAGTTTTATACCCTATATAGTTTTTTCCCACAATGCATCCTGAAAAGTAGTGTACGACCAATGGTCACTTACCAAGCATGTTTTTTACCTAAATGCATTGATTTTTAATGTATAATAAACATCCACCTGTTGTAGTTGTGGTACTACCTCATTATCCTGCAACACTGACATAATTACCAGCATCGAGAAATTTGTAGTAGTGTCCAAAAGCAATTTTTCTTGTCGATGAGCTCACTATGTAGTTCTCTAAGTAGAAAACCAAGTAGGGGTTAGTGGATAAGTGAGTGATTTCGGATACAGCTCTAGACTTTATATTAAGATGGACGACATGACAGCTCTTCAAAACTGAAGCCAAACCTTCTTAATAGCCCCCTGGTGGCCCTGGGTGCTCTATAGGTCATAAACCCTGCTCTGCCTCCTCATCTAAAAAAGTCAAAGAACACCTCTTTTTTTTTTTTTGCATGCAAAGATGGTTTCTCTCATTCTAAGTGAGTTCTTAACACACCAATGTATGGTTCTGTGTATCAAACGGGACCTTGATACCGTGGCTCCACATCAGGGGCACTCCTGCTGCGACTCTGGCTTATAAATATTTTGGCTTCATTCCTGGATAGTTGGAATAAGTGTAGACATCTTTACATACAGTCTATGATCTACATAGCAAATGTGAAGCTATAGCCAGCAGCTGGTTAGCCTAGCTTAGCATGGAGTCTAGAAACAGGGTGAAACCGCTAGCATGTCTCTGGAACTTTAAAATGTACCTGTCAAGAATTTAAAGGTTTAACTCTCAACAAGAGGGCAAATAACTGCATTTCCCAGAATGTGACGTGCGAGTAATCTACACTCATGTAATGTTTGTTGCTGACACCCTGTAACACCGAGGGACACAAACTACAACAGAGACCTAGTCGCTCAGATTTATATTCAACATGTTTTAATTCGGTCTGACATGCTGGATTTACTGCACTGCCAGAGCCACCGTTAAAACAAACCTCTCTCTCTCTTTCTCTCTGACAGTTCTTCATTGTCCTGCTGATAATTCTCCTGGCAGAGCTGATATTGCTCATCCTGTTCTTTGTGTACTCAGATAAGGTAAGTTCATTTCGTTCTTTCCACGTCATGTCTGAATGTCGACATTTCTCGACTCGTGTCGTTCCCGTTACCTTTTCCCCGTGCAGCTCACCCAGAGTGTGTGCACACAATGTCAAGAGTGAGAGGCAATAATTGCCCTCAGCCAGAAAGTTAAAGCTTGTCACACACGCGTTCGCACAACTGCACAAAGCAATAAAAGGTGTTAGCTTGATAAACATATGTTCCAGGAGGGTCAGAGTTCAGTCTTTTTATATCTGGCTACTTCTCCGGCGGGAGGTTGATTTTGAATTCTACCCTTCACCGTGGAGTCAAAGGTTAGGCCCCAAAAGCAGCCCAATCTCCACCAGTTGGCTTCCTGTAATTGGTCCCAAGCACTTTTCCCATGACCTCTGAGCGTGCTGGAGTCAGGTGCACGTCTGTGGCTGCAACAGATGATGGTATATGGAGATTTGGGGATTACTGACTGGCAAGTTCTTCTCTGTACTCAATCCAGTCCCTCCCGCAAATGTTTCAACCTGAAGATGACAAATGGCTTGGCTGGGACAAGTAATGAAGTCTTCTATCTGTTTTCAAGGACACATCGCTGATAGATCAGTCTATTTATACATCCAGAGTCGCCATGTCGCCCCGGCCTTTGGGACGGCGGCTAATTCTCCCTCGTGGTCCTGAGGTTATTGCTCAGTAACTTAGTCAGATAAAGGAATTCATTTAGCAGCCGATCCACTCTGAGATTTGGATGAGGTCTCGCAGGCACACCCTGCCAGGAGTAAATATGTCTGTTGCCTTATCTCCCAAATATTACTGGCTTAACTTTGAAGAAAAAAAAAAGAAAAAATCCCTATTGCTGCTCCCTCCAGTGGAATTTAAAAAGCAGGTATCATGAATGTGCAGCAATGCCTTCCCATCACCTGTGAAGTAGGGGAGAGATTTCTTAGTTGAAGTAGGACTGTGAGATTTCAAATTACTTTAAATTAGTTTGGTAGGCGGACTCACTTATTCCTTCCAGTTCTCGTGGATGGTAACAGTATTTTATGTTTGCCTCATCTCACTAAATCACATTGTGTTTATCCTGGCTCAGACATAATGGGATATGGAGCCACGATAATGCAGATCACAACCGAATATATTTCCCTTTATTGGTCCTCAAAGGTCATTGGAAAGAACAGCCATCGCAGCAAATTATAAGTAATTAGAGATGGCATTTTCAGACTGAGGAGATTGTGCGGTGCTGTTCCTCAGACAGCATTAAATGTTAAAAAACATCAGGATTAGATGAAGGACAGTCGGTGTCCATCACACGAGGCCTCTCGGATATTGCTTTCTGTTTTCTTTTCCTCCCCCTCTCTTCTTGCGTCTCTCCAGTGAGATCTTGTATGCTGTGTGAGGCTCGGCTCATCCTCTGTTACAGCCCGTGATCAGAGGAATCGCTAATTCCCGTCTCCTATTTGATCTCCTAATCACAAGGCATTTATTAACAAGTCTGGAAGACGTACAGTAGTTGGCGGCTTTTAAATGTGTATCAACAGAGGCCTGCAAAACAGATACTTTAGTCTCTCAAATAGATCATCTTTAAGTCATGAGTGACGCCTCTGCCAACTGTGATGGACCTGGGAAATTATATTATATATTATATTATATAGGCATATTTTATTCTCGCAGGAATACATTTTTCCACAGCTTCTGCGTAGTCACCCTGTCTCCCTCCTCTTATTTCTGCATTTCCCACCATTTATTCCTGTTGAAGAGGAGCAGCTCCTTCTTCTAACCGGAAGATTTCTCTCTGGTCCAGCACTGATACATAGGCATTCCCTCTTTGCCTCCGCAGCCCGGTGGCGTTAAGCGCGCTGATTAAATGCCAGGTAGAGGCTGTGGTATAACAAAAGCTGGCCCTCGCAGTTAGCAACCAGCTGACTGCAGCAGATGGCTGCCGCACAAACCAGATTACAGCCATTCGTCTTTAACGCTGTGACCTCATTGTGCCTCCGACGACCCCGGCATGCCGAGCAGAGCGCCTAGGAAAGTTTATTAGCCCGAAATAAAAAACCTGGAGGGGAAGAGTGGGCCAGAGTAATGTGCACAGGAAGGAAGGGAGAATGCGGGTGTGGGGGTATGTTAGGGAAGGCAGGTGGATACAGGTGAGAGAAAAAGGCAGGTGAGATATCAACATCTGGGTGTTAGTGAGTGAAGGTGTTAAAAGAGGGAGGAGAAGATAAAAATAGTGTAATTAGAGAAGCAAAAGCTGGCGAAAGTTATCAGTGTCACTGTTAGGTGTGAGCAGGAGATGACATGAAGATGCGTTAGCTGCTTTCAGACATGCATGGAAGTCCGGATATGTTCATAAATGTCAGAGTGAGTTACATTTTCTCCAACTTTTCCTGCCCACTTTACAGATAGAGAGATGCCAAATTCTAAAAGACGAAGATGTGATTGAGATTCAAGGAAGATCTCCACCGGTATCAATATGCTGTAAACAAAAACGCAGCAGTCATCTCGCCTGAAGGTTCCAGAAATGCTCCCGTAGTAGTCAGGTAGAAAAGTGAGAATGTAAGGCTAAGTCACGTCTGTGTTGTATGTGTAGTTGTTTCATGTTAAATCCCCGGTCAGGCTTTATCTCCCAAGACCAATTACAGCGCAGTGGTGGGGGGTCTCTCCATCGGTCTGTTGAAATGCCCTGGCCTCAGGCTACCCAGCTCAGGCTGGTGCAGAGCAACGCGGGGAATTAAGTATCTTGTTTAATGATGTGCTTTTGGGGACCTCTAGCTCTGATGCTGTTCCTCTCCACATCATTTATTACTCTTTCAGGGCAGCTAGCAAACACAGTTGTCCAGAGCTGTGCAACGAGGGCGACAGCAGAACAGTGTCAGTTTCTGTTCTCTGGGCCATGAGACACAAAGGATTAGATGAGTAGATGATTAAAGCCCTGACAGCGTACGACCAAATGATTATTGTGTCAGAGCAGATGAGGACACGAAGCACTTCTGAAAGAGCTGTAATAGAGCAAATTTAACATTACATGTTAAAAAATGGAAGATTCAGTGTTGACCAGAGATTTTCTTTGAAGCCTGTGCAGCTGTTTTGTTATGAGGGAACACGCTCCCAGCTGAGAGGAGATAAGCCTCTGTGATCTGACAACACTGAAAAGACAACTTGCTTTATTTCATTGAAAGAAACAGTGAATTAAATAATGTTTTAGACTGGATTGTACAGCTGTTTAAAACATCATAGACAGATTTTTTTTATGTCCCTGAACAGGAAAAAAAAACCGCTCAACTCCATGTCTTGTTTTCAGTTTTCCACATCCGTTCAGAGGCTCAGTGAAAAAATTGTAACTATGCTGCTGTTTAAGTTCCACAAAATGCAAATTATATACACTGGATTCATGCCGCTACAGTAGAAACATGTCTCCTCAGACCCCTGCAGTCGCTGCTGTTGTTGGGCCTGTGTCCTCCACCCTGGGTTTCCTCAGGATCTGGATCTGACCTGGTCCATTTGGACCCAGTGTCGGGAAAGTAAGAATTAAATCCCCTTGGAACAAAATCCTCAGATCAGCTTTTGTCGTACAGTGAGCATTTTAATATTTTAACACGAGCTGTGGAACTGTGGCAAAGCATGAAATGGAGCATTCAATATATCTAAATGCATATAAAGGAGAATTAATCACCAAAAGCACAATATGTCCCCTTTTAAGAGGTGATGTTCAAAGCTTATGTCCATCAAACCCAAACATGATGTAGATAAAGATGGAAGACGCGTCTCCATTTCCTTCCATTAACCAGAAATGAAGCCGAAATATCTTGGATATGAACGCTGCCATTTTGAGGCTTTGAAGCAGTGATTGCGGGCTTTTCGCTAGTATACTAGTAAAGCTAGCAGTAGCATACTAGTACATTAGCTCTGCTAAGTGTGACTCAGTCTCAGCTGTCAATCACCCCATTTTTATAGCATTAAATAACTAATAAAAGCTAAAATGAGCACTTGAACGTTCATCAGTGTGGTAAGATCTACCTGAAATGAGAAAAAACATATTTGAGAACATTTTATATGACGTGTTTTTTTAATGTGGTTCATGTCCAATCCACTTACATGGAAGAGGCGGGATTCATGACCTATGCTACAGCCAGCCTCCAGGTGGTGTTCAAGACTCTTTGGGTCGTCGATTTTTAAATACAAAGATCCCAAGTGACCAGTTGAAAAAACTAACAACAGATTTAAGTTGGGACGTTTTGTAAAAGTTTTTTTATGAAAAGCCTTCGTTGTCTTTCCAGTTGTGTATAACAGGCTCCACTTAATGTTCACAGATGTGGCAGAAAGCTAAAAGCTCAGATCTGTATTCAGTTATCTTTAACACTGTATGTACCATTTGTCTTCTATAACAGATGGGTTGCGTTTACTTGCTTTTGCTGAACCACCTGCATAATCTGTGTTTTTTTCTCTTAATGAAATTGGACTACAGAGACCGTGATTCATTTGGAATTAAACGCTAACATTGTTTGAAGATTGTAATTGCTCCAAATGATAAATAGCAGTTGGGTTTAAGTGAATAAAACTCAACACGCAATACACTAATTGCTCATCTATACGCCCGTCAGACCACCTACTGTAAATAAGCAATGCTTTCTCGTGTTAGGTTAGCATCTCTCTTCATAAAACAGCCGACTGAGACGGCAGTTGTCCTAAAACCACTGCGGAAAAAATGTAAGGGAAACGACAGCAGGGCACAAGCTCCTCTGGGAGAATTTGTCATTTATGTGGCACAGATGTGACCTTTGCTGCCTGAAGAAGAAATCAGAATTTGTGCTATAAATTGCACATGAAAACACAGACTTAAAAAAAGATCGTTCATATTTCTCAAGTGAGGCTCAGCTGTGGTTATGTACCCGTGGGATGAGTAAGCAGAGTGGTTTCATGTCTGCACGGTGACAGGTCCCAGTGTAGCTGATCACCAGATCTGGGGCCTGATTCTGACAGTGTACGTCAGGAGTGCTTGCACTGAAATTATTATTATTAGTATCACATCACTCTAAACCCAGCACAGAGAATACAGAAATATTCCCCAGTTTATTTCCTCTGCTGGCACAGAAACATCCTCTGGAAACTTTGGTAAAGTTGAAAAAAAGTCCTGTACAAGAATAAAATGAGTGAAAATAGCTGTGATACCTTATCAGTTGGTAATTTCAGTGCTGACTGGATGTGTTGTATTACGGTGATCTCGAGTGTGACAGGTGTTAATCAGACAATCCACCGTGCACTCTCTGTTTTCTGCTGTCGTGCTCACTGAGGATACAAACACTTTAGTTTGGAGAGAAAGGCGACTCCTCCGTCCTCCCTGTCAACACTATCTGCGCTTCTCCATTTTCCTTCTTTCTCTGTGACTGTCTCTGCGTTCTTCCAGCTGGCAGAGCTCAAACCCTTTTTAGATGTTTCTGTGATGAATGTGCTGTCCCGTATTGCTGAGTGCGGACTTGGTGGGCCCAGAGGAAACTCCCGTCTTATTTATGTAATGGCAAGCATGAGCTGTGCCTCAGGGCTTTTGTCAACGTGAAGTATTGCATTTGAAGCCCAGTGGCGACAGAAGAGAACTTAAAGCTTGGGTTGGTAATCTTGGAAAAGCTCGCTAGAGAGGGCCAAACTTTGACAAAATGAAAACGATTCCTCCAGAAACTTCACATAGGCCCTCGGTCAAAACACATGAACGCACAGTGTCACACTTGATATGTTGGCTGCGGAACTTCTTGCTTTTCATTTCGGCACCCATGTTATCAGGTTAGAGCAGCAACACTTCTGTACGCATCCAGTTCACAGCAAATTGACAATGAAAATGGTCTTTCATCACAGTTTTAATGTCTATATCTGTCAAATATGCCACAAAAGCCTGTATCCGTTTCAAAGTAAAAGGACTCTAGCATTTCTGTTGACTGAATCCATTTATTTCTTTTCCTTTCATTTGGTTAAGTTCATAGTCTGACTGGTATTTCAGGAAGCACAGTAGTTGGACATGCATCTAGGGAGGCCCAGGCGTAATAATTGTTAGAAGCTGACTTTCAGTGACTGGCTCGCTAACTGTTTATCGTCTCTGCTTCAGCTGTGTTTTTTTCACAGGCAGTTTGCACGCAGGCAGGCACGTCGATTAGTGTCCGACAGGTATGCCAGCAGATCATTTCATTCGATCTCAGCAAAATGATTGGTCGTGTTTATTACAGGGACGTAGAGACCGGCTTTTTATTTATTGATGGCCATGGAGGCGAATAACAAACAAACAAGATAAAAAGTGTTCCAGAAACATCTTCTATTCCTACTGTTGTCAGAAACTAGGTGTTACCATAGCATGGTGTCAGTAAACAATTTCCAGGAGCAGAATTGTGAGTTTCCATATCTGTAAGAAATAGGCTAATGCAACAAAAGATGTGTTTGTATCTGCTCCTTCTTCACAGGCACAGAAAATGGGTCAGAGTGTTGCAAGATCACATCCCTGTTTGTTCTGAAGTCATTTGTCTGCCTCTCGTTAGCAGTAAATCTGGATCATTAAGTTTCATTTCAGGCTGTTACGAAGACTTCCACACATGAAATGGACGACGTGCGGAGACTTATTGGCGAGTCAGAGGATGATTTTTATTGTAGTCGTGGTGGTGGTGGTGGTGGTGGGGGGGGGGGGGGGGGCTGCTCTCTAGTGACTGTGTTGGAGTCATTACTGACTCCTCCAGCACGAGGAGTCAGTAATGAGCGAGCAGCTCCACATAAAGATGGAGAGGAGGGAGATCGAGGATAAAAAACAAAGTACGAGGCAGAGATTGATGATGCTGCTCTTCATCTCATTTCCCTACACAAGGACAGATATGGCGGAGCCCGCGGTGCAACAACGCACAGAGACGCTCCTCTGCATCAGCAAAGTTACATAGCAGGAGAGAAGAAGTAACTACACTAATCTTATTTTCAAAGGTTTGAGAAGACGTTTCAAATCGGCGCTGCATGATTAATAAAGCACTTTATTTCAGAGGAAACATTAATTACTCAGTAAAAAAAAAATCAGTTAGACTTTTATGTGTAATTCTGCAAATAGTTTTCCTGTGCCGAAAACGCTTTTATTTACCCCCACAAACAAATTGCTGAAGCATTTAATTTAAAGCTTAATTTAGTTTTCTGTGCTGTCAAAGGAAGGTCTGTCTCTCATATACAGTGCAGTGTACACAAGTAATTACTCAAGTAAACCTGAAACACTTTAATGAGTAAATGTACAGTGAATGTTCAATTTACTGAGTAAAAGTAAAAGTCGGACGTCATTGACCAGGCTTTCTCTGTTGTTTTAAACGGAAGGATTCACTGTGCAGCTTCTAAAAATCATTGTTGTGGACCCGTCCCCCCTGAGAAAAGAGGGCAGAGAGGAGCTGAAGCACCTTGTTGTGTCTGGCGGTGACAGACGTGATGCTGCTTCTCTTATTTTGTGTGTGCACATTTTTTTCTTTAAATTCCAGGGCACAGTCTGAGCCTTTATGCTCAAACTATAAACACGTTTGTGCTCTATTTGTTGTGTGTGATATTGGCTGTGATGCTGTGCAGACATGGTCCTGGCGGTACGTGTCATCTTTCCAGCAATAATTAGCCTGCATCTAAAGCGTCCTTCAATCTGCACTGGCAGTTTGCAAATCCCCGCAGGCGACGGCAGGGGAACTGAAGCTCCTGATTTTGTATCTCAACACATCCAGAGAGATATTAATCTCCATCAGACGGGCGCACAGAGCTGAGCACATTGTTGGGGTTCAGTCAGGAGGAAAGTGATTTGTTAGCTCTGCTGAAGGCCATGTTGAAGCTCTGTGTGTATGTGTGTGTTTGTGTGTGTATGTCAAGGCAACATGACACGAGTCAGATCTGCAGTCATCATGCAAGTGTAGCAGAGGTAATGTATTTTTAGATGACAAGTGAAAAGGTTACCTCGTAACCTTGCGTAGCTGCCGTCGTTCTCCAGCGGCGTTTGCGTATCCGCTGGTCGTCTACAGCTGTTGCACTCTCCTATCTTTCCCCCCGGAGTGAGGCAGTGCTCAGAAACAGGAATCAATCACATACAACCCTCTAAAAATACTAAAGAGCACTTTCCCCCTTGTGCCAGCGACACAGTCATTATCATATACATCTGTGTGAAGAGACATCAGCGGTTTGGGAAGATCAAAGTTGCGTTAATGAGCCTGTAAGCTTCAGCTGCCATCGCTGATATAAAGTCTGTAAGTCCCCCTCTAACTCAAGGTCTCTAACCAAGGCTGCTGTTGTCTTTCTCATTGTCAGGTGAGTGAGAATGCTAAGCAGGACCTGAAGGACGGCCTGGCCCTCTACAACTCAGAAAACAACATAGGCCTGCGGAACGCGTGGAACATCATCCAGGCAGAGGTACCTCAAACTGTGCATTACACCAAATATTAGAAATATGAGACACATTAGCATGATTGTCATATTAAAACTCCAGAGTTCATGCATAAATGCAAAGTTTTACTGAAATATTCCTGCTAATGTGTTTCCTGGCTCTTACCTGTGGCATTAATGCAACATTAAAAGTCAAAACTAGTGGTTTCAGAACTTTTTCTTCCATAATTGGAGCCCTATACAGCAAATGACTGATTATAATAATTGTTACTTTAAAGCGCTAACTAAACTTGTTTCTGTTTCCGCACGTACAGTGGAAGTGCTGCGGTGTGATAGCGTACACCGACTGGCACGAAGCCCTGAAGGAGAAAGTAGTTCCTGACCGCTGCTGTCAGGAGCATTACCAGAACTGTGGACACAACTCCACCAACATGTTCTGGAACAGGGTGAGTGCACATTGACTGTAAGGTGAATTAAAGTGTGTTTTTTTTTTTGCATTGCGTGCTTCGTATGATATAACCCGGGTTAGTGAATGGGCCTTTACGGACAAAAAGCTTCCGTTTGAAGTGTTTCTGTTTTTGGAGAGTTAATTAAATGACTACAAAGAGACAAAATGTGCAACAAAGAGAGACAGAACGACGACAGATGCACGGCGACTGTAAAGAAACTCCAAAACCAACGCAGAGAGATGCAGAATGATCACGGGGGTGAAGACGCAGGACAACTGCAGCCACTAAATGACTGCAGAGAGACTTAAAAACTACGGCCGCAATGACGACACACTAGCTTAAAAAAAACATCTCTACAAAGAGAAATTAAACGACCACAAACGACCAGGCTGCGTCACTTGTAGACATTTTATGTCTTACTTCCACGTGTGGTTTTCTCCCTCTATGTGCCCAGGGTCACATTATGCGTCCATGACGCTATTGGGATCATTATCCAAATCCATATGCTCCTCTTGTTTCATGTCATGTTTAAAGTTGTATTTGAGTGTACGTGATTTTAATGTTCTCTACGCCAACACGTCTGACATTAGTACAGGAATCACAGGGGAAATCAAAAATTAGAACTCTTACACATCTTTAATTGTGGGTCCATCTGTTGGGTAGCAGCCTTTACAAGCCTCTGTGAGTGGTGAGAGTAGCTTTAAAGTTTTCCTCTTCCTGCCGAATTCTGATCACACAGGATTTTTCCATTATGCATGAAACAACAGTTCTTTTTCTAAAACCCAGCAGTACAATATTCACAGATCCCCCCCCCCCAATTACAAGTCTAATCTGCTGTTGGTCTGGCGTGTGCTTTGTTAGCAGGTCCAAAGTAGAGAATTAAAAGCTGTAATATAATTGCCAAAGTGAGAATAGGCAGACATTGAGCTTGCCCACAGGGAGAGACACAGCACTAAAAGCGTGTGTGTGTAATCCTGCCCAGAGGAGACGGCCACACACTGTACAGCAGAGTTAAGACGTACAGTACGAGCACCCGCACCAAAGACGAGGCGCCACTCCGCAGCTGAAACCACCATTAAGTCCATCACCTCCGTGTCCTGCCAGCGAGTGACCTCCGAATAAACCCGCTGTAGGTGGGAATACATTTAAGATAGAGTGCACACACGTCCATATGGCCCATAAGTCTGCATATAAAAGTCCTCACTTATGGGTAATTCACTTGGTTTAATACCTCACCTGGTCTTCATTCATCCGAGCGTAAATCTCATGTGTCCTGGGAAAGCGTGAAGTGGATGGTTGAGTTTTTCTAGGTGACCAACCAGGCTCGGAGCAGCTGCAACTGAAGTGGCATGATTCTTCTATACCGCTCTGAAAATGCACTTTTCTTTTTAGCAGCAGCAGCATCACAAGATTTATTTTTTTCTTTCTTTCATTTCAGGGCTGCTTTGAGAAAGTGGAGGAATGGCTGGATGAAAACAAGCACCTGCTGGGAACTATAGGCATGGTCATCTTGGTAGTGCAGGTAAGAGGCGCAGTGATAAATTGTTCTTTCTTTTTCCATTTCTCTGAGCCTCTCTCCCATTTGTATTCCCCTTCATTTTTTTCTTCTGGCTGCATTTGTGATTGTCTGGCAGAAAAATAAAAAAGATTAAAAAAAACGTGCATCAAGTGGCCTCTGTGCCACCGTCGTCTGCTGAGAAACTTATGAGGCCTGTGCCAGTGGGCGTTCAGGGAGCCCACACATCTTGAAATATTTAAGTCACTGTCTTCTGAACCCTGATCCTGTCTGGGAGAATCAAAGCCACCTGGCTTTGTTCCAAGCAGGCTGCAGTCATGTTTAAGGAGCCATTAGCAGGTCGAGAGCAGAGATAGTGAATATAAAGGTGGTATGGAGTCACAGATTAGAGGCTCTGTTGAGACGGGTGAGAGATATTCCTCTGGTACCATCCCTCTGCATACAGTTAAGTGTCTCGCTTTCGCTTTATATACAGTACTTTGTCTTCCTCAGTCTTCAGAGCCAACAAAGTGTTTTTATTTTATTTTATTATTTTACTTAGGTTTACACCTTTTTTTATACACCCGGACTGTTTTTGCAGTCTGAGTTTATTTGCTCGACACAGACTGTGAACGAAATCAATAGAAGATGGCAGCCAACATGGGCACCTACTGTGTGTGTATATGTGTACATTCTGTGACAACTGAGATTCTGACTGAAGTTTAGCTTGTGCAGACATTGTTATTATGTGGTAACCGTGGTGGGTGGGCCGCAATTGACGGAAAGGGTCGGCGATCCAGATTTTTGTAATAGCCAGCTTGGGACGCTCTATGTGAGATTTTTATTTTAGTTTGTACAGAATGTGCCACCCCTGGAGTGGCAGCCTGCCCCAAAAACCCTTCTGTTAGGCAAGAGGCGTATATAGATGTACAGATGCATGGATGAACAACTGTCTTTGCTTTGCTCTGCGTTGCCTTCAGCAAATCTTTTCACCTGCTCGACTCCCGCTTTGGTCAAAATTCCACTTCATGTTCGGTCTAAACAAACCTTTGAGAGTTTTGCTCCATCCTTGTGTTAGCCTCTCTAACAATAACTGTCCATGCTGCACCTCTCCACAAAAGTCTATTTAATCTTAACATTTGCCACCACACTTCACCTTCCAGTGTTCAAATCTCACTCCTCCAGCTCCTATCCTTCGCAGTGCATAAAAATTTAGACACATCTGCTGTCAAGTGGAACTTCCACCCCTGCACTGTCCTTCAAAACCTTTAATTCGAACATTTCAGTCACTTCATAATGTTTCTGTCTCACCTCCACTCCTTCCTTTTTTACTTTTCATGCTTTCAACATCCCTCCTTGCTTTATTTGCTCCCTGCCCTCCCCGGCCCCTCAGCGACAAGCATGACCCCAGTTTGCTAATCGGTGAATCCATGGTTCATTCAGAGCGACGTGGCCCTGAACATTTCTATGTCCTGAGGGGAAGATGGTGCTCTTTAACGTTCACAGCCATGCTCAAGGAAAGTCATCATTGTATGGTGTACTTTAGATTCATGTGTATTCATGACAAGATCACACATTCCTCTTTCATGCTCACATGCGTTTATTCTATCTGTCTGATCTCACACACACACACACACACACACCCATGTACTTCTATTTCAGTGAGGACGCTCATTGGCATAATGCGTTTCTCAGGTCCTTAGCTGTAACCATCACAGATAAAGGTATGAGACCATACACATAGCCTATTTGTATTCCTAATTCTAACCCTAACCCTAACCAAGACCTAATTACCTAATTACCCTAATGTAAAGCTAATTCTAAACCTAATTCTATCGCTTACCTCAAATTATTTCTCAATTTAATCTAATCAGAACCCTCACCTAACGCTAAATTTCACGCTAACCCAAATGTAAACATAATTCTAAGCCTCTTCTGAACATAGTCCTAACCCTAAAAGTACATCTTCACCCTATAAACAGTGAGGACCGGCTAAAATGCCCTCATAGAGTAAGGTATTCACTCAAAATGGTCCTGGTAAAGATTTAAGTACACATACACATACACACACATAGTATGCACATGCAGAACACTGTTTATTATTTATGTTTGGAGACTTTGTGCAGAATTAAACACTGCCACACCGCTTTAATTAGAATTATCTTAATCTCCAATGCAAATACACACGTACACAACATATCCACACACACACACACACACACTCTCGTCTGCTTCAGGTGTGAGGGGGTAGCAGACTGGAGAAGCAGACCTTGAGCTGTCAGATTAGCAGACTCAAAGGCATGGTGAGGGACAGGGTGGCGAGGAGCATCATGAAAAGCAGATGCCCCACATCTCCGCAATGTTACATAATATCCAGTGGCACGGATGAACTGGCTTATGAATGATTTACGCTCGCAGCTTTTATGACAGACATCAGTAAAAGCCTATATGTATAACTTCTGAAATCCTAGCAGTATTTTTATATTCTTGGGCGGGGGGACGGATGATCAGGCTCTGAGGAGTCCTGTAGGAGGAGCTGTCACACTTCACACTGAGTGAAGGAGACAGTCGGAACTTCAGACGAGCTACAGGTGAATAATTGGGCTGGTTTTGAAATCAGTTTTTTATTACTTTTAGCCAAATGTTTACCATTTCATGTTGTGATTGATGGCAGCTTATCGTGGTATTTTCTCTGAGGTGCTCGTATGAAGTACGTTGAGACTGAAACTAAAGGAAGAGAATGAGCAGCTTTAAGGGGCCGAGCACAAACAGCAGGAATCCTCCGTGGCTTTCAGGAAGTCCACGTTGCCTTTTTTTTTTCCGACTAAGCACTGTATCGTGCTTTGCCGTTTCCCTGCCGTCCAAACTTTGCCAGATAATGGTTTTAGGATCAGCCTTGTGACTGTGTTTGATGTATCAGGGGTAATGGAAACTTCAAAGAGATAGCTGGCGACTTTGATTCAATGCCATCTATCATTTGCTTCATTGACTTAATGCTTGTGCACGCCGTACATATTTTTCCATCACAAAGATTCCAAAGCTAGCGTTTGAAGGCCATCTGAGGAAAAAAATAAATAAAAAAGACAGACTGGAAATGTGTTTGTGCTCCGCCATCAAAACACAAACTAGCCCAAGGGGTCGACATCAAAAAGATCACAAAGAAACGCGCACGCACACATGTATGACACACAGAAACATACGTCATACACACTACACATGTCAACACACATTCACTATCTCCCACTCTCCTTCCCTCCACAGCTGCTGGGCATGGCGTTCTCCATGACACTGTTCCACCACATCCACAGAACGGGGAAGAAGTACGACGCTTAGCCTTCGGGGCGTTGACACCCAATGGAGAGGAGCCCCACTGCCTGATGGGATAAGACTCTGACTTAAACAACCCCCTGCTTCCCTCATTCACTTAATAACCTCTTTAGAGCATCCTTCGCCCCCCCCCCCCCCCCTTCTGTACAGATTCCAGCTGCGTCCCTGCTCCCTCCTCTCACCATTCATTTTGCCAAAGAGTAACACAACTGGAAGAGAAGGGACACCAACTTTTGGCAAGGAAGAGAATCCCATTGTCACTGCTCTTGAGTGTTTTCTTTTTTTCTCGCTTGGACTAACAATTTGCTGGAAGGAACAAAAGACTTTGAGACAATGAAGACTTGACTAATGCCCCTCTCTTCCCCAAGCAAAGAGAACATTTTAAACTGTCGATACCCTCCATCTCTTGTGGAGTCTTCATTTTCCTCCTTGTTGAATGAAGTCAAGTCCTCTCCCCTTTTCATTTGTAAATGAAAAAAAGTTCCAACATGGCATGCTAGTTTTCTACTTCACTGATTTAACTTTGTTGTCGAAATGTCAAACGATTTCTTTTTGTTTTCCTGTAAGTGTGTCATCCATGCTCCTGTGGAATGTAAGTGTGGAACAGATCAGTGCAATGAGCGCTCAGACATGCAGTGTGTGTGTGTGTGTGTGTGTGTGTGTGTGTGTGTGTGTGTGTGTGTGTGTGTGTGTGTGTGTGTGTGTGTGTGTGTGTGTGTGTGTGTGTGTGTGTGATTTGAAGTGACGTTGCTGCAGAGGGGCGAAGATATGTCGGGATGATGTCTAATGTAATCCATGATTCATAATTTTTATTTTTTCATTTAGCTGTCGAGATTTGGGCAAAAAGAGAGCGTGACGGAGGAACGTGGTGTAAGCGTGAGGATTTATTTCATGGGCGATTCTGCAATATATCCTCTGAATGATAAATGAAACACACAAATCGAGCTATGGACACAGAGCAGCATTGTTCCCCATCTCTGAGAGACAATACAAATGATGTAAAATGGCTGTTTATTAGGGCTCCACCAGGGCTGTCAAGTGAAGACATCTGGGTGATGAAGTTCCCACTTTTGAGAACACAGGCTGAATTGTCTGTGTGTGCTCTGTGGGTGTGTTTTATCACACTGTCTAAGCTGCAGAAGGGAAGAAAAAAAAATCGGAACATATAAATCTAGAGAGTCGAGGGTACCAGGGGCAGAAACAGAGCAGACATGTTGTCTTGCTGCTGCCATCGACTGTGTGTCAGCGGAGGCGGCTCGAGCTTTTCTCTTCTATATATTCTTGAGATCTCATCCATTCACACTGCCCTCCTCGTTTCTGTCTCCCTCCTGCCTTCATCCCTTCCTATCCCAATTTACTTCCCACGTGTCAGAAACCAATGAGCTTTTTTTTTTTTTATTGTTGTCGTTGCTCCAAACGTGTGCACAATATCTCTGCTCACATTCCTGCTCATGGCGCAGTTTCCAACTTCTCTTTTTTTTTTTTTGTAATCTTCCTTTTCTTGCTGCAAACAGAGGAGGGGGTGGTGGGAGCGTAGGCACATCAAAGCCGAGACAGATAGGTATGGCAACATGGCCTGTAGGACGCTTCTGTTTAAGTATGTTTACCGCCAATTCGCTGCAGGAGGTCTGTGCAACAGCCTTCCTCCTTAAGACTGAAAATACTCCGGTGTGGCGACTTGAAGGAAAATGCCCTACGGCGCGTCGGCTCCAGGCTTCAAAAGTTCTGTGTGTGTGTGTGTGTGTGTGTGTGTGTGAGTGTGAGTGTGTGTGTGAGAAACGGTTGTGTGGAGGACGAGCTCATTGTTAAAGGATAAATTTAGGTTTGGTCAACACTCTGTTATGATTACTTTGTACTCTCCAAAGTAAAAGTTGAGAGGAGGAAGAAGAAGATGGTGTCCATTTGGACAAAAAACAAGCAGGGAGTCAGGCAGTCAGTCGGGTTAATAAACACTCGGTATGTCGGTAATAACCACGTGTGTCCACACAGCTACATCAAACACGACAGGTCGAAGTCCAACTAGAAAGGCCGCTGATCATTTTCAACAAAGTTTTCACTAATAATTCCACTTTGTTTTCCTTTTGTGGTTCTGCTCTAGTTCCATTCTGATAATCAGCCTGAACAGCTACGTCTGTCTCGTATCAATATTCATTACGACACGGCGTTCCTTTTAGCCATTTTCTGTCTGTCTGCTGTGCGCTCCATCAGCCGTGACTCCCCTATCTCCACGCAACAATGTCATTTTCGGTCCGCACAGATGCCGTGGCAGGTGCGGGCAGCGGTAAACATATTTCACGTTCGTCAATGAAATTGACGGCCCTCACGACCCGTGCAGGTGTTTCCAATTACTTTGAACGATTACACTTCTGGTCAGGTTGACGTCCGACCCACGGCGTCGCCTCGAATCACGTGGTGTTTCCCGAACTGTGAGCTGATAATAGGGATGAAGGCGTAAACTCTTCTGTCTTCACACTTGCTACCATTTCTTTTGTGGCCATATGTTGAAATCCGTCCCTTGCTGACACATTCACTTCACCCTATATAACAGCCAGGGGTTTATTAAACAGTGAGATTCCATTAGGTTAATTCCTTAATCTTTAAATTGACTCTAAACACAGCAAACTATAACATATAAAGGCTCAGACTTTGGACACAGGAAGAGGAAATTCCTTTTCTTAAATATTTTATTTATCCTTCCGATCGATTCGTTTGTTTCTCTGACCAGACGAAACAGCCCTTAAAGACATTTTTCATTTGGTAAAACAGTCTGTGACAAATTACGATGTCTAGAGTCTGGTTGTTAAAGTTCCTGCACCGTCAGACCTCTTTGGAGAAATTCCGAAACAAGAAGTGCAAACCTCCTTCAAGTCCCAACACTCCTCTTAAATTCCATCAAGCTGCGATAAACTGCACACGCTCCGATCTGGATCTGCACCAATTTTTAAGGAGTTCATTTTTGGCCGGTGCCCCAAGTCTCCACCAAGTTTCGTGTAGTTTTTTCCGTTCAGTGGTTTCTGTGTAATCAAAGAAACAAATCAACGGACAGGGTAAATGTATCCTCCTTGGCAAAAGCAATAAATAGCCATGTTGTAATTAACTTTGACCTTTAACAGCAAAGGACAGACGATCATTTATTTGCTGTTATTGAAAGCTGAGCAGAGGAACCATCGGGACCAGGAGTGGCCGCGTTCTAAAGTTTTTTTATCCAAGGAAACCGTTGAGGCGAGTGTGTTGTTAATTTAGGATGAAACCTTGAAACTCGGACACCGTGCTTCGCTGCTTCACGAGTAAACAAACGACTTGGCTCAGAAAGAAAATGAATCAGTTTGCCTTCGAGTTTCGCCTGAGGTCAGTCTTAGCTAGGTTTTTATTTTTTTTATTTTTATTTTACAGTTTATTGTTTTTTTAATGAGTTCATCAGAGAGACATTGTGGAGTGTGTGTGTGGGGGGGGGGGGGGGGGGGGGGGGGGGGGGGGGGGCTTCATGCATCGAGGAGCAACACATTTGAGCCGTGATGTGCAGCGACCCTGCTGGCTGTGATTCACTGCCTGCCGCCGTATGCTTCGACTCCTCTCGTTGTGTCCATGGGGGGAACATGACAGCTGCTGATGTACAGAGCAGGCACGAGTGGCCACAGCTCCCCCGTGCTTGGCTGCCTCCACTGCACATCCCTTATTTACTTCTCCGCTCCACAGACACATATACAGTAGCTACAGTACCCTGGCAGCACTGACACTGTGGAAATGCAGCTGTGCTCTTTGGATACCTCGAAAAAGCGCGTCGTGGAGTAGAGAGGTTATAGATGTGACAGTTCTGCGAATCACACGGTAATACATCCTCACTGCAGGCGGCAAGTTTAGAAGGAAACACCAGATAAATAATTTGTTGTGTTGTTTCATCTCGCGTGGGGTGGAAAAGTGTGTAAACGCAGATGTCACACGAAACGACCTGAAGCGAATTCGATGTCTGTCTCCCAACCTGACGTCACACTTCAGAGACGCAGGCTGCAAACTGTGCAACTCCTTGCCCCCCGACTGATCTGACTGTGCTGACATTCTGACATTCTTTTAATGTCAGAGAAAATGTTCCCACGTGGTTTATTTTTAGAAGAAAGCAGGGATGAATGCCATTTTAACGCTGTTTCATTTTGTTATTTTTGTACATTTGCTGTCGCTGTTTTAATGTTTCTTTTTATATGATATGCTGTTGTTTTTCTTGTTGTAGGATGTTTGACTGGCTGTTTTTCTCTTTCTCATGACAGAGGCTCATTGTTGCACATTGTGAGAATATGACACCATTAAGCGTTTGTTTCTGAGCGGATTAGTCTCTGCGATGTTCCTCTACGAGGTGTAAAAACACTGTTCTGTCTTAACATTGCTACAAGCGGTTGAAGCAATTAAGTCAGAATTGATAGAGATGGAGAAATTTGGCATACATCACCCGACGAAGCCCACAAAAGACGAGCTGCACGCTTGTCAACGTGCTTCTCCCCATTAAGATCCAGTTTAATTAAAGTCGGACGTGCTGCCATCGTTCGCAGTGTGTCTTTTAAAACTGCCAGCGTAAGGCCCATTATGTATTTCGAGAGCATGTACTATTAGCGGACACCACAGCACAGAGCAAACGTTACGACAGCATATCAGTGCTGTACGTTCAGCTCCAGATGTAAATATGCTCATTTTACAACTTACTCTGCCACTTTAATCACATTTACACACAGTTTTATTGCCATTGACATGCCTAACACACACACATACTCATCTACAGACATAACCTTCACGTATGTTATACATCTTCTCATGTTTGATAGATTTCTGCCTCTTGTTTTCCTCTTCAAGTGCAGGAGCAGTGTAAATTTGATGTACATTTGTGTTTTTGTCTGTAAGGTTTTCATAGTTTATTTGACTACATTTGCATCTTGTAGTAGGACACGTGTTTCCTCTTGTTTTCTTTTGAATTCCCTCTCATCCATGGACGCACTCAGAGATGGAGAAGGACGAATGCACATGCAGTAATTTGATTTTGTCTGCTGTGAAGAATTTTGAGAGACATAGAGACAGTTTTTATTTTTTTTTATTTACCACCTTCGACATATTATTTCTGTAATCTCCTCCTAATCCTAACCCCCCGTGCTGAAACTGAATATCTGAGCAGTGGAACATGTACGCTCTAAAAATGGTGTGTTTGATGTTGTGTTTGCCGGGTAGCACTATCTGATACCTGCCAACCTTGTCCTGTGGAGTTTTCTGCTACATGTGAAAGCACTCTGAATATCTATACTAAGGTGGTGCACCTTCTCTCTTTACTCTAATTCAAAGTATTTTTCAAATAAAGGAAAGAGTGTCACAAAAAGTCCCACGACAACGAACGCTCATTGCCTTTCGTGTTTAATGACTCCATCTTCCTGATGCTCCTTTTTTTTCATGTCATTTCAACTGTATAGGCAGAATTTAAACGCTGTTTGATGCTGATTTTTTATTTGAGGGGGGATTAGGAGACAGGGCTTGGCTTGGAGAGCAAAGTGAAGCTGTGTCACTGCAGATCCTGTGTTTTCAGTAAAAGAGAGTGGCATCGCAGCCTTAAAATAGCCTCTTTTATTTATTTTTTTTTAAATAACAAAACCTGAGGGACTGTTGTCCAGAAGACGCTGAGATGAGCTAATGGTAGTCAGCCAGTTGCACACACAGAGGTTTTTTTTTAAAGAACAAAAGGAAGATGATGAAAGTGGGAACCATGGACACTTCTTACACCGCGCAGTGAGCTGCAGAGTATTTTGGGTGTGCAGCTTTATCCCCCTTTTTAACCTAATTGTAAGCAGGCCTATATGTGACGGTGACTGGAGTTTATTGTGCCATTCCATCCTGGCTTCTTTTATTTTGTTTTACATCACTGTTCCTTCTATGCAAAAATATGACCTATTTTAGCCTTTGTATAGATTATTTTGTATGAGTGACATGTATTGAAATAAAGTGAACATAATCAACCGTGAATATGATTCTTCTTCCTGATTGTTTTCGCAGTATTTCACCTTTTTACCCACTCAGCTTCTGCCGAGCTCGTTTTAATTTCGTGGTTTAGGGAAAGCTTTCATTTTGCTGAGACTGTTTCCTTTGTCCCCACACAGCATTAAACAGCTTGTTAACCTGCAGATGAGGTGATTTGCAGATTGTTTCTGTTCTCCTCAATCTGTTGTGTTTCCCAGACCCATTGCAGCCGCACAGCAGCTGTTCAGTTTTGACAAGATTTCATACGTGGAAAAAAACGTGAGTAACATACTATTTTCTTCTTTTTTAAAGGATTTAAATATCCTGTTATGTTTTTTTTAACAATTGCAATTGAAGTAAAGTCTGCTCATGTTCTTTCAGATTAAATGGAAACAGTGTGGGATTTTCAAAGGAGTAGTTTGACCTTTTGGGGAAATTCGATGATTGTTCTGGGAATATATGACATTATATTCGTCCAATAAAAACCATAATGTTTCCACACTTCAGTTTCCCATGTTGGCACTTTTTTACAGTTAGATAAGTCAACAAACTGATTCCCTCTGTCGCCTTACAGCAAGAATTTGCTCGTTTTGAATCCTGGTCTTTCTGTGTCTTTCAGAGTTTGTAAGTCTGGGCCGTTTTTTCTGCAGGTACGCCTTCCTCCCACAGTCCAAACACATTCTCATTATGTTATTAGAGTTTAAAAATGTACTGTGTGTGAATGATTGTTCACTCCCCCCACAGCTCTTGAAGAATAAGCGGTATAGAAAATAGATGAGAGTGGAATCAGTTTTCTCACCGATAGCTCTCGGCAAGAACCTTAAACATGCAAGTTAAACTATAGTACACCTTTAAATAAAACAAAAGCTAAAGCAGAATGTTGCCCGGAAACAAGAGAAAACTTGTTTTACATGAAATGAAAGAAGATGGATCAATCTCATTAAGTCGTCATGTATCTCTGGCAAAGCACCGACCTACCTGAGGGAACTTGTGTCCTTCTGTGACTCCACAGGAGACACTTGATGTAATGAGCAAAAAGGAGAAGCCTGTGATTAAGTATTCACATACAGTGTTCACGCTGCCAAGGACAGTTCAGACTACATTTGACTACATTTCCAGAAACTGGTGTTTGACATCTGAAGCTTCTTCACACATTTACATTAAGTTGAGGCTCCTGTGATTTTCCTTTCTTTTCTTGCCCGTCTATCCTCAGATAAACCCCGTGGTCTCTCTGACAGATGATCCATTTCCAAGTCAATTTTCGCCGAGGGTTTTACATCTAAATCTCATTACAGGAGAGGTGGCTTGACAAGATTTGCTCCTTGATTTGTTTGAGCTCCTGCACAAACGGACAGTGCGGAAGACGCTGTCTGGCATCATGTAACTACATTAGATGTTCTTCCTTTCAAAGATTCCTCTGTCCAGCCTCTGTCAACAGTCATTCTGCTTTGTTCTCTGTGCATCTGTCTTTGAAGATGCAATTATCGGACTAAACTAATAGCCTTTCAGAAGCAGTAAATCCTGACGTTGGAACAAGAGGGCAGAGTACAGTGAGGCCGATGATAGAGGACCCAGGATGTTTGAGGTAACAGAAAGCGACAGGTCTTCTGACCACCGGCAGGCTGACAATATGCCAAAGCTCGTAGTCCATTCAGCTGCAGTCAGCCAGAGATATTTTTTGTGTAATCTGACACACAGGCTTACATAGACACTTCTGGGCCCTACCAGCATGGCGGGGCAGTGTCACCTCCCCATGCCCCCCCTTATTAAGCCAGCCTCACACTCCTGCAACCTGCAAACGACCCCCTCCACACAGAACCACGTGGTGGTGGGGAATCTGTGGGGTGGGGCGGCAATCTGTGGGCTGTTTTGAAGTAAAACTAGATCTACACACCGGACCCTAGAAAACCATTAAAATGGACAGGAAACTGACTTTAAACCGAGCTGAGACGTTCTCCTTCGTCAACCCCTGGATCAGATATTTTCTCTTCTTCTTCAGCTTCTTGTTTTGGGTGAGTAGAGAGTTGCACGACCACAGGCCGCTACTGACAAACACCAAGTCTTCCTAATATTTCTGTGCATTCAAATGACCAAAAAGTGGCTTTGCTAGAAAGAAAATCCTGCTTATAAATAATGGATAAGGATATGTATTTCAGAGAGTATCTGGAGCTGCTTGCATGCCCCCCCGCTGCTGCCTGTTTTAAATTTACTACAGTTATATATGGACACTGACTGCACATACATCATCGAAGCAAATGTTGAGTGGTGCATTCAGTTGGGTTGTGATTCATAGTAAAACAGAAAGCACCCTGCTGTGTGTGTGTGTGTGTGTGTGTGTGTGTGTGTCTGTCTGTGTGTGTGTGTGTGTGTGTGTGTGTGTGTGTGTGTGTGTGTGTGTGTGTGTGTGTGTGTGTCTGTGTGTGTGTGTAACACTAACCCTAAAAAAGCAGTATACCTAATATAACTAATATGAAACAATAAAAATTGGGGTTTGGTCCAAAAAAAAGTGAATAAATAAATGTTTAAAATTACATTTGAAAGTTAGCTATAAGTAATAAATAATTAGTTTAACACACTGCAAAAAACGCATGCATATATTATTGAAATGCATATCTAAAATTAATGTTCCAATAACTGCTATTCAAAGCTTAAGGTAATGCATACTTTATATTATATTACCAAACAAGCCTAAACATAGACAGTTTCAAACATTATTGTATCCAGAGTGTTCACTTTCACATAACAAAGGGTGATAAGTATCATCTGACAGAGCGGAGGGGCCACAAGAGACAGATACAGATGTCTGCAGGGCACAAAGGCTCAAGTTATACAAGCTCCACCGCTGGATGTAACTAAGAGGCCAGGACTCAACTGGGACTGTTAGAGAAAGTGATATAAAGGTATGAGAGACACTTTGATGCAGCCATGAAACCATCCATCAGGCTCGTTTTCCCTTAATAGTTACTCCCTCTTTCTCTCTCTCTCACACACACACAAGCAACTCTGCCTCTCTGGCTTTCCAACCACATTACGACCATAAGCACACTGATCACATCTGTAACGCTACCGGGTTCATACATCTCCATCATATCCCCGTTCATCCGATCCCGTACACAAACACAGCGAGGTGGCAAAACACTGTGGCGCAGCCTGACTGGGTTTAGAGTCGATCAGAATTTAACTGCAGCCACAGCAGTCACACAAACCCTCAGCTTGTGTTCACTTTGTTTTAGTTTTTCTTTTCTTTTCTTTTTTTCCACGAGCTCAGAAGTGAACACTGCAGCCCTAATCCATCAGGCCTTTGTCCCCACGGTTCAGTTCAGCTGGCTTTCACCTCCGCACACAATCCACCAGGAGAAGCCTGAATCATCCCTTTGAAAAGCCTGAAAACAGAGTTGGAGTACATCCACTGTGTGTGTGTGTGTGTGTGAGAGAGTGTGTGTGTGTGTGAGTGTGAGTGTGTGTGCCACCCATATTCACAAAAGCTCACACATAAGTAGCAAAGTGACAGCTGCAGCTGCTGGAGCACACACTCTCACACAACAAGACAACATCCCTTCTGCACTTTCAACAATCTTGTAACAGTGCAGTTCCAAACAACGTGCTCCATCGACGTCTTGTGTTTTTACAGCTATTGTCTTGTCAACACAGATTATAGATTTCAGAAATGTGGGTGAAGTAAGAAATAACATTTCAAAGCAACAATTTGCTTCTACAGAACCCACGAAAGAAAAGATTGGGGTTAGACGTGAAGGCTGCCAAATAAAAATTACACCACTTTCATAGCAAATGATGCACCGTGACCCGATGCAGACAGAAACAAAACAAATCTATGTTTATACTGAACAAAAAGCACATTGTACACACACACACACAAACACAATTAGTAATCAGGAAAATGTCTGTAAATCTCAAGGCTGAAAATGAAAGCCAAGCCGGGCAGATTGTTATTCAAGGTGAGAAACACAATCAAGCTAAGGTGGGAAATTAGTGTTGACAATGCAATGAACAGGAAACTCTTATTCCACTTATTTTCCAACCTCTTTGTGTTGTTTTCTGCAGCTTCTGCTAAGATGAAGTCAACATCCTCAACAGCTCTGCAGCACATCCTCAAGGACGTTTATTAGTCACAGAACACATTTGTACTTCTATCTCAGTGAGGACACTCATGGACAGAATACATTCCCTAGCCCCTTATCTTAACCATAACCCTCCAAACTAAATGTCTAACCCTTATATAACCTAAACCCGTAGAAGTACAGACACACACTTACACACACACACACACACACACACACACTCAGTTGTGTCCCCATGAGAAGACTTAAAATTGACTTACATTTCCTGGAGACTTACTTTAACCCTTACCCTCACCTTAACCTAACCTAAGCTTAAGTTAAACCTAAACTTAATCTGACCATAAAACATGTTTTTACCTCAAAATTGAATGGACCATATTTTTGTCTTCCCTATTAAAAAGACAAGTCCCCTCAATGTGACTGCGCAAATATGTGGACCACACACACACCACGTCTTCCTTTCCTCTCAGGCGTCTCATTGTCTCTGCTGGTGAACACACACACACACACACACACACACACACACTGAAGAAAATAATTATCTCCCGTCCACCTGCATATGTAAGAACACTAGACACTGCTCAAAGCTTGAGTGAAAATAATCTTGATTTTCTAACCAAGGTCACATTCACACAGGTGATACTTATATAAAGTAAAAAAGAGTTTTGAATTGTGGAGCTTTATCTTCCAGTTTGAGATGTTTACAGCCCATGTCCATATGTTTTTGTTTTACTCCCCCCCGCTGACATCCGTCTGTCTGTTTATCATTAACACAAACTGGTGCGGTTGCCATGGCTACAGGTGCTCTGCATATCCGACACCTGAGGAAAGGCTCGACATTTGTTAATCTGAGCACACCTGCTGACAGCACAGATAAAGTCTGTTCAGACACGAAGAACAAACACACTGGAAGCTATGTATTTATTAACACAAGTTTTCCCACAGAGAAGTAAGGAATCAACCAAAGAAGAATTCCATGTTAATAAGAGTTGGCTGAGAAGTTAGACACCAGTCCATTAAATACAGTAGAAACATGGAGGCAGGACATTGTTAGCTTTCAATTCAATTTGTTTAGCCCCAAGTCACAATATAAAATATCTCAAGGCACTTTGCATCGTAAGGTCGAGAAATGACAATATCATAGAGAAACTCAACGATCCCCACGATGAGCAAAAAGTTGGCCACTTTGGAGAGAAGCTACCACCCTGCAGTAATTTTAACTTTCAGCCTAAAATATTTTATTCCAGACTCATATAACGAGACAGTGACCCATCATCAAATAATTCAATCAATAAATAACAAATGGGCAAAATTTGAAGAAACTCCCTAAAAGCAAACTTGAGATATCTTGTTTTAGAGACTTAAAATATGTTTTTTGAGGCAACACAAATCTAAGCAGTTAATCTGTGAGTCTCAGTCAACATTTCTCCCAAATTTGAAAGGATCCTCTTTAAGGCATTTTGGAGATAACATGTTCACAAGGCAAAATTGAGACGGAGGGGGAACCCAAAAAAAGAACACTTCCGGCCGCTGGCGGCCACCAGAGCTGAGGAACAGGTTACCTGCTTAATGTGCTACATGTCCAAGACTTTATGAAATAACAACTTCTCTCTTCTTCCCAGGTTTTCTCATTGTTGATTGTTGCAATCGGGGTGTATGCTAAAGTCCAGAAAGCTACAGGTAGATATGTGACACACTTTTTCAACTTCAGAGACAAATGAAAAGACTTTTCCATAGTTCTGAAAATCTAGAGGGATTGTTTATTCTCCTTTATCACACTGACACTTGTTTTATTTGTTGAGCTACCCCAACTTAAAGCAATAGCTTGTAAATGTATAGTATGTTGGCACGTTACAGTTTTATCTTCAGTTTATTTAGTGTCATTATGTTTATAATTATTTTAGTAATATACAGAAGGTAGACAGTGAAAATATTTAACTTGGACTCATCCCACAGATTATGCCTCAGTATCCTGTATAATCAGCAACAGATCATTGAATATTAAAAGCAATGGAAGTGGCCAGTGTTGAAAGGAAGGATGCAGGAAGCAGTGTAACAGGGAAGAAGACATTTATTTTTGAGGGTAAATGAGGTAAATACCAGGAGGGGAAGGAAGTAAAAGCGGGAACAGAGGAGGACAGACGAGTAAACAGAGGCTGTTATGTTCCTGTCTTTCTGCCAGACACGGTGCGGGACACGTTCCTGATCGACCCAGCTGTCATCCTAATTGTGGTGGGGGTGGTCATGTTCTTCATTACTTTCTGTGGCTGCATCGGAGCCCTGCGAGAGAACATTCGCCTCCTCAAGACAGTAATAGAAAAAACAGACACCTCACTAATACTGGGGCTGTGTTGTGCTTCCGATGTGGTAGCTTAAATCACATTGAATCCATCTTACGTCTCAGACAGTCATTTATGTTTCTGCTTCAGTCAGACTGTGTTTTCATACTTGTGTCCTCTCTGTCTGTAGTTCTCCTTCAGCCTGACTCTGGTCTTCCTCACCCAGTTGGCTATAGCCATTATGGGCTTCTTCTACTCCGATCAGGTATCTGCCTCCACACCATCTTAGATTTTCCGTAACATAAAGTCACTACAAGGTCACATTCCATCTCTGGTTCTCTTCACACCAGCATCGACCCTGAATGACACTCTGCTCCATTGATTCGGTGTATTCTTTCCCAGCTTTTGGACATTCTGTACATTTGTAAAGTACAGTCTATAAAACTTAATAAGAGGGCACAGATACATTTGACTCCACAAATGGACGCAATCGGCCAAAGACTTGACATAAAAATGGACGACATGTTTCCACATCTACCAGCTGAATAAAAGTGAAACCAAAATACTCTGAAAACTATTTTGCTCTTTTGAGAGTCTCAGGTGTAAAAATAATGTTTAACCTTGTTTTTATAGCATCGAATAACTAATGAAAACCAAACTTACTGGAAATATGAACAATCGCCACTGAAACTGAAACACCAGTTTAAAGGACTATCCAAATGAACAGACGGCATCTTTGAAAAATAATTATTTGATGTGCACTTTTACTTTTGAGTTTTGTCCATGTCCCATCTGTTAACATGGCTTCACTTTTGGAAGCTGTCAAGTAGTCTATCTTAATATACAGTCTACACACACACACACACACACACACACACACCAATACACACAAAGATCTGTGTGTGTGTGTGTGTGTGTGTGTGTGTGTGTTTGTCTATCAACACTTCAGAAGTACTGTATATGTCCTTTTATTTTTAAAGACAGCCAGAAAAAAATGACCATTCAATTTATTTCTCTTTGGTTCAATATGTCTAATTTTGGTTCAATAAATGTGGAGTTATTCCTATTTGTAATATTAACACTGCACAAAGTCATTAACATCCATCACAGCATGAACACAAACTTTCTGTTTAAACTTCAACCTTCAGTACTGGTTAAACTCTGATAGCGGATGCACACATTTTCAATTTTACCTCCAAAGAAAAACAATCTATTTGATGATTTTGTGAACAAACTTGACTTGTATAAGTTATGACTGACAACTTTTTTTGTTCATGACAAATTAAAACAAAGCAGTGGCCTACATGTCGCCTGTATATCATTCATTACAGACACAATCACAATCACTCAGGTGGTGGAGAGACGCCGACTGAAATGTGCTGAAAATGAAACCAAACAGTAAATATTTAGAAAGACGTCTCTTCGGTCTTTCATGAAGCTTAATTAGCAGCAAACATTTTAAACAATGCTGTTGACAGGAGCATGTTCTCCATCATTTCCTGTTACCATAATATGGTAAATGATGTTGATTTCTTGTGTATAAACAGTATAATATTTAACCAGGAGGAAGAAGAATAAACATCATTTTTGGGTGACAAATTCTTTTTTTAACCTATTTATAAAGAAAATATAAATCCAACTGTGACTGCAAACTGTATGTTAGAGTAAATGGTTTCTGGTTCCATCTGAGCCCCATATGTGACCCACGGTGTCTGATCTGGAGGCCACTGTCAGCATTCAATTATCCTTACAGTAACTTTGCATTAGGACTCCATGGAGAATAAAAACAGCCACTGGCACCAGTGCTCCCTGACACTGGTTTCTAGTGGTGAAGTGTCTGATGCCTGACGATACCTCTCGTCTCCCCTGTGTGCTCTGTCAGCGCTCGGACTGCCTGCTGCTAAACAGAGCAGTTTAACAACCCTCCCAGCATCCTTCCTTGCTAAATGATTCAAATGCTTCGGCACTTCAAAGAGGAACCAAATGTTCCATTTCAACAGATCCCTTGAAGGAGACTTTGGCGCTAATGACATGGGGAGGTGTGACGATGGGCTCCGAGGCCCTACTGAAACAGAGGGAGGGGACGTGGGGCGCCGTAAAAATCCTAACAAAAATTTAGTAAAATGACTTGGGGATAAGAATTTTAAGCTATTTTGATACAGCTCACAGTTTTTATCAACATAACCTGTTCTAACACGGCCTGTTATACGAACAATTCAGAGAGCCTTCAGCAAAGCACTAACAGAAGTTCATTTCAGGCTTAATGAAATTTTAAAGTTCAGCAGCTTATTAGCATACAGCGCCGCTATTAGCATACATTACATCTGAACTCAAGTCTGTAGAACCGTGGCCCTTCTTGTTTTTAAAAGAGGGAGATTTGCATTGAATACCTTTTCAAAACTTTATTTATACTGTATGTGAGAATAGAATATATAAATATTAACAAAGCAGGGGCCTCATAAAACTCTGTGAACGGATTTATTACAATGAACAATGAGAGCAAACTAAAGCAGCACAGTTTCAATGTCTGAATTAACCATAAAGTCTGAAAATTACAAATTATTCAATCAAATCATTGTATTTCATATTTCATCTAGGTTTTATTTATTCAGCTCAAGTGAAGTTCATGAAAATGACTAAATTATAATAACAAATGGGGAAGTTCATGCAATTATCTGCCACAGCTGAAGAAGCGTAAAAGCTGCACATCTGCATTGATCTCGAAGGCTTGGCTGCTTTAATTATCATTGTTATTCTGCACTGCTGCAGCATCGCACTGCAACAGGAGTTCCTGCTCCTCTGCTGTCTTGTTTAGATAAACCCCACATTATGCTCCTGCACCGTGAACCGGAGGATTTTCTGCCGAACCCTAATGGAAGCAACTTTCCTTAGAAACATCCCAATTAGCTGAACCTGAAATTTTTTTTGCAACTAAGTAGCCTGGTTATAGAAACAATTCTTTCACCTTGACACTTTCATGAAAATATTAAAAAAATGAATATTTAAGGAGACATATTATGTTCAGGTTCATATTTTTGGTTTGGGTTATTTCTTTTAACGGTTACATGCTTTAACATTAGGAAAACACATCACAGTCCTCATACCGTCCATCGCTGAAGCTCCTCTTTTCAGCCTCTGTCTGAAACTCTTGATTTTAGCTCTTGTCTCTTTAATGCCCCCCCCTCCCGATAAAGCAAAGTTAGCCCACTCTCTTGTGATTGATCAACTGATTCCAGCTCGTGCAGGAAATGTTAGCATCCTTCTCATTTTACCTGGTTTTGTAAGGGGTCGTGCTGGATTGACCAACTAGGTGTGCATTGTGCAAATGTCATCCAGTGTACCGGCAGAACACTCATTTAACGTCTCTGTATTCTCTCTCCTAGACTCGGGATGCTTTGGGAAAGTTTGTGAAGAAAGCCATCGTGCATTATAGGGATGACCTGGATCTGCAGAACCTGATGGATTACATCCAGAAAGAGGTGCTCTGGGCAATCCCACGCTGTAATGAATGTGCTTGTATGTGCTTATGTAGCTAACCACACAACATAAATCTTCAAATTAATCACAGCCTGTGGTGTATTGAATACGTCTGAGTGCTCAACCATCAAACCACAGCCAGTGACCACAGAGGTGTACGTCTTGTATTTGTTATCTTGGCCTCAGTGAGGGTTTTCCACATGAGACGCAGCATTAAAACATGTAGTATCTGTGAGTCTGCTCATGTGATTCTCCTCTTGCACATGCATACACAGGTGAACTTGTGATCCTGAGTTTTCCCATGTGAGAAGACCAGACTGGCAGAACACAGTCCAACGCAAGAGCATGATTCTAAATATAATCCTCTGCTGTATTATCCTCTCTCTCTCTCTCTCTCTCTCTCTCTCTCTCTCTCTCCTTCCCTTCGTACAGTTCAAGTGTTGTGGGTGGAACAACTACACAGACTGGTCTTGGAATCTTTACTTCAATTGCACACATACAAACCCAAGCACTGAGCGCTGCTCTGTACCTTACTCCTGCTGCACTCCTGTTCCCGGAGAGGTGCGTACTTTTTACAAAAACTCAAAACAGACTGGCATCAGTATAACGATTACCACCCCCAAGATCTAACAATCTAATTTAATTCAATCAAGCTGCACCAAATTACAGACACAAGTGTTCCTTGGGAAAATGTCAAAAAATGCCCTCACAATATCAAAGACAGTGACAAAAAAAATCTTTTGATCCACGTCACAATTTGATGGGTTCTTTCTGGGCCCATGTCCCATCATTCCACGAAATTTCATGGAATTCCATTCAGCAGTTTTTGCGTAATCTTGGTGACAAACAAATGCTACATGTAAAGAAGGCTCAAGAGGTTTAGCGGGCTGTCAACTAGTTGGGAGGTCGGTGTTCAAATGCGAGTTGCTTTAGTGCTGAAGTGAAAGGCAAGAAGTGTGAGAATGGGATATATGAGTGATAGACAAAATGTGCTGAATGAATGTGTGTGGTAATTTGGCAAATGAATGTTTTCAAAAGCACTTTGAGTGTTTTTTTAACTTCTGTAAAGTCATTTAAACTTAAAAAGAAAACTTCAAAGAATGATGGTGTTCGGTTGAATACCAATTAGCAGCATTTGGTAGCGATGAAAAAAGGTTTCTGAATAATGTGAAGCAGCAAATTGAAAGTGGTCTGTGCAAAAACCTGTTGCATCAGTCAGCAAGGACACGGTGTAATTGATTCAGAACTTCTGACAGTGGGTCCAGCCAGTACGTTCCAGTTTAGATTGAATTGAAGACAATGATGTAATGTTTTCATTATTGTGTTCATCTAAATTGTACGAATAGTTTTCTTTATATTTACATTGGGAGAGGCTCCTCTCTACGGAGGCTGCCATGTTTGGTTTTTTCTCCATTCGTCCAAACTGGACTGAACTAGTATTCAGCTGCAACATGCAACTTTACCACTAGGTGTCACTAAATCTTACACACTGAACCTTTAAATCAATATAAAATATCGGAGAACTGCAAATCACCTACACGCAAGGAAATTATTTCTGAATATATGATACCTTCGTTTTAGCCAGGTCCCAAACCTCTGAACCACTGCCCACATCTCAACTTGTTCAGAAATTCAAAAAGGTGGAGAATTGTGCCTGCTAATGCATTCAACTCCCAGTTAGAGAAACAATCCAACTGTGTTGCTTGAGACATCATCTTCCTACACAGCTGGGTAGCAACCAGGCTACATGAATAGTGTGAAAAAGAGCAACAGCTACAGGAGCCACTGTGGATGAGATCGACACAGCAGCACCAGCTTGTGTGAGTCCACTTTACAGCATCGCTTCAATCAATACATTTGCTTTGATGAATGTGAAAACCGATAACTGCTCTTCACAACCACTACTGCTGCTCCCACGTTGACTGAAAATGACATCGGCCAGACAGATACATCACTCACTGCTGATTGATGAGGCAAAACTGAAACAAAAATACACCCACCCACCAGATATCGGCTAACATGAACTCAATGTCAGCCAGAATGACTAACATGAAAACTCAATTTTGTGATTATCCGGCTCAAGTTTATTTCTGCTTCTGTTTTCATTCAAGTTTACGTCTGCATTAGTAGTCACATATTTGGGTATTTTGACCCCTCGCCTTGCACAAACCAACCGCTATTATGTGTGAATCCAAATGATCCAATGCATACCACATACCAGACAGTAATTACTTTGTGGACTAGTTTATTATGAAAAACTGAATAGCATTATTTTGACTTGATATGTAAGTGGGTCAAACACTACAGAAGGAGTTTGTTTCTTTGCCTTGTTGCGTTTCCACCACAGACTCTCTATTAACAGTCTATTCAAAACACTGGAAATAATAGATTTAAGATGATTTCAGACATGCAGAGTACTCTGCAGATGTTCTCTAGCTGCCCCCGCCCCCTAGTTAAAAGTACACAGAAAGTCTGGAGAAGCCAAAGTAAGAGCACAGCAGGAGATCCTCTGCAGGATTCACCACAAGTTTTTGGTATTAAGGGCAGATGCTGGTGTTGATGTGCTGTAAACACCAACACGTGATCTCTGCAGCAGAAATAAAACTTTATGTTCTGCCTCTGCCTGCTCTGCCACCGTTGCCGTAATTTTTCTCTGAAGATTTCTGTGTCATTGTCTGAGCAGAGCTCCTCCTGCTGCGTTGTTCATGTGTGACAGTCAAACTCCAGAGAAAGTCTGGACCTGATTCTCAGCATATCCTCGGGGAGGTCATGTCTGAAAACTGCTTTAATGTAAGGAAACAGCCCCAACCAGAAGGTTCCTGTACTTTACAAGTGTTAGCCCCAAGCAAAGCCTTTTCCCCCTGGAACTAAATGTAGACACTGGTTCCTAGTTCCTGGGAATAGTTCTTGTGGTGAAAACACTGCTTTTAAGTATTTTATTGACACGAGTCAGCTCCTGGAGGTGAATTTCAATCTAAACAAAATCAGGCTGCGGTAACTGCATCAACAAAGCTTGACAGTGTTCCCAAGATGAATCAAAGCTGAAACCAATTCAGCTTAATCACCCTATCTGACATGCAGCCAACAGTAACATCAACCTTTAGCAGAATTGTCAGTGGTGACTTCGCCGCCTCTTTCATGAATGTTTTATATATTTCTAGACCTGGAATCAACACATGCATTTAAAAAATGAAATGTAGGGTTGCATTCTAACACAAACAGTATGTTAATCGTGTACTCAGTGTATGCATGAGTACGCAAATTCCCACTCACACAAAGAAATGCCCTGAATCTCACTCTGTGCAGACACACAGCAGCACGGCAAGTCATCGCTGACAATTCCTACTAGTGTGAAGACAGAAGACTAAAGAGTCCATGCAGATCCATCACACTAATATTGATTATACATCATGCTACACAGAAAACAGATCACAGCAGCCTCCTTCTACAGACTGGGGGGGAAAAATCAATTAATTAAAGATGATTGGAGCTGAAACAGTGCTGCAACCTGCTGTTCGTAGCCTGCAACTGCACGGCTACTTCAGGGACAGAGTCACATCTTCCCTGTCACATTAAATGGATGCAGTTATATCGTCTCTCTTGTCATTTCCTTTTCTTAAATTCCAAATCTCTGCAGTTAGCAGGCTTCCACAGAACTCTCCCTCGGCTGTCATAATAGTTAATACCTTTGTCAATGCAAAATACTGCAAGAGATGTGAAACAGCAGCTCGTGTATTAAAGTGCTTCAGGTTGGTGTAATCGAGACAATCTGTCACAGTCTCTCTCTCTCTCTCTCTCTCTCTGTCGATCTGTCACACAGGCAGTGATTAACACTATGTGTGGTTTTCGGGTTCAAACCCAGAACTACCTGGAGGCAAACAAGTCAATCTACCCAGTGGGCTGTGCGGACAGGGCGGTGATGTGGATCGAGTCTCATCTGCTGCTGGTGGGGGCGCTCGCTCTGGGACTGGCCTTGCCGCAGGTAACTGGCACACATGCAGACACTTCTTCACTCAAGCTGTGCAGTAACAAGTCAACAGCCGTCACACACACACACACAAACACACACAAACACACACACATGCACGTCTCATATTGACATAATGAATTCCCTAGCCCCTTGCCCTAAACTAAACGGTCCAGTGTGTAAGATTTAGGTGAAATCTATTGGCAGAAACTGAATATAAAATAATCCTAGTGATGTTTTCACTCGTGTGTTTCATCTAAATTGTACAAATTGTTATATTCTTTATCCTAGAATGGGCCCGAAAACTGAAGGCTGAGACAGGTTCTCTTTCATGTTTGGAAGGGGAGTGTGAGGTGAAGGATTATTCTGTTGCAAAATCCAACTTCACCACTAGATGTCACTAAATTCTACACACTGAACCTTTAACCATCACAACTAAATGCCTGACCAAAACCAAAACCTCATTCTAACCCTAAAGACAAGTCTTTGTGAGTACCAGTCAAAATGTCCTCCATAACTACAGACGGATACACGCACAGACACAAGTCAACAGGAGCATCAACTGGAGGCGTAGCCAGACTGAGCGTGTAGCAATCAACATATCGACTGCTCCTGCTATCCTAAAGCAGCCTCGCACGGTGTATTTGGACGGGCCCGCAAAATAGTCTGAGCAGCACTTCATCAATCAGGATTCTGCACCTTCCCTCAAGTTACACACGTAGGAACATCACTTTTTGAGCTTCCAGTGGGAAGTGGGAAGCTCAAAAATGCGAGAGCGGCTGCACGAGTCCAGCCGCTCTCGCATGAAATAACCCCGGCCTTACACAAAAAAGGGGGGAAAAGAATCTAATAAAAAAACTTTTTCTTGCAGAGACCAACAGGGTGTTTAGGTTAATGTGAGGCCACTGGAATATAGCTAATTCAAAATTGAGAGTTATACCAAGACGGCAATAACTAGGCACAAAGGGACAATTAAATTTTAACTGCACATTATTCATTTATTACACCGCTCTGGATCGAAAGCGCAGGTTAATGTGCAAGTGAGGTAGTGACCTGCGAGATAATGTGAGATTATGTGTCAGAGAAAGGAGGATACTGACAATTCAAACCTCTATTTACTCAGCACCGCCACACAAAGCAACACAAATCCCAAGCATTAAGGAATGCTAATAACTCAAGTCAATATGTTAGATTGGCCATGAAATCACATTAGCTCTTATCAAGAGCTGTCTCTAAATAATTAGTCCACCTTCTTATCAAGATGATTCAGGTACTGTCACAGTGCATTCTCACGCAGCGTGCTGCTTTGTCAGTGGATCTTTAGCTCGATCTATCTCGCTCTCATATCTGCCTGATTGGGTCCCTGATGATTCCACAGAGGGGGGGAAGCATGTGAATTACCCATGAGTCCTGTCATAACAATTGCATCAGTATTCAGGTTGCTTTGATGTGCAGTAAATCTGATGATGAAGTTCTCTCTTCTAGTCTCGCACATCTTCGCTAAACACCATTACTAGATTTATCTGCAGAACAAGCCGGGTTTAAATCAGACGGTTAATTATTAAATAGGTCAGTTTACAGCAGCGTTTGCCACCAAATGTGTGTTGTCGCAGTGAGAAACACTTTATTATCACCTCTATAGGAAGCGGTTTAAGGGTTACGATCCTGTAAATTGTGCAAGGCAATAAAATCATGTCAAGTGTCTGTATCATGCAAGCACTTTTATCTCATTTCACAACATGTCGTCCCAGTGCAGAATGAGCACTGCAGCACCGAGGCACTTTGAGATGCTCAGCATAGGGTGTACAGTTACCAGGAGTCTGTTCTGTAATCTACATTGGCAGCTGCTGTCCTCTAGATTGCAGGGATCGTGCTGTCCCAGATCCTGATCTCTCAGATCCAAGATGAGATTACCTCAGTGTTGTGAGAGCGGCCCGACGCAGGGGGAAGAGGAGGGAAGAAAAGAACTCACGCAAGGACTTTTTTTTTTTTTTTACTGCTACAGGACTTCTGCAATGTTTGAATACATTTCTTATTCTTAGCTTGTGATGCACTTTATTCTGTTACACTCTCACATGCAAAGTGTTTATTTATTGAATTATTTGTATTGCTGTTGACATGAAAAGCATTTAAATAGAATGTGTCATTAATAAAATTCAGGGAAAGACATCCACAGACATCTGCACTTAATAGAGAAGCCTGTTTTGGTAAAAGCATGGAAAAAGATTTAGCACCTGATTAAAACTTAACAGGTATGAAATCTAAAATATACTCTACATTGAAAACTTTGAAGATTTCAGCAAGCTTGACAACAGTCTCAAACAGCTGGTATAAAAGTCCCCTAAAACCAAACATGGCCCCATCAGATTCTGTGTCTGCTGATGTTACTTTCATGTTTATTGTATGGGAGCCGCTCTTGTCGCACCTTGCAGTCATCCTAGACGTGAAGAGCCAGGGCTCTCTGCATCAGACGACCAGTCAGGGCGGAGTTTGGCCTCGCGGCATCACGCTCAACTAGAAGACATCTGGAGGGATTTAGCAGAACACAGTACATGGAGATGAACACAGATTCAGAGAAAGTACACGCTGAGCGGCTAAACTGATCAATAATGAAACTGTTACATGGGCTGTAGACGGGGGGATGTCGGTTACTTAATGGGAGCATATACAGATAGTGTTCTACATGGAGACGACAGAGGCGGAAGACAACAGGAGCAGATGCGGCTATACAGCATCACCATGAAAACCAGGGGAAGAACTTTTTAGTCTTTCTTGAATTCTCTCAGCAGAATCTAGTAAAGAAATTGGAAAACACTGAACTAAACCTCTGTTTGGCTGAAGTCCCAGTTGTACATTACCTTCCCAGTTTCTGGTGGTGCTTATCCTCTGATTTCAAGGCGGCATGAATTAGCAGTTGATTGAAGATATCCCTCTGAAAACAACAGTGGACAAACCCATTAGTAAAGAGTTTTCTCCAATATTGCACTGTGTGTAGTCTTTCTATCCTTTGGTGTTATTCTGTATACTTTTGTACGGTAAACTGTTGCACCTTGGAGGATGGTTTTATGAACACAAAGGACATAAAATCCATCAGCATCCATCACAGAGATTCATTATTCATACCCTGGTGCACTGTGCAACACATTCTCTCACTGTGTAACATGTTCATACACTGAAAGGCTTTTGCTCTTATGTAGAGTGTTCTTCACCTCTGGCCTTTTTTTCACTTCAACAGGGATTTCAGTTTTACTCAAGAAAACCAACAACAAAACAACGTGATCGATAATATTCAAATAAATAAAGCCTCAGGGCTGAGTGCTTGTTAAAGGTAAATAAGAGAGCTGGAGTTTGCAATTAGGTTTGATTTTGTTTCAAGTTTTTCTTGTTTGCTTCGAGTTGACCACATTTCTGTGGAACTTACCTGAGCATCGCTGCCGCCGATATCTACTGCCCTGTAGCGTACAGGGTACAGGAGCTCCACAGCTCCGCTGTAGTTGCCCTGGTCGTACTCCATCAAAGCCTGACACATGGGTACACCTAAAGTTCCAGCCAGCTGGTGTTGCTGATTGTCCCCTGGATCCCTGTGAAGAAAATGAATGGTTTGAAAAGGAAAAAAAGACATATCTTGGTTGGAAAGTTTAGAAACTAGCTCTCAGGGAAGAATTCTTTATGGATTGAACAGTTAGAATAAACAGACTAAAATACTTGCTAGTAATAACTTCTACATGCACCTCACTGTTTCACCAGGATGGACACCAAGGATGATGTATTTTTACTTTAAATTAATGTTTTGCTAACTTATAAACAGACCAAAGCTTTTGAGCAGGCGCACGAGAGGCAGCACACATAATAAGTGCACGTTTGGAGCTAAAGCAATAGGTATTTGAAATTTAAAACATGATAGGGGGCAATAAAAAAATTCAAACAACCAGCCAATGCAAAAGATTTATCGCTGCTGACTGACCACTGAGGCTGAGGAAACTGCTTCTGAAATCTAATATCTCAGAAAAGAAGACACCCAAGGTGAGTGAGAGACAGAAGCTTGGTCGAAAGAGTGAGAGACGCAGATGGAGCGAGAGAAATGCAAACCATAACACTGAATTGTAAATTGACTTTACTGGAGCTCTGCACAACATCGCAACACAAGAGAGATGAGACGGAAGAGCAGCAATGCAACAACCTTTTTTATTTTCACTTCATCTTCCTGTTTCTGCACCGGCCTCCTGCTTGACTATCTTTATTCCTGATTTTTAATGACTCCCAGCAGCTCAGGTCCAGTTTGAAGTAATAGCTGAAAGTTATTACATCAGGCTGATCATGCAACCATCGTTTTGCAGGATTAACGAACAAAGTCCAAGAAATGTCGTCCAAACATACAATTTGTGTCCCTGAAGGTGATTTGTAACAGGTTTGTTTCTAAAAAAAATTTCTAAAAAATACTATGTTGAAAATATATTCTTAATTAATTAAAACAACGGTTGCATAGTTCTGCTTGGAAAACATGCATTTGGTTCCATAACTTAAGATTTAAATTATCCATAGAGAATCTAAAAAGAAGGACTCTCACAATCTTAAAGATTCCTTTAAATTTCACTGCATCTACCCTGCTGTTAGTTCCACTCATTAAAAATGAACATTTCCATGTTTAAGTATGAAAATCAGTGAAATCTACGGAATAGCTTCAGGTCGGTGTACTTGTACACACCGACAGTATCAGAGTATTATTATAGTGAACAGTGAACGGCATGAATTCACTTCACTATGAAACATTTCATTCAGTTCTGAGGCCTTCTGGGATTAGCTCATTCTTAGAGTCACTGTGTAAAAACATGAGGACAAAATATGGATTATGTAAAACTGTGCATTCCTTTCAAACAAGTGACACAGTATGTGTGAGTGATGGGATTCCATTACTGCGGCTCGCCTCGTGATTCAGAGTAGAGCTGTGCTAAGGGAGAAAAAGTTGGTGTCTTAATTAGGAATAGAGTGCCTCACTTCCCCCCCAACTCCTGCGACATGGGTAACATGATGTAACAGTGAAAAACATGAGAATTTAAACCACTGGTTTTAAACTGCAGCTTTTCTGTGGGTTCTGAGCGAGACAGCATTAAGAGCACAGGCCGTCCATGTTCGGGATGCCAGAACATATTATGACCACAACTCCACAGAGGCTGCAGCTGCTCGTACAACATCTGCTACAGTGGGAAGACCCTGGTCTCCGAGATGGACTGCAGCTCTGAATTCTCTTTCTGGCTGCACGGGCTCGCTATCTTCCCGTCCTACGCTCAGCCTTGTCTCTGCTTTACATAACGGCTGGTTGGCTCTTACGTAAGGCTGGCAGAGCAGCGAGGTGTGCAGCAAGGAGGAGAAATGGTGCGGAACTTACTTAGCCAGTTCCCGGAGGCCCTCCAGCAGACGCTGCGATGTGCCGGTCTCTCTGGCTCCCAGCGACGCCATGAGGAAGTGGAGGTCGTTGAATAAGGTCACATGATCGTCAGTGTGAGGCTGCGTTACCTGGAGCAGCTCTCGCCAGCGGCCCTTCGTGCACACACCTAAAACATGGACCAAAACAAAGACATAAATCAGGGTAGTAGGCTGCATAAAGGCTCCAAATTCATAATTAGATTTTTTTAAACAGAGTAAAAAAATGACACAGCACCTGGGTTTCAAATTAATGAGGTATGATAAATGGGGTTATCTGACCTCCGCAGTTTCACTTTCACACCATTTGAAATCATCTTAAAGCAGATGTTGCAGTTGCCCTTCAGCAAATTAACAACAAGTTAACAAATGTTTGCAGTATTTTCGTCGAGCCAATTAGTGTCATAATAACATTTTCCAACTCACAGCAACGACACACTTCATTTCCTAAGATTTGAACAAACTGTGATCAGTAATGTCCACGACACCGTGAGCGACAGATGGACGCAAAGATCCGAATTCCCTTTTTGTTTTCATCTAAAGGTTTGGGTCAGAGAAGAGCCAATCATATTTTGGGTGCGAATCTGGATCAGGGGCAGATCGAGATTTATTTATTTTTAACTTTCTTTAAAGTGAGATCCAATAAAAAAATTTCATCTAGTAAATCTAAACATTGTTTCATAGGCGACTGTTCCACCTTGACTGAGGTATGAGCTCTCCTATGTTATTTCTCTTTCATTATTATCTCTATTATCTGTCTTTAGCTGACTTTCTTTCCTCATATCAAATTTGTGAGACTTCTGATAGTGCGTTCCTCGGTTCCTGTTAATATTTTCTTGCTATGTGCGCGGACAGATGGGGAGACTTGTTTTTATTGCTTTTATTCTGTAAAGCGATTGTGATTTCCTACGTTATCATGCATCTTACCCTCCATTTCCAGTCTGTAGAGCAGTGAACTGGCGTCAACAGTGTCCAACATGGATCCTGTGGCTTTACAACGTCTGAAAACCTGAGAGAAACATGCATGTTCACTATTCACCTTGAACACTGAAGGATGTAACGTAGATCTGCCTCCACACAACGACATTTTCAGAAGAAAAAAAATTGTAAAAAATAAAATAAAACAGGGCAGGCCCATGTTCTGCAGGATTCCCCTGACGTGAGCTGTTAAACATTCATGAATATCATCAAACTTTACGTAAGAATTTCCTGTTGTGTCAGTCCTGAGTAACATTATGAAATGTTCTTGTATCGTGCAGGACATCAAAGAGCTTTCCTCTCAAATCGTCTCTCTTATTTTTAGAGTGAATAAAAAAATCATCATCTGTGGCGGTTGACACAGAAATGGCCGCTGTGTGTTTTGACTTCCATTTGTTCACACTTGCTCTCTCGGATCACCAGAACAACACATTGCTTTTAGTGCGGCTCCCCCGTGCATTGGTACATGGAAAAAAAAACCCAGAGTGTACTCAGACAGATATACCATCAAAGTTTTTGATGCAAACCCTCAACACAAACCAACCTGAGAGTCGTATATTTGCAGAGCGGCTTCGTACTGCCCCTGTGGAGGAGGAGGAGGAGGGGGTGAGAGGGATGAATTTGAATGACTTCAGACCTGAAAGACGAGCAAGGGTTACAGATCGTGTTGCGCAGATGCAAACACAAATTAATCTCCCGACATAATCAACTGCAGACTTCAAATTACCCAAGGGAAAGGATATCGTAAATACAAGATCCACAAACACTCCCACTGCCAACTACTCGCTTGACTGAGAAAACTCATTATAATCTTTACCTTCTCGATGAAGTACAGAGCCCAATGCCAATAGTTGTGACTGGCCAGGACGTCACACACCTGGAATTAAACAATACATTTTTTATTTCAATTTTCCCCCTGAGGCTGTTTGAATTTTTAATTTGAATGAGTGAACTCGGTAACTGGGATGTGCTTCATCATTAAAAAAAAAACACACTTGTACCTGCCAGTCTTTCTCTCGACTTTCCATGAACTTCAAACCTTTGTCCACTTCTGCCTTCATCTCATAAACATGAGCGACAGAGTGGACGGACCAGGCATCGTCTGGAGTCAGACGCAGGCCCTGCACAGGAGAGTGAATGCAGATGAAGAGAAGAGATGTGTTTGCTACACCAAAGTAAAATGATATTTCAAAAAGAATGGGCTCGCCTCACTATCAGTCTTTCATTTTTGTCTAAGATGTTCCTCAATTTTTTTCAAGTGACCCTCGTGTCACAGCTGCTGTGTAAGTCTCACACACTCAAAAGAGAAAATTTGCGCTGCCGAGGTTTGGTTCCTCTGCTTGTTATTGGTCTTCGACAGCAAACGATTTTCTGAACTGACACGATCAGAGGCAAAGAGTGGACCACAGAACAAACAGAGGGAAGTCTCACCTCCATCGCCACTTTCTCCGCCTGGTCATAGCAGCGAGTTTCCAGGAGACCAAAGGAATAAAGTCCCTTCAGATAACTGAGAGAAGGAATAAACAAAACAACTCATTGAAAGTACAGAAAGCACCTTCTTCTCACCCTGATCATTTACGATGGATTTGTTAGAGTTGGGTTTTTGGACTTTTGGTTATAGTTCTGGTTCGGCTTGTGTGTCTGTTATTTACTGTTCTGTGTTTGACTGCTGGGACCTGGCGGAGTGAGCTCCCGGCTGAACGAGGCCTCTTGTGACCTGCGTTCCTGCCAATTCCTCCTTATCAGCTTCACAAGAAACCTCAGTACATAAAGACCAGTTCTACCACTACTTCTCTGCTCACACGCAACCTGAACCGATCCTCTTCTGCCCTTTTTGGGTTTGTCTTATGACCCGACAAATACAATCAAATGTAAAGAACTTGAAATCATATAGCTGGTTATGATTACGTGTACAGTCTATGAAGTACTATGAAATATATAAAGCCTTTGGTCTCAATTAAATTGTATAATAAATCAATTCTCACATGTTGTCCACTGATCAACTGTACATGTTATTAGTTTATCCTGACATGTAGAGTCAATGAGCTCGGGGATATTGTTTGTGTTGTTCTAAAGACCTTATTCTTTACCCCTGCATCTAGTTTGCATATGATTTTGCCCCAAAATGCTGATGTCTCATAGTGAAATGCTGCTTTTTGTACCTGGACAAAGGAATGTGTGGTTTCCAGTGAGGCAGCACCCTGGCCACGGAGTCTCTCATCTGGGTCTGGGCTCCCAAGTAGAAATATCCATCATGGGCAAACTTGAGGGCCAGCAGGTCAGTGGGGTGATCGACCAGAATATCCTCCCATCGGTCACAGGCCTTGACAAAGTTTCTAAAGGAAACATGAGTTAGAGTCTAAGAAGAGCCGGAACGTCCATGAAGGACGACAGAATGAAAGAAAATGCCTTTAATATTTCCACTTATGCTACAATACAATGAGAAAAAACCCCACTGCAGATAGAATTCAAATACTTGTTGTTAGGCTGTGACTGGGAGTCACATCAGTGTAGATGAATGCTGGGGATCTGAAGCATGTGATTGCCTCCATACAGTGGACACAGACAAAGAGCTGCTTGATGAATGGATATCGCCTCATGGATAAAACACATTCTTCAGACTTCTGATGACTAAAAAGACGTCACTATGTTTCCTCTGGCAAGATAATAAACACAAGTCACGCTCTGATGAGCCTGAATATTGATTCAATATATTAAAAACAACATGCATGTGGACAACATGCAAACAGCTGTGATGTACAGTTTACTCATATATTTATTTATATATATATATTTATATAGAGCGAGGAAGTGAGATGCCGGGTGTGAACTCAGAGCGGTCCACTTATGATCGCCCCCCCCGAGGACGCATGTTAATGTGAGATATAAACAAGGCCTCAGCGTCTATTAAATGCCGTCTGGTAAACACCAGGAGGGCTGTCGTGGTTTTTATTTAAAGTGGCCTCCGTGGAGCCGCTCTATCATAATATAGTGATGCTGGGATGGATGCTCTCTCGGCAGGTTCTTCTGAAGCTGAGTTCTCCATCACCTCACCAACCTCGAACCTTGTCGCCCGGTTTCTAAAGTTGACTCTCTTCATCGCTCTCTTCGGTCTTTTCTTTTTTTCCAACCACCTGACTCTGAACCTTACCCACGTGAGAAGAGCTCCATGGCCTTGACATGGAGCTTCTCCCTGGGAGTGATGTCCTGGCTGTTGGCCAGCTCCACCGTTCGAGTCACGGCACTCGCCAGGCGCTCGTTCAGCCGGGTGGAGCTCGCCGTTGCCACCAGCTCCAGCCCTGTGCTCATCACATGGCCCATAACTGCAGGGGAGATAAATCAGACTGCTCTTTTCTTTGTGGACTGTAATTTAAAACACTTGAAACATCATATGCACTCACCGCAACACTGTAACTCTATAAAACACTTGAAACATCACATGTAAGTGTTCTCCTTTTGAACTGCAGAGCACAGATATATCACTGCTTCAGCTACGCCTCTCACGTTTAAAAAAGATAGACATGAAAGTGTTTCATCCCCATCGTGTGCTCTCATGATAACATGCGGATCACTTTGTAAACCGACTTCAAACCACATGTTTATTCCAGACATGAATTACACTTAAAACAAACTCAACACGTGTACTTACAAAGACATGATCCTAAATATTAGTTGACAAATGCTTTGTTCTTTTTCCAAGACTATGAGAAAAAGACAGAAAGACATTTTGGAGATTGGATGTATTGAAATCGGGGTTGAACCTGACGACCTGTACTCAGATGTTGCTCTTACATATAAAACATGAAAAGGTCGGATCATTGGTAGTTTGCCAGTTCTCAGGAGCATAAACATTGAACCTGTGTAACAGGAACTTTTAGCGGGAATGTATCTTGTATATTTATTTATACATTTATCTTGTAATTTAAAAGCAGTAACAGGAGTCTTATATTGCAGGTGCTCAGCCTTTTTATTGGTTCTGACTTAGGTTGAAAAGCTTTGGATGTAACCAGAGACAACAACACCTCACATCCATAAAGCAACAATAAAAAGCATTGTACCTGGATCACGGCACTGAGTTTTATATATTTCCTATATTTTTTATATTCCTTACATTATATTGCATGTTACATAGTACTAACTGATTTTATTTTTGATTCCTGCTGCTGCAATATTGCAATCTTACCTTGTCTTATCTTTAGCTTCACTAACTCAAAGGTTGCAATTGCAATACTTCTGCAGTGGACCATTTTAGCACCGTTTGCTTCACTCACCTTTGTCCTTAAGTTCTAGCCTTGACCGTTAAACTTTTTTGCTGCTGCGTCAGATTTATTGTGAGAGAGCTTGTCAGCAGGACTTCCCTGGTTAACAAACCTAAAGATTAACTGGCAGGACTGATGTTTGACCCCCTGAATATTTACCAAAGTTAGGATCGGCTGTCTGCAGAGCGGAAATGCATCCTTCAAATCCTCCCAGGGTTTCATCGTTCCTCCATTTCACATACTAGGAGACGAGAACGAGACAAAGATGGATGTAGTTAACTGTCATTTAGTAAAACATGGTGCAAAACGACAGAGAGAGTATTCACCTGTGTCAGTATGGCGTCATAGAGTTTGCATGCCTCATTACTGCTGGTGGAGAGTTCAAGACCCTCTGCCCTCCATGCCTGTCACACACACAGACACACACAGACACAGACACACACACACACACACACAAACAAACACACACACACACACACACACGCACGCACGCACACACACATTAACACTGCATCCATTAGGATTTCACACATTTGATTATTATCACGGTGGAGAATCTCTATATTTGCATTAATCCAACCTCCTTTGAAACCTGAGCCAAGTTAGATGTTTATCATTTGTTTATTAATCCTGAAACATTTCCACAAAATCTATTTGTAGAAACTGTAAAACCAGTCAGAGTCTTGTTTTTGATGCCTAAAGATGAACCATAAGACACGTCTTACCTCCTGACTGAGGCTGAGATCATTATTCAATGAAAGGGTTAAAAACAAAACCACACCACCCCTCTAATGATTCTGTTCCTGACTGACTGAGTCCGAACCCTCTGAGCTTCAGGCTGAATCTGAAACCTGACGTCGGACACAAACACTGACCTCACAGTCCCTGAAGCTTGAAGCGATCATGTCTGTCAGCTCCTCAGCAGCTGGAGGAACTTTCACTAAAGAGCACGTGTCAAGTGTCTTTTTACCGGAAGTCAATTTTAGGCACAGCCGTATTTTTCAGAATAACAGCATGAACTACACACAATGCGTTCTTCCTGGTGTTTCGTGTGTTTGTTTTTGTTTTTTACGTTTGTGTTTTTCCCGAGTGTGATGATTGTGTGCGTTTCAAATATGAAGAGTCGGTGCAACAGCAGACGCTTATGACGTGCGAGTTTTCTGCTCGTCTCTTATTTTGTGAAGCTTCCTCCCTCGCTTGGTGGTTCCTCAGTTGAAGCTTCACAGATTTCACGGAGGTTCGAGCTCTGGTCCTGAGGCGGGGTTTTCACTCTTGTTGTCTTTTTGGAAGTTTCACAGTAGATCTGACTCCGTTTCCCTCGAGGACCAAAGATTGTGTAACTATCAACACAAGGAAGTGTGAGTCTGTGGTGACACACGTGACGCTTACACTCACGTGTAGCCGGGAGCACACATGTATATATATATAATACATGGACATATATGTATACACAAAACTTAATGTAATACATACATGAAACTTCTAATATGTGCTTTTAAATTATGTGTGTTGATAGATAATTACTGTAGTTTATACATACATGCATATGTACTATATTCAGTGTACTATAGAGAGAGACAGATAGATATTAAATTCATGATATATAGATTATACATATGTGCATATGTATATATATATATATATATACACAATATTCAGTGTAAGATAGATAAATAAATAGATAATTATACATACTAGCATATGTACATATATACTCCATTCAGTGTACTATAGAGAGAGGCAGACAGATAATAAATACATGCATATGTACATGTATACTACATTCAGTGTAATATAGCGATAGATAGATGGAGCTAGACAGATATATAGATAGTTAGAGAGAGATCGAGAGATAGATAGATATAGTAAAAGAGAGATAGATAGATATAGTAAAAGAGAGATAGACGTAGAGACAGTTAGAAAAGGACTAAAAAGAAATTTCGGTGGACAAACTAGTAAAAGAACAACTGCATTGTTTTATTGCCGTTCTCAGCATACATCCAACACCCCTATGCATTGTAGCTACATGAAGCATTTACATTATGAGTCTTGGGTCATCGGAACGGTTTCAAAAATTAGGATTCATTTTCTTTACATATTATACAGTTTGCACACATGTTAATAAATATCAATACAATCAAGTCAAACTCATCACACGCCATCTACAACAAGAAAACCCTTAAAATTATGTAGCACTTTGTATTTACAGCTCATAGCGAGTCATAAATATAGCCTCTAGTGTTTCTGTGCTGTAAAACAGTGACCACCTGGATTTCTTTACAGTTGTCGAAAAGGCTATTAGTTTGACTGCCCTCCAGATAAACCATAATGCTCCTGTCTGATGCGAGGTGCTCATAAAGCTCTCTGCATCTCTTCAGCGCCCCATTTCAAATCCTCTTATTTGTTTTTGCTCGGGGAGCTGCTGATGTAATAAAAGTTTTTGAAAAGAAGTTTAAAAAATTCTCGAGTTCCAGTGGGATGCACAGATGTGACTACCTCAAAAATAACTCAGGAAAAAGTCAAACATAAATTAGATATAGAGAATGCTAATGAAAAAAAAAAAGGCATCTTGTTCAAGGGTAAAGGATTAACACTGCCATTTACTGATCCAAGTGTTGTCTAGTGTGTGTATGTGTGTGTGTACGCTCCTGTTGATGTTGCATATTCAAACAACAGACAGTCCTGTGGCACAAAATGAGTAATGTGAGCTACAATAACTAGAAAGAAATCAGATTCATGAAGGACGATAACATCTCAGTGAGAACATGTGGGAGAAACTCATTTCAACCTGAAGACAGTTTTTTCCCCAAGATGAATCCTTTAGCTTACCGAAGCAGGAAACATAAAAATCTAACATTAAACATGGATGAGTATTTGTAAACGTTAACGGATCGTGTGATATACAGTGAACGGCTTCTCACAGAGAGGCCCATCACATGTGAAGTGCTTGACTGTTCATAGAAATGTACAAGTGTGTATTGTGTGTCAAGCTATTTGAGACGTTGTGAGGATCCTCTATGTTCCTAAAACCTTCATTCATGACATGCAATGGCTTACAGGGGGCCTGGGAGTTGTGCACAGGTGCAAGATAATGAAATTCTGGGCACTCTCCTGTTAATGTACAAAAACAAGAATCTTTATCTGTTAAAAGCAAACAAACAGAAAAAAAAATCATAAATATATAAAAACATGGCCATATCTAATGGGCTCTTTGTGTTGACTCACTAAACGCTGTGATGAGAAGAAAAGAGAAACAAGCCTTTCATGGTGTCTGTGGTTCATTAGGATGTAGAAGTCAGTTTGTCACTGGATGGAAAGGCAGCTTCAGAAGAGGATGTCCTTCCTACGTTCAGGCCGAGCATTTACACACACACATGCACACACACACACACACACACACACGCACACACACACGCACACACACACGCACACACACGTCTGAAGCGAGAGCAGAGAACACCTTCATCCGCTGAATAATGTGACTTGCTCTACACGGCTATACACAAAAAACACAATTCTTTACAGTTCCTTTAACATCAGCAGGACCAAACTGCACTCTTCCCTTTAGATAATCAAGAATGAAACAAGTCTTTAAACATTCTCCCAAAGCGCCCCCCCCCCCCATACGCTTGAGAGGATCCACTTCAAGGCTGTGATGATAAAGTTGTGAAAAAACTTGCCTCTCCCCCTACAGAGGGAGAGAGCCCAAGCAAAACTGCAGAGTGAATAACTGGGGCTGCCTTTGGGCAGCAGGTATGTAAACGTGACAGACTGCTTCAATGTCAGCGGCAGCTGTAGTGTTTCTGTGTTGTGTCGGGTACAATCTTTACACATTCACTGCTGCAGGTGTGACAGTTTTACATCGACTGCCTGTGTGATTTTTGGCAGACGTGTCTGATCAAAGATGATGCGTGCGAGGCTGAGAACGCCAACAGTTTTATTCTTTCTACACCCGATGAGCGGGTTATGTCACTGTTCTCAGGCCCAGTTGAGGTTGAAGCCTTTAGAGAGCATGACAGACTCCAGGTCCTTGTCTTCTTCTTTCTCCCGAAGCCTCTGCTCCTCCAAGAGGGCCACCAGGGCGTCCCGCTGCTCCACCACCTCCAGCATCTCGTTCAGGATCTGCTTTTCCTGAGCAAGCTCCTTTTCTGTCTTCAGGTGGTCTGAGAGAGACAAGAGAAAAGAGAAATTTAAGGGAATAGCTCAAAAGCAGATTAAACATATATTAACACAGTAAGGACTTTCAGATCTATGGTACAGGGCTGTTAGTTAAGGATACAGCTCACCCATCAGAGCCTGACCCAAACTGTCCAAACCTGTCCTGATCCCAAGGTTTTCCCTGATTACAGACACGTGCACAGTAAAAAATACAGTGGACAGCCCAGCCAACATGACCGAGCACAAGCCAAACCTGAACATTGCTTCAAAATGTTTCTGTGACCCAATCGGTCAGGTCCTGACAAGCTCAGGTGGAGTATCCCACTCTACTGCCCATTTTTTGGCAATGTACAGGTGCATTATTTAAATTTGGGAGTCCACCAGAATAGCTTTACAGTTATGTTTTACACCATGCACTGCTGCAGCACCTCCTCTAAGCCACTGTTTCCTCGCAAAAGGTCTGCCCTGATTGGTCAACAAGCCCCTTAACCAGACGCATCCTGATCAGCTGCAAACACCGCTGTAGCCATGGTAACATTCAAAAAGACTATAAAGAAGACTACAACCCACTAAAGGAAAGAGAAAAACATAGAATTTAATCATCGTTCTTGTGTTTACCTTCCACAGCCATCCGCTCCCTGAGTTCTTGCTGCAGTCGGCTCTGTCGATCCTCCAGCTCCAGCTCTCTGGCACTTGGGGACAGAAACAAAGTTTGGACAAGCTGAGTTTGTCTCACTGATCAATTACAGCTTTCAACATTTTTATTTGTGGCCTTTGTCTTCATTTATCTGTGCACCATTTTTTTTTTTTTAAATGACTGGTTATTCGTTAAAGGAGACATTTATTTAAAGCTTTCAGATGAGATGAGACTGAGTCAGTTAATAACTTGTCATGAGGTAATAAAACGAGCTTCTCTTAATGGATTGCAAACGTGACCTCATATCATTATGTTGTGAAATGACCAGGTCTTTACAAGGGTTTACAACCTTTTTAAACTTATGATGTAATATTAATACTAATCATAAAATAAGTAAGTAGTAAATGGGTATACTTACATCATGAGCGGATTCTGTATTATAATGATTTGCAATTTAATTTAATAATTGAATCTGGTTTTATTACCTTCATATTATATAATTACTTCATGGTCAATTAATCACATTAGCAGGTTTGTGGGTTGAGCTGGCTCCAGAGCTCCAGAGATTTAAATGCTGGTTGTTGATCTGCTCATCATAAACTTTACTCTCAACCATAAGACGATTCCAGCCAGTTTTAGTGACAACTCAACACCAGGTAAAATGTTCCGCTTGTGTTGCACAGAGGATAAAATCAACCTCGAAACTCCGCTGCGCTGTGAGAATAATAATGCTAAAATAACTGGCCAACTACTAATGAAACATGGCAGTTTTTCATCTGGTAGCGCAGTGAGCGACTGCCCCCCTGCCCCTGGGTTTTTGACTCATAATCATGGGTGATGCAAATAACAGTCAAGCTAATGGTTTCACAGGTTCGACTAATTCAACCTTTATCAACCTAATTCTGCTTCACTTCTAGCATGTGGAGAAAATGTTGGCCTCTCTCTTTGCCTGGGTTTGTGAGTGCGCTAATCACTAACTAGAGGAAACAACATTTTCTTTAACGAATCAGTTCCCCTCTTAGCTTATCCATCGAAACAATCAAGCAATGTACTTACAATATCATGAGTTCTGACTCATAGCGGACAAGGGCGTTTTTCTCCTGCACCAGCTTGAACCACTCTTGCATTAGTTTGGGATCGTCCTTCTTGCCCATGCCTGGAGGAAGAAAGGGAGGCACAGAGCGGGGGTGAGAAAACAGAGCGGGGAGACACTGATGTCACACAGACAAGGACCGACACAGGCAGTGCAATGACAGCCAAGCCAGGATGTCCTCGCTGAGCGATGGTGAGGTGGAAGAATGGACTCAACGCCAACGTGGTCAGTTGCCCGACATACTTAAAGATGTCGTGCAGAAGATGAAGTGGAGTTACTCAGTTATTCAACTGTGTTAAGTGCTCAAACACACACACAAACACACACCCAAACAAACAATACCTGTTGTTGCAAAGTTGAAGAGTTTGTGTTACCCAGTTTGGACATTGTGTCAGAAATAGCTGCTCGTTGGGAGCCACTACCTCCTCCTATTAGGTTTAATCCAGTGGGTAAGTAGTAAAAAACAAACAACACAGCAATCAAAATCAAAGTTATTACAGAGAAATGAACCCAAGGACCGATAAAGATTCTCCATCCTCCCCTGCCCACATATTAATGCACCAGCAGAAGTAAAATCCCTTTCAATGCCTTTCATGCTGAGCGACTTGAGGATATGAGGAAAAGAAAAAGATTCATTCTAATGCTTTTACATATTTAATTACAAGTTCAAATGTTCATGGGATGACTTGTCATTGAGACCAATAGGGAAGTTCACACTCCTCTATTAAGTCTGCCTCAGGGACACGCATGTTCGGCGCTCCGAGCATCATGCATTGCAGCTTTCGTAATCCTCACAAGTCAGTCAGAGCACGGAGTACGATTCCTCTGCAGTGCCACTGCACCGCATGCAGAGGAGAGCCGTCTATGTGGCATGCTTAGAGAGGTCTGCTGCTGAGGGGCGATGCATATTTTCATTTATCTGACTGCAGCAGGTGGGGCCAAGCAGTTTCAATAAGACACCAAGAGGCGAAACCTCAATGCAGCGTGACATACTTAGCTGGGGAAGAGGAGGCTCTTGCAAAATGAAAAGGAAAAACATTGTACACACATAAATTGCATGGCTGTGGTCTCGGGGGCTGGCTCTCACTAATTAACAGACAAGGGACAGAGAGAGAGAGAGAGACAGAGGCAGAGATGGAGAAAAGCGTCTCAGACTGGTGAGGGAAGGGGAGACAAAGGAGGGATTTACAAAAGCACAGGTGAGTTTCCAAACCTATCGTACAATGGGTGTTTTTCATTCTCTCTCTCCACTGTTTCAACCTGTTCCACCACCAAGCTTCAGCTCAAGTCTCCAAACACAAAGGATTGAGGAGCCACCGGTTACAAAGGCAAAAAAAAAGAGGAACAAAATCCAGCTCACATACCAAAAAACAAGAGCACATCTCTTTCCACGGATTAGAAACTCAGGCAAAATTTCCAGTGTTAGATACAAAGAACAAACCAGGCGACCCGAGACTATAATAATAACAAATCCTCACACCATGCAAGTTTCTCACGCCTTTAATTATCATTTCCTAAATGAATGACACTTACTATACTCCTCATTTAAGGATGCAAACTCTTAAAATCAACAAAAAAGTCATAATGCATGATTTTACCTTTAATTTTAGCCAAAGAGATCTCATGCTGTTGATTACACACACACAGCAGCAGAGTAGTTTCCCCTTTAATTGACTGCAGAGTCTAAAACACTTGCCAATGAGAATATTATTTTTCATTCAGCTACGTAATATAAGATGGTCATTCCCATGTGGGTAAAGGCTAGAACTGACCTGATTCCAACGCCTACAACCTGCAGCCCTCACTTCTAATTTTCAACTTGGAGAGGTTTCTTTAATAACATTATTTTCCAGGCAAGTCTTTTGAAAAATGCTGCCTTAAACGTCTTCATTAATATAAACAGCATTCACACAGTCTTTGATCACAAAGTTACGTGCTAATAAAAACCGAAAACGTTTCACATCCAATCTAGTCGTGATTAACTCCAATGGCATTTGGTTCCAACAGTTGTCACTTATCAGACACTGCACTGAACTCAGTGCCCCGTCGATGTCAACGTGTCAATCACACTGCTCGAAGGAGAGGAATGTGATTGACATTAATAAGGAGTTCGTGACTGGCGTTGGCTGACTCATTCGGAGAAACCACCCTAACAGTAGAAAAGATACCTCTAATGATTATACCTCACACTGTTTAGCAGTTTGGAGGCAAACTGCCCAAGTCGAGGGTCATGTTATAGTCAAATTTTAGGGACAAGATTTTTGAACCTTCTGGTCACTGTTTCTAGTTTTGATCACATCAGAGCAGGTTAGGTTGCCCGCAGGTAAACAGCCCGTGTGGAGAACAAAAGAGGATCAAAGAACGAAATGCATCAGCAATCTGCGTTTAAATGTATCTGCACTCGTATAGAAATATCTGTTAGAGATCAGCAAAAATGTCTGTTTATGTTTTGTGTGAGGGAAACGTTTGATTCATTTGTGATGAAAGAAACTGGTTGGACACCTAAAAAAACTGTCCAATAACTGTATCGGCATGTGTTGTAATGCAGCGGACTTAATTGTGATAAAAATATATATTTCCAGCTTTTTCCTCATGATAAATGTCTCAAGAATCCGGGGAAATCTACTGAGCCCGATCACACACAAGGGTTGAGAACAGGAGGATGAGGAGTGTAGGGGGGAGGAGAGGGTTAAGGGGAGGGTAAACCGGTTCCGGAAGTCCTTCGCGGTTGCCATGGTAACCCACCATAACCTTTAGCGGAGGCGGCGTGGGTTACGTTACCTTCAGGGGAACAGCAGGGGCAGAAGGAGAGAGGTCTTCGGCGTGGCATCCCCACAAAGGGCTCAACTTCCACAAGACAAGAAGGGAAAGAGTGTGAGGAAGCGATGCAGGAGGAGTGCGTCAGTGGGCGGGAGAGAGGAAGAGAGAGATGGAGTGAAAGAAAGAGTGGTGGACATAATGCAGGAGGAGGTTGGAGAAAGGGTGGAGGATGCAAAGGAGGAGGAGGGGGGGGGGGGGGGGGGTGGCGAGGAAGAAAGAACATTGAGGAGAAAATCAAAAGAGGGCAGGAGCGCTGTGATAGGAAGAAGACGAATTACCTAGAGAGAGGAGGTGGGAGAGATCATCTGTGTGGTGTGAGGGATGAAAACACAAGGGGTAAAAATAGATAACAAGAGAAGAGAGAGAACCTGGAGAACGGAAAGGGAAAAACAATGCTCCCGTTTGATCTCGCTCCTGCACTCCTTCACATAATCTTCATTAAAAAAAGTGCAACCCTCTGTCTCATATGTTTGATTTCAAGTGTTTATCACGACTAAAAAACAAGTTGAATCCCATTTTAAAAGCCATTAATTGATTGGCAGCGGATTCGTCTCTCGTCACAGACGCGGATGAATGCTTCTTCTTTAATGAAGCTTCAGCCTCTGCTTGTCAACTTGACCTGGCTCTGTTTGTTCCAGTGTGGTGACTTTAAGAAGTAAAGCTCCAGCTAATGTGCAAATTAGGGACTTTTTCTCATTTGTCCCAAATGATTTTAGCCCCAAAATGTAAGATCATAAAATGGTGGGTGATGAAAAATTAATTACTTATATGGGGGGGAAGAGCTCCGGGAGGAATACAGAGATACAGACCAGGAAACAGACCTTTAATAGATACAACCAAATAAAGTATGAATCATTGCATGACACAAATATGAGATGGACACAATGTTCTTAAGTAAATACTGGAGAGTAGCTACAAGGGACTATCACAGAGGAAAAAAAAAAAAAAGGAAACTGCGCTTTAGAATATCTGTTTTGGACGAATCAAAATCCTCGTAAAACGTTTATGGCTTCACCAAATCATGCAAATCCACGTATGAAATGCATCGTTACCACCTGACGCTCAATAAATTCTTAACTGTATGATATTCATTCAAGTGGAGGATGAAAATTAAAAGGAAAATTACATAAAACTTGTCAACCTAAGAGCACAGATATACCACCCCTGGCTTTAGTTTTGGTGCCCCCTGCAGGGCTCAAATGCAACCATGCACCCTCGAATCTGTTATTCAGTGAGAATGCTACAGTTCCTCATCCCATGATAAACCAAGACAAAGACGGCAAGCACTCAGGAAGCAGACGTCATCCTGCAGACACACGGCATTCACTTTAAAAACAGTGTTGGATTTGAGCTGGCGACACCTCAGGCCCCTGGTAAGCCGGTCAGCTTTTGTGGAGGTACAGTACATCTCGTAAACTCCATACAATCTCATGTCTGGACCAGCAGGACAGAACCACAGAGAAACACAGGCCCTGCTCGAATATGTGAAAATACTCCCTTTCCTCCTTCCTGTTTGTAAGCAGGGAGCAGACACAGCTTTCCAACGAAGCCGGTTGACTTCACAGCAGAGGAGGAGGAAAAGATACATTCCACTCATATTCAGACAAGGTCAGAGTCTACGAGATAACAACAGATACCACAGGGCGACTCAGCCGCACAACGGCAGACGCTGTTTCTGCTGACGAATCACAGTTTGGTCAAAAAGCCAAGGGATTGTCTATTAGTACATACTACACACACACACACACAGGAGGCAACTGAGCAGGTATGAGAAAGTCAGGGGACAAGAACAGAACTGCATGAGCACAGAGGACTGAGGGGAAGCTACAAGCAAGGCCAGCAGTTTAGTGCAAGTCAGTCCAGAGCAAGTTAGACAATACTTTCACAGTAGAGAGTGAGGGTTCAGGGTTTTCAGGGTTTGTACATGGGTGTGAATACGTGACATTATCTTTTGTATGTGCTTTTTCCTCGACAAATAAAAAATCAGTATAAACCTCGACTAGGTGAAATGAAACATAATCCTATTTTAAGCCGTGTCTAGGAAGCTCAGAACATTTAGATGTTCTTTATAACATTTCTATAAAAGAAAAGTGACCACTGCAGAAGAAACAAGTGCATTCATTGGACATTTCGAGCCACAGAATAATATACAGTCACTGCTCTAGTTTATGATGCAGTAGCAGGTATCTCGCACTGACCTAAAATAAACTACAGGTCTTTGTTAAACCAGGAGCAAAAGCTTCTCTGCAACAATGGAGCCACCGAGAAATATGATACACCAGGCTTTGAATACCTTCAAGGGATTTGTTGACAATATATGTGTGTGCGTGCGTGTGTGTGTGTGATATCACACAAGTCGTATTCTTAAAATCAAAATCCAATAAGCTTGTAACAATATTTTTTCCATTTTAACTGTCATTCTCATTATTAGTTCATTGCCGTTTGTCAGCAGGCAAAAACTTGGCTGAAGGCTGGAGTATGGGTCACAGAAGAACCCATTAATGTTTGGAGCAACTTTCATTCAGGAGGTGAATCCAGGAATTTTCCCTTTCTTTAATGTTGGAGGTATAAAAGGTTTTTCAAAAAATAAGCCAGAGATCTTTAATAAAAACAGTCAGACCTATAGAGTCCTAATAACTCTGAGCAGGTGAAACATTTTGCGGAACTGGATAATAATCGGAATTTTGTGAATTGGGGTTGATTCTAATTCAGTTACTGTGCGATAACAATTATACTTTCAACTACATCACAGAATGGATATTTTACCTGTGTTTATATTTCCAGTTTCCAGAAAACTTCTGTGTACATGGTTTATGTATCTGATCTCAGCACATGTATATGTTATGCAACGATAAAACAGCCTTGGTGGAGGAATGAGCTCTTCTAGTTTTGGATTTTATTTGGGTTAATAACTTAATATGAATATGTAAAGGATTTCTTATGCATTTTTAAAAGATGGGCATGTGCTGTATGTAGTATGAATGTTTATGGTCCTCAGCACATGCAGCGTTTTCACTGGACTGCTCGTCGCAGCTCGTCTCCCCCGCTGCAGCCTCTTATTGTAAAGTCTGCTCGCTGCGGCACGACAAATAAAAGTTACTCATTAATTCAGTCATTCATCATTCATAAGTTTATAGAGATCAAAGATGATCTTAAGAGGACAGCATGAGGCCAAGTGTCTGATCTCCGTTTGATGTAAAGAGTGTCTGAATTTAAAAAAACCCCCGAAGGGATGTGGGGGAACGGTGGAGGGGAGGAAGGAGGAAGGGAGGGAGGGAGGGAGGGAGGGAGCAGAAAGTATTGAGGCTAAAAGCCAGCCAGCCAGCTAAGGTAGATATGAGGGGTACAAAGCTCAGGTAGTAAAACAAGGGGGAAGGACAGATTGGGTTAGCCATTAGGTTAGTTTCAAAGCGACAGATTTGAAATACATACCGCCCAGATGCAAGTCCAGGATTTCACTGTAATTAGAATCTCCCCAATAGTCTACAATGACAGGGATATATTAGAGATAGGAGTTATTTTACACAGCCCCAAACTGGGCACACAAACCAGCAAATCATGCAACACGCAGACATACACGCACGGCACCAACACTCAAAACAAAGAGAGTCCATCAGTACTCACCACAGTGTATAATGTGGTTAGTGCAATATTACAATACATGACATTTCCCAAAAACGAATAGCTGACCGCTTCATAGATTTGTTGTCTTGCTGTGCACTGGCTCAGTCTGCTTAATTTCACACAGTTAACGGTCGTGCGCCGACAAAGAGGCAAATGTTGATTGCATTTATTACACAAGTTTGGTTTGACAATGTTGTCGTACGCTCAAATGATGATAGAAGATTTGCAGTTGTCAACAATCCAATCCATGTGTGCCGGTGTTTGACCACAATGATTTAATACTCAAGTTATTTCTGACTGCAAGAGCAGCTGAGTGTCGAGCGAGACCTTTGCGTGCAGGGAAACAAGTGGGGCTTGTGCTTACTCACCATGATAAAAAATAAAAAAAGATAACAGATCTCATCAAATATCTGTATCAAGTCACTCAGCCACAGCAAATAATTCAGGAAAATATCCTGATAAGGAAGATGTGAGCCTGCAAAACCAATTTAAATTATATTTCTTACGTTCTGATTAGATTTATGAAATAACACGGCGTGATCTGAGTCTTGATCAGAGTACGGGAGCTCTCCTCATTGAGAGGCAGCGAGCACGACAAAATACATCCAGGATGAGCAAACACACACACACAAATCTATGTCGGGGGACACACATTCTCCCGATTGGCATGCAGCTCAGACTGACTGACTGATGGCGGACATGTCATGGACAAACAGAGATCAACATGTTCGGAGATGGAGAACTGTTGCAGAGTGCCACCACAGATGGAGCCCAAATAACAGTGTCACATGTCATTGAAAGAAAAAGAAAACTACAGTAAATCTAATACCTGATCTTCTTTTGTGCTGTTTGGGTAATGTATAAGTACCTTTATACAATCCTTTAAAAGAGTAGAGTAGTAAACAAGTTAAGACATACTCAAAACATTTGATCGTAGAAACAGCTGACGGGTTAAGTAGCTAAATTTAAAGAAACGTTCTGTGCATCTACGTCATGTGCATCAACTTGTTCGATAAAAAGATTTCGTTTCATTCTGTTACATCAAGTAAATTAGGCAGGCATACGCTGTCAGCACTTCAGAGAATAACCTCAGCACCTCGCTCGCATCACTTAAATAACGTGTTATTGCTACTGATCGCCACTCATGCTTCACACGCTTGGAAAACTAGCAAATAATGAACCGCGCTGCTCGCTGTTGAATAATGTAGTCTTCATCTCAGAGGTATATTGTCTGTGATAGTCCCCTGTCAAGACCAATTTGGGTTTTTTACTTTGAAGTAGCAAACGTGTGTTTCTGCACAGAATTCTAAGAGTAAACCGAGAATAGTGATTTTAACAGACAGTTTAAATTCTGCTTTCAGACATTTCCTGGAACTTTTCCTGCCTAGAAAAATGGCCAATAATTGAGCCCATGTGGGAATACAGCAGGAAAATATCCAAGAGCGAGTGGGTACACAGGACGAACGCAAAACTGGAAGAATATCTTACACTGAGAAGAGGTCAAAAAAGATGTCAATGTCGATTTCTGAGAGTGAAGAGTGAAACGGCGAAGTTCGGTTTTGAGGGGTCGCACCAGTGTTACACCAGCAATCTCATAAAGCATCGCAAAAATAACTTCCGCACAGTTTTAAACTAATAAAATACATTATATAAGCTACTTTCCTTTTTAACTGCACTTGTATTGGATCAGTCCTCGGTATTGGCCATTACGCAAAGTCTAGGTGTCAGAATCATATCGGAAGGTAACAATGGTATCTGAACATCTCTAGGGTTTGGCCACATTTTAAAAATGTCTGAAAGTGTCAGAAGTTGTTACCTGCTTCTCCTCTCAAAGCTTTCTCCACAGCGACGCCCCTCTCCTCCAGCTGCCTCTGCTTCTCCTCCACCTGCTCCAACTGTCTCTGGATAATCTGGAGAAGACAAGGGGTCACGTTGTTATTAATGAAATGCACATAAGCATAAACACACAGTGGCACGAGTGCTTTATAAAACAACTCAAGTTCCCGCACACAGGCACAAAGAACAATAACATCTACTGCTAATTAGAACTAATTTGTCCCAGAACCTGCAACGTGGGGCAGCAGTGGAGGTTACCTCTCCACTGATGCCACAGTTTACGCTCATTAAAAATAAATGTCTCGAGGTGCAATGGGAGTGCAGCTAATTAGAACTGTATTGATGTCTCCAAGTAAATGAACCTGCTCTGATTGGCATTTAAAATACAACTTCATGACTTTCACCAAAAAACGACTTGTTCCACAACACACGCTCACTTGTTATAGGCAGCAGCAAGGTAAAGGAGGCAGTAACGGAGGGGATGCAGCCTCTTGAGACTTTTGAGTTTGTTTAACATTACCCGTTCTCAGCATGTCAAACAAATGACAATCCACAGTGACATCATGCATCAGTTTGTAAACTGCCAATTTAAAGTTTGGCATTTTGTCCAGTGGGATCTTGTTTGTTGTTGTCTTTTAGGAGTAACTCTATTTGAAGAAGCGTAGAGTGAGCCTGACTGAGAGCTCAGGGACACTGCACACCCACCCACACCTGCCACCTGCACCCAGTGGACGGTGCGAGCTGTAAATCACACTGTATCCATGCCCCAATTCGTACCATGCTTCATCATCTATTTAATGCTAGATGGGACAAAATTTACAAACTGAACATTGTGCTGTGTTGAAAAAGACTTGAAACTAGAGAGTGAGTCCATAAACCCCTGAGTAAAATGTTAATAAATCAAGTAATTTCTCCAATTTCTGTTCTTTTTGGAGCTACTGGAGTGGCCCTCTGCTGGTCATTCAAAAGAATACAGGTTTCAGGCACTTCCTCATTGGCTTCACTTTTCAGACCCAGAGTCTACGTCGATGTTTATATATGGTCTTTGGTGATAAACATTGATTACGCTGTACAAGTAGTGCACAGGGGCAGTTTAAACACTCAAACAATCCAAAGAGGTTTCTAATGGTGGTACTTTTCTTTAAGAGTCTACAATAAAACGAAGAGCAGAGTTAGACAGAACATCTATGTACTTCTTTATAAACTACGAATGATAAAATACAACTATAATCCCTTGAAGTGACATGGACATTTTTAAAGAAATTAATAACATTTTAGAATAATTCATTATAATTATGATGATGAATTACTACATCCTCTGTCCTGCTGCTGGCACCATTAGTCACAGACTGTCAGAAGTGTAATAACAGTGCAATTAATGACGATGGTGTCTGGATGGCGTGTGCGACCCGAGTAAAAGCAATTAGAACTGGTGTTTTTAGGAAATTCAGCTCATAGAGCCCCCATCTGGTGAAAAGGGGGAGTTGCATGTTGTGGTTGTAGTGCATGTGCAGTGCTTTGATGGATAATACTTGGTGGCTAAACTGGTATAAGCAGTGGTTACAGATATGTATATAAAGTGAGCATACACTTGAAAATTAGTTTCCTCTGAGTGTAACATCCTCAGTCAGAGCTCCACTTTATCGGAGCTATGCAGCAACAGGAGCTGAATAAGAAGCAGTTTGCAGCAAAATTGTAGCCCAGCAAACCACAGCTCCGGGAGAAAGGGCTGAGTCAGTTGACTGGAAGCCTGACTACAGAGTTACGACATCAATCTCTGTGAATTTCCTGAGCAAAGGATGAATTTGGCCTCATCCTGAGAAGGTTGAGACACATTTTAGTGACAGTAAAAAGAGAAATAAAACACAGAAAAGCAGGACTACTGAGTAACGGTGGCAGCAATAATAATGTTGTCCCGAGGTCCAAGTTCAATGGGAAAGTGAGCGAGGGCTTTTTGACCTCATTTCCACACACATCTGTATATAATCTCTAACATATCCTGCATGTGGATCTGAAGACTCTGGAGACGCGGGACAAGAATTTGGTACTGGAAGGTTTTTGTTTCTCGTTTGACCAATCACGCTCGAGGAGGCTTTGGTTTCCCGCAGGTAAAAACTCATTGATTGAAATTACTCAGTGCTCTGTTTTTTATTTTTCGAGCTGTTAATAGAAATGAACCAAAATGTCTTCTGGACCTACAACACCAATGAAAAGTATGGCTGTTTTTGCTTTGTGTGGATAAAAAAGACTTTGTGATAAAGGAAACTATGACAGACTGTAAAAGAGCCTCGGCACTGATATCTGCTTTCTATAGCAAAAGCCATTGCCCCCAGAGGATAATTCATCATCAGTAGCTGATGGACTCAAAGATTTCTCTATATAAAACATATTCAATATGCATAACACAACAAAATCTATTTGTTACACAACCTCTGTAGAGTATAATAAAAAATAAATGAATCCTTCTTTTCCAGAATGATGACATTCAATAAGTTATAATTGTAAACAAACAGTATCCGTCTCTCGTCAGTAACCAACTCAGCTTGTCTGTCGGGTCTATGGTTGTTAATGAAGAAATACCTGGGCTCTGTGCAGCCGCTTGAGTTCCTCCTGTTTGGCTTGTCGCCGTGCAGCTTTCTGGACTCTCCGCGTCAGCTTGGCGTTCAGCTCTTCCTCCGTGTAGGTTTTCTGGTAGAAAGACAAAAACGTGGATTAAAAGAGGTCTTATTCGCAAGCTGCCGATCTGTTAGGTTGGCTCCAGAGAGAGGGCCCTGGCCCTTCAGGAAAGAAACGACTGAGCAGGAGAGGAGAGGAGAGGAGGGGGAAATTCTGATTGAATCTTCTAGAAGGTGTGGATCAATATCAACAACAAATTCTTGCTTCACTACCACATTTACACACTTATCTAGGATGAATAATTATAACCTCAAGGTATAGGAATATAAATATTTTAGAATACCATTATTACTCTATAAGCCTTCTTCACTTTATGAAACCTTTTCTTTATAATGAACAAAACAGTATGCGAACAAGCAGGGACGTTCCCCCTGTTAGCCGACGTGAGCACATGAAAAGCTGGCAAAAGTAGAAAGAAACAGAAGCTCTGAGGAAAACGTGTCGAAGTTATTCCAGGAGCCAGGCTGGAGTAAAAAACAGCGTCACAGTGACAGAAGTTAATATTATACCAGTCAGAGAGGGAGAGCCCCTGATATCAAGAGATGCAGAGGCGTCATTGTGACCAGAAAGGTGAGCGCAAAAAGTCATGTTGGCACAGAGTGGGTATCCAGCAAGTGAGTGAGTGGGTGGACGGGCGCCGTGGTCCGACTTGTCGCATGCACCCAGAGCGGAAGTTAGCTCGAGGCCAGACGCACATGAGGTGTTATTATTGTAAACTGGCACATGCGCAGGGACGGGGTGGGGAGAGGTGAGGAGGTGGAAGTGAGTGGATTATGAACGTATGTAATACTACCTTCGTGGCGTACGATCTCTTGAACGCCAGCGCGTGAGGAACATAAACAGACTTGAGGGGGAGGAGGAGACAAAACATAAAAAAGGGGGGAGGAAACAAACACGATACAGATGATATGATTAAATGGGTTAATGATTATGTTAAAATTGGTCAAAATAAACCAAAAATAAAATGAATAAATGAATAAAAGTAATTAAATTTAACAGGTACGATCAAAACAGGCAATGTTAATTCCCCACATGAAAACAACATAAATAAAATGACAAGGTGCACAGGGATTTTTTTACACATCTATGTTAATTAGAATTAGTGCAATGATACAAAAACTAAATTATAAAAAAAATCACTGATATGTAACAGACAAACACATTTGAAGACCAAGGATTAAAGAAACCCATCTTCCCATAGAGTGGTGAGAGAGGTCCGTTTATGATCCCTGTGAGAACATACATGTACTATCTACTACACTCACACATCTGGAAAACTATAAACACTACAACAGAGACGAGTCTACACGACTCCTGAGGGCTCTCATTTAATTACTCACGGCCTGACAGGCATGATGCACCTTTAACCTCCTATTACTGAAGTCCATCGATATTTATGAGGGGTGAGAGGAAAATGTGCATTCCTCATATGTCGTGAGAAATGAAGAAAAAAATATAAAACTGGCAGTTTTTCTTTTTTTTAAAAAAAAAATGTGTTGACAATGGTTAATGGATTCATGCCTCTGGGCCTGAAGTCGACTGTATCTATCTAAACCACCAGACACACACACACACAGACTGAGCGGCAGTGGAGACAATTATTTTTGAATTTCAGCCATAAACATAATGAATGCAAATTAATTTAAAAAGAAGAGCTCCCATTATAGATATTTGGGGTTTTATTTGCTACATTTCTGCTTAATGTTGATGAAAAACATAATTTACGTTTATGGAATAGATATTTATGAGTGTAAGCAATTTGGTGAAGATCCGAATAAAAATCCAGATGTAGTGAATTTTAATGTGATTTCACAGTTAGATCATGGTGCTGAAATGTGTCGTGATCTTGGTGCACCTTTTGTTATGAAAATTCCAATTCTACTTTAAATATAAAATGATTTCCAGGTCAGTCTTAGAAGCCAGAGGCAGTTTATGTAAATCTCTCAAAATCCAAATGTTTATTAGAAATTCCAAATCATCTACCACCACCACCGCGCAATACCTCCTCATCGCCTTTGTCCTTTTCCCGTTCAACCTCTTTTTCCCGCTCTCTTTCCTTATGCCTCTCTGTCACCCTCTTTTTCTCCTTAATCTCTCTCCTCCTCTCCTTTTCCAGTTTCTCCTCCTTTATTGCCTCCTTCTGAATGTCTGACACTAGGTCAAAGATGTCCTTATGCCGCTAGGGGTGGAAGAAAGTATTCAAACGGAAAGTGTTTTTTTAAAGGAAACAAAACAGACACAGATGCAATCGACTGCAGACACATGTATAGTCACAAAGCCTATGTGCAAATATTATCTCATTAGCTGTTGTTTGGAAAGGAATAATAGAAAAACCTGCAAAGGATGAACATCAGGTATTTTAAATTCGCTTGTGTTGCTGTGCAGGATGAACACATCACCTGCTAGAGAGCCATTGCTATTGTGTCCAATTTTCAAGCTTGGAAAAGAAAAGAAACGACGGCTGTACTGTCGGATTTAGCTGAAAAATGTTATGTGCTGATTCCTCCTTCACTACATCTTACATCGCCCAGATCAAAAACTCCCGCTGATCAAAAGGTTTCTGAATTTTCCAAGAGACGCTGAGTCACGTCCTTGTCTTAACCGCACCCCAGAGTTGCTGACTCTTCCGGTGGCTTCGAGCAGCTGATCCGTCAGCAGATGTTTTACTCGTTTAAGTGTCTCATCAGAAAGGATCTTGAGTCAACTACAGCTGACTTTGCGACGCTTAACATGTCAAAATACTTCTCAGAGAGGTGACACGGCGGATTCTTTGGAGTGCTACTCACATCTGCCTTTGACTTCTGGGAGGATCTCTCCAGGACGTCGTCACAGGACAGGTCTGAATCCTCAGAGAAGCTCAAGTTCCTGCGTGTTTTCAAGTCTGTGACAGAAAATAAAACAATTTAATAGGATTTTGTAAATATTTAGGGAATAAATTACCTTGTTAAAAAACGATTTTAAGTTCTGGGACCCTTCTCGCACCTGAGGATCTCCCAGGAGATGATGTTCTCTTTTTCCCAGAGTCCTGAGTGGTGGAGCTGGACGACGGTGTGCTCGGACAAGATTTGTCATCCTTCTTCTTCTTGTCCTTCTTGTACCCTGAGAACACGGCCTTCCATAACGACTTGTGTTTGGGCGGCGTCTCATCGGTGCCAGAGAGCCGGCTGCTGTCGTTCTTGGCCTTTTTCTCCTTCTTGTTCTTGCGCGGCGAAAACAGGGAACTGCGTTTCTTGCTCTTGCTTGTGGAAGAGCCGTCGGATGAAGCCACCGAGCTGTCCAGGCTCTTGTTGCTGCTGAAGAAACGCTCCGGCAGAGTCTCTCCCTTCTTTGACTCCAGAGATTTCACGGCCGATGTTTTCGGCGACCCGGTTGATTTTTTTCTTTTCCCTACGACATCAGGGGTTACGCTCCAGGCAACTTTAGGCGAGGCACCCTTGTCAACGTCAGACTCTTTCATTTTGTTTAACTGCTTGGCCATGGCGTCTTTCAGTGCCTGGCTCTTAACAGACTTTTCTCTGGCTCTGATTCTCTCTTCTGCGATCTCCTTAGCCTCTGGAGAGAATCGAGTTGCCCTCTGTGTCTTAGCAGCTTGGTTTACTGGGATATTAGGTTTACCGTTTTCCATCGCTAGAGCCAGATGCATTGGAGGTTTTTCTCTGCTGGGCTTGCTGGTGGGTGGAGTGTAATACTTGTTCATGCTAGTTTCTGGCGTCCGCTCGTCATACGTCTCCTCCACGTCATCGGCAAACGGAATCTCCTCCACCGTCTCCACAAACGACTTCCTCGCATCCACCGGTCGAGGCTTCTTCTTTTCTCTCATAACAACAACCACTGGAGCTGGCTCTGGATCTGCCTGGGGTGATGAGACTCTCCTGGGTGCAGGCTTGGGCACAGAGACGGGGCTCAGCTGGGTCCTCGGTGCAGGAACAGGAGTCTTGGTTTTCTCTGGCTCTTTGGCACCCTCAAGTGGAGGTTTTTCTGTTCCGTTGCTCCAAGACACTTGGTGTTTCTGCTGCCTGAGCACGGCTGGAGACTGATTTGCAGGCACAGGTGGTGGTGGACTGGAGGGCGGCGTGAGCATGGTGGAATCAGACATGTCGCTGTTTGCCGTCTGGCTTGTGGCAAGGCTCCCATTCAACCCCAGGCCGGAGCTGGTGCTGATGTCCCTCTTATCAGAGCCATTACTCTTGGGCTCCGCGGGAGCTAGAGGTGTAATGACCTGACCCTCAAGAGTGATGTTCAGTCTGCGAATGACAGCACGACCAGCGAGGGCAGGCTTCTGCTCCTCAGACACTTCAGGAGACTGTGTCTGGACTGGTGTGGGCTCCTGTGTTGGAGCTTTAACGACACTATTCTCAAAGATTTTACTACTGCGATCCAGAGGAGTCAGACCAAGGCTTTTTCTTATCTCTGCACTCTTTAACCAAAACTCCTCAATGATATCTGTCTTTTTAGATGGAGTCTCCTCTGTTGAGGAATCTATGGACTTCGAGGGCTCCGGCGTGCCTCTGTCAGTTTTGTTCATGGGCGTCGAGGTGACTGCCGGGACAGGCTGAGTTCTGACAGGAGAATCTGAGGTGAGGGGCGATGACGGTTCGTGACAAGGCAAAGGCTGGGCGCAGATCGGGGAGAGGGGGTTTCCTGTGAGAGGGCAAATGGAGCGGTGGGGGTAGACAGGAGATTTAGGAGTGCATGTCTCTGGTAGGGGGGTGGGCTGGGAGCAGATCGGTGAGCTGACAGGTGACTTGATTGCCGGCTTGAGCGGGGAGGCGATAGGTGATTTGGTGGGAGAGCTGGGGGGCGATGAAGCAGAGACATTGACAGGAGAAGCGGCGGCGGCAGCAGCAGGAGCCAGAGAAGCGACAGGTGACGGGAACAGTGGGCTTCTGGCTGCTGGAGAAGGAGTTATCCTCTCAGCATTCGTTTCCTCAGGTATGAACGGATCTGGGAAAAAGCGGGTGCCAGGAGACTTCACGAGAGGTATCTGGAAAAGAGATGGAAAAAATTCAGGATTTAGTCAAAACAACCATCGAGGTTTTCACTCACAGCACCATTCTAGTCTCACCTGTGTCTCAGGCTGTGGTGATGGTTTGAGAGGGGAAAGGACAAAATCTTCTTTCTGCAGTGGGCTGGTGCTGGATGGTTCTGAATGCACAAAAAAACAAACATGTAATTTCATTTATTTTTGTGAAATATATATACAGCATATTTATTTGTCTTAGCAATTTTAAGTGACATGCACCAATGCTGGAGGACACTCCCACACCTGATTTCCTGTCTTCTTCAGGAAGTGCTTCAGTGTTCTCTGACTGGTGCAAACGAGCCTCAGCTTCTGCATCTGAAGGGATGTCCTCTGGAATTAGAATATACCATTGTGAATTATTCTGTTTTACAGCTTTATAACTTTTAAATTTAAACTCAAATATAAATGTCAGTATATGATTGTGATAAGTTGTTTCTTTATCAAAAGGTTATTATTTGTATGAGTTTGACAGCTCACCCTGATCCATCTCTGTACCGGGCTCCACATCCGGGCTGTCTGCCTCTGCTTCCAGCTCTTCCTCCTCACAGGGCTCTGATGCAACAAAGATATAGCAAGAAATAAGTCTAACAGGTAAAACATCCTGTCTGCAGTCATCAAAAGAGTGAGAACATTTTGCAACTTCCTGACAACCTGAGCTTAAGAATTCAATAAACGCTGACAGGATAAATTTTGAACAGTGCGGCAAAAAAAAGAATTTAAGGTTGCAAATAATAGTAAAACTTAAATCCATTTATTTTGCTGAAAGCTCTCAGGAAATGTTCTGGCAAAAAAACATATAAATATGAACAAAGGTTGAGCATAAAGTAGCATTAGTGAGTAGGTCCATGCAGCTATCCATTTTATCACTGAGCAAATGGATGAACATCTTAACCAAGCGAAAGCAAAACGTTAATGACGTTGGTTAGGAGACGAGCAGTGATTCCCCCGCGTGAACAACATTTGTGTTTTAACAAAAACTGTAACAGGGAAATGACAAACAGCAAATTCATGCACCTTTGAAGTAATATCACAACATTAACCATCACTTGTGCTAAATGCACCGAACAGGCCATCGTTCATGTGGGTGCATGAGCACACAGTGAGAGAACATCTAACTCTGGTCGGTCTTAGCTCAGGAAGATCTTTACTAAGCTTTTAACCCAGAACATAAGTGCTGCTCATGAATCCAAACATGGGAGTAAGGACTCTCATCCCATTCATTCAAGCTCTCAAAGTTGATAAAGTACCTCAACAGCCTCATTCTCCGAACTCTGTGCCAGTAGAAGTGCCATTAAGGGGTTAGTCCAAAAATATAACAGGAACAGTGGTATTCCAATGAAATACCTCACATATTACCCATTACGGCAAGAAAGCCTTGATAGCTCATTGTCTCTGGAATACATCACACTCGAATACAAACCAACGTGTAAGTTAAGAGAAAATACACGCTTCAGAAGTTGGAAAGGGTGGGATGAGAGGTTGGGTTATTAAAGGTGAAATAGAGATGCTGCTCTGATCCCGACCCTCGAGAGTGACAGCTTTACAGCTCGCATGCTTTGTGAGTTCGCTGGTCTCTGCACGTGTTCCCGCATGCTCCAGGAAAAGGCCAGCCAGCCGATAGACAAGATAGAGTACAAGTCTAAGACGGGATGTTGTCATCCCTTTGAAGTCTGAGCTACCTCCAGACATGGACTCCAACCAGACTCTCACTGCCTCGTGTCGGGCGGATGTGTGGGCAGGTGCTACGTTCACACCAGAAGATACGGATACGACACAGAGGGATAGATGGCAGGGAAATAACAGCAAAGTAATTAGACACATGGGAAAGGACACGGCAGAACACAAAAAAAAAAAGAACAAAGCGGAACACAAAATCAAAAGGAACTGACAAGGGGGTTATATGGTGCACTGGGATGTGGTTGGAGAACTCCAAGTTCACCCCAGCAGACCAACAGCAACTCTGAATGACAAATTAAAAGACTGGAACAAAATTAGACATTCCACAGATTTTTAAAAAAGCACACGTGACATAAATGTACAAAATCAGAGGTGATTATAAAAGAAAAGGTGGGTTAGTCAGGGGAGGGGGGGCTCCTCTTGTCGCAGACACAGACATTAAAACAAAACAGCAGCAGCCACACGGATGAAACGAGACCCTGGTCCTTAAGGCCCAAGCCTTCCCAGGTGTTCAACTCCCTCTGGGTGGCGTTACCTGCTGAGGAGGGCTGAATGAGCTCAGAGGGTTGAGAGAGCTGAGAGGTCAAGTCCTTCTCTCCCTCAGACTCCAGGTGGGTTCTCACCAAACCCGGGATGGCCTGGGGATCCACAGGCTGCAGGACTTGTTGGATCAGCAGGTTCCTAGCTAGATGGCCGTGTCAGAGTACGTACCAGTGTTGTGTTGTTGGTTTGAGAGGGAGTTGTGTGAGGGATGAGGGCGGATGTGCAGGGAAAATAGAGAAACAGAGCGGAAGAGGAAGAGAAGATGAGGGAAAAGACAAAAATGAGGGAGAGGTAGAGAGAAAGTTAGAAAACAGCAGTAATGAAAAATCATCAGAGGTGAGGAGGATGGAGGCTGCATGCACTAGACTGCAAAAAAAGTCAAACCACAATAGTGAGCTTCAAAGATATATGGTTAAATCTAAAGACATTCTGCTGCTCAATACCAGACCACAACTGCAGCCCCTGGGTGGAAAACAAAAACAAATCTCTGGGATTGATCATATTAGTATTTTAAAGCCATAAAGAAAAACTGGGTTATTTTTAAATAGCAGGTTAAAGTGGAACTTGAAGAAAAAGAAACGCTTTCTTTTAAAAACACAAGGCAACCATCAAACCACAACACACAAAACATAAAAGGAAAACCACTCTCTTTGTAGGAATCCTTGAAAAATGAAATCCAAACCAGCCAGGATTAAAGATCCCATTCAAAGTTACTGCAAACACATCCACAGGCAGTTCTGCTGCTACCTTTAAATGTACCAACATCCTCTTCGTCTGTCAGGTGCTTCTCCAGCCAGAGGCCAGACTGCAGCTCTCTGTCCCAGGGGCAGTAATCCCCTTCTGTCAGCAGGGGGACACAGAGGCCGCCCCGAACACAATAAAATAAAAATACATGTGCGTACACATAGACAGTGGACACGGGAGGGGGAGGAAAAGGAGGAGGAAGGGGAGAGTAATGGTTGAGACAGTGACATTACACAGGTTACAGATTGAACTGTGCTAAAAACACACATGACACTAGACAGGGATGTAAACACACAAAACAACAGGAAACAACAACATATTTTCAGGCTAAACAAGAGTGAGAATAAATCACCTTCGCTCGACTCCTCATCATCCTCTTCTTCATCCTCATCCTCCTCTTCATCTAGTTCACCGTCCCTGCTGACTGCGTCGCCCAGAGCCTCATCCTCCTCCTCATCACAGTTGTCGCCCCTCAGTTTAGCATGGAGCTCCACCGCCTCCCTCCAAGGAACGCCACCAAGATCCGAGGGACTGGTAGGATGTTCCTCCAACTCCTCCTCCTCCTGGTCTTGATCCTGGTCCTGGTCCTGGTCCTCCTGCTCATCCTCCTCCTCCATGTCAGACTCTGAGCTACTGTTAAAGATCAAGAGAGTTTAAATACAGAGTGAGTACAAGTGAGATTGTTTCCATTTTCTACAGGAAGGTACAAATTTGTTTTTTCTTTGTATTTTATGTGGTGATATGATTAAACAGAAATATGCACCACTTCTGTATCAATTACTTTTTCATGCAGCAAAAAGCTGCAAGCTGGAATCGACCACATGCCACAAAGAAAAGCTGCATATTCTCCCAAACAGGGATTGTTGGCATTTCTTAAGCTACAAAATGCAGCTTCTTTACCTTTAAACAGCAGCTCCATTTGAACTCATTTTTCACTCCTCACCCTGAACATCTGATGACAGTCATACCCTAAAGTGTCAGAATCAGCTGTAGCTGAGTTCTAGAGTACATCGTAGTAGTAAGTGACTGTAGATCAGTTAAAAAATACTAAGACAACAATAACAAACCAGAGTTTCTCTCTAATATTCAGCATGGAAACTTTTCAAAACAGAGTTTGATGCATTTGTTGCAGCTGCAGCTCTTCTGGTTCAGGAAGCTGTGGATTATGGGTAATATTCACCGTTCAGAAAGTGGGACTACAATGAAATACCCTTTGTGGCTGCAGAGGGCGCCGTTGCTCTGTCACACATTAATGACCTAAACGCTCAATAGATTCCCAACATTTGTTCTTATCCTCATACCTGGAGCCGAGGTCAGCATCTGTGGCCTTGTCCAGCACGCTGCTGAGGTTGTGCTCTGCCAGCGTCTCCTCAGGCACCTCCTCCAGCTCCTCCTCCCTCTGCAGAGACAGACGGTAGTTCTCCAGCTCGATGCGCTCTGGAGTTCCACGCAGGCGTTTGGCCAGGCTCGGCTCCTGCAGTCCATTGACCTCCAGTGCTGAGAATCCCAGGTGAAGCAAAGGCAGATGAAAAAGAGCAACAACAAAACATGAGAATCAGGTACGGGGAGACAGTCCAGAGCAGAGGAGTGTAAATCTGTACATCAGGTTTCATGCAGGACTGAATGTAAGAGCAGGGGAAAGATTTTCAATGTATTCATGTCTCTAGATAAAATTTACTGGAGAAAACCAAATCAACTAAGTTGTGTGTTCTGAAAACTATTGTGATTAAAGGTAGTAATTAGGACAATGTTGTGCATGTGTGTGTGAAAATATCAGTGCAGTAGCATCAAATGCATCAAACAAACTCGTACATTTCCGCACACGTTTGTTGTATTTTTACCTTTTATCATTTACCCCCATTAATACCAAAGCAGTTTTGTGTTTTAAAGGACAAAGCGACAACAACACACCAATTCAACATCTATAACTGAATTTATTGCGTTAGATTTTATTCCTACTACAAAAGTTATCAACAAACACAAAGTTACTCTAAAGTTCTACTTCTACAGTTATAGGTACAAGGTTGCTGCCTTGCCTTTTTCCCATCCTGAGAAGCAAATCTTAAAACTGTTCTTTGAAAACTTTTGGTGAATGTGAGTGGAATTAAATAAGTGCTTTACACATTAAAGTGCATGTGTTGTCTCTGCACAGTTGCCCCCAACTTTAGTTCTATAAGCAATGACCCCTTGGAAATCCCTCTAATAAAAGCAACTAGTTACCTGTCAAATGCAGTTTACACAGTTTCCATTATATTCATATGTATCTTAAATATTTAAAATAATGATAATCCATAATTATATCATGAATTTTACTTAGATTTCAAGATTAAGATGAAAGATTACATTGTAATTTAAGTGACTCATCCTAAAATGGCTTTTTAATTTCTTGAAGCCATTATTTTGACTTCCTATTACGAGATATGATCAAAAATGGGATGAAATAATTTCATTATTACTATAATAATGTATTAATTTGGACTAATTTGTTACTACGACACTATTTATGAGTAATAATTTCAATTTATGAAACTACACTTGCTGCACACGCAGCAGGCCAATACTTTGCTTGTTTGAATTTCAATTATTAACTTTCTATGCATCCTATCAGCCAACCCATTTTATCTCTTTCAAATCTATGTAATTATATTGAATTATAATATGCATAGCAATATATGCAGTTAGATGCACTAGACTGAGTTGGTCCAAGCAGTGGTGTGTCAGGGGCGGGAAGTCGAGGGATGCAGGGGGGACAGGGCAGCCGAAGAGGAGCAACAGGAATGGAATGGAAATCACCAGGGAACCAATCACAGGCACTAATTCAAACACGAGTCAAGTTCTCAGTTTTAAACTGCTCTGGTAGGAGGGGGGAAAGGTAAAGCTCACAAAAGCACTGATACAGGCACTTGATCACAGTACAGTGAGGTTCAGTCAGAGGGTAGCAAACAGCTTACACAGAGAGAGAGAGAGAGAGAAACACATCACAAGGCAGGCTCTAAAAGAAACACGTCACACAGGAGGAGGAAGAGGTAAAAGAAAGAGAGCAGCCGGAGGAGATTACATTCACAAAAGAATAAAACTTGGCTCTACATTAAAGGACAGGCAGGAGAAAACGTCTTATTTAACATTCAACTTAGGATATATCAATGATCAATGATAAATTTGTACTAATATTTTGAGTTTAAAAATGTTCCATACTGCTGCTTAATCAAACAGTAAAGACGAGATGCAGTAAATGAATAAAGTGCTATTAAGGGTTTATGTTGCTGCCTGCGGAGCTGATCAGAAGAAACTCTGTCCAACTCTTTAATTATCAAGCCAAGAAAAACAAATAAATTTAAGATGCACCATTCACTTCCAGAGTGATTCAGCCAGAGTGATGCAGAGTGTCTCAGCCAATCAAAGGCCATGAAACAGAGAGAATGCTGCATCTTCCAGGAATAAATCGAACACTGAGAATTTACATTTACACTCCGCAGGCTCAGTGAGGCAAAACAATCGGATACATCTGCACATTAGTTGGCAAATAGTAAAAAGAAAGGAAGGAAGGTGGGACGAGAGAGTCATGCTAGAGTAGGTTGAGCAGGACATTGATGGTGAAACAGCAGAAGAGGTAGATGCAGTAGGTGCACAGGAAGGGAGAGTCTAGGGGGTTGCGTGCCACCTGGTGGCAGGTCCAGGAGAGCGTGCGGCCAAGGGTACGCAGAGGAACTCCCATGACTGTGGCCAGACGGTAGGGTGCCACAGCAAGAGAGGAAAGTGGGGTACCTGAGGGCTGGAGCTCGGACGAAGGAGTCACCGCTGCCATAGCCCTTCCGGGGGCATCTACGGCCGACGTAGGAGTTTGGGGCGACTGGTTCTCCTGCGAGGAAAGAGACAAAATTTTCTTATCTTAGTAGAAGAGAAATTATAAAAGGCTAATCAATGCTTCTCTCATCTTATTCCATGTGCCACTATGTACATAAGCATTGCCTTTTGAAGATAAAGCAAACAATTAATTTCTTCATTAAATCACCATCCAAACTGAATCTGTCATCCACTAAATATAAACAGGTACCTTGGCTGTGATTGGAGCTGGGGAGGGAGAAGGCCTCTTTCTCTGAGCATAGCCAGACAGACGGTAACAGTAGTGGGGCTTGCAGTAAAATTTCCCTGCAGAATGAAGAAGATGGAAAGAGAGAAGGAATAAGCAGAAATCCTGAATGCATGAATAAAAGATGTACAGTGCATATTCTCACCTCACAGAAAGCAAAGGCTGTATCTGTTCTGCAGGAGCAGACTGTGTGTTTGTCATTTAGAATAAAAGACACTTCCTTTCTGTCTCATTTCAGTGGGTACGATGTCCCACGACAAATTCTGGAGAAGCAGCGTTTCTGTCTCACTGAACAATCTGGTGTTTGTCCTTGAAAACAATAGACACCTCACAGAGAAGAGGACTGTGGAATCATGAGACTTGCTCTGCGGTCAAAAGGAGGTTGATGCTGAGTAAGAATTTAGTTTCATTATTGCATCTTTAAAACTGTTTTTTTTATAGAAGTTATATGTGTCTCTTTCAGTCCATTCATTCCATTGTTCTTTGTATCAGAGCCATGGGTGGGTGGGGAGGTTGTGGTGCACAGTCTGACTGTGTCTGTTTTGATACGACCACTTGGTGGCGCCCAAGTTGCAGATTGTTTCCAGAGAGGTTTTAAAATTCAGCGTCTGACATGATACATTCAAACTGCTTAGGTTTTGATTAGTGAGCCTGAAATAAGTTTAATTTGTTTTGCCTGCAATTGATGTTGAAAAAGTCTATAACAGATGTCGTATAGAATAAAAAAAAGAGTTTGCTCCTTACCATCCTCCACATCAAAGGCGTAGGAGGACAGTCGTAGCGTGGTGCCACAGTAGTCGCACTTGAAGCAGCTGCGGTGGAAGAATTTCCCCTCGGCGCTCAGCCTCTCCATCACGTACACACGCTTTCGACAGAAGAAGCAGACATCGCTGCCTCCTAAGTTGACGGGGAACTCTTTTCTGAGGGAGCCCTGTGGAACAATAAAGCATTTAAATCAGTCATTACAGAAAAATGGGGAAAATCAGAGAACCGGGAGCGAGATGACTGGTTGCATTAAAGAGAGAGAATATATTAACAAATCCACAATCACACCAGGCCACTGTTAATTCTTTCTGGGTATTGAGCTATTTAATAATTGAATAAATACATCATATGTATGAGCAGTAAAGACACGTTTTTTCATCCCCACAAGGGAACGTAAACTTCTGTTACTAGTCAAGCAAACACTCTACAGGTAAAGGGAGATGGATCGAGGTGCAACTGTGACAGAAAACTAACACAACAACGTTATCAACCACGGGTCAATGCACAAAACAACACTCTCTGTACAGTGAAGGCTTTGAGTCACGCAGCTACACTCCTTCTTCCAGCGCTTGAACTACATCCTTACCAAATCCCTCTTTTCAGGAGGGGGCTTGGGGTCATCCTGAGACTGAAGCTGACTGGCTATCTGCTCAGCCAATGAGCTAACTCCCCCAGTGTACATCCGCACATAGCGCTATCAACAGCATTAGAGGAGGGAGTAGAAAAAAAGAGACAGGTGAGCAAACATTAGAAGATGATAGATGGAAAAAGAAAGAACATGAAAAACAGATGGTGGATGAGTGTGTGAGGAGGTCACAGTGTATTAACGGAGGAGGCGTTCACAAACAGTCGTGTCTGACAGGTCGTTTAGACACGACACAGCAGTGTTTACATGCTTGAGCAGTCAAGCGTTCAGATGTGCAGTCGGCCCCAAAGAAAGAGTGAAAAAGCAAACATACTGTGGTTTTAGGAAAACAAGTTCAATACTGATAAAACAACTCCTCAGGCGAACAAGTTATTCCATCAATTCCACACTACGTGTTACTTTAACAAAGAGCATTACTGGATTTGTGACATCAGGAAGACAAGATTAACTATATTAGTGTTTTGAAAGACAACAGCTACTTTGAATATCTGTACTCCTAAAATAACGTCAGTATAAAAGATATTTTACATAATGAACAATGCAGACACGTAAAGTATTGTCTTAATTCATGTCTTATAGATTTGAAAGTAAATGTTTTCTTTGTATTTATAGTTTTTTATGAGTTTTTAGTTCTTTAGTTTTTAGTTAGTGTACATAGTTACAATCCTGACTGACTCTGTACCAGGATTGGATTTAATATTCTATTAAAACTCAACATAAAATAAGCTTTTTGATCCTCAGTGGAAGAAGAACTGAGGTCACATGTGGCATGAGCAAAACAAAGCTGTGAAATTACTCTCACTGCAGATGAGATTTCAGTTCGCTTCACTTCTCTGTGCTGAGCTACAGACCTGCTGCATTTCGAAGCTCTGCCAGAGCTGAAACTGTGCTCGTCAACACGGGAGTTAGACTAGATGAGGTTTTTTTTCTGCCAAGCAAATTCTAATCCAAAACAACATGGGGACTCCCATGGCAAAATATCCACAGGAATCATAATTGAGTTCGAGTGCGCCTCCAGCTGAGCATATCATGATATCACAAAGCTGATTACTCATGCACATATTTGTCACAAACACCCTCAACAATTGACAATTATTAAAGCAGGGCTCCAGTGAGCTCAGGCAGTGTTTAGCAATTTTCACAACTTAGTGAGACGATGCATATTCCTGACGGAGGGTTGCAGGTGTGTTAGCATCACCACACGACATTCCTCAGGGGCATGACGACACTACCTGTCTGTCAGAGGGAGACGGGGGAGTATCGGGGGGAGTCTGGGTTCGGGCCAGGTACCATTGTTCCATAAAAAAGCGTGAAGGCTTCTTCTTAGTCTCCACGTAGGAGGGGGAGAGGAGATGAGTTAGAAATGTAGTAAAGTTGAAGAAGGAAGAAAGTTTAACAGCAGACTGATAATCAGCTGTCTGCATTAACGGATAAATTTCACCTGAGGTCCGATTGACTTGCCCTCCAACTGAGAGGTAAGCTGCTCGGCCCTCTCCTGAATACTAAGCACATATAAGGGCATTTGGTCATCGGAGTGCAGAGGCCTTGCTGACTCCTGCAGAGAAATAGATGATTCAATCACCAAAGGGACGTACAGGGAGGAAAATGTTTTCATTCTCTGTCTTTTTAGTGGTTTTCCAAACACAATCTCTCTTTCCAAAGAGCATTTCATTGTGGCATAGAAGACTTTGTTAGCCATTGTTTTCATAGTCTTTAATTTGTGTAGATATGTAAGCCTGAGTGGGTAAACTGTGCCCCGCAGTTAGTGAGGATATGTTGCAGAAATACCTAACAAATCAACAGAGTGCACTCGAGATAAATAAACAAGGACTGAACCAGCTTAAGTGATGTCGTTTGCTCAAAGTGAAAACATCGACCAGAGGTTATTTCTCAGTGGGACAGAGGGAGAGTGGTGTGTTAGTCCACAGCACCAGAAACAGAACCTTTCTAGTGGAGTCAGGAGAGGAGACCGGTGAACCGGGACCCTCAGTGAGGCCTCGGGACAAGTGCCACTGCTCTAAAAAGAAACGGGACGGCTTTTTCTTAGGCTCCATGGAGAGAAGAGGGATGGTTAAGAGAAGGAATTAGAAAGTTGTTTTTTTTCAAGTGTAAAGTAAAACCATAGACTGTACTTAAAGATGAAGCAAAAATATGTTTAGCATCAATACCTCGCCATATCTCCTAGGAGGTCCAACAGTTCCCTTTTGAAACCACATTTAAATTCAATAGATCCAGATTTCTATTTGAATCTGAACCCCACCAGAACATTTTTAAGGGACCGATATATTCTCTGAGAAATCAATGGAAAAGTTGAAATGTTAAAGAAGGAAGAAAAACAATTCCTGTATCAGCCCCCTGATCCAGATACGCACAGGAATGTAATGTGCTCCTCCCTGACCCATAACACATCCTTCCACCAAGTTTTCATGGAAAAGTAGTTTTTGTGTAATCCTGCTAATAATCAAACAAACACCTCTTTGGCTGAGGTAATTAAAACTAAACCTCACAGATTTAAAGTTGAACAAAAATCTGTGTGATGAGAATGTCCTCAAATGACAGAAATCATATTTGCTGTTTACCAGTTTGCGCAGCTTTGATGTTGTCCATCTTTAGATACAGTCTATGAGTAAAACAAAAATGACTTGGAAACCGTGTTCACACAGAAACGTCCATGCATGGTGTTCACCTTTGGTGTTTTGTCAGGTTTGCCCTTAAATCTAGAAATCAGGCGGTCAGCCCTCTCTTGTATACCGGGTATGTGAATGGGTCCTGGGTCTGTCAGGTGCAGGGGGTCCCATTCCTGCCAAACAAGCTCCATTGAGACTTGATGCTGAGTGGGTGTCGCTATCGGCTTAATGCTTTCAATACCGAGGTTTCATATAGGGAGAAGCCTGGTTTATTCCATGCAGATCTCTGTTTACAGCAACTCCGACCATTATCTCATTAAAAAATCCAACCACAAACAAAAGCAAGAGCAGCAACAAGCTGAATTCATATCCATGCAAACAAACACTTTACCCCGTGTTTCAGAGGCCTCTCGTAGTATTCAAGCTCCTCTTCCTCTGGACTTTTACGTAAATTCTTAAAGGTAGAAATGAGCAGATGCTGGTATTAATACTTTGCATCGAGCAGAAATAGACTGTTACAAGAAGCAGTCTTTGCTTTGGAAAACAGCTTGTAAGACTCCCTGACAATGAGTTAAAATGACCCTGAATCGTGATTTATTTACAATCTGCCACATTCCAACAAAAACACCTTTCAGTGTGAAAACAAGCAGCTCTTCTGATAATCTCACACACACACACACACACACACACACACACACACACACACACACACACACACACACACACACACACACACACACACACACACACACACACACACACACACACACACACACACACACACACACACACACACACACACAACTAAGAGGAAAGCAAACAAGAAGCGAGGTCTCTAGAATATTTATGCTGCACACCGCAGAGCTCAAACCTGAGGTGCAGCAGAAATGATTAGGAAAATTGATAGGGGAAATAAAAACAGGGAGTCTGGAGACACTTGATGGGTTTATGTCAGGGACGTACACACACACACAGACAGAGACAGGCAGAGCAGACTCGTGCGTCACCTCTGAGTGGAGAGAGAGCGAGGAAGTGGAGGAGGAAGAAGGAAGCAGAATGGTTTTCTTTGGGCAGCTCCGAGCGCCAGAGCCGGACAGTTGTTCTGCACCACTTCTGGCCTTCAGAGACGAGGGACAGGAAAGATGATGATGATGGTGAGGATGAAGATGATGAGCTTGGTGCTGAGATGAATGTTTATACTCATTATCTTTGTCAATCATAGTCGGAAAAAACATTATAATGCGCCCGAAAACAGAGAGAAACGGAGATAAATTACAATTATCGATATTCGAATGCATCAAGATCAAATAGATCAAATTAGTGATCAATTAGGTAAATAACATTTAGTGTGGTGCTTTCTACTTCACAGTACCTGTACCTTACCTGTACAATACAGTATTAGCATTGTGTGACACACTGGTAATCACATTTCCAACCCACAAAGCATAAACAGTTCGACCTACTTGACTCAGTGTGAGCATTTTTGTTTTCCAATATGAAAACAGAATTTGTTTTTACATTTTAACTAAAACATCTATGTTATAATTTTCAAGTTCTACTTTTTATATGTAGTTATTGAAAATAATAGATAAAAATAATACGTTTATGGTTGAATTTTAAAATATCAAGCCTCAATTTAATTTCTTTGTCATAAGAGATATGATCATCTTAGGAATCATCACCAAATTAATTATATATTTATAGTGTATCAATTTATTGTTCATGTATCTTCTTATAGTACTTTGTGAAGAAATGTGCTACACAAATACAGATTATACTACTACTACAGCTACTTCTACTAATCATAACTATTATTATTATAATTATTATTATTATTATCTTTTGATTACAATATTCCAAAAAGTTGCAGTAAAAAGTCAGTGATTTACTTTAAGAGAACAAATAAAGTATGAAATATCAACAGTGGCTTTAGAAACTCAATTCTAAAAACTAGATGCAGAAGTTGATCTTTACCGAGGCTGCACAAGAGAAGTGTAGCACTGGTCTTTTCTCTTTATAATCAACATGTATGTGCACCTATGAGAAGAATAGCAAGATCAACTGTATCTACAGGAGGGCTGCAGGGAATCTTCACATGAGGCCACCTCATTAAAAAGGTGGGGGACAAATGCAACAAGAAAGAGGGGGAAGGTAGACATCATACAAGAGGACAACCGTTCTGTTTCTGTCTGTTATTTTTCATTCTTGAAAAAACAAACAAAATATTTTAAATTGTTCTAAAGAGTAGAAATATTAATGTAGAGTTTTTGAATAACGGTATCACAAGAGAATACATTGAACAGTCTTGTTAGGCCTTATTATTGCACACAATGCATTCTGGTAAGAAAGGCTAAATGTAAACAGAGCTTTGTTTGTTTAGAAAGAAGGGGAACCTTTAACTCTCCAAATACTGCAGACAATAAACTGGCTGCACAGCGTATGATGAAACAGTGATGAAACAATCTGAGCACTCCCTGTATTTCACTGTTTGATCTACTTAATATCTTCAAAGTCACAAGATGTTGCCCAACTCGGTGATGCTACCTTCCCTTCACCTTTCTTCTGGATTGGAACGCCAATCCATGCACGTCTGCAGGAGGGTAAACCTAGATTTACTGGGGATGTGCGAGGAGTTGAACTACCAGGCCAGCATACCTGCTCCCCTTTTCCGGGCAGCGTCTGACACTTGATCATTTCTTTGTAGCGAATGCTCAGCTGCTCCTGCTGCTGTGTGCGTCTCTGAACCAGGACGGGAGAGGCAGGGAGGAGAGAGAGACCATGACGGTGGTTCATTCTTACATCTGTCTCTCTTAATTAGACACAACTGCACAGCTACTTGATTGATAAGTTACACACACAAACACACGTATACACATAGAGTTTGGTTAGCAACGCAACACGTCTCCAAACACCTGCACATTTGGGTTAATTCCATAAAATCTGACACTAGAGATCTGCAGTGTCTACCGCACCAGTCAACGCAAAACAGCTTTCCCCTCGCTATGACACACCACAGGGACGTACGGGTTGATGGTCAGTCTAGCGGTTAGTCTGTAAAGGGGGGGGATACGGGTCGGGGAAGTTCCACTCTTTACCTTCCTCCACGCTGGAACTGGTGCCAGGCGCACTGGCTCTCTCACAGAGGGTCGGGGTGGGGAAGGGGGCAAAAGGCAGTCCAGATTGGGCAGCGAGTCCCCCTTTGTGGCCGGGTAAAGATGGGTGACAGCGAGTGTGGCCAATGAGAGGGCCAGAAAAACCATGCAAGGCATCATGAAAACGGTCCATGATGGGAGATGTAGGCGAGGAGAGAGAAAAGGGAAGTGAATCAGGCACACAGTGGTCACAGTGGTTGGAAAATGAGCGTTCAAAAGCAATAAGGAAATGAGAGTCATAAGGAAATCATGCTGGGAGAAGTTGTGAAACATTCATAACCGGACTTCAGAGATATTACAAAAATAAACATAAAAATACACATATATCTTCTGACAAGCAACTGCTTCACTAATAGTTTTTAAATCCTTTAATCCCCACAAACCCTTAGATTACTCACTATTAAATTTTGGACTAATATAATCATATGATTTCATAGAAATCTGATGGCAAAATAAATAAACACAAATCTTTTAACATTATCTTATATATTAAAAAAATAACACCAATTTAGAAGCAGCTATCTTAATTCATTCGCTAACAAGATGTTTTCTCAGACTGGAACTTCTCAAACTCGTTCTCTCAATCCACAATACGACCTAGTGTTCCCGCGGCCCACGTCTCCCTCCCACTGCTCTGTCCGTCCTCAGTGGAGAGAAAGCAAGCACTTGGCGGAGCCCTCAAAGCCCAGTCAGCACCAGGAGGCCGCCCACATGACCTCGGAACAATACCCAGCCTGACCAATATTAGCATTCTGCATCTGAGCTCATTAATGCACAAGGCCTACATCTCGTCCCCCGAGAGACTAGAGGCCCTCTCACACAACATGAAATCTGCATGCCCATCAAAATTCATTGTGAGGAATAACAAACCACAATGAGAGAAATCTGAATCTTCTCCTTGTGGTATAAAAAACCCCTCTTTTCTCAACCACATGAACAAAGTGATTTCGTCCATACCTGTCGTTTGAGTCCGCTAGACTGGGCTGGGGCGTTCTCCTCAAACTTGGCGAGCAGCTGGGTGGCCATGACCTTGACTTTGTTGTGGTTCCCTACGGCAGCAGAGTCCATTTTTCTCTCACACAGAGCGGGGACAGATTGCCTGTCATCACGACTGGTCCTGGATAATTCCTCCTGAGGAGAAAAGGGAAAAATGTTAGTTATTTTCCTGCTGTTGACAGTCTAGTGGGATTAATTAGTCTGTTCTGGTCGGTTTGACAAACTAAGACACTACTCACATCTTCAGACTGACTCGTTTTCCTCCTCTTCCCCAAACCGTCTACATCCTTCTCTTTTTTGTCCTGTTGGTGACACCACAAGTTATTTTGACTTCAGGCAAAGCAGTGAATATTTTTGATGTTTCAAGAAATCAAGGGGAATTTTCCAGACTCTGACCTTTGGATTTCGTTTCCTGGATATCGCTATGCTCTGACCGAGTTTGCTCAGGAACGAGATTGGAGACTTGGTGCTGGATATCAGGGCTGCCTTCTCCTCAGGGCTCAGGTTGTGTTTATCTGAACATAAATCCACAAAGAAAATTTTAGCTTATAAGCAAGTAAATATATTTTTGAATTTTTAAAGGATTCGAAGTAATTATGTTTTCACAGCATCTGTCACAAGACACTTGTGTAATTAAAGACACCTCCCCACAAAGATGACAGAACAAACTGTTCTACTGTATCACCCACTCTCACCTCCGGGTGGCACTGTGTCCTTGAACATCTCATAGAACTGGCTGAGGTACATGACCATGGAGAGCTTGTCTGGCTCCACCACAGAGGACATCTCCTTGCCAGTCATGCAGGGCGAAATGCCAAATTCCTTCTCTGCCACGTCGAAGCCCAACTGGTTGTTCTTTTGCTGGTCTCGCTCGTCCAGCGAGTCAAAGTCACTGAGGGCAGGAGACGGAGAGAGAAAGATCAAAAGTCAATGTCAGAATGAGACAGGATGTGATAAGAGCGCTACATGAAATGTAAAAGATAAAACACTACAGTTCATATCAGTGATCATAATCTATGTTGGTTCTACATGTAAAACAAATACTCAAACACACAACACATTCATTTGAATTCAACAGATTTTTTGCCCCCAACAAATCAGAAACATTTTTGTGTACGGGGATTTAAAGGTGGTTATATTTTATCTGAGCCCGATGACTATGTTACACATATATTGTATACATGTGCATTAATATTATAATATCAAGTGAGTTTTAACTCACAGAAGTCCAATTTAGAGCTGTGATTGTGGAACATGATCTTGGCTTGATTTTTAGCGCGGATGACTTATTGATAGTCCGATTAAAAATGCTGATATGGGCCTTTTTAATCGGATTAATGCTCTATCTGCATTAATGTTAGCTGATATGAAAACTTGTGTTTTATTTTTATCTAAAGCTATCTATAATAAATTCATGGTTAAACTGTAAAGTATCAAGCCTCAATAATATTTATTTGTCATAAGTATTTGTTAACATCTTTGGAATCATTAAAGAAAATTTAAAATATGTTTATCACCCGATAAATTATTATCTGAAATGTTTTGCTCGCCAAAATCGATATCATCTGCCTCCAAAAATCCATATGAGATGGGCTCTATCTTATCTATCAGTAGGAATAATGTTACACACTTTGCTAATAATATCTTCCTCTGATGATGAAGTTGCTCGCTCAGGATTATCTTGCACACAAAGTCAATGAAATACATATCAAACTAACTGTCTCAACTATTAGAGGAAAAACCGTGAACAAATCTATATTTTCCAGACGCTGCTGTCCAACAGTTTTGGACACAACAGAGAAGCATTTCTGCACAGCAGGCAACTGTACATGTTATGGAAAGCTTTACTGTAAATGTCATTACGCCGCAGCTGAAAACACAATTAACATGCCTCATCAATACAAGTCAACTGCACATTCAGTCCATTTACAGGCATTAGCACTGGAACGCCACAGCACAGAGTGGACCCTCCACTCAGCATCCATCTTGCACACACATACACGTTTTCCCAAGGTAACTCCACTTCCCACCAGCCTCCTTCCCTACTCCCCCCTCCCATCATCATCTGGCCAATCAAAATGAAGCAGAGCATGACTGCTACAGCGCTTGGTAAAGGTCAGGAAGGACACAGAGACTAATAGCTTGTAATGTAGATCGCAAGGGAAGCAAACTACATTAGGCAATGTGGACGGAGACTGTGTTTTTTAGTGTGCATGTGTGCGCATGTGTGTGTGTGAGGCATTTATGACTGGTAGCTGCCACCTCGTTTACTGTGATTTATGGTACAGTCCAAACCCAAGGTCCCAACCAGACAATAAACATCATTTGCAACCAACACACTCACATAAACTCAGCAGGCCGGTCGTTCCAGCCACCGCAGCAGTTTTAACCCATTCACTCTCTTAACAACACTGCGATACACTTGGCAGAGTTTGCTTTAAGTCCACAAATTACCATCTGTAATAACCTCCGTTCCGTGCAGTATGTGATGTGCATGTTTTTCAGATACTCACATGAGATCCGGTCTGTAGCGGTGGATGAGGGCACACAGGGCCAGACCGCTCTTCCAGGACATTGTAAGATCTGTGACATGAACGTTCCTGTATCCATCCGTCTGTCTCTGGCACCAGTTGAGTAATTTACTCGATCGGGCTATGGATTCTGGTACAATAAGGAAAGAAAATACAAGTCTGTCAGAGCGTCAGGCTGAACAGAATCTGCATTAAACAGATTCTGGAAAACACTACACATCTCTTGCAGTGCAATCTCATGGCCTTGGCCAGACAAGACTGAGCACAGGATTATAAAGTGTTGCCATTCATGGACTCATCATCCATGTTAGTGCAAGTTTCAACGAGCCATTGAGGAAGTGTTATGAACCGTGACATGTAAAAATAAAATCTGTCGTTAAGGAGAAAAGGATGCAAATGAGAGGTTAGGAGTGGATGCACAAGAAACCTTTCACATCAGCAGGGACATTAAGTGTTGAATATAACCAGGGAGATTATCAATGATCGAGTTAGTACACACACAGGAATTTTTAGTTCCATCATTCCAGGATGCCCTTCATATCATTCAAACGTGAATACAGGGCAGGTCAACTTTAAAAACCAGCTTAAACTAGGAGGAATCCCTGAGGAAGCACACCATGCATTAGGACTTTGTTACCTTGCAACTGCTTGTCAAGCAGGCAATTTTCTAGAGTGAAAATAGTTCATCATTACATTTCAGCAACAGTGATTGCAGCAAAATCCTACACCGATCAATAAGCACATGGAGGTAGTCTTTTTTAATAAACTAATAAAATGATGAGGAGATACAAACCATTCCTGGCCAACTTGGGTGTTGACGTGTTGATAACATTTTCTATTTCAATGCGCATTTCCTGCGACTCCCCGGTATCAAAGAGATGCCGCATCTGCAACATAAGCAAAAAGACCACATGTGTAAAATCTGTCACATGGTGCTTTACATGGACAAAACTTGTGTCACTTGTTTATCAAACCCAACTGCAGAAATGTTCACATTTCTTATTTCATACAGCAGCGCAAGTAATAACAAGCTCCGTTCAGCCCTGGTATTAACTTCCATTCTGAGTTGACAGCATTAAGGTCGTCCGTTCACATCTGGCATTAAAATGTGTAATCCAATCTCACTTCCCTGTTTTATGTGTATATACCACAACTATCATTTGTGTTTGTCAAGACCAAATTGTGTCTGATTTTACAGGCTGTGTCTGATAACAATGTTTGTGTCAGTGTGTTGGCATGAGCGAGAGAGAGAGACAGAGAAAGAGAGTGAGCGGAGTCAGGAGAGATTGAATGATTGAATGTGTGCAACAGTGAAGAAAGATAAAAAAAATTTAAGAAAAGTATCAGTAGTATCATCATCATCATCACCGTCGTCTGTGTATCATTAGACGGAGAAGATAACAATTACGTTGGGTTCATTGTGAAACTCTGGGAGGTCAGAGGACGCCAGCTGAGCAGACGGTCCTTCGTATGTGGGAATGTGTGAAAACATTTTCTCACCTGGCTGGGCTTGAGGAAGTTAAGGCTAATGTTGGGGTAACGTGTGGTCGGATCCACACTGTACTGATTGAAGTTCTTGCTGACGTTTTCTGGAGTGGTCTGGGGCAGAAGACGGTATATACTCTCCCTAGGGGACAGAGGAAAAAAAAAAGTTTTTACAAACTGTAACACACTTCCATTAAGTTTAAGAAAATATAAGAGGATACTCTGAATAATGAATATCCATAAAGAAATCATCCGAGTGTTGTTATTAGAGAGCACAGAGTTACTGCAGGACAGAGGAGTCACATTCCATTCAGTTCTTATGAGAGGCTCTTATCCAATTAGTACTGAGAGGTGGGACTGACGCTTGAAATCACCTACAGGCACATTTCCTAGTAAAACACTTAGAGATAAAAGGGTGTTTAAAGAGAGGGAACGTGTGTGTGCATATGTGTGTGCACAATAACAAAGCAGTGTGTTTGGTGTATACGCACACCCTCACCTCTCAGCCAGCACCTCCAGAGGGGTTTTTCCCTGAGCCCAGCTCTTCACCATCCAGCCTGAGTCCATGGCTGCCAAGAAACCTCGAGCAATGCCAGTGCCCATGGGCCAGAAGGGCTGGAGATGACAGCGAACCCAAAATTTTATCACCAAATATGGCCACAGGAGAATGAAGGATGTGGAATAACAAAACGGGTGCTTGAATATGACACAAGATTCAAACAACTTGAACTTGAGGATTATACAATTGTAAAACATAGTCTATGTCGTATGTCTCACCTCCAACAGGCTGTCTCCCACCAGCGCCACCAGCAGCTTGTGGCCATTGCGCTGGCGCACCATGGCAGCGTTCTCAGAGGCGTACATGCAGGTGAAGTCGAACATGGCTACATCCGGCTGGCCGTAGTGGTTGATGGCAAAGTCCAGTGTGGGCAGCTGGTGGCTGGTGGAGAAATCCGCAGCTTCACGGGCGTAAGACAGCAGCGCTGCCTGGTCTACGTTTGCTCTGGACAGCAGCATCTCCGTGTCTGCATAGTCCTATAGGAGAACCGAGAGAAAGAGATGAGATTAGAAAAAATGAAATTAAGAGATGTGCAGAGAAATCACAAAAACCAGCAATTCTAGGAATGCCTCCCTCGGCATATGAAAGAATTATGTTTGCAGCTGTGGCAGAAAGAGGATGACGACTGATGATGGGGCAAAGTTTTTTCATAGACTGACAAAATAACAATAAACCCAGTGCAGACTGAAAGTTTAACCCCCAGGAAAACGGTGATTTGGGGGATGCAGATGAGGATGCACAAACTATAAAACTGAGATGATATAAAATTCAGAAACCTATGACTGGGACCAGATATCACATTATTCAAGGAGAACACAGGAGAAGTCTGACGTGGGAGGGATTAGTCTTTTAGGTGCAGATGTTACTATTTCTGTCCTACATTCTTGTGGCATGAGAGAATCTGTGAAAATAGCACAGATGCACAAATGTACACAAACCACAAGGAAAGCTGTGGAGGAGAAAAAATGTGAACTAGAATGGGACACAGTAGAGCGCATTCCTCCAACAAGGCCCAATAGTCTCCTTAAATCAAGTAAATAAAGCTGCACCAAATTTCACACAGGCATAGATATCAATCCCTGGTTTTATTGTTTAAGATTCAATAAATTATAATCTTAAAGTGAATCTGTTACTTTACTGTATACAAAGAGGCAGAGGAACTGGAATGAACTGAGCTGTTCACATCTCTCTCCAACATGTAGCATCAAATCACTGCATGCTTTCATCGTGACATGTTTTCATAGAGGGTGGTGAGAGGCACATTCTTCCATCTTCAAGCTCCCTGGTTGAGGCCAGCCTGGCCCAGCCTGGCCCAGCCTGGCCCAGTCTGGTGGTGATGGTGGCTGACAGGAAGGGCAGGGCAGTGGAAGATATGAATGGAGGTTGTTTTAGTTGGTTTGATTGGACCTGTGTGGCTCTTATTCTAACTTTTTCTCTATCCACTTCCAAGCAGCAGCAGCACTGAGTCATCTTCTCTGCTATAAAAGGATCTGTCTATGACTTCCTATCAAAGCCCGGTTGCAGTAAATTGTGCCTTTTCATTAACATGCGCCTGCTGCTTTCAAATCCCCTCTGGCTCCAGAGCTCAGTGTACACGTAAAGCTCATTAATGCCATCAGCTCACCATGAAAACAAACACAGACTTGCACACACATGCACAGGGACACCAAGATATGTTGAACAACTGTAATACAGACAAAACTTAGCTGAAGAGAAGTGACGACGGTGACATAAGTTTACAAAAACGCTTGTTTAACAAACATTAAAGGAGACACGTGATGCTATTTCAGTTTTTCTTTCCTATAGTGTGTTATATAGGTTTTTGTGGATGTAAACACCTCCTCAGTAGCCAGCCTGATACTTCTGCATCATTGTGACGCACATCTAGCTGTTAGCCTCACACACCACCTAACAAAGTCAGGCAAGAGTGAAGAACGACATTTCCTACATGCACCAGAAGTTGTTGAACAATCGCGACAATCACGACAGTAGACTGGGCTTCATTGGGAGGGGGGCCTTAAAGAGACAGGATATGCAACCAAGGGTTTCAGACAGAGGCTGAGGAAAGTGATGCATTTTATGAATATTAGAGGATGTAAATCTTTTAAAGTAATAATGCAACTTAAAATTACCTGACTATGAGCAGAAATGCTGTCTTTTTCGTTTCCTGTGGAAACTACTGCTACTAGTCTGCTTGTGTTACCAGTCCTACTGGATACTTGGCTTGGTTAGACCATTAACCGTACAGCACAAACCCACAAAGAGAATCAAAAAGAACGAAATAAAAGAGAGAGACAGTCGGACTTGTTGATTATCAGTCTGTACGTGCGTATAGCCTTTATACATCTACTACAGAGAGACAGAATGAGATTCAACAATTGTCTCTAAAACACAAACACACAAAGTTCTGGGCTTTGATCACTCACATGCAGAATGACTCCTTTCTCCAGCAGGCTCTGTTTTTTGGCAGTCATCACAAAGTAGTGCGTGTCATCCTTGTAGTAGACAATGTTTTCCAGGTCAATTCCTAAAACAGACCGATGGAGACACGTATTGTTAAATACCAAGCACAATCCTGCTCCTTATTGCCACAGCTGACTGTCATGTCGCATTTGGGGAACAAGGGCGGCAATTACGCGACTCAGAGCACATAACCAAAGCCCCCAGGGACATCGTCATGTCAGCAATAAACCGAACGGCCTTGGCATCGAATCTGGTGTTGAGCATTTTAATTGGGTGTGCTGACAAATTCAGAACTGTGTACAAAAAGACTGATCGTTTGTCCTATTTCCCTTTTTTTGGGTATCCATTACATCTTAAATGTAGCTGGAGTTCTTACAATTACTCCTATCAACAAATAATCCAACAATTGTTATGTAGGGTTGGACATCTTTTGAATTTTAATTATTCTGATTCTGGTTTTTTTAGGAAGAAAAGACACAATTGCTGCATCAAAGACTCTTAAAGAAATTACGAATGGCCACTGCTTCTTAGAGGTTAATTACCATGTCAACATTCAAATGTAATTTTTTTTCAAGTAACATTTAGCTTAAATTCCTTAGATTCCAGAATTATGATTTCCTTAACGTATATATATCTTTTTCACTAGTACCTGGTATTTGGAATTACTTTCTAATTAGGAACAGAGCTTTGGTTTCTAACCCTAATCGTAAGGCCTTGTATGAAAAACCATGAAGACAATAAAACAAGGCTGGGAGCTGTTGCAGACCTGTTGCTTCTCTGAGGTCTTGAAAGAACTTCTGGTTGAAGATGAAGGCTACACCGCTGATCTCCTCGACCTTTGCCTCAGCCGTTGTGTTTCTGTTGATGAAGTTAGCTGTGATGGCAATTGCAAGCTTGCCCCGGAATTCCTTACGCCGAAACCCTGGGGTATACAAGGAGGAAAGTGAAGGGTCAGGGATCAGGGTGGAAAGATTTTGAAACTAAAAATAAAAAGTGAGTGAAAGAGAGAGTAAACACTCGTGTGTATTTGCTTTTACAAGTCAAACCAATGCAAAACATTTATAAAGGCAGACAGGCGTTTTAAAGTTTTCTGTTTTTCAAGCTGTGTGAGTTTAGTTCATGGTTATCCCAGAGGCTGCCTGTTGCTGTCTGTCTTTAATACAGCAGTGGTTGTACAGAGAGGGGTCACGGTTTTCCACAGGGATTCCCTCTTTGCTAATGGGGTGAAGAGCATGATGCCCAAGCACTCACAGAGGAAACAGACGGCCAATTCAACAATTCCTATTCCTCAGCTGGGAGAGCAAACACAGGCAGACACAAACAAACACACACAGATGTGCTCAAGCGCCCATTCATATCTGAGCAGTGAAGTGAGGTCAGGCACCCGACCACAGCTGTACACAAGTGAGATCATAATCGTCACGACTGACCTCCAAGGGCACATGAAGAAACAAACTAATAGTGTCGTTTGTGTTGTTTTTTTGGCATTTCTCCCAGCATGAACATGCAGACTTGCCTGGTAACGTGTTCCTCCTGCCGTCTGCTCCAATGATGACATCAAACTCCAGCTCGCTGACAGGGTGTGTCTTAGGGTGGACCTCAGCCCTCCAGCCTATCCCTGACAAAACACAGCGTGTGTAATCAGACAGAAATGCATGAACAGAGCCAGACTTAGAACCTTTGACAGATCATTCTCTCACAAAAACACATGCTCACTTTACATTCATTTTTCTCTGGCTGCTCTGGCAGCAGCTTGACTCACTTACTTTCAGTCTCTTGATCTTCGGGGGGTTCAATAAGACCCCTGAACTCTACGTTGACATGGATCTCGATGCCCAGCAGGAGAGCCACTTTGAGCAGCATTAGCTGAAGTTGACGAATACCTGCAGCACAAAGACAGAGAAAAATAAAACTTGTAAGATGAGAGCATTACATGAATAAACACATCTTCCAAATGCATGCAGGACACCAAAACCAATAAGCAGCATAGAAGAGTGTGAAGATTGCCATGTGGACTCACTGATATGATCGATAGCACCAGCACAGAACTTCCCATGGAACTTCTTGGCCCCGAGGCCCCTGAGGTCCTGGATGGAAAAGGGCCAGAGGTGCAGCACATTGTTCCTGGAGAAGGCATCTCTCTTCTCCAGTAGCACCACTTTGGCCCCCAGGAAAGCCAACTCGATGGCTGTACGGAGGCCACATGGCCCCGCACCGATGATCAGACACTGGAGACACAGAGAGAGAAACATAAGTTGTGATTGAGCTTTATTTTGAGTTTAAAATGAAATACTAAAAACACTAGCATTTAATTATCAGTTGTCATAAGTTTAGATTTACAATAATAAAAACAGACATTTTTACAGCTTTATCACTTTTTTTGGGTTAGCAATGTTACCAGAGAAGGTATTGGACCAATACAAAGCAATGACCCTCTCATCTTACATGATTGCTTGGCACCGAGGATCAAATTTAGCTTTGACTTAACTGAAGTCTGTAACAAACAGATCATAGAGTTACTGCGGATGCAGGCCTACCTTTGAGTTGGCACAGGCACGACCCTTCTTATACTCCTTTTGGCTGGCCCTCTTGTCTAACTTGGCCCAGAGTGCCTTGGCCTTCCAGTAGTTGAGTTTGGACTTGAGCTTGTGATAGAAGACCCTGTACTCGGTGGGCCTGACCTCCAGGTGGTCACACAGCTCCTGGAAGGCCTTGAGCGTGCCCTTGCACGTGCTCCCCTGGACGAACCTGTCGAACAGGACATGGGACTGGTTCACCCCATCTCCTCCTGTTGCACCAGCGCCTCCATCCCCCATGGTCCAGGCATACACTGCAGGGCCCTTCAGCCCAGAGGCAGGGGTCTCTGGGTCCAGCCCCAGAACACACGCTCTCTGGTGGAGGGCTTTTACTCAGACCTCAGGCATCTTCATTCTGTTAGAAGGAGATAGAGAAAACTTAGTGAATCATGGAAGAACAAAATTCAGCTGCAAAACTGCTGAATATTATGGTTTTAAAGAGAGTTTCTGCATGCTTGAATTACATCAACACTGTCCAATCCAACATAAGCTTAAATTAAAGACTGTATGAACCTCCTCACAGACATAAGGATGGGACTGCCTCATTTGCCTCTTTTGGCACCCTCCTAATGAGACCATATGCACAATGGTTGGTCAGACATGCAATCAAAGCAGTAATTGAGGATAATGACCAGGTCATTTAAGGTCTGGTTGTCATTTTTCAGTGGTGACATGACCTCTAACAACCTCTTTCTGCTTAGGATTGAGGCTGCTGGACACAGGAAAGGCACCGAATCCACACAAAGCCAAACAGGAAACACACAGGTCTCTAGTGTGTACATATATCTGTGTGGCACAGAATCACTCCAGACAGTGTAAAATTGCCAAAACACTGAAATAGTAACAGCAATTTTCTCAACTATGAATGGCCCCTTGTTTGTTAAAGCTTCCTGTGTAAATACTGAGCGAGAGAAGTTGACTTTCACTGCTTTACCTGCTCTGAGTGGCTGTTTTGTGTGTTTTTAGCCCCCAGGGGATCGAGATCATTCTTGTTTTTTGGCATCTGCAGCTCAGCCGTCATGACTGCAATGTTGTGATGTGCTCTGCCTTTATTCAGAAGCACAGACACACTTTAAAAGATTTGCTCAACTCAACATCAGTGCAAGTACCAAGGAGAGGATGAGGAGAAATGTGTCAAAGCGCAAAATGTATTTGATCAGGTCTGTTTTGTGAATACAAGATTTTCAGCCAAGCCTTGGCTCTGTTTCACATTTTCTCTGGGGGCAACTATGCAGAAACTTGCCTTGCTTGCTCCAAATTCACAGCGGCTCAGCAAACATTAACTCTTGACCATTCAACATGTAGAAAGAGAAGACAAACTATAAGCATAAGTTAAGAAATTTAAAAAATGAAAACATTTTACCACACATCTCCAACTCTCCATTTTCATTCTGAAACTCCACTGTAGCACTAACTTTATGTGATCATTCACAAGCTCATTTCTCCTCATACTGCCTAATATGCAGTCGAACCTCAGACTAAAACAGGGAACATTAGCTCAGGCCTCTTTAAAAGTCGAATTTCTTTTGATTGGCTGAACTTCTGGAAGTCTGCAGAGCAGCCGCCCACCAGGAGCTTATGAACACCACTACTCTTCATCATTGTGGAGGATCTGAAAGAAAACTGTAAGAAGAAGCAACTGGTAACTGCAACTTACTAAAATTAAATCAAACAGGGGAAATTGAGTGGAAACTGTCAGCTGTCAGGAAAACAATATACAATACAAATCAATTGCTTGTAAAATGTTATCCCACAACTATACAGTAAACTTGTATTTCATTTTTTGTATAATGGAGAACATTAAACATGTAGTTTTGGGAGATCGAGACGATGACTGTGTAACATATTTTTTTTTAAAACTGAACCAAGTATTCAGAGGAGTTTGATATCTGAACAATAGTGTCACAGGGATTACCATTACTTAATCATTTGAAACTTTGGAAACGATAACTATCTCAGAAAATTGGGAAAAGCACAATAGGTCCCCTGCAAATTAATAATTGACCATAACACATCTGAATTATATTATTGATTAAAAAAAGAATCTTTAATAATAAAGGGGTTTTAGATGTTCTGGACTATTTTGTGAGAAAATGATTCACCACTTTACACTGTCAGCCCCTCTCATGTAAAAAGCTTGAGCTTTGTACTGTACTCTCCAGGATGCTGCAGAGTTAGTTCAAGAACACCAATGTAGTCCCCGTCCCAGTGGTAACACATCATGAAAGAGAGGCAGGTACAGAGGTCAGCCGGCCTCCTTTTCGCAGCCTGCCAACTCCCCACTGCAGTGAAAACAGCAGGCTCTGGGTTTGGCTCTGCCTCAGTCAGTCTGAGGGCTGCCGTGCCAGCACAGACGGAAAGAGCCTAGCTCCAACACAAGCGTTTAGATAACCGACTACTTCATTTCCTCTGTGAACGTACATGGTTAGACCTTGAAAATGTAAAGGCACAAGCTGTAAGGTTCATCTGCACCTGCAGCTGTTCTGTAAAGTCTGTGGTTGTGAGTGAGCGCCAACAATGCTCAGTTAATCGTTTGTGGCTGTATAATGTAGTCGTAGCATTTATGGAAAGACAGTAGACACCACACAGCATTGACAAACAAATAAGGGATGCTCTCATTGACTGAGTGTCAGTAAGAATCAAGCAGTATTCAGCACAAATGACTCAATCGATCCTTCTTAATTCAGTTGTCAATAATAATGGCAAAGTGGTCAAAATTAAGACTGACAAATACATTGATGTCTGTCATATAAGTTCTTAGCAGCCTGTGCCTGTTCATCTCCACAAGCACTGGAGATGCTGGGATTGATTGATGTGCACTCACGTTGGCAGTTACACTTTCCACATTGCTATTCAAGCTATTTTGTTTACTAAGATAGACTAAGACCAGAAAAACATCTGGATGATAAAGCATGAAGCCGGAACTACAGAATATTTGGCTTTTTTTTCAAGAGATGTGATTTAAATAATAAACCAATTACCAACTGTAGATGTATTTTATTTTCCTGCTTTTATATCGTCTGACATTTCTCAATTTTTCTTTTTTGCAATCAGGAGCCACTCAGCATCAGCTGATAAAATGCCAAGGGCATCTTAACAGCAAACATTCTTGACTTGCCTCGTCGACCTTTCTCTTCAAGTCAGTGACAGAAGATAAAGTGAAAAGATCACAGTTCATCTGCATTTAGACCATTTTTTGAGGCAGAGAAGAAAAAAGTAGGTCATCACAAAACCTTGTGACCCTTATTTAACCAGAACATTAATGCTGTTTGCCTCAGAACAAAACAGGAACTTGGGAGGATGGTCTCAGGTAATAGTTCGATCAATATGGAAATCAAATCTTTCTTGCAAGGACCAAGTCCAGCCTCTTTCTATGCTTCTCCCCTAATCCATAGCAGATTCAGCAGTGAATTCCTCTGTGGGATTTTTGTGTGACTGTAAAAACAGGCAGGTTATGGGGACACATCAAGGACCAAGCAAATAAGGAGACAGGTCCTCCAACCTTTATGAAACACTTCTGAGAACGTTAGCAGGAAACATCTAACAACACGGGGGCTGAAAGTGCTGACTGACATGCTGTGTCACAGTATGTGTTTGTGTGAGCTGTCAAAGGATGGCTCAGCTCGGGCAGGCTCCTGTGACACGCTACCCCCCTTCACCCCGCTTAATGACAACAATAAACTCTGCCTATAATTTGAATAATACTGGCCTCCTGCAGAGACCCATATGCTCGCTCAACGGGAGAGGCTGCGGCATGTGTTTCTGTTAGGGACGAGGGTGGTGACGAGGGAACACAAAGACGGGAGTTATTATGATGAAATCGCCACACAAAATCCTGTTTTGTTCAACAACACTGAAATCCCGACCACACTGTTTTAAGTGGATAATGAAAAAAATCAAAACAGCTTTGGCTCAGGCAGGCGCACAAAATCTCCTGACATCTGGATAAACGGCAGGATCTCACACATTCAGAATTCACACAAGAATTACGCACATGCATGCATGCCTTCACAGATGCAGCCTCCCCCCAGTATGCATGCACGCGCACACACACGCCTTTGCTTTTCGCTGGTTGGATTACATCATCCTCTAATCTAAAAATAGAGCCAGGGATTAGGCCACTAGGCTACACATGTGACAGCACTACTTTGACATTGTAAACACTGGGACTGCCAATGGTAAAAAACAATTTGGACAGTAAATAAGAACTGATTACAAAGCTTTGAGGCAGGATAAATAAATATACTGTAGTTTCATATTAATCAGGACTTAAAGTGATGTTTTGTATATTTTGCTTTGTTGCTTTTCAGTTGATTGTTTCATTGTTTTGGTCACAGTGGAGAACATAATAACTATTGTTTGTTGCCTGCATCATCTCTCTCTCCACGGCGGAGGTTGTTGTCACCTGGGTCTGTTTGCTTGTCAAAAAGATTACACATAAAGTCCAAAAAAGATATGCACCAAAGTAGACATTAAGATTTCATAAACTGTCTGTGGCTGTGCAGCCCAAAGTGTGAAGATGTGACACTAAAAAGGACAGGAACTTCACCAGGAACGCTCATCAGCGCGTCTGTTTGCAAACTGTTGCTGTAAACTTAAGGTTGGAATGTGAAGCCTCCTGTCAATCTCACCGAATGGAAGTGTGTTAGGACAGCAGCTGTATGACGATATACTCAAGGGTGTGCTGTTAAGATTCTAGACAATATAATCTATAAACACCAGCACGGAGTCTGAACATGGAAATATAATTACCTGAAACAGCAGTATCAACAGATCGTCACTCCAAACCCTATCAAACTAAGTCAGCATTAAGATAACACACATGAAGCTAAAGTCAACAGAGTGGATGAATTGCTGCATTACTTTCAGTTATTGTAGATATTATGATATGAGCCCAGGCAAACTCTGTTCTTGAGCTCCGTTCCTGTACACGGGAGAGGAGACATTTGTGTGTCTATTCCCATCAGCTGAGAAAGCATTAAAGCTCACTGAGTACACCAACATTTATCGACTGAAAGTCAACGTGCTCCTGGCAGAGGCCGTCTCCAAACCATCTGGCATTTGAATCACTTCTGCTTCTGACAGTCGGCCTCAGTCGTGCTGCGTCGTGAGGCTGAGCACTTCATTCTACCTCCATGCACGACTGATAGAGATTTCCACCATCTCCAGCTGCAGATCAGCCTCCGAGCCAATAAACATTGAAATTCCATGTTGTCCTCTCTTAAACACTAAACAGACTGACACATGAATACTCAGCACACTGGGAAAACATCATGCTCAAGCACAAAGTAAAGGGTCTGCAAATTAAAAAATATCTTAAGGTTAAGAAAAACTCTCCTGCTGCTCTTAAACTGCATCGTCAGTATAGTAGATACTTTCAAGAAATCGCGATGTCATGCAACATATGATTATTGCATGTAAACCTTTTCCACAAATAACCCACATTAAAATTATGAGCCTGAACATGTCTCCTTAAAACTCAACCAGCACTTGACCTTTTAAAATGATTATCTAAAAGGCTAAAGTGATTGTAGATCAGAGGTCTGACTTCCTGTCTGCTCAGCTGTGCTGCCAAGGCAACCTGCAATTCTGTCCGTTCTCCCAAAAAAAGAGTCTAATTGAATCATAGCCCTGTTACATTTCTGAACCTCCTGGTCTTAGACTCATTCGTACCATGACAAGGGAGTTAGAATAAATTGATTTCAAAGTGCAAAGCCAATGAACAATTAACTCCCAATCTCTCTGTGAGGCTGCTCAGGGGAATGTTTGCTGATGACAAAGGGTCGTTTTTTTATGAAATGAATGTTAGTAACGGCTCCGGGGGAGTGTGAGCTCATGCCCAGACTGCTTGTTTGTGGGTGCCAAAACATGGTCGATCAGAGCTGCCTGCCAGCACTCGCTGCAAATATTTGATTTAGGAAACCTCTCAAATCCCAACTTAAATGCTACTTCTCCCACCTTCATGCCTTTCATAACCAGAAAAGAGCAGACACCACAGCTATGCAGCCATAAACACAGGGAACCACAAGAGCAGGAAAATTACACAAAGCACAGCTATTCATACATTTATGCCACAATTAGCCCTGCTCATAAAAATCTTCCTGGGTTTGCACATTTGTTTATCTCTCTTGGTCATTTGCATACTTCACACCAGAGTGTGCAGCGAGATGGAGGCATATATGTGGTTACTCATATACTCAGATCCATCCTTCCCGGGGAACTAGGAAGTGTAATCTGAGACCAGCAGGCAAACACAGTCAACACAGACAAGTCTCCAAGGCTTAGTCATGACCGGTGTGGAATGGAGGAACACAGGAGGGAAGGAGAGAATGCCCAAGACCGGGTGCATGACCTGTTCAATTTATATTTCCATCTGACAGAGGAGAAATCAAATGAAGACAGATTTATAAATAATCAAATCTAAAAAGGAATAAGGCCTAAAGTGCATACAAAAATAACTACCACGCCAATCAGAAAGGTTGTGCACTTTCCTGACAAAGCAAACATCTATAATTGTTTCTTTTGTTTCTCTGTGTGTTCAGACACGAAGGATGATGGACAGGAACATAAACAGCAGGGCCTATGAGGCCCTAACACACTTTTAAGGGCTAACCTAGCGTATGTTTCCTATTCTGGCAGGCCATGGGAAACTGCAGCGTTACGCAGTTCACTCATCGTTTCAGCTCGACTCTCTTCCCCGTATTAATTACAAAGCTAATGTTTAACCGTCAAAGAGGAAACAGCCAGAATTCCAGAGTGAATGTAACAGCCAGGAGATCTGGAACTTTTCAAGAACGAGAAACAAACTGATATTCCCACAACAGGCACTGTTGGATTCCTTGCCAAGGTTTACTGAACTGAGAGGGTGGAATTGTGGTCGTGATATTATGAATAGTTGTTTTAAAAAAAATAATTATTCTCCGGATATTTGATTTTGACAAATTTGGTGAGGTAAGACAGAATCAACAGGAAAAGCTGCTATATTCTGATTCTAGATGTTAATTCAAACAAACAATGTCAAGAAAAGTAAAGAAAAATCTATGTTTCACTGAGGTCAATGCATTACAAAAACTGTAGGGGTATTGTAGAGCACATACCTCCTGTAATCCTACAACATGTTCTATCCATGTTAAAGAAAGTGAAAACTTGTTCCTGGATCCACCACAACATTTTATGTGTTCTTCGTTGTGTCATGCTCCAGCTCTCCACAAAATTTCATGGAAATCGATTCAATAGTTTTAGAGTAAGCTGGCTGACAGTAAAACAAACATATGGTGCTAAAAACATAAGGGACGCAACACAACAGCTCTGCCCCAGGCATAGAGCACCAAGTGGTCATGGACCTACATCGTTCAGCATTTTCAGATTCATTGCTTCCACATTTTCCAACATCAGTGCTTCATTTGAAATAATTGCATGATCAGTATCATCTGACAGCACCATGGAATCCAGAGCCTGTTTTTCAAAGCCTGGATGGGACATGCAACAGTGACACGCAGCCAGCAACTGGCATAATCCTGCCCACATCCACGCTCTTTTCTCTAATCTCCAATGCGTGGGCGCAGCAGTTCAGATGGTAAACAAGTTACGGGATGTTTGGGGATATTGAGGTTAGGAAGGAAATCAGCTGAATGAGCTCCCAGTAGTTCTCTCTCTGCGCCAAGACTGAAGGGCCCACACCTTTGTTGAGACCTGCAGATGCTATGACCTTTCTCAAGGGCTCAAACATCCTCAAACTGGGATTTATGACAGCCCGTCAGAGCGCAGTGAAGCAGCTGCAGCAGTCTCACAACCCCCGAGGACCCACACGAACTAGAGAAGTAGCTTCTATTTACACGGAGCACACTACCAGAGTGAAGTCCAGGATACCTAATAGGATGACTGTAAACTGAGGCCTGTGGAGAGCAGGTATACAAATATCAGCTGGGCCAAGACCTAGCCTCCTTGGTATGAGGTTTAGCCGGTCAGTGCATACTACTGAAGCTCATTATCCAGTGTTGGCTTTCACTTAGTTAGTAACAAAATCTCCTGTTTGCACTGTTTTGTTACTGCTTCATTGGACAGACTCTTCAACTCACTTTCAATTTAACTGAAAGGTTACATTTTTGTTAAATGTCAAACCTCATTTTTTTCAGTTGTGATAAGATGAGAAAAACCCAAAAAAGGTTTCTTTCCCCATCCTCAAGTCAAACCCCTGGAGAAGTCTGGATTGCTCACATATGCATATCAAGCAGAACATGTAAGAGAGGAATTCTTCCCAGCCTGAGATTTCTCAATCATTTCATCTCCTCTGCACCATTCCACAAACAGTCCACCAAGGACCAGAGGAAGGACGGCTTTACTGCTTTAACTGTGCGAAGCTGCAGGCTCATCAAGTGCGAAGGTAACTGAACACCCAGACTGAGCCATGAGTCCTACCAAATTACACTTTAATCCCTGTCACATACTACAAGGGGCAGGCTGTAGTCAGATTGAGTGTTTGGCAGTTGCTGTGCAGATTATTATTAACACTGGATGAAAAGTTGAAGTGCTTGGCTGCAAGTCATGTTTCAGTAAATAAATGGAAATGGAGGGTGGTGCCATGGATTAACTGGAAAGGAGTGGAGAGTAAATGGAACATAAAGGAGTTTTAGTTGAATCCAGTGTGAGAATTAACAAATGTTCACCCAATAATTGACTGTAGGAACTTTTGTGTACTTTTATGTCATGGAACCAAGAGAGGTGCAAAGTTAATGATTAAAGTGGGACCACGTTAAACAAAGCACAGCAAAGACCAGTTCTTTTTCATGAACTTTACAATGTGTAGTTTTGTATTCCAAGTCCCAAGCAAACCTGACCTCCATTTCTATGTTTCAAATGTATTGAATTTAGTTGGAGAAACCCTGCATCACTGAATTTCCAAAGGTGGCTCCTGAAAATTATCCATTGGTCAAAACAATATGCATACCATACATACTATTTTGGTAATTATATGATATTAATACCATCCTAGTTTTGACTCACTCGTAGACAACATTTGTTAACTAACTAACCAGATTAAAACCTAGTTAATGCAGAAATGGTTTCTCATCTCATTCTCACAAAGAAAAAGTACTGAACTGTTTCTTTAAAAACCAAATCAACCACCCAAAGGGGTAAATCTTTTCAGCTCTTGGATGTGAAGGTGGTTTCACACGGTTACTACTACATCTGTCAGAACTATAATTAAGCAGGTAGTTGCATCATGGGGGCACAAACACAAGCCCTTTAATTTATTTTCACACTAACATCAGTAACATGGCATAGTACTGGCTTCTCTCATCTCCAGCCACACCCTGATGGGGAAGAAAAGACCAGGAGAGACAAGGCCCTTGTAGAATTGTTCACTTTCTTCTGGGAAAGAACATTTACTGTGCTTGTTTGTCCATAAGGCCTGCCAGAGAAAAATCTGTCTCTTGTCCACATAACAAGGCCCCAGGCTCGTCCACACTCAACCTGAGAGTGAATGTGAAATATGATGTGGTCTCAAGAGAGATGAACGGTTTACTGGACTGAAAGGGATTGGCGTGGAGGCAATGTTAGCAACTACAGGCTTAGCAGCTGTTAGATGCTTCCCGAAGTCTGATGGCTGAATAGGACAAGCTGTTATGTAGGTTTCAGAATATAAAGCAGTGTCAGAATTGGGCCTGACTGGTAACAGAACAGCTATCAGGCTACATCGGCCTGGTGCTTGATAACACCTATGAGTGCCACTGTGCTCTCTTGTGTCTGAAAGTACAAATACATGTTTTCATATCTATGGTTTCAATAGTTTTGTTGGTGATCTATAAATATCCGGATTATTCGTTTATACATTAAACAACATGTTTAATGGAATACTGATGTTGATAAATAAGTATCAATGCAGAGGACCACAAAAAACCTGAACTGACAAATACAAACTATGTGACTAAAGGTTATAACTGAATGGTATTTGACAGAGGTCCCTGGTTTTGTAAACGTGAATGGTAATAAAAAAAAATGTTTTACATACATAACAAAGGTTAAATATAGGTTAAATTAGACCACTTTTCCATTCACTTACATGGGAAAATGTTCTTGGACACTGTAAGCCTTGAAATTATTTCAGCATGGTTAGGAATTAGGTTGGAAGTGGCAAAATGTAGGTATGTGTTCAGTGAGGTTTAAGTTATTATAAGAACATGAGTCAACAGTTAATCTGCAAAAAAGTGAAAACATTGTAACTTATTGATTAGCCTGTCTCCAATGTCGCTGCAACACCTCAAGTTTTTATTCTAGCCAATGAACTTGTTATACACCTCTTTCACTTCCATGTCTTTTCTTGACAACTGTTAGGAGCCAAATTACAGATTTGCAGCAATAGGCAATTGGTGAAAATGTCATAGAAAGTTATAAAAGTAAAACACCCTGATCTACGCCTCTGTCAAGATCAGCAACAAACTTTAATGGGTTCTCTCTTGGCCCATGTCTCAACCTTCCACCGAGTTAGTTGTGGTTGTTTTTTGCATAACTATAAACATTATCCACAGATTAAGGGTCACAGTCTGACATGAGCAACTGATAACAATACAGCTCCGGTTAGCAGCAACACTAGCCTCTAATAATCAAGATAAATGAGACATGACAGATATGGAATACAGGATTAGGTTTATGAGTCTCTTAGCACTGCAGCCTATGAACTGGGATTTCCAACAACAGTGTTGTAAAACTTAGCTAACTTCTGTCTTGAATCAGTGTCATTCATCCCATTCAAAGCAATAGGTAATATTGTGCAGCAATGCTTTAGTATCAAGGGACAGCAGACTGGTAAAATGTAAACAGTCTCAGGAATGCACTCGTCATACTGACCTACTTCTGACCTCCAAGGTAGAAGAAACAGCCAAGAAGCAAGTCTGTAATCTGGAACTGTGAGAAATCGCCAAAGCACATGGAGTCTGGAGATATACTCTAATACACCAATCTTATCAGTGTGCTTGTATGTCACACACAACTTCAACCAGTGTCTCAAAGTCCTGCAAATCTGATCTTTATTATCATTACTTAATTGGAAGCGAGGAAGGAGAACTACTGTTCAGTCTGACATGAGCAACTGATAACAATACAGCTCCAGTTAGCAGCAACACTAGCCTCTAATAATCGAGATAAATGAGTGAGGAAGGAGAACTACTGTTCTCCTTCCTCACTGGGAGGGGAATCATATCCTAAAAGGGGTCTTGAGTTAATGTTGAGAGGTTTTAGATAACCTTAATGACATCTTAATGGCTTCTGTCTGACTCGTCGGTCTGACTCAGCAGCACTCAGGAATACATTCATCATCATGACCTCATTCAGAAAAAGACATTGTTGAAAAGGTAACATGGAAATACACTGAATTCCTTACAGTGGTTGCCTGCTCCAAAACATAACCGTCCAACAGTTAACAACATGCCATTTGCATTTAGTTACAAGCATTTCTCCTTTTAGGGACATACTCAAGACTAGTCCCAATATGTGTTTGCCACTAGCTGGGTCCCACTAGATTCTGATCAGTCGACATCAGAATCGGACCTCTGAGCAACACCTGACACAGCAGACGCTGACTTCAGAGGGCTTCCTTCCTTCTCTCGTCCTTCCTTCTGTCCTACCTAGCTTTCCAAATCCATGGTATTTTACAGGGTCATGGGGGGTCAGAGCTGGACAGGAACTCACTCTGTCACGTTGAGCGACAGTCTGCGAAAGGTCACAGTGACTCAGCCTCGCCCTATCCTTCTGCACATCCACATAAACATCCATGGAACTGCGACTGTATATTGATAAAAACGTGCCAGGCTTCAGATCTGCCTCATGCTGGCTCTGACTCATCATGCAGGGCAGTTTCAGGGCGTTTAAGGCCATGCATGAGCTTTCATTGCTTCTGTAACATCATCTCCAAACACAAGGATTTTACTCTTCATTATAAATAAACTCAAGCATCTGAAATTGCATTTATGTTTGCTTTTAGTAGAAAATACTAAAAACTACTGTTTACTGCTAGTAGTATACTTTTTAAATTAGGACTGTACAAGATTTAATACTGCCACAAATCAGCTGTTCTCTGATTTACAACATTGCCCAACTAATCTCCAGACACATTTCTGCAGTCTAAGGGTATATTTTGCCATAACACCAAACCCTGTAATGCTGCATACTAGTGACAGGGATTTTTAGGAGGTGTTGCCTCATGTATGTATTCCATTGATACTGTGGGAGATAAAGAGAAATGGTATTCTTGAATAGAGATTTCAGAAAGTATATGAAGTTAACAAAATGGATTTAAGGCAGTTTTGCTAACCTTCAGAAAACTGCTAAACACAAACCAGACACAACACCTATGTAGAAATGATGCAGAGGATGCTGCAGACTACAGGTTGACCCAGCTCCTCTACAGAGAGGCAGACTGCAGCCTCCTTCAGTTGTTCACAGTGCTGAGTCAGCCGCCAAGCAAACATCCTCCTCCTCCTCCTTCGCTCAACATCCTGATCTCTTGAGGAAAACTGTGAGTTACCATAACACATGCGGCTTAAGGGAGGCGGTACATCCCAATTAACGTCTGCCTGGCCAGCAAACTCAGAGAAGATGTCCAAAGTCAAGCATTGCATTAAGTTGCTAAAGTGTGAAAGTAAGGAGGTGGATAAAATGCAGCTAACGATCAATATAACCAAGGATCCATCACTCAACTGCGACAGGATAAAAGTCTCTGTCTGAGGGAGACGCCTGTCAGGTCAGGACCTTACCGCCCCTTTTAGCCACAGACTGACTCTTGTTACGGTGTGTTGATGTATGGCCCAATCTGGGTCAGCTACATGGGGTAATATGTTTCTGTTATTATTGCTGAGGTCAATGTGCAGCCGGTCAAAACACGAGAGCAGACCCTCAGACTCTCCAGGCAGAAACATCATGGCAGATTGCTCACTTCCTTGCTTTTTGCCTCAATCTTTTGTTCTGCTCGGTCTTCTAGCCAAAATAAAGCCCTATCTCTCTACCAAAGACTTCGGGAGAGCTATTCATTCTCTTTTAACCTCTCAGTTAGATTATTGTAATTCCCTGTATGTGGGTGTAGCACAGTCACCTCTTAGTCGTCTGCAGTTTGTACAAAATGCAGCAGCTTGCCTTCTAACTGGAAAAAGAAAGCGTTATCACATAACATCAGTGCTGGCCTCTCCTCGCTGGCCTTCTGTCAAAATCAGAATTGATTTTAGGAGTTTATTGCTTGTTGTTAGGATTTCAAATGGGCTGGCACCAATTTATTTAGTTGAACTGTTGCACTTTCATAATCCCTAAAAAAACAAAGCATGTTCTTAGAATTTGGAAATTAAGAAAACAACTTCATCAATTTGTCAACACATGCACTGCAAAAAGTGAAAACACATGCGAATACAGAGACGTGCTGCAGATAGCGATAGTTTCTTTACTTGCACGTGTCATCAATGAGTTATTTTCTTAATATGCATATGTTTTTTCTATTTGCATGTGTTTTCTTAATTCACAGTGCGTTGAGCTCTCTCTGCACCGTACTGTTCAGCACTTTGGTCAACTGCGGTTGTTGGCATGTGCTAGATAAATAAACTTTGACTTAACTCAACTTGATTTGCCTAAAAACATGAATAATTCAGTTCCTGACATAGTCAGGACTATAAAAACAAGTTTCCACACCTCTGATCTCTACAATACAGAAATTAGCAGGAAAAAAATCCTAATTGCAAATACTTAATACAAACTGTCAAGGTCACACCATTGGCCTTGAACAGGAAACAATGCATCTAATACAGAAGAAGTGGAAGCTGTTGGACATTGGAGGATTTAAACAAAACACTGGGACTATTCATGTTATTCTACACGATTACTCTGTGTATAGAACATGGGATTGGGAGTTTGCACAAGGACTGCATGCTCAGGTAAAACACTAATCGTGACCACAGGTATTCTGAACCTGAGAGCAGGTACATGTTGTACCTGTGTTGTAAACAAACACAGATGTCTGGTCGTTGGGACGCTTGTCTGTGGTATTAGGCGCCATTTGCCAATTCACTACGACACGTTCACACAACTGGAATATTTTCAGTGTAATTGATCGGTGGGGGTGAGAATTCCCACCGATCCTCCACATTCCCCAGACTGAGAGCTGCACCGCCGCAGACACACACACACACACACACGCACACACGCACGCTGGGCAGATGATCACCGATGCACCCGCAGAGGAGCCCGTGTGATTCACGACAGAGTTACGTAGTTAAATCGTTATTAGCTGCGTTTAAAAAGCCAACGGACCGTGACATTCCCCAAACCAAGGTGCAGTCCCCGGGTCCGCAGGGCGCCGTTTGAGACCTCTTGGTTTTATTTTTTTTTTGGTCAAGCGGTCTGGAGCAAACATGTCTCCCTACCTTGGACTCCGGTGTGTTTATAATCCGCTCGTATGTCTCCGGAGTGGGTCCATGGCGGTGGTTTCTCCCGGTGAAGCCCCCCCGGTGCTCGGCGCTGTGGAGCGGGTTGTGCTGGAGGAGAAGGCGCAACTTGAAACTGACAGAGAGGGATCGGTCCACACCAGCAGGGCGACAAGGAGAGGGGGGGAGAGCGAGTGTACGAATTACAACACCACACCCGAGCACCATTAACTAATAAATCTAATGAGTCATCGTGCTTAGCTGTTATCTCGAGAGCATATTATTTGTATTACTCGGGTAACCATGTTATATTTTAGCACGTTTCTACCTCCTTCTCGACGACCACCCCCCCCGCGCCGCTGCTCGAGGTGAGCCGGCGTCTTTTAACTCACTTTAATCCGATTGGTCTTTCCTGCCGTGACGCAGCGGCGGTGCTGCCTTCACGTGGTGTCAGAAACTTCCCAGTCATTAACACAACAATGGGGAAGGCGTGCGTGTTTTTACACCGTAGTGGAACCGCAGAGATTATTTTTAAAGGTTTGCTACCCTGCAGATGAGTCACACTCACCTGGTGATCGACTGCGCACACTGACTTGTGTTTAAATCAGACGTCTGAAGAGGTAGGTGTCAAATAACCGATGGCCCTAAAGGAGGCTTGATGACACACTAGAAATAGAAAGAGCTGATTTCAATTAAAACTTTTATTTTATATATTTTTATTTTATAGTTCTGATTTTGCACAGTGGCATTGATGTAGGCCCTTTTTATTTTTATATTTTATTTATTTTAAAATGTTCTATTCTATTATTTACATTTATACTGTTTTTATTGCTTTATCATTTTGTCTTGTGAAGGGTTAGGGTTAGGGTAACCTGAATTTGAAAGGTGGTATTTAAATAAAGTTATTGTTATTGTTGTTGTTGCGGTTGTAATTATTATTAGTCGTAGTAGTAGTAAATAGAAATGATCAAATGTGTGTTTGAGCCATATGTGAATTTTAACCTCATTGAACGTCTTCATAGTTCCAGATATGTTTCAAGGATTTTAATAATCAGTGATGTGTTTGTAGCCCTCCAGTTCTACGTGGCCTTTGCTCAAGAAGTATCGGTGACACTGATTGGTTGCGTGACTTAAAGTAACACATGTAAATTCTCTGCCAAAACGAGTCTGTCTGCTGTTCTCTTTTTTTCCTTGTATGGAAATTGAGAAAAATATAATTTTCCAGTTAAATTCCTGAACCCGGTTGTTTGTTTTCTATCAAAGCGTAGACGTGGATGTGCCGAGGTTTTAGAAGAGCTGAATCTTGCCTTTGTGGAAAACCACGTAAAGATTACAACTTGGGAAAATTATATGTCTCAAACAATCGTTTTCAAATGGCAAGAAATCACATGGAAAACAGGAGAGTGAGTCTCTGTGGCTGCTTCCCACAGACAGAAATATGGATCATTGATTCGCTGCTTTGTTCTATCTCAACCACAACATGAGCCAAGACATATCTCCATGCTATGTAAACACATTGTAGCCTGTATGTCAATGACCCAGCAAATCCAGGCTGCTAATCCTAAAAACCTATTAAAAGCTGTAATGATTATTCTGAGTGTCGTGGATGATTCAAAAGAAAGGTCAACGACATGGAGGCCCTTCATAAAACTGCTCAGCTATCAAAGTCACTGACGCTTCAGATTGGACACTGCTACTAACAGATCACAGGCTCGCAAAAACACTGCAAACTCAAGATAAAGTCCATGCACTTTGATTATTACCAAAATTTTGGTGAGTACAACATTATGCTGAGCCCTCTCGTGAGACAATGTTGCCTTGCAACTATCAGCTATCTGCAAATGCTCTGGAGCATCCTGCAAGGCGGCCATCGTTTTGTCACCTCTTGACAGTGGAGGTGGCTGATTTCAAGTCAACAAGTCAAAAAAATAATAAAAACATTAAAAAAAAATATATATACAGAATGTGTACATAATATGCACCCTTCACTACATGAAAAAATATTGTTCATATAGAAAAAATAAAGTATTTCAGGGAAAGAAAGGAAGAAAAAGGACATTTAATGGGATTATAAGAGATAAAGGGATATGATTGGATTAAGTATAAAAAAAAGCACAATATGATGCCAGATGCAGATTGTTATTCTTAAATCATGCAGCATCATACAACCCTAATCCTAATACAGTAGAAATACTGACAATTACAATGATTAAAGAATCATTATACTACCTCTAGATTTACCTCATACAAAGGCCACGTGATGCTTTATTTTATGGTGGTTTAAAAAAACTTTTAAACATCTACCTCCCTGTAGCTTAAGGTGAATTAGTCTGTGCTGCTACATATTAATGCATTACAGCTGGATAATTGCAACTGAAAAAAAATGTTTCTTAACGTCAGTATTAAGAAAAGTAGTGAACAACAAAACAAGTATTTGTGAAATGTATATAAATGAAGTGCATCTCTTCCTTATGAATTAGAAACATTGCATCATATCTCTCATATGGTGCTAATACCAGGTCCAAGCATACGCTAATTGGAAACAGCAACATTTTGACTGTGAGAGGATTTGCAGGCAGGAAAACACTCTGCTTCCACCACGACATTCCACCTATGAGGTTGCCAATCAGAACAAGCTGCCCTAGTTGGATTTGCACGGATTTGCTAATTAAACAAACCACAAGGGGACGGAGGATGTGAACCATGTCCACTTGTGTGAAAATGAGAGGAAGACGGGTGAGCAGCGATGAAGGAAAAAGGGTGCTGAGATTAAAAGTCAGGAGCAGAATGACTCGCTGTGGGGCACAATGCATCAGAGGGAGTTTCGCCACATTATGAAACCACCTCTGATTGTATTGAGCACCTTGGTTCCCACCACGCCTCTGCTCACCGCTGATCTGTCATCAGCCATTCACTGAGGATCAATGGGAGCCAGCGGAAGCATGCACACAACAGCTTGTCTGCATAAGGTGAGGCTGCCTGCACATTCTCAACATAACAAAGGAATTACACATGATGTCATCCCAGAAATCTTTGGAGACATCTGCCATATCACATCATCAAACATAGATGACAATGGACTGCAGCAAATCCTCATTCATTCTCCTGCGATGCAGCTAATAAAGTAGGACAATAAAGGTAAAGTACTCACTGTGCTGAGGGCAGACAGCTGACAGACACATGCAATATTCCTCTGGCCCGGATTTGTTCTCTTCTGTCTCCCTCCCTCCCTTTACCCCCCTCCTCTCTCTTTCTGCCTCTCCTCCCGCCTTCTTCCCCTCCTCTTTCCTCACCACGGCAAGATGCTGCCTGGACCAGTGCTCGTTGTCATGGTAACCAAGACTAAGGGGGATTGTCACGTGACCGGCTCTCCTTGGGCGCCTATTGGTCGGACGCGTTGAAGTAAGGAGGGATGGATGGGGCAGCGGGGGTGGGGGTGGGGTGGTGATGTCACACACATCCCACCCGTTCACAAATGGGAGGGATCCTTGGGATCAGGCCGCCTGCAAGCACACACATACACACACACACACAGAGACACAATGGGTGTCTTTTTAACAGTGGAGCTGCAGTAGAGCTGTTAGACGGTGAAGGATGATTTTACTGGACTGGCTTAGTGACACGCTGACTGACTTATAGGACTTCTGGTCTGAGGTGTCGGGCTTGCCTCTGGCTCAGCTGTCCCCCTCCCACAGTTTACCCTCATATGTGATGCTAGCGCTGCTGCTGCCACTAAAAATATGTGCTTCAGCCGGGGCCAGGATTTAGAAACAATACAAGCGTTACAAGACACACGAGAGCAGCCATATGTGGCAGCTTGACCTGCTTGGCCTACCAAATCTCAGCCTCTTCTACAGGGGGCCGCGAGGGGCCTATTTATAGCTCCACCAAAACCAGACCGGAGCATATCTGCTGTTCCCTCTCACACACACTGATCTTCATTGTAGATACAGGGGTCGACATTTAAACAGTAAAAAACACTGAGCTTTCAGGAGCCAACAAATACAATACAGAGGCTGACTGCTGTTCCTGCTCCTGCTGATAATGAGTTAATTACCTACATGTACAGAGTGTACTTGAGTTTATGTCAATGCTGCACATTTATCATTCTGCTGTGCTTTGAAAGTGATAGAACTACAAATAATTCAGCACCATGGGCCTGTTCTGAACAGCCCTATTGCCGTAATTGCATAAGTATTAGTGTCATGCTGTCATGAATTTTACAATCATTTTACAGGACTTAAAAGCTGAGGAAAAAGTTGGCACAAGAGCAGCGGCTATGAAAGCAGCATTTGATGCAGCTTTTGAGAGACAAGGGGAAAAATGTTTTCCCATGTTCATCAAGGCAATAAAAGATTTCATAGAGAAAGCCTGGGTGTTCTGCAGCCATTTTGGGGGAAAGTAGGTCTCTGTTAATTTTACGCTCATTCCCAATGATGACAAGAGTAATCATAGTCCAGCATTGTTTTGCAGACGGTTGTGCAACAGTCTGGGATCACTCCAGTTCTGCCAGAGACACACGGAAATGTTCTTGTTCTGGGAGAGTCTGATGTTTTTTTCTCTCTGAGCCGATGTCATGTGTCGCCTCTGAGCGAATCTAAAGTGTCCTGAAGAGAACGAGTCCTCAAAGTGGGTGACATTTTTTAGGCCATTTTGTTTTAGAGTTTAAAGGCATTTCTGGGATTGATAGCTGTCATCTCCTCCATCCATTCATCATCTAAGCTGCGTATCCTTTGAGGGTCACAGGGGGAGCTGAAGCCAATCCCAGGTAACTTCGGGCGAGAGGAGGGGAATGCCCTGGTCAGGTTGCCAGCGTGCAGAGACACACACCGAACACTGCAACAGTCTGGTTAGTGTCTCAAATTTACACAACCACAATGTTTTAGAACTGTGGTAGGAAGCCTGAATACCTGGAGAAACACCGGGAAAACCCTGAGAGAACATACAATCCACACAGAGAGGCCCTGTCCAAGCCATGCTTCAAACCAGTTCCTTCTTACTGTGAGACAACAGTGTTCACCACCGCATCACTGTGCGGTCCTCAGCCTTCGTTTCCTTATGGACAGAAATAGATCCTGACATTTGGACACTTTGCTCAGTTGGGCATGAACAAAAATCCAGACACCTGTTATCTTTGGGTGTTTCATTACACTCAAAACACACAGTAAGACATGAGCTGAAGATTGCACACTCTTGTTGGCCTATGTCTAAATATATTTCTTCAGTACACATTTATGAATGAAATAAAGCAAGATATATGGGATTGAAACGGACACAACACCAGAGAGTTCATGCAAAATACTAAGTTTCAAAACCCTAAAAACTATCAAGATGATGTGTTGCCCGTTTACACAGTTAATCTTAAACAAGTGACTGTTTTGCCGTCTTTAAGCTCCGTCTGAATCAACCTGAAAACGTAACTCAAAGATCTTCAGCTTCAAACGCAACCGGAGCTCTGCATTATGCAGCCATTTTTCTTCCACTGCTATAACTGGGCAGTGAGCTTCATTAATAAAACATGCACCGCTGTCTCCAAAGCCATTTGTCTCTCTACAACCAGCAGACACAACACAAGTAAAGGTATAATTCACTGTGATAAAAATGTTTTCTGGAAGAGAAGTCAATACTGTCGGACTCAGAATTTCTTTCCCAGTGCTTCCCGCAAAATTAGTTTGAAAATCCTAATTTTGATGAGATTCAGATTTTAAAAAAAATGGCTGCTCACAATTACAGCACATGCAATAACAGTGCATGTACAGTAGGTTTCAGTTATTGTAACAGACTGTAGAGTAAAGCGGGCTCAGCTCTGAGAGCACTGACATAACATAACAGTTCATAGGCTCAGTTCATGACAGATACAGACAGAATGTCATGTCAGTGAATATCCTATATTGAGGCCATAACTGGCTTCTCCCCACTTCCATCAGGTCCTTAATGTTTATCTCGTCCCCGACTCCTCTTCTGCGAGCATGAATAGGTGGAGGAGATGATGAGAGCAGTGATGTTAATGGGTTCTGCCATCACGTTCACTGCCTGCCATCAGCAGCCTGTTATGGATCAGTGAGCACTGGGCAGCAGAGGAGGGGCAGAGGGAGGAGAGCTACTGTAGAGCAACTATATATTCCTCTTATAATTGATCTCACTGGATGTTGAGACTTTATATATTTTTCTTTTATGAAAACTGAAATACTTAAAACTTAAACCAAGAAAACCATTCTACTATAGTTCAGATAAAACTATACATTTTATGAATGGTTTGAAAATAAATGAAGGCAATCTTAATTTCTACAACACAAGATTCAACTGAGGCTGATCGCAGTTTCAGGTGTCAGTCGTCTGAGATAATGGTTTGATTTGGTGCTATACAAATACAACTGAATTAATTTCCAAGGACAACAGAAAACTTCGACCAGCTGGTGGCGCTTGAGGAAAAGTCAGGAGATCATCAAAACCATTGAAACATATCCTGTGTGGACCATGAATGTCTGAATTTGAGATAATCCATCCAATAGACATCCTTAGGCTGCAAAAAAAGGTGGATCAACAGACAAATTGATGTTGCTGTCCATGAAGCCATGTTGCTCACATAGCTAAGGATTAGAAATAATTATAAGACAAAAGACTATAAATATAGTGAAAGTAGAAAGGTATGATGGGTCTGTAGTATTATTGACACATGAAATATCGTCTCATTTGATGTCGGTATTCATCTAATGGAACAGCTAAAGTGATTACCCTGTTTTCTTGCTGCTGAGTCAGATTAAGAAACAGACATCACAAGATTAGGGGATGATGCAAGGTGACTATCCTGCACTGTAACGACTGCATCCCGGCATACACATAAACATAGAGAAGACAAATGACCAGAGACGGATAATATCTGAGTTCCCAGTAAAGTGACCACATGACATTTAACAAAGACAGATCACTGAGACCGACTGGATGTGTCCAGCTTTCATACAGAGAGTAATTGTTTTTAAACCCACAGAGGAAGACAACATCAACCCACCAAGACCAACAAGCGATACTGAAAAAGGTCTTCCCGGAATCACATCAGTATTTTAGGTAGCATGAATCCCGCAAGTGCTGTAACTTGAACATTTAATTTCCTCCACGACGATGAGCACTAACCCTGAGCAAACACTGCGTAAATCAGCCCCAGTCTTTCCCCCGGAACATGATGGGTAGAGGGAAATGAAGAGAGAGTGGAGTGTGTGTGGTGGTTGGGGGGTCGAACGGAGGAACCGAAGAGAGCGAACTGAGAAGAGAAGCAAGAGAAACGAGTGCAGACAGTCACGTCCAATTTCAGGAGGTCTGGCTGTGTCTGTGGTCAAGTCTAAATTTAACTGTATGTCTTTAGGAGACCTCAGACCAGGGTTGTGTGAGGGCTGGAACGGCAGCAATGGTCAGGGTGCGGCCACGCTGAATCCATTTCTCACAACACTGGCTATTTACTGTGTCCATGAGCTGCATGGCAGACTATAAATCCAGCTTGTCCTAGAAGTCAACAGGGTTAAAGATCACGGCTGTGACACTGTGTTCCCACCCCTCCCTGACCCTGAGCCACACAGACGACCCTGAGCTAAGTCTGGCTGTGACCATGGGCTTTAAGGGGTTAACCTGTGGTCGATGTCTAAATTGGATTAGCCATTAATGGTTCCCACAATGAGTAGTGTAGAAAAAAATTATATTTTTCTTTTCTACTGAGGTTTTCTATATATAGGGCAAAAATGCTACTTACTTAATTTCAAAATATAAGTGAAAGGATTTAGTGATGAGTCTGAGTTTCTTGTTCTAAGGTCCAGTTCATTGAGCTATTGCTCAGCAAATTTTCTTCCTGTTCTGGGCAATATGAGATTTCAGAGCCCTGTTATTTAAGATAGCATGTCAGACTTATATGTGGTGGGAAAATACGAAACAATGCTTATTGTTATACATGTTAAGACTTAACAGAAAAAGTCTGCTCGTCCATTGTATGAAAATCAACTATGCCCACAAACACATGATGGGCAAGTGAATTCCTCCTCTAATCACACTGATTTCCCCTCTACAGACAGTAAACCTTAATACAATCAACCACCAATCCTGCCGTACTGAAGTTAATATGCTGGCAGAGTAAAATGAAGACACAACAGAGCATGGAAATTGGTAAATGCAGCTAAATCCTTTGCTTTAGATGGTTTAATAAGTTGAATTACATTGTACCACAAGGTTAAGCAGAAATTAAATTAGTGTTTACTTGATGGTTCTGTTCATTTCCTTTATCTACTGCTCCAAAAAAACTCACAATGGCTTGGAAAACAAAATCTCACTGCTGTGTAAGACAGAGTCTTTATGAAGCCAAAGCTGCATGTGAACTTTATTTCAGTTTGTTTTAGACATGTCATCAGGCTACTTATGTAACTCTCAACTGACTGAACTCAAGCTCATGCTCTTTTCCAGATTTGTATTATATTATATTCATGAGTTAGATGTTGTCTGCACTTCATTACTGCACATTTTTCTTGTCTCTACAGAGCGACCGCCACAGGACGACAAGGAGTGAACGTGGGATATGCAAAGAGTGTCATCAGGACACAGTTTTAAATTCTGATACGTATACTAGTATTTTTAAAACAAATTAAATTTCAAACACATGCACAATCATACATTGCCGTCACAGACAATTTAAGGTTCAGTGTCTTGCCAAAGGAAACTTTGGCACATGGACTTGAGGAGCCGGTCGAACCACTGACCGAGCTGAATTATAATTCCAAACACTGACTCCTGTGACCAGACCAGACCAATTTGAATTGCATTCTGCTCTGTACCAGCTTGTCCCTGTCTGTTGTTTTCTCTCCTGCCCTCTGACCCTTGCACTTCATCCATGTTTTCTCCTCCCAGAGCCACTATGAACCTGCCGTGTGCTCACCGATCATGTCCCCGCCAGCAGGCACCCATTGTATTCAGCATTCACTAAACACAATCCTGAGTGAAGCGTTTTCATGACGGTCTGACACAATGCAGAGCTTAGCTGCAGTTTACACAATGACCTCAAAGCTCAATGCAAATCACTGCACATACACAGCCCAGGGATCCACAGTGAGAGGTCTGCAGCAGGATTCTGTCTGACTGTAATCACGAGCTTGAGAGTGTCACATTATAAGGAAACATAAGATGAGCTGAAGAGCTGTTTTCTCATTCTGCATCACAAGCTGAAACGTGCTTGACCCAAACCTGACCTTGACTTCTGAAGTGTAAGCAGATCCTGACCCTCCTGTTCACCACTTTGCATTTAAACTGCAACGTATACGCGGCAGATGTTTGACTCGGTAGTTCCACAATGGAGCTGAGGTCATGGTTTCAGTTGAGTCTTGAACTTGATACAAAGTGGTCATGGCGGTTGCGTGTGTGTGTGTGTGCACAGCCCAAGGACAGAAACCAAATGCACACATACCTGCAACACCTGTGACACAACCAATGCCTCAGTGCAAGCTGCACACACAAAGAACCCACAGACACGTTCCCAACTCCTGTCCTGTAGCCTGCAAGGTTCTGGCAGAAGACACATGTATTCCTCTGCAGCATATTTGGCTCTTATCAACACTTCTTGTAGACTTTGGACACTGAGACACATGAACGTTCCAGTATTAGTTTCACGTAATTAAGATTTTTTGTCTCTCACATTATTCAATATAAAGATGTAATCAGAGCACAGTTGGAGAATAGATGTTTCCCAGCTTTTTTTGACAGGTTTTAGAGCAATGGTGCGAGTGAGAAGACAGAATGAATGGAGCTGTCAATGAGTTTCCTCAAAGGGTTTCCAACACAGGCCATTACTGGTGTCTAATGACAACAAACTGACCTTTCTCCAATCAGACATGAGTTATATACTCAGGGACACATTTTCAGGTTCTCAATCTTCTTGATAGTTTGGAGGTGATTACAAATAACTAGCAGCTATTGTCTACGACATGCAGGAATTTGTGGCATAGTGTGTTTAGATAATGGATTATGAAAAGATAATAATGACTTTTCAGATAATACATCAATAAAGAAAGAGAAGGAAGATATGTGTGCCCCAAACCAGGTCATCTTATTCTTCTTCTCTTATCCACCCACTTCTCCCTCAGCTCTCCATATTCAAACCCTCCTTCTTATCAAACCAGATCTCTGTGTCGACAGAAAAGAGCAAACACACAACCATCGTGTGCAGCTGTTCAAATATTGTGACATGTGATCTCTGGCTGGCACAAAGAGCGCTTGTAACCAACGACTGGGCCACAAAGACTGGGGAGAACAGGGAGCTCATCTCTGCTGCCTGTCCCCACCTCTCGACCCCAAACACAGAGCATTGTATTTATTGTGGACTGAAATGTCTGCACTCGCAGAAAATTCACACACACACACGCACACACACACACACACGCACACACACATTCGTCAGCTCCACTCCCCACACTCAACAGACATGGTGATCAGGAAATCAAGAGGCACAATCTACCTAAACCTTGTATAGAATAAACACGACAACTAGCAGAGGTTTTTCAACAGAAATCTTATCAAAGAAAGACACAGTGATTGAATCACATGCTCACTCAGAAAGAACAAACTGCTTTTGTTCTGCCGTTTATTCTTCGTTGCTCTTTGACAAGACATTTGTTCGTTGACACTTAAGCTCTGAGCAGATTCTATCACAGACATAGAGCGGGATTAAATGGTCAAAGTCTGAGTCTTTGTAAATTTTCCTCACTTGTCAGATATGAAGTACTTCCACTCAAATACTAGAACTGATACTACACAGATTATCTGGGGCTACATGATAATAACACATCAACATACCTGTGAGAGCAGGAAATGGTTAATATCATCAGCACTGGCAATTAAGATCTAAAAAAACTGAAAATCAACTAGAGAAATGAAAATGTCATCAACAAAGGAATCAATACACTGTCCAAAGAAAATCTGTGGAGTTCAGTGTCTTAAATCTAAACTCAAAGTCTTTTATTGCTGAAGGCAATAAACTACAGGTTATTTTAAGGCCCTTATGTATTTGTTGGGCGGTATAGTTCTCTATACTGTGGATCTTTATTACAGTGTTTCAGAAGATCACATGGGATTTGACCCTAAAAGACCATATTTCAAGATGACTCATAACTGTAGTCACGAGTCAATCTTTGCTTTACATTGATGCCAGCAATCACTTCAGAAGAGACGACATCATATCTTTCAAATGATGTCCTTATTGAGCATAGGTGATTTTTGGATGAAACTCTTTTCATTTCTCCACCATCTGGAAAGTATTTTGCTTTCAGACACATTTTCACAAACACTCAGGGGATGCATCACAACAAAACAAGAAGATTACAGACATTATTTTTTTTATGAATCATTTTGAACAATCCTCTCTCATGCAAAGATCCACGAGTCTTTTGTGCTTTTGAGAGTGAAAAGAAAAATTGACATGGAACCTCTGTGAGGTTTTAATGGGCCTTTTCACAATGTGCTTGCTTTAGAGCCTCGCTGAGCCGTGTTCGGTAGTTAAACCCAATATGTGCCAGGGGCCTCTCAGATCAGAGTATTATTTAATACCTCTGTGCCTCATGAGGAGCCAAGTCTGTAGAGCCTCATCAGGACATGGAGAAAAGCGGACATGACAAAACACCATACAAGGCCTCTGCAAGTGAGATCAGGCCTCAACACTGGGATCATCAGAATAGCTGAACTCTGACGTGATTCTTCACAGTTACTGTAATTGAGAGGCTACATTCTGTTTTTCATTTTCACAGTTTGAAGCATTTGGCATCATGATTCACACCGGATCTACAAGGTGCTAATCCATGGAAAGTGTTCATGACTGTGGTGTTTTTAGAGGTTGTAATTTCCTAAACATGTCAGTGAGCTAATGTAACAGTTAAAGCATTTAAAATAATCAACCTGTCTCTTAGACCTTAGGCAGTTCAGGGATTATTAAAGCAACACTTCCATATTAGATCCAAGAAATGTAACTTCATTTACAGATAAATGAGTTTTAATGCCTTAATTTTATGCCTTTGTTGTAGATGATTATACAAAATTAATTGTCAAAGAGTCAAAATAACATAAAAGTACTAAAATACTGTTAAAAGCATAGAGTGTATGTACAGATGGACGACGCCTCTCCAGTTCTTCCCGCTATCCAGAAGGGAAGCCAAAATATTCCAGATGTGAACGCTGCCATTTTAGTAGAACTGTCCAATTACTGTCTGTGGACACTTTAACACAGTGTTAGCATGCATGAAATACTGCGCAATACAATATTATGAACTGTTTTTGCTAACAATGGCTAACTGGCTAACGTAAACATTATTCCTGTGCATCTGGAACGCTATTAACTCTAAGCTGTGACGTCATTCCGAGGGCCGAGCTCCGAGAAGTAACGTGGCATTTCCCCTGAGCTGTGTATAAGTGTTCAAATAAGGGATGTTATGTGTGTGTATATGTTTGAATCCCATTTGGCTGGCAGCTTTGGTCAGCTCTGATCTGTGACCTCATGTCTTTGTTTCCTCTGCCTCGTCGCCCCCTTATCTCACTGAGCGTATTATTATTACGAGAGGAAAAGGAAAGGTTGCCATTATCACCTCATTAAAAACACTCCTGAATCTTGGGTAAGAGATGATTCCAGTTATTAACTCCAACATTTACTGCATGTGTCAGTCTGGGAAACCAAAACAGAAACAGTTTTTCATTTAGCTGAAGTTATTATACTTCACCTATCAAACGGGCATGAGGCTGGGTTGAATGCACGAGAACATAATTACAGCGTATGTGTCTTGTATACAAGTTGGATGTCCCCCAAAGGAACAACATTCATATCAAGTGGAGCAGGCATCCCATAATTTTCCCATCCGGTGAGGGTGTGGAGCAGCAACGTGGGTAACTCCAAATCCTGTCGTCAGCCTTATTGTGGAGTGATTTAATGGGTTACCGTGGTAACCGTGGTACTTTTGGACAGCAGCCCTGTCAGCAGCTCGTCTCTGTGTGAGAGCGTTTACATGAGCTGTGGTTGCATGGCTCCCACTCCTCTACACTATAACTTCTGGACTTCAGGGAGACGACTGTATCCACGAAATACAGGGATCAGAGGGGTAGTGAGGAACATGAGTTGTAATTTTACCTTGCTTACGTGCTTTTTGATTTTTTCCCTCCTCTGCTATCATTTAGGATTTTTGTGTATGTAAAAAGTTTGCAAAGTTAAAAAACACAAAGTTAAAAAGTCCACTGTGAGGGGGGGTGACAGAAAACTCTGGATCACCCCTTATTGGCTGACCGCCTCCATGTTAGTGGATAGGACATGGACCAAAATTAAAAAGTCAAAGTACATTTTAAAGGTTCAGTGTGTAGAATTTAGTGACATGTAGGGGTGAAGTTGGATGTTTCAGTTAAATACCCCTCACCTCACCCTGAACAAACGATAACACTAATTACAATAATATGTCATTTTTAAGAACTGACGTGGGACAAGCAGAAACAGGTAATACTGAACTTCTGCAGATGACTGCGGGCTGTAGCCTGAAGTGAACTCACGCTCCCCTGGCTGAGGACAAAATCCACTGAGGGCAGGAAAAAGACTTATGCAGAATACATCTGGGGCGAAGATTCCCACAATCCATGTGGCAGATTGGCCGGAGCTCAACCGTGTTCAAGGAAGCACAGACATGTGGGTTATGAAAATGGCATGAAGATTATTCTTTGCACAATCGCTCCTGTTCTCCCGCTGAAGGCTGCTCATGCTCGGCTCGGTCCCAGCGGTGCTGACCCTGCATGAGTGCCCAGCTGGAATCCCCCACCCTGTCAGAGAAACAGCCACGTCCCCCGCTAAGCAAGGTCCGTCCATCGGGCCATTGTGTCCATTTGGATTCTGGTTGCTATAGTTACATTTGTTTAGTCATTTTGTAATGAAGAAGCTCAGAGATCCAGTGAGAAGTAAATATTTGAAGTCTGTGAGATTTAAGTGACTTCATTTTCAAATTTCTTTGGTTGTTTTTCCAAAGGTGCTTTAAAAAGTCTCCTGATATGAATTTGATCAAATGTAGTTTTTAATTTCTTTGCATGTTATATAAAGGCTCTTGAGTGTCGATGTGTTGACAGGAACACTTGCTAATTTCTTGCTCCTATAACTTTTACACTTTGTGATGACTCATGCTAAGCCTTTTTAAGTGGGGTCAGGTTTCGTATACCTCAGAGTTAACAAGTTGTTTCCTCAGACTGTAAATAAAGATGGACGACGCGTCTCCAATTTCTCCCATTCAAACGCCACCCTCGCCAGCAGTGTTCACATAGCAACAAGAATGCCAAGCGTAATAAGCACATTCACTAATTAAATATATGAACTTGAGTTTTATTTAATTTCACCGATTGTGAATCTGTCAACACCCTGATGTTCCCAAATGATTCTCCCTCAGCCATATCTATAAATATGTCTATTACAAGTCCTACAGAAAGATCGTTTCTCTGTCGGGACGACCCTCGTGTGACGGACACGCCGCCTGTCCGATAGTTGATCTGCGTGGGATTGAAGAACCACCAGGGAGACAGCTGCTCAAAAAGCCCAAAGCTCAGTTTGGACTCTCTGCTCCCTCCCTGTGCATGTGTGTGGACATGAATCATACGTCCACATGTGTGTTGGATCTATTTGTGAACGTCTGACCCTGTGTCTGACCTCATGCCGGCAGCCCCTGGCCTGTGTGTGTGTGTCGAGGCGAGTAACTTGCTCCTTCGGCTCCTCTCAGTTCAGCTCTGCCACATCCTGTTTTATCTGCCTCCTCGCCCTGTAATCCTCTGATCTTTGCTCCCTGCCAACCTACTTCTCTCACACACACACACACACACACACACACACACACACACACACACACACACACACACACACACACACACACACACACACACACACACACACACACACACACACACACTCTCTGGTAAAAAGAGAGGAACATGCATAAATTCACATATGCTGATTCATACCAACACTGACATACATGTCATTTATAGCAGGTTTTAGAAACAAACAGCTTTCAGTCATTACGTTCACAGCTTTTTAGCCACTTGGGGGCAGATCAGCAACATCTAAACACAACACAAAAAGTGACTCATGACCTCATGATGACGTGGCATGCTTGGCGTTCAAGTGGTTCAATGGAGCATCCATGTTTTTATGTTGCAGATAACAGTTTAGAAAGCAAGTGCGTAGCATATACAGGAAATACAGCAGAGTGACAGAGGAACCATGATTTTCTTCACACGTATTATAGAATTACAAAGACAAACTCGTAAACTGAGCTTTCAGGAAATTCTTACGTCTGAGGATGTGAATACAACAAGCGGGGTGTTCATAATATCGACTCTTCTCTCAAAGCCAGGGGTGGTGAGCCTAACGATGTATCCCACCCTTTCCCATCGGCCTTCTCTTTAAAGCTTCACCCCAAAAATCACATAGACGCTTGCCGACTGACAACTGCTAGAAGCCAAGACTATTCCACGACTCCCTTGCTGATAAAAAGTTTTTCAACTTTACTTTTAAACATGTTAAACTTGGCCCTCTTTGAAAGTAGCAATCGTAACGTCATGGTAGAAACATGTTATAGCAAATTTAACGAACTGCTATGTCAATTAGCATCTGATGAAAATGTCCAATATTCACTCTCCCTTTAGCTCCTTCTGTTCTCCACCAACTCTCTGTGACTCTTCAGCTGGAAAATGCTCCAATACCCTCACTAGCTGGTTACTGAAACACACAGGTACAGTTTTGTTTTAAAGTAGCTGCCGTTTATAACCACATCAGTTTAATTGGAGGCTGTTACAGCAAAACATTGAACTGAAACTTTGAGCGAGGTGATAAATCTGTGGGTTTGTTGCTTTCATATTACATCAGCTTTAATGAGCACATTTAAACACGTCAACACGCCAATACCTCATTCTGACATGGATCATTTGGCAGTGAATCTCAGTGAATCAGAAGCAGCTCTTGGGATAACTTTGGACTACAAGTTGACCTTGGCCTATATATATATAGTTTAATGCATGAATAGTACATGCTTTGTAACATATTTTCATTCATTTCACAGGTATGATAAAACTGAATTAACATTAAAGGCTTACAGATGAATGATTTTATTTATATTACTTTATAAAATAAATCCTACGTGTCTGACCTCGTCCTCGTCACCCACATCTGAAACAAGAGAACGCGATGAGGTGTAAACAAAGCACACGCAGGCCGTAGACAACACAACTGTCATGAGGGAGACGTGTTGGAACTGTCTCAGTCACGTGATCTAAACTACAGCAGATGTGTCTTCAGCTATTAAAGAACCAAAGACTAAAACACTAACTGACTTGATTTGTTTCTTTTTTCAGTCTTTGATTTCTTTGTTTACTGACGCGCACAAGACACAATTATAAAGTCACAGTCACGGTTTCTGGTTTGTGCGTCAAAATGTCTCTGTGGACGTTGCATGTGTAACAGAAAGCTGACACAGCAGTCCCCCGAGTTTCTACATGATCGTATGGTGGCCACATTTTCATAACTAAACATCAGGCCACTGTTTTTTATTCAAACGGCTGTTACTTCTGAGAAATGTACAATTCGCCCTTCATCTACAATGATGTAACTCAAACGTGGAACGGTTTCATCGTCCTTCAGCGTGTCCTCAACAAGTGTTAATTCCCCAAAGACTCACAACATTCATCTGTTGCTGAGGAATGAAAGTGGAGCATTGAACTCGAGTGGTGCAGACGTCGTCATGTCGAGGACACGTAAACAACAATGACTGAGTGTCCCTATAGAGACATGAGCTCATGGACGTCACTTCAACTCTTACACTTGTTTTCAGGGCAAAGAAATACTGGAACCATTCAAACAGAACACATTGGGAAACTGTTTTTTTTGAGTAATATTTCAAAATACTTATAATTTAACATTGTCTATGTATGTAAATATTCATAAACTGAAGAATTTGAAGAGCTCTGTCTGGAAACCAACACAATTGAGATGATGCTGACAAATGTGGCTGCTCGAAAAACTATGTGGCTTTTTCAATACTAGAACCAGACACTGGGCAGAAACTCAAAACCACCTGCTCTCAACTTATAAACAAACTCAAACCCACACAATTGTGTCTTTGCACAGTAAAGCAGGCGAGCAGATCCATAAATCCAGAACCAACTAAAGTCACCATGAGATGACAGATCCATGCAGCCGATCGTTTGGTTCAATCACAGTTTCCTTAGGTCGTAATATTTCTCTTATGAAACCCAAGATATGAAAAGGTACAAATAAACTACCTGATGAACGTAAAGTTTGTTTTTAAGTTCTCATCCAGAAACACAGACGCAGAACAGACAGGCGGACAATAAAAGCCAGTAACAACCCGCTCATAAACTGCGTATACATCAGACCCAAAAGAATCCACCACAGATCAGAATGAAACACTCAGTCGTGCGTTCCTGTCGATGTTGTGGCCGCTTGCATTGGTTTATAAAGAGCGACGAGTTGTCTGAGGACTTGGAAAAGAGGGAGTGAGCTGATGAGAATGTTTCCTGCAACCTTTAAAAGATGACTCCCAGTCGTGTTCGGAGAGACTGTGCCTGAGTTGTTTTGGATTCTGCGGTTGCTGCATAGATACAATCACAAAGAGACGCAGGTTTATAGAAGCAACTTGTAGTCACATCATGTCCACATTAGGTCTGCAGGGATCACAGTAATGATTGTTTGTGGTCTAACAGAACAAATTCCTTCTATTTACTCCCATGAGCTACAAAAAGTCCCCTGATGAAACCACACTTACATTCACTCGGTCCAGGTTTTTATTTGGAACAAAACCAAATCAGCCTGATGTTCTCATGGATCTTAATGAACTATTCTCTGAGAAATCAAGAAAAATCATGAAACATCTCACAATGGTAAACAAAGGGCCTGGTCACAAATACACGAATGTAGCTGTGGCAAACTTCCTGGTTCACTTCCAATCTGTGGGAGCGAGGAGGGAGAAAAACATTCGGACAAACCGACCAACAAATGGACGGACAGGGTTGAAAACGTCAAATCTTCAACTAAAGCATCAATTTTAGAATATTAACAAAAGGGACGTGTGTGACCCTGGTCTACAAAAGAACAGTCAGATCAGACACCCCTGCAGTGTCCATCTGCCGAGCACAACACAGCTATTAGAGTAATAATAGCTTAACAGGATTATCTGCTGATTGTTGTCCGGACTGTTCACGTCCAAAACACCACGTCTGAGGCTCCTCAGAATGTAAAACAGGTGCATGCACACAACCAATCATCTCTCTCATGTGTTCCACCTTCACAGTTCCTCTAAATACCCACAGTCTGCAGCCCTGGTGGGTTTCACTGTCCATCCTGCAGAGCCTCCTCTCCCATATGTCACTCACTCCAGTCACTCAGCTGCTTCCTGCCAGAGCTGCATTCTGCTGCCGCTGCTGATGCTGCTGCTGCTGCTGCTGCTGCTGACTCTCCTGTAAATGTCCAGTAGCTGTGGTCTGAGCGGCAGCAGCACAGACAGATCCAGTGTCAGAGGATCAGCTGAGGCACACTGGGTAGTTAAAGTCAAACCACTGCCACCAGGGCACTGCACCGATTATAGTTCTCCCCAAAATGAAAAATCAGTCCTCCTGAGTGGAGAACAGAGGACACTTGGGCGAAAAACACAGCTTAAATGATCTCGTTTTGAGTTGAATTTGAATGTGGGGCTTGGTTGCAACAGTTTAATCCTGAGACTCCAAAAGTGTTTTGTGGCCTTCACCCACCCCTTCCATCAGCAGAGAGATGAGTAGATAATGAGTGGATTTTCATTTTTGGCTGAACTATCATTTTAAGGTTCACTTTCTCCTTTAACCTAAAACTTCCACTTTTCTTTAATGGAAAAACTATGTGGAAGAAAGAAACACTCTGGTCTTACAAATTCAAATCAAAGTGTCACAAGAGTTCATGTTTCAGTCTTTAAGTGGAGTTGATCCCATTTGTCACTTCTCTACGCCTCTGATGAAGCACAACAAACGGGTTCAACCTCTGCGGGCGCCTCCAGGGGGACGACAGTTCTGGAGGAGGCGCAGCAGCAGCAGCTGACAGGCAGGATCGGGGTCTGAAGTCGGAGCAGAGGGCAGCTGCCGAGCAAACGGGCTCCGTCCTATGAATGACAGCTATTCACCTCCCCCTTGAACATCACATGAGCGCTGCCTCTCACTCACACAATATCAACTCTGTGTGTTCTGATACAGTGCGGCCTGGCAGTGGGGGGGGGGGGAGCAGGGAGGCATCGGACAACCTGCACCGTGACCTTGAGGACAGTGTCCACTGGTGACGGGAGGGGAAAGAGTTGCTCATCACAAGGTGCTTTGTGCTCCAGCCTGACGGAGAACATACATTTCTGTGTCATGCAGCAGGAAGTAGGGCAGCTCGAGCCACTGGCAAAAGTTAAAAAAATAAAGAGCATCATCACATTATTGTCTTTACCCTTCTCTCACCTTCACCCTCATTTCCCCACAGCTGCTTATTCATCTGTTATGAAAACAGAGTGTGCTGCAGGCCCCACGCCTCCTCCTCTCTTATTACCACAGACGTGTCTGCTCGTGGAGCTCACGCCAGAGCTAAATGACACGTTTGCCTTCCAACCTTTTGTTTCTGCACGTCGAGCTCAGGAATCAGCTCTGCCTCCCCCTGTGTCCTGACGCCCAGACTGAGGGGGGGGCGGGTGAGAAACCGACCCAATTACAGAGCAAAGATTACCAACCGTGCACTGAAGAGGGCCGGTGGAGAGGAGAGGCCGGTGGAGAGGAGTTTGACTTGGAAAGAGTAATAGATATTAAGAAAAGTGCAGAGCCTGGTAGAGAAACGCTTTGTGTTGGAGGTAAAACCCAATTGAACCTCCTGACACAGACTGTGGAAGTGAAAACAGTGACATCACTCGGTGACAGCTCGTCCACTTGGCCCCTCAGCGTGATGCTGCAGAAGGTGCCTGGCTGCTGCAGTGTCTCTGCTCGCCAACACATCCTGCTGCCATTGATTCATGGGCAGAAACTCTGGTGATGCTATGAAACAGCAGCAGGCAGATTGTTGCATAATAAAACACACACACACACACACACACACACACACACACACACACACTGGAAAACAAGGAGGGCGAGGACCACACACACACACACACACACCGTACATTAAACACACTTACAGGAGAAAACAAACACACACTCACACACACCTAAGTTACAGAAACGACAAACAAACACTATAAAGACTTCCTGTCTGCGCTGATCTGGTTAAGAAACTATTGCATCCATAAATTCCTGATATGTGTCTGTCGTTATCACACACACACACACACACACACACACACACACACACACAGTGATAGCAGTCTACTCACAAGTGCTTCAGATTTCTGGGATCAGTAGAAAAAGTCAACATATCCTTCTGTCTCATCTGTGAAGGGATTTGTTTCACACTCCTCCTCCTCCTCCCTGCTCCTCTTGTCTTTCTGTCTTTCACCAGCAGACTAAAGAAAGAGAGAGAGGGAAAGAGAGAGAGGGAGATCTGCAGTGCTGGAACTCTGTCAGTGTGCTAACTGCCTCCCTCTCTGAATTTCTCTCCTCCCTCTCCTCTCCTCCCCTCTCCTCCTCTCCCGCCCTCACAGTTTTCTCCAAGGTCAGTGGGTAGAACCGGCCCGTGTTGACTCCTCCCTGGGTCGGACAATTGCTCCCCTCCTCACATACCCTCCTTCAGACTGGACTGGACACCCGGGCACTAATTACCGTCATGATCCAGATTAACTCCCGGGTGTGCTCTTGTTGTGCTGAGGCCTATATGCTGCATGGGCCGGGGGGGTTGGATTCAGCTAGCTGAGCTGGGACGGTACAACACACACACACACACACACAGACAGGATTACTGTTGGGAGGTTTAGACCCCACAAGGAGGGCCAGGGGCGGTCAGACAGGACAGGACACCCTTATTGCTCTGTAAGGGACAAGAAATGGAGAGAATGAGAGAGAGAGACTGACTATCACAAGAAAAAAATGAAATAAATGGTGAAATTAAAGGTCAAAACTTGGGTTTTGTGTTGATTCTCTCATATTTACGGTCACAAGCAGACAACAACATGTGTAATCTCCAGTGTCATGGAGGAGACCAGGGTTAAATAGCTTAAGACGGGCGGCAGATCAAACAGAGACGTCTGAACAGTCTCCATTTCTCACTGGAGCAATTCACCGGGATACTTCTTCCCATTCACTTTCCATACAAACACAATCAGGCCGTGAAAAGATCAATGCAGTGACTCCTCCAGAGTCTGCTTGTTGATTTGTGCCAGGTCCACCCCCCACCCCCCTGCAGGGAGTTCAGGGGATTTGTTGGAGCGTTTAGCTGCATCACCCGGTGGCTTTAGGTGCTGTGATGGGATTAAAGGAGGGGGAAGCATCTGATGGGATGAGGCAGAAGTCGGTACATGAGCAGGAAGTTGTCCTTTAGCACAAGTTGAAGAGTAAAAGCCACAAGCCGATCACAGCGATTGATAGTATTTCATCACCTCCGCTGGTGAGGAGCTTCTGTTTTCCCTCGTTTGGTTTATTTGTTGAAGAAAACATCACATTTTGGTGCAGATGTGGAGTAAGAGACCAGGATGTTTTTATTTCCCTTTCTTTAACTGTTTCATGACAATTAAATCATTTAGGTTTTCAGACATCTTCCTACTAGAACTAGACAATCACTAGAAACGCTGCCTTGTTGTCTTCTAACATTTAGTTATGTATACCGAAAGAATACTGCTCTAAAATGGGATCCGGTATCTACTGTCAGAGTTGCATAACAATAAATATTCCAGGTAAATATTTCATGGCATATTCTTGAGTAAAGATAACACAACACAACCTCCTTTCAGAGACTCACACAAAACATCCTGGGAGCTGGTTACATCATCTGCAGCCACGGATCATTAAAGCAGAGGAATTTCTTGTAATGTGCTGCGACCTTCTGGTTGTTTGTGGTAAGTGCAATACCTCCAAATACGCATTTAAAAAAACCAAAAAAACCTAGATGGATGAAATAATGTGTTGAAGCTGTTCAAACAAAAAACACTAATGTAATTTGCTTAAAATTCAAAGACACATCACGTGAAAGTTTCTTTTTGTATTTCATGAAATTGAGAACAGCATGCACAAAATTAACAGCAAAAGAAACACAATAATGAAGCATGCAGCCAGCATCAGTCAAAAAACGTAACATTGGGCCAGCCAACAGATATTTGCACAAAGTAAAACAGGTAAAAACAGATGAAAAAACTATAAAATCAAATTTTAAAAAAGCAACAAGATGAGCACGAGTAGACAGGCTGTTGTTACAGTACACAACCAGCAGATGGAGGCATACAGTGTGAGGTCGGTGACACAAAACATGAAAAACAGTGAAATGCACAATAAGGATGAAAGCTCCGTACGACTGCAATGTTTGATCACCTTCATTTCAGTTTCCAAAGCACCAACAGATCAAAGCCATTATGGAATATTAACGACCATTCTGGAGATAACTATTTAACTTGGTAATCTTCAACATGACGGCACAGGAGACGTCTGCCCCCCCCCCCCAATCTGTTCAGGTGAGTCCAAAAGGCACATCAGATTGAAAACAATGAAAAAAGATGGAACTACGCTTTGGTAATATCTGTAATTAAAAAAAGTCAACTCACTGCCAACGGTTGGTGCTCACGTTAGGAAGATTTATAATCCACCACTTAATACTGGTAACACAGTCCAAACACATATTTCCAGGCCCTGCCTTTAAATTCAGTAATTTTCTTTCTTTTATTTTGTTTAAATAAAATATAACTTCAGGTCCCAGAACATCACAAAATATCAGGGGAAGGTGATGTCCAAAAAAAAAAAAAAAAAGGTTTCCAACCAGTAGGATGACTACGAGACATTTAAGGTGAACATTACAGGAGACAAGTTTAAATCCAAAGAAAATGTAAAAAGCACATGAACACGAACATAAGTGACAACAAATACATGTAACTCTCCTTCCTGTGCTGTCAACAAGGCAAAGCAAACTTTAAATACTGCATGAAACAGAGAGGGTTGATTCTGTAAAAAGTTAATTCAGGATAATGTTAAAACTAAATGACTTTCCCTCATTTGCATTTCATCCACGTGACCTATCAAAGTGTCTTTATACTGATTTGTCCATTAGCAATCTCTCTTTCTTTAAAGACCTGAGCTGTACCAAGTAGTCTGCATACAGTGCATCTATTACAGCCAAATACTGAGATCATACAGCGCTAACTGTACGTAATTGTCAAGTACATACTGTCGTAATTCATTTGTTTCTTTGTTTGTTAGCAGGATTACACAAAACCTACGAAAGCAGATTTCCACACAACTTGGTGGCAGGATGGAAAACGGGCCAAAAAAAGAACTCACCACATTTTGGCGAGAATCTGCAAAAATAGTTCCAGATCCAGGAAATTTCTTTGCAGGGAATATTCAGGTTTAAATTGGGCTACAAACCTTTAGCTACCACCAATGTGCTGTTGAGATAATGTGGATTCAGCCATGAATCAACAGTCTATATGGATCAACAGGGTTTCTCCAGGTTTAGTTAGATTCAAGACTGCTAGACCATAATGAATGAACTTTAAGACTTATGTTGAGTACAACAGATAAGAAGGATTATCTGAGCCACAATTGAAGATAAGGTGAAGTAGCCTGGTTAAGAAAAACCCTGGAAACACCACGTTATCATAAATGAAAGTTAACATGATCCAGACCTACCCTTGTTATACTTTAATGTATTTAAAACTTTTTAAGGCCTTAAAAAAATGTTTTTAAGACCCAGCTGAAACCCTGAAGAACTACTGTTTGTACAAACCGACAGATTTGGTGCGGCTTGACCTTGGCGGAGGTATTTGCTCTAATGTGTGATTTTCTAATTTAATATTCGTCTTGGAAAACATGTTTGAAGATTTTTGTGTTCCAAGGCCATTTTGTCAAGTTGTCTGTTAAAACATAAACAAACAAAAACAAGGTACGAGACGGGACGTTAGCATGAAAAAAGAAACAATTACATACCGTCATAAAAAAAATACTAACCCAGAATAAATCTGTGCTACTTCAGTTAAGTAAGGAATGAATAGGTAGTGTTAATGTTATTAGTCTCTGTGGATGACCGTCTGTGCCTACTGTCTGAACTGGCTCGCTGGCTGTGAACTTTGACCTTACTGTAGGATTGTACAGTAGCTGGGGTCGGGAGTGAGCTACGTCACATTGTCAAGGCATTGGCTCATCATGGCAGAAAACATGAAGTAGCACCTGATGGTTAGAAGGAAGTTAAGGGCCTGTGATGGAAAACAACAAATACCTGGATGGCAGGTAAAGTGACACAGTAAAAGGGGATTAGCTGTTTTCATGTAGGGTATGTCTGTTAAGTGAAGGCAGCATGGGAATGAAACCATGACACAGAATACTGAGTCTGAAAGAAATGCAGCAAAATCTGAAAACGAAAGTCCTTCATGTGGATCCACAGCGGCCAGAACTCGGCGGGATCCTTCCCTGATCCACGGAAATATATACGTCCTCTCATCCAGCATTTAAAGAATACTGTTCAAATTGTTCTTCATTTCACAACTGTCTCTCGTTTGACACGGCAGCTGATCTCATTCTGTGTCAAACATCCTGTCATTCAGTTTTTTCACAAGAGCGGCCTCTTCACTTAGAAACGTTAGCAGGACTGGATCTCTCTGCTGTACACCCTCAGGGGACTTCCATGGGAAGCATTGTCAGATCAGGAGAAGCAGGCAGGCAGGGTCAGTGGCATGACTGGTTAGAGCTACGGCACAGAAGGCCGGGGCTTCAGCTGTGGTAGCCGGGCATAGCTGCCTGTTTCTGGGAGAGACGCAACAGCTCCTCCCTGATGGCCTTGATCAGGGAGGCGGAGGAGTGGGTGGGAGGATCCAGGGGCGGTGGGGCTGACATGTAGCCCCCCACAGGGGGATCTAGGAGGGCAGGGGGCGCCGAGGGCTCCCTCATACCACTTCTAGGCATCTGGAAGATAGGGGAGCATGAGTAGTCAGGACAGTCCAGGAACTGAAGGGACGAAAGAGAAGACAAAGAGGAAGAGGAGGAGGAAAAAATAAGGAAAAGGCAGGAAAAAATGTAGGTAGAGAAATCAAGAAGGAAATATAAAGTGGTAGAGAACTAGAAGGAGATTTCTTACAGAGCAGCATGGCATTTAAAACATTTCAATTCCAGAAATCCCTGTCTGTCTATATGTGGCTTGCATATCTGGAGAACCGCTCATCTTATCGGTTGCACACTTGGCACGTGTATTTTTACAGGCTCAAGGATGTGCAGTGACAAATGCAATTGGGGCGGCGACGTTCAATGTTGATAAACTTTGAATTAACAGGCGACCAGCTCTTTGTGCAGCAGCGGTGGCACAGTTTCATGGTTCTGTGGACTGAGTCCTGCGGCCGGTCTTTAGTTGCCACGTCTGCAAGTCACTTTTTACAGATTTAAAAAGAACGCTGCAACCAGCATCACCACAACCCAAACAAACAGGCAGGTTTAGATCTGCACTGCATGAGTGTAAAAATCCACTCGGCTAAATAAAGAAAAAGTTACACAACTTTGTCTCACTTCATTTCAGGTTCAATGAATCTAAAATGAACAGATCTTTGCTTCACTCACTGCGTCTTTTTCAGCCTTCGCTCTGGAGAAGTTATCATCGTGGTAGTGGTTCCAGCCGATGCCTCCATTCTGGCCCGGAGCAGCTCTGACCCCTGCTGGGTAACCGTTGATCCGACTGGACAGTCCCACTTGTGTGAGATGATGGAGCTGGGCGCCTGCACACACACAAACGCATCACGTCAGGGCAACAGTGCCTGACACTCAATCCTCAGCACCTCCTCTAATATACTTTGATATAATCATCACAGTCTCTGTCTATCTGTCTGTCTGTCTGTCTGTACTGCACTCTGCATGGCAAAAGCCAGAATCAATTTCTAAAAGTTTAAGTCACATGACGACAGGCTCTTTAAGTTTGACAGGTTTATGGGGTGACAGTGTGAATCTGTGGCCAGATCCAGAAGAAGAGTCCCAAGACAAACTTTCTGTGTAAAGACAGTAAATAATGTTCAACCTTCAAGTGTTATTGCCCATTTATTAATTTTTTTAAATGATTTACATTTCAAAATGTTGCAAAATCAAAGTTAGAAAATGTGTTTGTTTGCAGGGCTGTGTTAATAGTCTATGGCTGTTTGCACATATATGTAATTTCCAGTCGTACCTGTAGTTCCCCCCACTGGTCTCGGTCTTGCAGATGAAGGGAGCTCATCAGCGTACAGCCCCCTGCTGGAGTACAGGCTGTCTGACTGGAACTGCTCGCTGAGGCCAGCTGTTTCTCCTGGTGGCAGGTAGCTGGAGCCAAGGCCCTGTCTGAAACACAAAGAGGTCCACATGAGTTTAACTGACTTAAAACTATTGTTCTTGTTTCCAGCCAACTAATCTTTGTAAGCCAATATATGGAAACAGAGACCGAGAGGACAGTGTCAAATAAGTAATTAAAACCAAATTACAGTGAAAATGTACACTTGAACATACACCAGTGTGATAAGAACTACCTGTAATAACAGAAACCACATTTCAATTACTTAATGTGTAGTTTTTAAAAAAGTTTGTCCCATGTTCCATCCACTAACAGAGTAGACAGGGTTTATGACATATACTGCAGCCAGCCACCAGGGGGCCACCAAGATGCTTTGGCTTAACTTTTGAGGAGCTGCCTTGTCTTCAATCTTTACATACAATCTATAGGAAAGACGTGCGTAAATTAAATGAGTCTTATTCAGTTCATATAGTCTTGAAGTTTCACATCTCACAACCACAAAGTAGCTGCAACAAACAGTTTGACAGCTGCTGCTGATATTTTATTTTTACTGGGCTTGAATTTCCAGTGGTGAAACGTTTTTCACCACAAATGCATCCGCTCGGTTTCCTTTGGCTCCTCACAAGAACATGAATGGACTTTGTGAGAGAAAACTGATCATGTTTTTTGGAGCTGTGCAGAGTTTGTCTTTGTGTGTTACGACACAAATGTGTGTACGAGTGCCTTGGTCGTTTTGGAGCCAGTTTAAGAGACCACTGCTTGGACCTGATCCATTAAACCAATAAAATAAAGATGACTCATCCTTTATTATTCACGAGGCCCAATGCACTTGATGCACCTCAAGGAAAATATTCTCACTGGTGAGGTGGTGGAAATCAGGCTGCACTGATCAATAAGAAATAATTTTGGTGCAGGAAGAAGTGAAAGTCAAATAGGAGCATTATTTATTAATTCATACACTAATAATCAATTTTCTCAGACTGCTCCACTTACCTTGGTGTCAGACCTTGGACTGGAGGAGGGGACAGAGCCAGCTCGCTGAACCTCTGGATGGAGACAAAGAAAAACAGACAGTCCTTAGAAGGAGGTGAAAACAAATTCAACCAACACTTGTTTGTAATTCCTAAATTCAGGGTGGTAACTAAGGGCGATCAGGCTTCTGTCATCAGGGCTCCAAGGCTCTGCAGTAAGTCACCTGAGGAGAAAAGACTTGTCACACTTAAATGAGTTTTTAATCATTTGTCTGTAATATTTTTACTTGTTTTACTCTGTGTTGTCTTGTTCCAATGTATTTTGTTAAGCACTTTATAACCTTAGAATTATGGAATTTAAAGTTTTATTATTATTATTCTATCACATATTCCTGACACGCACCTTGAAACTAGAGGAGACACTGTCGCTGTCTGCGGTTCACGGATATAATCAACTTACAAATATTAAAAAACTGCCAGGCACAGCTTTGATGCTGTAATATGATATGGCAGAATGAAATGCTGTAATTGATGCAAACAGAGTTTGCAGTGGATGTTCATATTTCTTATGAAAGCAAAGCAATACTGTGCATATTTTTTATTTTGGCAGTGAGAGCTAAAAATCATATTAGAGGCCAACCCATAAATGAGATACAGGCCTTTTACGTTATTTGTGTATTTATGGTTTCCGTCAAAAGAACTATGAATATTTTCTGAATTCAAGTTCAATATATTGAATTGTACTTGTGTTTTATTTTTAATTAAAATAAAATATCAAACATCAATTATATTTATTTTTTCACAAGGATTTCACATTTACGACATCATTGCCACATTTTGTAATATGGATATTGGCCCAAATATTAGTTTAGGAAACGTTTTACTCTCTAGTATCAGTATGAGCCCCAGAAATCAATATCTGAGAGGATTTAATTCATACAATAAACAATGTTTGTTTTTAAAAGTGAGGTTTTGCTGTATATCCTTCAGAAAATTAAACATTAAAGTAGCATAGTGATAATTTAACTAGAATCAATACAGTCCTCTCTTAGTTATATTGCCATTGCGCTTCTAGGTTTCCCTTGATAGTGTGTGTGGAATGAACACTTGTTATGAACACAGTCACAATGCTGACAGCGTACATAAGCCTCGGTGCTAATCCAATCAGTCTTCACAGTTTCCTAACCGCTAATATATCCTCTTTTCATGAATTCATATTCATATCATTTCATATGATTCAATATTTCATGTTTTTTTTTCTTCTCATAGAAAGCCCATGAGCACTGACAAACTTTCTGCAATTTGAATTTCAAAGCCGTGGATAAGCTACAGATAACTTCCACTTTGTCTCTCGTGTTATACAGGCACAGTGTTATTGTCTGAATTCAAGATGAGACAATATATCTGTGAAAACAACAGAGCCCGTCGATGACTGTTCTGTGACACCAGCCCGCAATGACAGGAGCTGATGCAGATGAAACATATGTAGGGTATATTACTGTAGGGTCTTAGGAGTTGTAGATAGCTGATGGGGGTTGTAAGGTCGCAGCTCTACAGGGGCGACAGATGGAGGAATGCTTAACTGATTAGTTTGCTAAGAGGACACGATTTACTGTTGAAGCTACGGAGGCCGTGCTGAGAATGAGCTGAACAAACGTTGAGAAAGGGAAGAGACGGTGAATGAGAGGGATATTACGTGTGTCTGTGTGTTTACAGTTTGGGCTGTTACAAATTTGCAGAGGGATTTCTGTGGGCCTGTCCCCAGATTAGTGAAATGAACAGATGCATGACGGGACCACAGCTTTGGAGGATGTTTAAATAGCGAAAGCTTAGATGCCGGAAAAGAACAATTTGTTTCCAGTACATAACATTCGATGTTGACTGACAGATTAAAGCCGTATCAAAAGTTTTCAGTACATACAATTACCAGGGATGGTTTACTTACACCAGGGAAAGGGGGATAAGCAGGACCCCAAGGCCTGGGGCCCCGGCCTGGAGGGCTGGAGCTCGGGGGGTTGCTGTTGACCCCTGGGAGAGTGATGCCTGCTGTGCTGCCCTGAGACGTGGGCGACACGAGGGCGAAGGCATCGTCCAACAGCGAGTGCATCTGCTGCCGCGCCTCCTCGATGGAGGGCTGCGGGGGCATGTAGGGCGGTGGGGGAGGTGCGTGACCTGGAGGAGAAGAGGTGGGACCCAGGAAGACGTCGTCAGTGGGGGAGGGGCTCCCGTAAGGGGACACTGGGCCTTGGTCGGGGTCCGACTGGAATGAATAAAACATATTTATTGTTTAAGATTTTATGTACGATTGCATACATGTCATCGTGCTTCTGCTCTACTCACTACGTAAGCCACATTGTTGACCCCAGGACACTTTCTGTAAGCTGCATCACTGTCTTCAGTGATCAGGTGGTCTTTGTCTGCGTCCATCATGCCTCCATTCAGCTGATCCTTCATCCTCTGTTTGGGAGAGCGCCTCCCTCGACCACTGAAAAAAAAATTGGACAAATGTTCATTCATTTTTTCAACAACTTTTCTAGCACAATACCAAACAAGGGGTCTGACCCAAAATCTGAGCCCAAACCTTTTCTTGGATTCCATGAAGATGGAGGGCATCTGAGTGTCCGGATCCAGAATCTTATCAATCTGCATCTGTGCTTTCTGATAGATGCGATCCTGGTCCTTTATGTCCGTGAGGCCACTGGTCACGTCATCCATGGTGGGGAAGTCATAGTGGCCCTTCCTCTTGGCCCGCAGACGAATTTTGTTGCGGTGGTGCTCGATTTCTGACTTGTGCCTCAATGCTACCTGGATCTGAGGAGAAAATAACATAATTAAAATAAGATGCCTCATATATTTACATTAGGTAAGACTTGCTGCAGATGAGTTGAAACAACAATGTCTTCACACTTTACCAGCTGCTAGCGACAAATCCAAACAAGCAGTGCCCGAGAGGAAATAATAATAATTTTTTCGAAATGACTTGTAACATTTGCTCGAATCAAATCTTTTTTATTACATGTATAAATGTAATTAAGTCTCTGATTTCTCTGTACTTGTGCCAGTTTGGCTCAAATATCATAATTGTCTCATGTAATAAAGAAGAAAGGTTAACAGCAGATGACAGAATTGCCAGACTAGATGTTTTTTTTGGAGTCTGAATAAAACAGATGTGCATGTGTTTTCAATTTGAATGAACAAGTGGTCACCCATTTGATCCAAAACCCATTTTTTTAAAACATAAATTAAGTCAATCTGTTGTTTTTCCATTGTGTTTCTACTCGTATGATGACTGTGAAAAGAGTGAAAAGAAAAAACCTCTTTGTCGATTTGGTTGGCGTCTGACAGTTTGCCGTTGACAGGTGGGCTGTGCAGCGGTGGGACAGGTATGGGCTGCATGGCGATGAGCTGGACTTTATTTGGGAGCCTTCTGCTCGAGTCGGTGGCGCGAGACATTCGATCGACGTGTTCAAAGATGGCGGCTGATGACAGCTGCTCGCTCGTACCGTTCATGGGTGGAGGACCTGAGTAGTAAGAAAGTAAGAAAACAGAGGTTAGTCAGCACGGAGTAGTTTATGAAAGTCCAAATACTAATAAGCTAAAAATGGCAGCAGAGCAATGGCGACTACTGTGCAGGGAACATTTACCTTTTTAATTCTATTGGAACGATATATTTGAAATATGACCTTTTAATTACAAAAACGTGGAATAAAACATTCCAGAGATGATGTGAAAAGGAATTTTTATTTCCAAAAGCTACGGCTTTGCCTTTTCTTTGTAAAGCTGATTGTTTCTACTCAGGGAGTGACGGCTCAGGGGACAATGACGAATGGTGAGAACGAGCAGAGTACAAAGCTACCACAGAAACACGACGACACACAAACACAGCTGCTGGAGGTCAAGCCTGAGGTCTAAAGATACACAGACGTAAAAGAGGGCAAACTCTTACCAATTCTATTCTTTCCTGCAAACCACAACAGAAAGGAAAGGAGTTTTATTGAGAGGAAGGAGATCAAATAAAAGCACCAAACATAGAAGTGGTTACTGTATGTTAATAATAAAACACTAGTGATGTGAAGTCTGGCTGTTTCAATCACTAGAAATGAAAATAAGTGTAGCAGAGAGATGGAAAAAAGGAGCTGCCACTAATGAACAGACAAAACACGATTCTTAAAACAAGCTTAAAAAGAAAGATAGCTCATTACATAAGAGTGAGTGTGCCTCATACACAATCTACTTATAAACACTGTGGTGGAGTATATACAGTCTCAGGCTGAGATTTATCATTAACAAAACAGAGACCATTCCTCTGTGGGTGAGTCAGGCTGAGGTCTCTGTGCCTGACTGCGTCTGGCTCCAGCTCGGAGTCTCTGAGTGGCAGCACAGGCTTGAATCTATCAACAAGCTGTCAGAGCAACTTCAGTGTTTTTTCCCCCTCCTGTTTCCCTGCACACTTCATTCTCTCTGGACTTCTTTCCACCACTTCCTACCAGTAAGTTCTACTTTCACCCCCCCGCCTTAACCTTTAAGTCACTGCCGGGCTTGACGCTGCACTTTTCCCTCAGTAGTTTTTTTTACTCTCACTTTTTTCACCACTTCCCAGTCTCCCTTGCTCTCAGTCTGACCCTCTTGTCAATCAAGGCACGCCTGCTCGAGTTGTTCTCTCTTTATCTCTTTATATCTGTCCAATCCCTACAGCTTCCTCCCTCCCCCACTTTGTAATCACTCTCTCTGTGTTTGGAGGAGTGAAGTGAGTGTTGCCAAGGCCACTTGCCATTTAAAACATTGATGGGGACCTTGCGGGTCTGCCTGCCGTCGTTGGGCGTGGCTTGGGCTCTCAGGTTCTCCTCAGTTGATTCCTGCACACTGGAATGGTCACTTACCACCGAGTCACCGTCTGACGGAGAGATTCTACCAGGAAAACACACACACACACACACACACACACTTACATTAATAATAGAAGCGTGAGGACACACTAACATGCTGAAATGCCATGCATTATCAAAAATAGTGTTTTTTCCAGGAAGGTAAAAGCTGGGGATAGACTTCTAAGAAATTAAAATATGAATTGAGGCCGAGGGATAATGGAAAAGTATTTGATTACATTTACAACAAATTTTTCATGGCTGACAACAAAATTAACAAAATCGGAAATATCTGTCCCCCGATGCAAAAAGGACAAAAATTAATTAATGTATTTAGCAGCAAGTGGTGTACAATGCTGTTGGTATCATAAACTGTCTATTAGCATAGTTGGGAGGTAATAGTATTGATGCACATATTCATTTAAATTATCATAGATAACATCAAACAATAAAAAAAACAATAAATAATAAACCTTTTACTGCAAAAAATAAAACCTAAAATAAAAAAAGGTTCCACAGACAGTCTGTGAGGTCCCTCACTGTCTAATGCATCAATAATTGATCAGAGGATCTGTCAAAAGCTTTTTTGTCTGGATGACTGACTGTCCCGACTGAGGTGAGAAGAAAATCTGAGTAAAAAACAAGCTCAATTACATATCCAAATAAAAATCTAAATATCTGTACAGGGTAGTGAAATAAATCCAAAATATATATTTCATTCAGTGCAACAATAATGACCATAACATAACTGAGTAAAGCATCACAGAAAAACAGGTGATGCTAATTCAGGGCGTCCTTTCCTGACCTTTCTCGCCTTCGGCCGCTGCGGGACGCCTTGGTGGAGGAGGCTGAGTTTTTCGATATGGGCGTGGGGATTTCTCCGTTCTCAGAGGGACTGAGGCCATCTTTAATGGACAGGGGGAGGGACCCGGGGCCAGGCCCTGACGGCATCGGCTCCTGGATCACCATGACATCATCCTTACTCTGCTGGCCGAAGTGCAGCTTGGCAAAGTCGAAGCCTTTTACACTGGGAGCCTGCAACTAAGGGGAGGGGTGGGAGAACGGAAAGAGAGATCACACAATGTAATTCTCTCAAGACTTATAATCTGCAGTGAGTGTAGTGAGAGCCGGAAAGATGGAAAGACAAGTTCTGAGTTCACAATTAGGCTGAATGCCTGATGAATGCATGTCCAGGAGGGAGACTCAGACAGACAGACATTAATGAATAAAGAGAAAGAGGGACAGGGATGAGTGGGAGACACTGAGCTGCTTGCTCTCCTTTGAGGTGATGGGGGGATGGAGGCTGGCGATGGAAGCAGTGAGACTATTTGAGTGTAAAGCCCTCAGGACTTTCCAGCAAGAGTAAACAGAGGATGTCAGATCTCAGTGTGAGTGCTTGCAGTTTGTGAAACTCTGGTTCTGTGACATTGCAATGAGGCTACGAGAGAAGAGACATGTCCCTGTTAATTCTGCGTTGAAAAGAAGATGTGCAGCTGAGGCTTGTTAGTATAAAACTAATCTGGTTTGATGTTTGTCAGTATAAAAGTGCTAAAAACTGAGTTTGTGTATAAGGTCAAAAAGCTTCAATAGTAGAGGTTGTTATGTATAATTAACACTCAAGCTGAATGAACGCAAACAGACAGCTAGCAACACATTATAATCTATAATTATTACATCTGGTCTAATGGTAAATTAGGAAATCACCCACAACAATCATGCAGCATGACGTCAATAACTCTACAGCTTCAAAAGATCTAAACACAAACACACCAATGCCAGATTTTCTGTCTGTGTCGTTATAATTGGGGAAAGCAGGATCCTAATGTCCACTAATGCAAACAAGCACTGGTCTCTACGGCTACAACACATTATACCTCCTCTGTGGCTCTCCGTCCTCTAGACAACACTTTCATTTTTTCATCTTTCTTCATCCCCCCTGTTCTCTGCAGCATTGCCCTGCTCTCTTGTTTTTTTGGCTCCTCTGGTTTAATTCCTTTCTTTTTCATTTTCTCCTTTTCCTCATCTTGGTCCTCATCTTCTTCTTCTTCTTCCTCTTCCTCCTCTTCTTCTTCTTCCTCCTCCTCTTCCTCTTCTTCCTCCTCCTCCTCCTCCTCTTCACTGCTCATATTGCTTTTGCTCTTGGAAAGAGCTACTGGTCTCTAAGCAGAAGCAATGGCGAGTAAATACTTTTAGCGATGATATGGTCATATCCCCAAAATTTAGACAGTTAACCAGTGACGACTATGTACTTCAATAAATGAACTGTGCAAGATATGACTAATTACCAGAGAACGGCAACAGTTCACAGCAAAAATACACACAAACTACATCTCTACATCTCCTACAAACCACCAGACACTGCTCTGTACCTTCCCCCTTTTAACATCCTTCTCTTCCTCCTCCTCCTCCTCTTCCTCTTCTTCTTCATACTCCCCCTCCTCCTCACTAAACTCTACATCCTGTTCAACTGGAGGGAGGGTGTGCTGAAGACTCCTGGACTCGCTGAATGACGTAGTAGACTGAGAGAAGAGGAGCGGTGTTAGGTGGCAGATGATTGTGTTAAGGAGAGAGAGCAGGATAAGTGATTCTGCACATTAGAATCATTGCATCAACTCAATACAAATGGATTAAATCACAGCTCAAAGAAACCAAAGAAAGCAGGTGGAAGACAGACACAGACAGAAAGATCAACCAGTGGGTCTGGAAGCTGACAAACAGGATGCTTGTAATTTAACATGCAAAAGAATCAATTTTAACATTGGATCAGAGTTTTTGTGGTAAACCTTCGGATTTAATGATGAAAGAGTCAGCGGGAGCAGAGAGAGCACTGCAGGTGTTACTCAGTGTTACTCAGAGCTTAGTGATGCACAACAGAAAGTACAAAACTCTGTTGTTGTTGGTCAGAGCAGCAGAGCAGAGAAGCTGCAAACCTCTTTCACATTAATGGAACTGTCCAAAACAGTCACTTTTAATGCGGCCACATGATGAATTGTGTTATGTTATTACATTATATGGGATATATATATCTATATAATACCTTTAGATATAAACACCAGAATGATAAATAATTCAGCATCACATAAAACTGCTTCTGATTTTCTCATAAATCTGACCATGTGACTCTAAAAGTGAAGTGGTGCAGAGTTTGTGAGGAAAAATCTAAAAGGTTTGCAAAAAAATGAAAGAGCATCACAGGCTCATCTCTAGTAAGAATCTCACATCCTTTAATAAGTCTCTTTACTGGGATCATTAAAGATTTACTAATCTAATCTAAAAGAAGAAATGATGAAGAAGAAGTCCAGATTCTGTGCAGCACATTCATGGCAGTGACGGATACATCCAATTAATTAGCAGCTCATTTGAATTCAAAAGTGGGCTCAGCTTTCTGGCTTCCCAGATCCGCTGCATTTCTTTTTTAAATGAATTTTGGATGAGAGGTGAAATGTCTTCAGAGATCTACCAATAACTGAGCTCCCTGTGATTCAACACTTGGAAAAAAGGTGAAAAGCGGGTCAGACCTCTGATCTCGAACACAATGGCATGAATTATCATGTTAAAGTAATTAAATAACGACAAGAAGCATTGTTTTTTTCATCTTGAAATGACTTTGAAATGCTGATTCCATGAAGCTTTGGTCAGACACTGTGAAACACTGGTCGGACTCTACCTTCTGTCTCTGCTGCTGGATGGAGGTCATGGCGTCTGGCTGGAATTCCAGCTTGTCTGTACGACACAGTTTCCAGTAGAGGATTGAAATGATGACGATGACGACGAGGAGGGGAATCACCACCCCGATGACGATCCACATGTTGGTGTTCTCTTTGTCGGAGGGTGAAGACGTCACTTTCTCTACAGCTGTAGATGAAGAGATAAGGAACATGACAGAGCATTTAGTTTACCATCCCTATTTGTGTTTGCATGCGTCATTTCCGTCCTGTATGTGGTTCAATATTCCAACCATACCCTTTTATTCCCTTAAGCCTATTAACAGACACAGAAGCTAAACATGCAGTATTGTTTGAGTGCTGGCTCCTGCCTCACTGTTATCGTAATCTTCAATGCAGACTTTCGTTCGTTTTAATTAACACTCATTTCATCCCCTGGGAAAATACCATAGGAGAACACAGTCAGCACAGAAAACAAACTCCCCTGAGATGCTCTCATTAGGCCTTCATCCCTTGTTTAGATTCTTAATGAGGAAGACAGGCTTCTGGTAGAGTGAGAACAAGGGGAGGTAATGAGCTCAGATGTTATTATAAACATATAAAGGAACACACACAGCTGGCAGTTAACCTGCTTTTTTCTTTTGAACTATTTCCCTAATGCTGTGTCTTTTTCCTTTCATTCCCTCTGCTCCCAACAGAGATTTAGCTTTAGTCAGTAAGTGCAACTTTGAAAAGTTGTTTTTAACTACAACACACATGACTAAGGCAAAAAAAAGTCTGAGCTGTAGTCATGAGTACAAAACAATAATGATTAACAGTAAAATCTAGAAGGGCACTGAGTAGAGTGCATACCTCCCTCCAGATGAAACTGAATATATAACACAAAGATGTCAGACACGTCCTCTACAAACAAATCGATTTCACAGAAGTGGATGCAGCCCACGCACGTGATGAGGACAGGATGTATATATATGTTATACAACACCTCTACCTGAATTGCAATTTGAAACCAAAACTAACCGCATCAAATTTGGAGCAGACCCAAATAAAACTCTCTTTCTCGTAATGAAGTTTTATTCCAACTCCATGACAGCACTCAGATAAATTATTTTGCCCTAGGACACAACAGAAATGCAGATGCTAAAAGAGAGAGGAAAACTAATTTAGTTTGTCCACGTCGAGGACTATCTTCCTAATCACTACATCACTTGGCTGCCCTTGAATGTCTACTCTGCAAGAGGTACTCACGCTGTGCCAAAACACCCTGGACACGATATCCCAAGACGATGGCCGCCCTTTGAACATCCAGGTTATTGAGTATGTCGGCTGTTTGGACTGCAGGCACTCGCTGACCACTGGGACCCTCCACAAAATACACTATCTCCAAGGGGTGGTCCTCACCCTGCAGCCGGCTCGCACTCACAACCTAGGAGGTGAAACAAGGAAGGAAGGGACAATTTGACATTGGCCCAAATATCTGTGCAAAATAATATGGTACACGGGGTAGTATGCATGTAGTAAATGTTTTATACACATTGCTTCCAAAATTGACCATGAGAGCCGTTGAAGATGATGCACTACACTCTCTGCATTAAATATCAGTGGGCTAATTTGGGCCCTAATGAACAGAGTCACTACTTCAGTAATAAAAATGACTTTTTAATGGTGAGTTTGGCACCTCATTTTCTATGGAATTCACTCACATTAATCATCTATACGATTTGTGGCTGCAGAAACTAAAATGAAGGCACTTATTATATGGACTCTGTAACTCCTGTATCTTGGACTGAAACTTGGGACACAAGCGGGTGAATCCAAGTGAAACTGTATTGTATTGTATAAATTTTACACCACTATAACATAAAATTCCAGCTGTATTGATTTAATTAACTGCTGCAATTGAAAATAACTGCATGCACATACGCATGTATACACACACACACACACACACACACACACACTTGTACTTTTATCTTGTGAGGATCCCACTTATGATATATCAACTTGCGTTCTGTATTCCCATCAGAGTATTCATTGTTGAAATATTTCTCCATGTTGTCTATTATCGCTCTCTCACTTTCTCTCTCTCACTCCCTGTGTGTGTGTGTGTGTGTGTGTGTGTGTGTGTGTGTGTGTGTGTGTGTGTGTGTGTGTGTGTGTGTGTGTGTGTGTGTGCGTGTCCAGCCTCCCTCTGGATGCCCCGAGGCGCAGCACAGTCTGCTGTCTGCATTACTGGAAAGAGTAAAGCGCAGGTCATGCCTGGGCTGACACAGAAAAACGGCTGGGCGGGCTCTCTCATCCACGATATAATCCGTCCCACTCATGGTTATTAGAGTGGAAAGACAGCAGTGTGAATGTGTGTGTTATTGCATGACCCCAATTCAACCTCCTCTTTTATCCGTCCAGGCAGACTCATAAGGCATTTTCATAGGTGACAGCACCACACTGATAGTGTATGTGTGTGTGTGTGATTTTCCTTCATTTCAGTGTGAGTCATCTCACTCTCATTATATCCAACAGACACTAAAAGACGTATCTTGGTCTTTGAAATGTAATATTAAAAAATCTTTCAATCCTTAATGAAAGTGTCCTATTGAAGCTGAAGGGAACACAAGCACAGAATAAGGCTTCTTCATATAACACAGTCATATTTGTGAATGTCATTTTGTAACATAGAAATGATGTCAGAGTCTAAAATTAGAAATCTAATCTTAGCACAGACACTAAAGGTTCACACCAACTGTGTGGTCCTCATTTGTCCTAAATTGGTCTGCAGGTTTCATTGAGACAACGATGCAAGAGGGAGAAAGGTCAGAAACTGTGAGGCTGCGACTCAGCCAAGGATGATATTCATCACTCTGACATCCCTCTTGTTAAACACCACCATATGCACTCTGACTTCATAACGTTGGATCAGTTATGCATCTCTCCTCTCTCAACATGTCTCTTTAATCCAAGTGTTTTGCTTTCCCTGTTTCACAGATTTCTGAATCTTTTACCTAACACTTTCTCTATCTCTCCCTCCATAATGCTTACCCTCAGACAGACAGACACACACACACACACACACACACACACACACACACACACACACACACACACACACACACACACACACACACACACACACACACACACACACACACTCACTCACTCACTCACTCTGTCTTAATCATCATGACTGTCAGATACTGACGGAGAGAGAGAAATTAATAATTGATCTGCTCTTAGCAGCTCTGTGGCTCACAGGAGCAATCAAGTAACAGGACCAGAGAAATGAGGAAGAGGAGAAAGAACAAGGACTTGTGATGTTGTCGTCGTTGAGTGGCTGGCCCATGGGCAAATGGGATGGTGTTTCCATGGTGACCGAGCCCTATTCTGTACCCTAAGAGATGAGCCGAGCAGGTGCGGAGCGAGCCCACAAAAGCTAGAGCCTGATTAGTAAAGCAGTACGGCTTTCAGTGGTTACGAACACACATAATGAGCCCTCAGTGCTCAGGGAAGGTGGTTAGAGAGAGGGCTTGCATCAGGGAACAGTGTTATAAATGGTACAAGGAAGGAAGATTTTTAAAGATTTAGTGACTAATCCATTTAGAAACTCCCACTTTTTTGTTATAAACAAGTAATTCAACAAATAAATGTATTTTAAACAGTTTCCAGAGAAACATTTTGCATGTCAGTACTGTCTTTACAAGCAGTTAAAATCTAGTATTGAGCATTAAAGCTAGGTGCAGAGGACGTACCTGCACGCTGCTGTTGCCTATGGTGGTGGCTCTCTTAACACGTCTGACTTGTCCCATCGCCTCGCCAAGTAACATGGCCACTCGACGCTCCATGATGGCTTGGAAAGTTCTTTCTTCCACTTTCTGGTCAAGTACACCCAAGAGCACTATGTGCACAGACAACATTATACATATATAAAATAATCTCATATCTGTTGTAAGTAATAACAGTAAGATCTAAAATCCATTATACCTGTTCTAACCCAGGAGGACCGAAGCAACTGGCTGGTGTTCAGCTCTGGATAATGGAAAGCTATTTGGGGGAAAGGGCGTAATTATGTTTATGAAGAGTAATACAACATGGAAATGGCAAAAATATAGTGAGACAAATTGTCGGTACTCACGTTCAGCAATCTGCAGTACAGGAAAGCCCATGTAATAGCTGAATTCCACCATGGTGAGCTTCATCAGAGCGTTGCTGACCTCGGACCCCATCAGATATTCCCTAGAGCCACGCACAGTGAAGGTAATGTCCACCGGCTGCCTCACTAGCCGCTGCTCCTGGTATTTTGGAGCATCCATGGTTATGTTTACAATCTGAAACACAATTAGACAAGGCTGTACTGACCCATAGACAGATGATTACATAACAAAATGTACATGTTCCATTCTGCTGTTGATGCAGTTTCTGGGAAAGCTTGTATGTCTGTTAAAGGGCTACAATGAAGTTCCCAATCTGAAAATCGTTGGCTTCGGTGACTGGAAAGCAGAACACAATGTTGTTTTTGTGTGTGGCCCAGGGCACAGATTGCTAGTTGTTCATGAAACATTTTCATGCTGCCACAAATCCTAGCTCTAATCCTTACATTTATTTCAAAGACTATAATACAGCCATCAGTGTAATAGGATTACGCAAAACTCTACTAAAGCCAACTAACCACATAGCCAAATTACTTCTTTATTAACAACCTAATCTTTTTTAATACTCAGCAACTAGAGCATGAACTCCCTCAGAGCGAGCTCTCCAAGTAAAGCATCCTGGGGTCTTGTTCATGAGTGCAGTAAGATGGACAGAGAGGTGCATGGGAGGACTATTGTGATGTCCACAATCAGAGTAAGTAAAGAAAAAAATAAACATGCAGGTGCCTGAACCCTCCTCTGTGGTCCTAACGTCTGCGTAGTGTGGGTCAAAATGAGCTTTCTTTTCTAGATGTCTTTGCTTAGCCATTCAAAGGAGGCTCGCTGTAGAACAGCCTCTCTTTTGTGCTGAAAGGACCCAGTTCAGAGAATAAGTTTAAAGAGTTTGATGTTTTGGCTTCTATGTTTATTTTGTTTACTTCCCCCATGGACATAATAAATTATGGAAAATGGCTGGCTGGGTAGATTAGTCTAATTCAATCAAACCTAACTAGTAATTTAGGTCTTCCAGAAAGTATTGATTTAAATTAACTAGTTTTCTCTCATTCCCCAGGAAACCCTTTCTTCCACCATGCATTTACTGTAACCCCAAATCCTAAACAATTCTGACAAAGCAGAACAGCTGCTCTTTACCAAGCTGTATCCCTATCAAAGGAAACCTGTGCTGCAGCTATCACAGTCATCAACTGGTGATGTGACTGCAGGCAAAGTCAAATCGGGCAGCAGTTTTTTAGTACTAGTAAACATTTCAATGTAGTTTTACATCTCCTCAATCATGCTTCTTTTTTTGCAAAGTGAATCATTCACAGTACTTATATAAAACCTATAACCTGCTTTGTAATAAAATAAAATAAATTGAAAATCTCACTCTTAACAAAAAATATGCTGCCCCAACATCTCAGCTGAAATAACAAGTCCATACACTCTTTGCCTGGCTTCATCTTCCACTCACGTGCACTGTGAAGTTTGTTGACTCCTTTGAGCGGCGACGCAATTCTGCAAAGGCCATGGTCAAACCTTTCTTAATGCTCTCACTGAAGTTGCAGAACCGCACATCAATGTGACTGGGAACAAACTGCAGCACTGCAGAGGAAAACCATGCAGAGTTTTTGATCAAGTGTTAAAAAGTTATCTCAAGATCTTACATTCTGACACTGTAGTGTCCTGAAATACAAAGGTCACTTACCTGTGTGGACTTGATATTTATTATCTGGTGTTGTCCAGTTGGGAGACACAGACAGGAAGCGGCGCCCAGACCTTCGCAGAGTGTTGATGACAGATATGGCTGTGTACACAACTGGGCCAGACACCACCCGAAACATAAACTTTGGTGGTGGGTCCACAACCTTCACAGACAAAGTAGAGATATATGACAGACAAATCACTCAGTGGCCATGTATTCTCAGATCAACAGCCCGTCTTAAATAAGCAGCTGGGGCTTTTGAAAGGTCACTCCGGGTCTACTCCTGTGGTTTATTTATTAGAGGATTTTAAAAAACTCAGGATGTGGTGTAGCCTTCATGGTTCAGCTGCACCACAGTCATGTAAATGTGTCATCACATAAATACACTATATACACACACAAAAACTGACATACACACATGCTGGATATAAGAGCCATCACATGAAAGCCCATTCACCTAAGAATCAGTTCTTGTGTCAAAATGTACAATGTTAAGATTGTATATTTTTCTTAATTGCGGAAATAGACTAACATCTTGAACACTGTGGTTTTGAAATAAATAGAATAGCTTTACTCTACCACAGCAATGCAATTACCTGCAGCTCCACAGACTTGTTGAATTCTACTTTCAGTATGTCTCTGATTTGAGATTTGGCATATCCAACAGTGGCCCCGGAGGGAAAACCTACAGAAGAAAGAGTAAACCTGTGGTTAGGGTCTTGCTCCACTATAAGACAATGTGACACAATTCTGATGTATGTCATACGTCAAACACTATCTAACAGATAGCTGCAAAAAGAAATGTCCAACTCACCAATTTTGACTAAATAATCAGTACTGTTGACATTGCAGAGATATTGTCTTGATGTTGGTGCTGTAGATGTGGTCTTTCCACTTGTCGTAGGGGTGACGCTGATACTAGTTGAGGCTTCAGTGGTGGCAGTGATTTTAGTTGTGGGTTGATGAGAATCCATGGTGGCAGTTGTAGTTGATGGTACAGCAGCAATCGTTTTAGCTTCACTGCTATTTGGGATCAAGGTCATGGTGGCTGGGTTGTCAACTTCATCTTCTACCCCCTGATCACCCAAGATGAACGGGGGGCTGATAGTCACATTCGTTGTGGGTTTGGTTGAAACTACACTGATATCATGAGTTTGTTCAGTTGTGAAAGATGAGTGTTGGGGAGTAGAGCCGGTTGCACTAGCAGTTGTGTTGGTAACAGGTTCAGTTGAGCCAGGAGAGAAGGCTATTGTTGATGTTAACACAGGAGTGGTGTGCATGGTACTTTGTACGAATTCCTCTGTAACAAACCAATGGACATCTTGCATAGAGGAGGAAGATAATACATAATCTGGCAGCGATGACGTGGCACTGGGTAGTATAGCTTCTGTTAGTACAGTGCTGTCCAGGCCAACTGTAGGTGCAGACCAGTCTGTGGTTGATACCTTACCACCCCAGAGGGAGGAAGAGAGATCAAAGAAGTGGCTTGGGACTACTGACAGGTCCAGCAACGGCTCAGAGACATTGACCAGCTGAGGACTCTGCTCTGTGGTTACTACTACAGTTGATTCATGATGAGGCTCAAACCCTGACAGATCACTGGACGACTCTTCCTCAGTCAGTTTGGTATCATTGGTAGAGCTGCTGCTGGGTGTGACGTCTGTAGCAGTAAGAGACACCACTGTAACATTCCCTCTGTGTTCAGCTCCAGAGTCTGAACCACTGTTCTCCTTAGTCAACTGAATGGTGTAATACTCCAGGCTGTTCATGTCAGGTAAGAGGACATCTGTTGGTTGGATTGTGAAAGTATCAAGCCAATCTATGTCCGAGGCATCAGGTATATCACTGTTAGCTGTGGGTGTAGGTTCCAGTGTATAATGAATTGTGGAGGAAGAAGAGGAAGGGTGGATGGATTTTAGAGGAACGCTGGTACTGTATGCTGTCACAAGGCTTGGAGAGGGTGAGATGTGAAGGGGATTCAAGGAAGAAGGAAATATGCCCACTCTGGAAGGGAAAGAGGTATCATAGCTTTCTGTATAGTCCTCTCCATCATATGAGTCAGAGGGTACCTTGGTGACCATAGAGTAGTCATCTCCATCTGCATTTAGGAATGACATTGTCTCCAAGTAGTCACCGGACCCCCAGTCGAAGTCCATGGTGTTGGTGGGGTAGAACTCCTCTGGAGAGACCTCAGTGGGTTCAGATAAAGGTGATGTAAGGTGGGGGGCAATGAAAGGCACATTGTAGCCAGGGGCCAGAAACTCGTTTGAGCTGGGTAGAATATTTATGCCATGAGCTGGTTTGTTCTCTTTCAAGGGGGCACTGCTGGGGCTCAGCTGGGGCACGTCAAAGGTTTTACTGTAAGATTCATCTGCCAGAAAGTCAGCGAAAGCCAGATTAGGGGGCTCAAGAGGCTGACCAGGCTGTGAGCTCATGATTGTTGGGGTTTGCTCTGAAGCGCCACCCTGCTCCTTGGTGAGAGCCATGAGAGTTGCATCTAGAGCTTCCTGCTCAGAATTAAAGCTGAGCTGAGATGTTGTAGGGTTTAATGATGTTAAGGATATATTTGACTGAGGCTGTAGCTGGGCTCTCGTAAGAGTTGGAGGGAGAGAGGAAGATTGCTTGGCAGAATTTATCCTGGCCAGCCTCCAGTCTGGGGGAGGATTAGCCGGTTCCTCAAATTGTGGACTAGACCCTAGTGCATGTTCAGATGGGCTTAATGATGGAGTGGAAAGGGGATATGGTTCTTTTGCAGGGAAGTCACTTGGCGTGAAGGAGTTGGAGCTTTCAGAAGGAACATGTCCCCGCTGAAAGAGAATGTCAGCAGTCCCAGCTTCATGGTTAGGTTGACCAGGTGAGTCTAGACTCTCAAAGGCAGTGTGATATGAGGTTGGTAAATGAGAAGGTGGTAATCCTGAACTTGTAACCTCTCCAAGAAGTCCCATGGCGTGGTGTGTGGGGTGTAACAGAGACTCATCTACAGATGAAAGAAGAGAATACCTCAGTTTAGTCCTGAATAATTGAATGATTCATGACAAACTTTAAAAAAGTAAACTACAGGCATGAGTTCTAGTTGTAAAACTGTACTTGTATCACTTTAAAGAGTGTACTTTGTTAAAAATCAAACATAAAACTAAAACAGGTAAAATCCCATTATTTTTCAGAAAAATATATAACCAGCAGAAGGCAGGCTGTGACCAAACATGACCTTCCATAGAAGACAGGTAGGTACCCTAGTGAAAGCTATATTGTACAATTGGACATGGTGGGATAGGTTTAGTCTGAAAATTACAGGAACATTTATCTGTGAGGGAATACGACAAAAACCTGCTCTCAAGGTCATTTTTATAGGATTCCCATTCATCATGAAATGAGTTATTCCAACACTGGTCATCTCTGTGGTAAAGGTCACAAATTATACATTTGACTGTTAGGTAGGAACCTTTATTGAATCTGCAGAGGAAAGCTGTGGTGGGTTGAGAATGTCATGTGACCTTGACTTATATTTAGATAAGATCAATACTATATATTGACAGCAACTATCGACACAATTGTAATTTGAGATTCATGAAAATTACAAAACACTGGTACTGCAGCATGTATAAAGTAACCTGAAAAAAGATCTGATCAATAGCTAACTAGTATCCAATTTAAGTGGCAACAAGATATTCATACAGAAGAAAAACTGCCAGGATAAGAAAAAGAACATGCTTGTCCACACTGATGAATAATGTGAAAAGCTGACTATATTCCTCAATCCCAATTTTGAGCTGAGGCAATATCCTGTCATGCAGCGACCATATGTTCCAAAAATTAAAATGGGTGGTCGTTCTGGCTCAGCACCTTGATGCCCTGGAATTTTTACCTATGCACTTAACAGAAAACATCCCCTATCCTCTCTAATGGTATGTGACCTTGGAGTGATGGGTGGCTCATCACGGAGCAACTCTATCACTTACACACAACATTAAATTCCTTATTGGGTGACATTAGACTTGCAAAACTGTACAAATTCAGCATATGCATTTAATTTCCACATTTTTGAGTGTCAAAGACCTTTGTCCCCATATTGTATAATAACTTTCTCTTGATTGAAGACATATGATTTTATCACCCAGCCTTATTTGTTTAACATATTGCATTATGCATACATCAAATACATGTATCTAATTTGTGTACAACCTTGATTACACTGCATGTTCAAAGTAATGTTTGAGAAAAGCTACAAGAACTAATGGGAAAGGCATAGAGTCATTCCTAAATTATTCATGGCAATAGAACTTTTAACAGTTCTAGATAGCTGTATAACTTTGCCTCTTTTATAGTGTACATGTGCAGTTCCATTCCATTCTAAACATGCCTGTTTAAAAAGGACTGTTTGCTTAGATGTGTTTCAGAAAATTTTAATAAGAATACTATTCAAACCCCAAAAAGCAGTTTCACGGATCTTCTAACAAGAAACCTCCACATTACTGGGACTCAGGAGCTGATGGCAGATAAACAGGACAGATGAAGGGGGATGAGTTGAAGCACCAGCTTACATTAAAGAACCTGAAATCTTATGGTTCTAATATACATACAGACGACATAATTTGTCCTTGAAACAAAGACTTGAATGAAGAAAGATTTTAGGATTTCCAGACACAACCAATAGCTTCTACATATTGACTAAGCAGCGGGTGGTAATGCTGCTGGTATTTGTAATGTTCAGAAGCTGCAGAATCATACTCACCACAGAATCAGCTAAAGGAGCAGACTATTTTTAACACTGAGAGCACAGAACAGATGACTTAAAAGGCACCAACAAAAAGAATATACTTCTAGAACATCATCTTCAATTTATTGCATTGCTTCATGCAAGCATGGCTGCCTCTGGCTGGAGCCAAGAGAAAACTCCCAACTTAATTACAACCTACACTGGTGCCTTAATTGAGTGAACATGCTATTATAACAGAGACTGTAGGAAAAGACGTGGAGAGCAAAAGCCAAGACTTTCTTCTCTGAAAGTTGGTCGGTGTTGGAGTTTCTCCAAACTGCTGCGAAGCTTCTTGTCTGCTTTGCCAAGTGTTTGAAACTCTGAGGGATGCACCACACAGCTGGGTAGATGCACGCACACATGCACGCACGCACAGCAAGTAACAAGAAAGAAACAGTGTCCAGCCTCAGTTGTATGAAGTGTGTGCTTCTATGTTCACACAAAATACAATATACACATCAGTCAGACTTTGCATTTGGATGCAAACACAAAATTTAGATCTATTGAAAACACTACATAGACAAGCTCAACAGGAGACCATGTTTGTTAGAACACGCTGACTTCTGAGGTCATCCTGTGCTACGTGACCTCAAAATGCCACCTCACGTCAGCACATGTCTACAGTGACAAACTAATTCGTTTATAGTCCCATTTATGATGATTACACATGCATGAATGGATGACAGACATCGAGGTAATTAAGATAAAAGACAAACACTGGCAGGTGAAGGATGATGATTGATGAATTGACAATACGAACACTATCTGGTTATGACTATGATGAAAATGATGAGGATTAATACTCTCTTGTTTGTTCTGAGTCACTGTTGTAGTTTAATCTCAGCTTCATGAGGTTAATCATTTTTTTCAAAAAAATAAATAGCGCCTGAACGAAACAGATTTTCTTGGGAACTGATGGCGATGCCAATATTGGGAAAATTATTCCTAAGATGTAATCAAACCTTTAAGACAAAGACATGTAATTGAGACTTGATATTTTAAAGTTTAACCATAAACACTAATACATAGAACTGTTTTATCATCATAAATCCACATCTTTTGTGCATTGTAAACATCTTTATTTAGAAACTAAATAAAGATAAAATCCAAAAACTACAATTGGTTATAGACAAACTACGGACTGTTACCACTTCTAACAACCAAAGCATTTTTATGCATTGTTTTATCTATGAAATAAAGCTTCTTTAGAATCGGCACATATACTAATATAAAAAAGGCTAATCTTAGGTAATGACAGTAAGAGCTCAGTGCAACAGACAGCAGCCAGGGAAAAGAGCAAGTGAGACCAGCTTGTGTCAGGGCTGACATTACAGTTGACTATAACTGACAAAGGCCTTAAAGACCAAGCAGCACTGCCACCTGTTCCTCGAAACACGAGTGTGACACACTCGACTGGCCACACATTGTTAGGGACTGTCCATGAAACTGAGAACTGAGACCCATGTAGAAGGACACCTTCAAATATCAGATCCCGAAACCATAAAAACACTCAGCTCCTGTAAATGAAAGTTCCAGTATAGTCTTCCTTAATTCTTCCTCTTCTCTCTTTGAAAGTCAGCCAGGCACATTTTATCTCTCTGGAGCAGATGAATCATTTTCACAGTGAATCCTTAATCCACTGGCAACAAAAACGCATCACAAAAACAGGTCAGACTGTTCATTGGCAGAATTCAAAGCAATAAGTTAGCATACCTCTACCAAGGCTGAACAATCCTACACATTAATGTCTAGGAAAGGAATTCAATTCAATTCAAAGAAATGTAATGGTCCTGCTGACAATTAAATCAACAAACAGACGTGGATGAATCCATAAGCATTTGGTGGAGGTAACTATATGTGAAATTGTATGAACACTCACATACAGTAGCTTAAAAAAACTGCTCTCTCACTAAAGTCACAATAGCCTGGTCTAAAGGTCAAGGAGCAAGAGCATTCAGGGTACATCCGAATCCACTTTTGGAAGTTTAAAGGTCGAAATAAAGGTTGCTTCACCAGGTGCATTGTTCAAAATGGGTTGTACTGAGTCTCCTAATTATTAATGGGTGATTTTTGGGCAGAACATGCAATAAAGGGTGCCATCACCCGCTGCCTTAAAAAGCCATGTGTGTTTTTTCGCATTGCTATTGTAACGGTAGACTTTAGAATGAGGAACACTTCTGTGCAGAGATCTGCTCATGTGCAAAGTGAAAGTGTGCAGACGAGTGTATGTGCATTACGTCACCGCCTATGTAGTCACATATTGCTATCTTACTAAGGTGTGCTCAAAATAATACTACGACAGTCCAGGTTTTTGTTGGTCAAATGGACGCTATCGCTTTCCACTGCCATCAAGACAGCAAAGCGACAACAATGCTAACGCTAAAGCCAACATTTGAAAAACAACGCAACCATGGTTGTTCAGATGGACACAAGTTCTCAAACAACATTGGAGCTGTATGGTGACTAGCTACAATGAAACTAGCAAGGAACCTTTGTGTTGGGTGTAAAACACATGAATACAAATTATGGCACCTTCTCACAGTCTTCAAGAAACAGTGAAGATTTAATGCAGCGAGATTCTCATTTATTCATGACATGAAAAGTCCCAGGCTAATGAGATTCAATTTCCATTCATCAGGCCTTGATGTTTCTTTTAGCCTACTCTTGGTCTCATGAATAGCTGCCTTGTACATGGCACTGAACTAAATTTGCATTTGACCGAATTGACAAGTTAACTAATCCTAGAAGTCTCTATTCATTTACTCTTCTATCTAGTGGATGTGACTGTAAACAAGTTGTTACTGCATTTCATTTATTTCACAGTTACAGCAGCAAATGGCAAGAAAGTAGAAGTACTATGTGAGAATCGTTTTCAAAATACCTCTGTTGCTTTTTTTCCTGTAAACCCATTAGTGAATTTCCATCTATAACGCTGATTTAGTAAAAGCCCATTCGTCCATATTCAAGCAGATGATGACACAAAAATAATGCCCATCGTGGCTTGTTTGGTTTGTTCAGCTTTTGTGTCCACATCCGGTTGCAGGCTTGGATCGCAGCCAGTCATCTTGTAAAAAGGATTCTGACAAGAGAGGGATTATTACTGCTGGTGGCTGATCTGTGATGTTGCTTTATAAAACCCCTACAATGGAACAAAGAGAGATGGGACGGGGTAGAGAGACAGAGTGGGCTGAGGCCAGACACAACTGCAGGCATCTGAAATAGCACTAACCCACTTAGCCAGGATGGATATTGGCAAATTCTTATGAGATCATATATTGGATCATCACAGCTCTCCGCTAACCTATATATGTGTCTGAGTGCTTATTGCTTTAAAGAGGCCCACTGTGTCACAATAGATGTGTTACTATTTAATTCACATGGATTTTTTATTGAACTCCAGCGTTCCTATCAGTAGCAAATTTTGGTTTTGCTTTCTTACATGTTCTTTGCTGTTCCTGCTGTTTTTAACCATTTGCTTGTTTGTTGTTTTTTGGCCGAATTATACGAACTACTGAACGGCTTTCCTAACTTGGTAGAAGGATGGGATGAGAGCCAAGACGGATCCAATTCAATTTTGTTCGAGACAAACATCTTTTACATTGCGAGACTGTGGTATTTTTGTTTTGACATTTTCACCAATTTCACAGGGAATCATACATGGACACTGAAATATTGATTGAATGGAAGCAAAACCGGTAAAGAAAACGATAAAAAAAAAAGAGTCACAACTGAAAATAATGAGAAGAAGAATTCTTCTCTATGCATAATGGTGACTTGAATAAAGCCGACAACAATAGACACAAAAAAAGGAATTTTGGCTTCACTGTCCTCTCATGATAACTGATCCTAAGGCTGAAATGGAGTTAACCTGATAATGCCTGTCTGCAGACAGCACTTTGCTGATGTCTTGAATTGAATCAGAAAATTCTTCCCTCTCTAAACCAGACCCTGCACTCACATACAGTAGATAGAGAAGGGGAACAATGTTATACTGCAAACTGAATCTGTGACCTTTAACACAATTTAATATTTGAAAGGGACAATACATTTGTTTCTGTCTCTTCTGGTTTAATGCAAGTTGTTGGGAGGAGCCCAGATAAGATTTGCCTGGTCATGTGAAATAGAAAGTACGCTCATTTTCTGAGAGGAGGAAACAGTAATTCCATGATAAAGTCAAGTTATATAGGTCTCGGTACAAAACATGTACACATCTATAAAAAAGTATGCACTTCAAAGTTTGATGACCAATGGCACAAGTGATTGCTGGGGCCATTTTACAACCTGCATTTACTTATCGGAATAAGATTACTTCAGCAGACAAAAGTTAGGTATCAGCCAAGAATCTGTGCTTGCCCCACACAGAATAATTCACACAGGGAAACATATATTCCCATGTGAGTCAAGAAACCTGAGATACCAATTACAGAGCCCTCTAATGATATCATTTCCTATGTTTGCCAGAGTCCTTATTGCCAAAAATTTAACTTAATGGTTGTATAATTTGAAAGAAGAAGAGAAGAAGAAGAAAGGGTCTTTTGGAATTAATGCTAGCTAACTACAACCCCACACATGGTTCTGTTTTTAGATGAGCCCCTTTGCGTGACTGGCTCTTTTCAGTTGGCAGGGAGCTGCATACGCTGAGTGCAGTCCAACAATCAAGATATGGCTGTGTTGACGTTAGGTTTATCGGGAAGCTTTTAAGATGGGAAAGATTTCTATTGTTTTTATCAGTGGAGTTCAATTAGATCAAGCTCTCTGTCAAAGCTCCAGCAGCTCACCCCCCCCCCCCATAGAAAAATAACCCCACAAAGGGGGCATTTATTAGAAACCTGCAGAGGCCACTTTACAGTGCACCTACTAGTCGTATTCAACCAAAGATTAAAGAACAGGTTTAAATCAATAAAGCACAGGTTATAAATAGAAACCAACTCTGACTTCTAAATCTTACAATTAATAAGTCAATAAAGAAAGAACACAAAATAACCTCCTGTAGTTGGAGAGGTTACCAACATCTACCATAAACAAATTCATCTGATTTGGCTAAAAATAAGCACTAACTGAGGTCATTCCCGCACTTCATCAAATATTCATGTGATACTTGTTTTGTTTTCCTGGAGGAATATGTTTTTTTAAGAGAAAAAGGAGTGCAAGAAAGAAGGTTAGCAGGATAAGGGGGAGGGGAATAGTAGAGACTCCACTTGAGAGAGGGGAGGAGAGGTAGCAGGGAGTCTGAGTTAAAGGTGAATTCAGCTATGAGGAAAATTGACTTTCCAAACTAAAGATTTCAGTCTGTTTTCAGGGATGTACAGCACATGGGGGCCGCTGTATAACAACGTTACGACCAAAGTTCGTAAAAGCTCCACAACAGACATGCCAGCTCACAGGGGTCTCCCCAGAATTCCTGGTGTGATCAGTTTCAAAGAGTAGATTATGGTGCAATGCAACTAAAGCAACTCTGACACACACACACACATGAATCTGGACACACTCCTTCACTTTCTGCAGTCCTGAATTCGTTAAAAAGACAGGAAGGCAAAAACCTGTAACCAGAGACGCCCAGAGGACTGCGTCACTCAGCGACCTCCTCTGCTCTGCCTCTATCCTCCAAACACAGGCCACTCTCAGACTTTGGGTCCTGGGAGAACAAACACCGTCTGCTGAGTTTGCTTGGCCGTCCTGGAATAAAGCTGTTTCCTATTCTGCCTAAAAAGTCGACATGTGAGCAGTAAAGGGGACATATCTGTGTAAGGTTAGGTTAAATACTTAACTGCAGAACTGGGATTTGAATGAGATTAGATGAACTGCATAATCTGTTCTGATAAATATGAAAGTAATCACCTGCTGTTCATCAGAGCTATGTTATTTCAGCTCATCACAATATGACGGCCATGCCGCTGCTTTCTGTCAAATTGTGAACTTAACATTGCGCAGTTCAAGCTTTATAACACTGACAGGGATGTTACTAGATCACAATACAGAGACTCTAGTTTTTACAAACGTGGTTAAAGAAAGACAGAAAGAAAGCACAGATGCCCTTTAAAGCTAATGAATATAAAGCTAGAAAAAAAATAATGTTAGTTTCTATTATTGTGTCCTTAATCAATGTTTCATATAATATAAGCAAATAGTATAAAACATTAATAACAAATATTGATTCAAAACCACTGTCAAAGGTCAAATTTTATTTAAAAGTGCAGTAAAGGAAGTTAATAAATTATAAAACAAAACAACTAAAAACAGGAAATTCTAGTGACCTGTTTTAAGTACACTATTAAATACGTCCTGTTATGTTTGGACACTGAGATGCTGAAGCTGCAATGGAAAATTGCCTTGGTAAAAACAGAAAAAAAAGAGTACACAAAATCACTAACAGATGTATATCTAGAGGCCCTGACTATGCTACCTTCACTTCACAGCCTACCAGTAGATGACGTAGGTAATACCGGACAAGTGGTAAAAGTTATGCAAATGAGACGACAACCATCCTCAGAATAGCTGAGTGATCATATCATAACTTTGATGTGTGAACATGAAAAGATGAAGAGGAAGAATAACATTAACACTTTTTATTAGAAAATGTCATCAGGCTGCTTTCATTGACCCACCCTCAATAAGCAGAGGGGCTTCAGCCAAATAAAGCTGGGAAGGGTCAGTCAGTAGATAGGCAGGGTCACCCACTGACTGCTTTCCAATAGATCTGTATGATGAGGCCGCAGGCATGGTGAGTGAAAAAGAACCTTGTCTTTGGCTTTTGATGGGTTCGACCCATTGATGTGCAACCGGCTCCCAGTTCTAATGAATAATGAATGGCCATATTGTCATCACCCACAGATCACATTTCACATGGCGATGGACTGAACTGGTAATTAGCCAGGATGCTGCTCGCCTGCAGCTTGCTGCGTTGAACTTGCCAGGAAGTGCGGAGCACGAGATGATGATTGTTCAGCTCTAATTGCGAGGGCAATTTATGGTGGTAGATCTAAAGTTTAGGATTATATTCTTTATATTTGTAACAATTAATTTAGATCAAGAGTGTAGTCAGATGTACAACTATTGCTTTCACTGAAATTAAGCAGAAGAGAAGTGAGAGTAAAAGAAGCAGGGAAGCAATAAAGAGGGAAATTACTGTATGATGATCTGTCTGGAGGAGCAATTATAAGTACGTCGTCATGCTCTATCTGACTCAGAAAGTCTGAAATGTGCTTTTATGAGTCTGGAAAATGGAAAGCTGTAAGACTGGTGCATGGTTTCACTGCTGAAATAGACCTTGGAAACATAGTTGCTGCAAATGAATGTTGGAAACAGTATGGGCATAGGTTAAGACAATAAACATCGCAGATCATATAATAATTAGGGCTGTTCCAGCAGATTCACATTTTAAGAAAAGAAATACTACTATTAGATAAACTTTAATACTATTAGTTAAACTTTAATATTGTGAAACAGACAGGGCCAAAGTACATAATATATATAATGGTAAACCAAAAGTAAAAGTTTGTATTCCTGTGCATTAAAGATAATGAGGTGAATGAGCCTGAATCACAGGACAGATTTGCACTACAGTTGTGCGGTACGCTGTTTTGTCATTTTCAGACTTACTATTCTTCAATTCAAGAAATATACACTCTAGCCCCAATCCTTGATAATCCAATGACTCAGCAATAATGTTCAGTCAGATCTACAGAAATTAACAAGCTAATTCAGAACAGTGTGTGGTTGTCTGAAGTCTGTCCAAGCCACAGCTGATATATGTATCTTCATGTGCAACAGTGGTTTGCGGTTGGCCACAGTAGAAGTGTCAGCGAGATGCTCCTCAAAGTGTTGTATTAGATGATGCCATCAACAAAACCATGAGGATATAATCAACCAAAACCAGCAGCTTAGCTTTGATGGAAGAGATGTTCCCAAAAAAAGAGATGAAACAACCCCGATAAAACCCTTTCGGCAAATGTAGTTTTCCTACAAAAATACAGAATTAACCATCTTGAGCAAAGATGGGCTCACTTTTCAGTTTCCACCCCATTCGATTACACAGCCACTTGCTGAAAATGTGAATATCTTCTGCACAGCAATCAGTGTGTGAGACTGGCCCGTTTCGTAATCACCAGCCAAGTTAGCAAGAGACCATGAAAAAAAGAAAAATCTTCCACAAGCTTCATCTCTTACTGCTGCATAGAGACAAACCGTGGGAGTCACACAATATATCAAAGTTGATGTGGACTCAACCCTGAGCAAAAGCTGCCAAAGATACTTGTGGTAACTATGAATAGAGTTGTAATGCTACAACTGAACAAACCATCAGGAGGACTCGGTGCAAACTGGTTAACACACTGATCTATCTGTAAAATGGCAGAAACTGGAAGGACGGCACTTTATTTAAAAACAGAAAAACTTTAAAGTCATACAGTTGCTTGAAATTGTTTACTGAATAGCTTATGTGTGTTTTATTTATACCAGGTACATAGATTGAAAAAAATACTGTTATGATGGCTGCACAATAAACTGAAGAAAATCTGTATCCACTATTATTGGTCATGAAAATAATAAAGCTGTGAATGGCTCTGTTTTCATATGAGTTTTACTCATTCGTGATTTCCTGTACAAGGCTTTCACCCTGGCGTTTACCACCTAATCCTATTACTACTTCATATACAGGTTCTTTTCACTGGGCAACATGCAGAGGGAGGGAAGTTGCTGGGATCATGTCATTATTTATAAAGGTAAGCCGGGAGCAAACTCCCATCAAGTGGATGGATTAAGACCCTTTCTCTTTCCTTAATGACTGGAAATTGGTTTAACTCCACAGTCTGTGTGGAGGTAGAGTCATGACTTCGCCTCTGAATCAAAGATTTGAGTGGCCTCGTTAAGAATATCAGAGTTATCCAAGGTCACGCAGCAAGCTTGACTTTTCACAAGAAATAGTTAATCTATGCTAAAGTAAACTACCTCACATTCTTTGGGTCAAACTACAAATGTGTACAGAAGTAAACTAAAGGTAAAGAAAATCAGAAGGGGACACTTTCATCTGCTTCCTCTGATTAAAAGAAAAACAAGTTTTAAGGAGAATGAGCAACAGTGGTCTGAAGGCTAGGGCATCAAGCTAATGACTGAAAGGTCACAGATTAAGTTGACTTTGAGCAAGGCACATAATAACCCCAACCACCCCAGGGCAGCTGCTCACTGACTGTAGATATACCAAGTATTTCCTGGATCTAACTGTGATCGTGTCAAGTATTCCTGAAGATGTGCTATGCAAAGTAAATCTAACTAAGTCAATAAGGTTAATGGAAAAAAGACCATGACGGTTACATTTTAAGTTAATTTGATTCGACCCTAATAAATAAATTGGTGTAGGCTTCTGATTTATCTTGAACTCAATCCTCAAGAAGGAAAAAGATAAGCATGACCAGAAACTGAATAAGACAAAGATCTTGATCAGACCCAGGCAGGATCTTGTGTGCTCAAGTTAGCGTAGGATGTTTACTTTTTTACTTCCAGTTTAGTGCAATTTGTGTAATTACTCAATGAGATTGAGTGATTAACACCATAAAGATGCTACATTATGTTATGTTACAATTCTTCGTCACTTTGAATATTCGCTGATTTGCCACCTTCCATAAACTAAAATAACAAACATTACAGGCTAGTTTTTCTTTCAAAATTATCACCACAGCTGCATTTTCAAGTGCAAGGTGTCAATAACTTGCCAAAGCTGTTCTTCAAAGCAAACCAAATGCTGTACTAAATAACGACCCGTGTCAGTTATGCAACACGAGGTAAAAATTTGAAGCTCACGTTGTGTGAGTCAGCAAAAGGTGATATCTTACCTGCAACAGGTGAGTCAGCCGCGATCAGTGTTACCAACACCGTCATCCCCAGAAACACTGCACGCTGGCCATGGCCTCGCTCAAGAGCCTTGAGCATCAGCACCAAACCCACAGAGGGGACTAAACCCGCCATGGTGCGGCAGAAGTGAGGTCAAGGCATTTCATCCAGGTCCGTAAAGAAGACTCGCACCAGACACAAATCAGGTTTGGGTTTTTTAGGCTTGCCTGGTATGGTCTTGTTCAGTCTAAGGCCCCTCCTTCCAGAACATGTGCTGGCAGTGAATAGTGGCTGTGGGAAAACAAAAGAGCAGCAGTGTGACTCTCAAAACAAAGCAACCACGTGTACAGTTATTACTTGAGCAACGTTTCATTAATCAGATATAAACTGAAGGAACAATAAGCTCTGCTTAAACAATTTAAAACCGTTATCACCTCCACCAAGGAGGTTGAGTTGTCGTCTGCAGTGGTTTGTTTGTTATTCAGCAGGATAACCCAAAAACCTTTCAACTGACGCAACAAGGAACCCTTTACATTCCAAAATTACAAGAGATTTATTTTGCCATTGAAGCCAAACATCAGAATCCATTTTTGAAATGAGTTGCAAAATGTCCGGGTGCCCATGGGTTTGTGTTTTGTTTATATATAAGACATATATTATCAAAAGAAATGACTCAATTCATGCACATGGCCAACCAGGAGTCATTCCCCATCAGGATTATACCACATTTTCTGCTGCATTGAGTCAATGTGTTTGTTCTGCAGGTTTGTTTTGTATATGAATGCATGTACAAAGCAAAGATACATGATAAATCTTCCCAGAGAAGCAGAATATGAGGGAAATTCACAGGTTGGTCTCATGCTTCATATATTGACCAAACAAAAAAGACACGTTTCGTGGGTGATTGCAATGCAACACTTGAAACCATCCCAAAAGACAGTCTGTCAGCACATTAGATGAACTAGTATCCCAGCTCCTCTCTGCATTAGGCTCCAGGAGGTGCTGAGAGGAGCAGGAGGGTCAGAGGCAGCAGCTCACACCTCATCCTCCAGCCTCGATGACCTGCTCTCAGCCTTCACCTCCTGTCCTGCGTCCCGTTACTCTCAGGCTTCACGGTCACGGCTCCTTCCAGAGTCCGAGCGTCACGCTAGAAGCTGGGTTAGCTTGTTAGCTAGCAAACACTAGCTTACATCGGTGACACTTCCCTACAGCGAGCTGTGGGTGCACTGACAACACGACCGTCCCCCTTCGTTCCCCCACAGCCATTCCTGCAGAACCAGCTCCGCTCATAGCTGCGCACTCACACTTACCTCCCCCCCCTCAAACAATGGAGCTCAAACTCCGTCACTTCCCGGTGAGGAGGAAAATATCCAGAGATGCTCCGAGGCTCCGTCATTCAACCCTCACGTGAAAACCCGCCTGCGTTTTCAAGCGCTCGTCTGATTTCCCCGGTGCAGACGCGTTGCGCGTTTTCTGGTCGCTGGTTTTTCATCCGAAGCTCCGGTGGTGTCGTCCTCAGGATCGGGTTAGCCCCGCCTCCGGGTAGAGGTGATTGGCCGGCGCTTCGTCAAACCCCGCTCCCATTGGTCGCAGCTCTGGTCCATCACAGAGGGAGGGGTTTAAAAGTAGGTTGGTCCTCCTCCACTGGCGTCTGCGGCTTCCACGGCAACGTGATGATGCTTCAGCTGCATGTCACTGTCACGAGCTGCTCTTATGATTTAATCACAATCACAATTATCATAATAAATATAATTATGGTAATAAAACAATGACAGTTAGAGACAGAGCTCATATCTCTCTGCAAATTGCTAAAAGCGACCCCGGGGATGTTTCCAGGTGATGGACCTGGCTGTAGTTGTTGAAGTCTGCTCCTCGTCGCTGGTGATGGAACTTCACGAAGCATTGAACTACAGCCAGGTTCGTCACTTTTCTGAGTCCCCCTGGAAACATTTCCGTTGTCGTTTTCGCAATTTGCAGCGAGTTTTCTGCACGAGCTGCAAACTGGCCACTGGACTGATCATCAACAATTGTTTGCTCGAGAATGAAAATGGAAATAGAAATGACCTCCTAAAGAGACAGTATACAAAGTGAACCACTGCAGATGCACTGTACCTCATGCATGGACTTTTTTTCCTCTATGAATTATTTTTAGTGTACAGCTTTTGGTTATGTTTTGTAGATGTTTTATTCATTTCTATTCATTTGATCTTATCGTTTTATTGCTCTTATTTCCTCTGTTTCACTTTTTTCTGTAAAAGCACTTTGTAACGATGTTAAGAAAAGTGCTGCATACATAAAGTTTATCATCTTTATTATAATAATGGCAGTGGTTGTGCATCACTGTTCAATAGAATATATGCGTCATGCACCTCATGGTTTTCTGGTTAAAATCAAATGGAGACGTGCAGAACAACCTGATGACGTCATTGTCAGTCCAGGTCATAGACGGTATATAAAAAGGTCCAGGTGCATCAACGGTCTGGTGCAGAGCGCCATCTAGTGGTAGAAGAATGTGACTCATGTTGCTGATTATACATTCGTTTTCCTTTCTCTGTGTGAAACCATCCCTTCAAGAAACATATACACACATATCCAACTTGCACCAATAACTTGTGGTATATAAATATAATAAGATATTTCCGAATATTGTTTTAAAACAAATTCAGACACAGCCTTTATTTTCTGTTTCCCATAGAATGTGTGGTTTCACTTTCCACTTGCTCGGATCAGTTCGGCTTTTTACTTCTTGAGAACTTTGTTGGTGCCGTTTGCACCATGGTTCACATGCCATTAAATCCTTAAGACTGTCAAAACATAATTTAATAGTTTTATACATTAACCAACATTATTGTTTTACAGGGAGGATGTTTGGCACACAAGCAGCTTACTCAACTTTTTATAACTAAAACAAATGGAAGGAATACCAATATTTGAATATAATATAAATATCATAATAACATTATTGCACTATAATTATAGATTTCATATCATCACACACACACACACAGAAAAAAGGACGGGACGGCGGTGCCGTGACTTAACAGTTTAATGTAAATCCAAGACAAAGTGTGATTACATTTCTACACATATACAATATGCATATGTGAGCATACAAATTCTCATTAATAACTCGATTCACCTCGGAGACCGAAAAAATGATCAAAAGTAACAGTGAATAACAAGCTATAACATAGTTCACCACAACGCGAGCCCCTTCTCACCCTACAGTTAGTAAAGAGGACAATTAAAATAGCTATATTCTTCTATTTGACGAAGCTGTTTGTCTGTTAAAATCCTCCTGTGAAATTTACAATGCTATCATTAATTTTTTCCCGAAGCCTAATATAAATTCACTCCATTTTTCTACAACGAAAATGATTAAGAGAAGCACACAACATCATAATGGTAACACAAGCGCTTAGTAGCAAGTACTCAACTTGTTAGGAGGTTTAATTAATCCTTCTTCTTATTGTCATTATTATATTCATTTAAACATTCTATAAAGCCAGTAAAATATCCATTCTCATAACATACTTAATAATATTAGGCTAAGGAACAGGGTATACATAGAACGCTACGTCAACAGATTGAGATAATGAGACGTCACACCCGAATAAAATAAAAGTAAATAAGAAAAGACAATTATCAGAGAATTATATTAGGAAATACTGCAGCACACATTAGCTTTATCAACAAAGAATGAGATTTACACCATACAGCAATGGACACAAAAGGTGGTCAGGGTTTGATGCGCTCTTAGGTCTTCAGTAAATGTAAATAAACTGATAAATCACTTGTGCAAGGAGTTATCTACGCGCTTCAGCTTCACTAGTCTTCATTCTGAAAGGGATTGTGATGTGAACTCTAGGTAAGATGGATATTTTTGTAGTGTGAAGAGTCTGTACTTGAACATAGCTTTGGTCTACCACTTCCAGATTCCATTTATTCTATTCAACACTACAAAATAAATTGTTCTGGCTAGAAATCTTTCTGAAACTAGTTGGAAAAGCATTGACAAGAATTCCATTTGTGTAAATTCACCAAACCAAAAGAGCTTAAACCAAAGCATATTGGGGATTTGGTAGAATCCAAAATCCAAATCCTTGCCTGGTTGTACAAAATTAGAATAAATGGAAATGCTGGGGAAAACGATAATAATTGATTTTGGTTCTTAAATTCATTCGCCGCATTCACCTGACGCCCTCTATCAGTGATGGCATCAAACCTTGACCACCTCACCCTGAATCCCCCCGAGGAATAGCCAGCAACAGGAGCAGATCTCCTCAACCAAAGATTACAAAAGCAAAAACTAAAAAAGAAAAAAAAAAACACTCTCATCCAAAAATTAGGGCTTTAAGAATAACGCGTAGCTGGATTATGTGTTTCCCGGTGACAGAGAGCACATCTGCACATGATTCATCCACATTAACACCTGCTCTGTACCCTTTTTGTAAAGCTGCGACTTTGCCAAATGTTTTTTTTTACTGTTAAGAGTGTGTCGGTTTATGTTGCGGGTCGTCTGGTCACTTCTAACTCAGCTTCAAGTCACCTCAGAGGAGTTGTATGTACGCTCTCAGGAATGTTTCCTCGTGTTTCTCAGAGAGTATTATTCACATAACATCACGAAACTCGGACGTTTGAGAGTATTCGATAGAAGAACGCCAGGCTTTACATACAGAGTGAGATTCTGCCTTATTCTGTTTTCTCTGATTCAAATGTCACCTTAAAGCTTCAGAGGTATCATTGTTTTTTTTTTTAGAAGGCAGTACTCTAACAATAAAGCCACTAGCTGGGAAGGCTACGCTCACCTCAACAACACAGAACATTTTTATACACTCTACTTAAGAACATTTTGGTAATTGTAAGGTCACTCGATCTACGTTAATGCTCACATTTCTGATTCCCCCTTTTAAAATAAAACACAAAACATTGGTTATGTGAAACAGCGTGATAGATGAAAACATATCATACACGTCAAGTTATTCTCCACAAGGTTGCGCACACAGGGCTTCACTTAATTTTATGCTTTCATTTGAGAAAATAGTGATTATTCTCTAACCCCCTAATCATGAGGACAGTGGTAATTTTACATTATTTGTCTGGTATGGGATTCTGCTGGAGATCGGATGTGTAATTATTGCATCATGCATGGCCACAAACAGTGAAATCAAATGAATGGTCACCCACAGAGGAGAGAATCTAAAGCCATTTCAGATGTCGCGGGTCACATATTACATTCATTTTGTGCAGGTGACCACGGTTTTAAAGGTATACCTGGTACTTTTTTTTTTTTTTTGATTAATTCATTTTTAACAGATCATTCTATTTCATGTCACACTTTAACGTAAAACAAACTTTTTTTTTTTTTTTACAACACCAATAAAGCTACAACATGAAGATAAAAAAATTACTGGCTTATAAAACAATTTGGAGAGAGGTTACTAATAATAATAATAATAATTATTGATCAGTCAGCCTATCGACAGGGGCCAAGTGAGTGGAGTCAAATGAAAAAAAACAGAGTTGAATGTGAAGATTTGAAACCAATTCAAGATGGAGCTGTGTGCGTTAACAACGTTAAATCCTCCCCGTGCAGAAACCCGCTCGCTTGGCGGTTAAAAGAACAACATGAAAAGGAGTTATTGCCTATCCGCTCCAGCGATGGTGTAGAGAGGATTGCTTGTACCCTTCTGTGCTGTGCTGTACATCGATCTGCTTCATTCTTTGGTGGGAAGAGCGGAAAAAAAGTCAAGAGCGTGGCGACAATGAAATTCTGACAAGCGGTGCGGGGGACAAGACAGCAGTGTAGCATGGGTAACGCTAAATTCCCTCCAACAGTGGAATGTTTCAGTAGTCTGTCTCAAAACAGAGGAGCCAAAAGATTTCAATGGAAAAAAAAAAAAAAAATCGTCTCCCTTATGCACGTGTGCTTAGGCCCCAAATGATGAAGAGAAAATTAAGTAGATCAAATAAAATAAAAGACAACGACAGAACAGAGAAGATGTAACCGGCAACATATAACGTAACGTTAAGAGCCCGGACCCAAGGCTTTGCATGCTGGAGCTGATGGGGGGGAGTGGAAAGGTTTCTTGAAGGGTAACAAGTACCAGGATGATGGACCACGTGGTACCCTCATGCCAAGTACATATCTATAAGAGCCCCACCCCCCCCCTCTGTTGGATTATCATCAACTCAACACTTACTATCATCAGCACTTTACACAGGTGCACCCACCTCCATGGAATACTAAATATCACTGTACATCAACCCCCTGGTTACAAAATAGAAATGAGCATGACATTTAATAAAAACACACACATACTCTGATAAAACGTCCACAAGAATTATTGCAACAATCTCTAAAAAAATTTAACACAACATGTAGCCTACTACAGCCATGTCCAAAAGAGTTCAAGATAATGTTAAGTTAAAAAACAAAACAAAAAACAAACACAATCACTTCAAATGCAAGTACTATGGCATACCATGAAGGAGAGGGGAAGGCCTTCACTAAAGGTTCGGATGTGCCCACGTTCGAGAGGACAAGGTGAACAGAGGAGATTATTTGTATCGTCGGCTACGAGAATAAATGAAATCGAGCAGCAAACACATAAAAAAGCGACAGCCCTATTGGTTCTCTAAGTGTTCCGCTTTCCCGTCTGGCTGGCGTGGCGATTTCTGTGGTGTATCTGGTTTTTATTTTTTATTTTTCGAAGACAAATGGACAGTGGCGACAAATCGTCCACGAGGCGCCCTTCCAGGTGTACGCTGTGGCATTTCCCGTCTGCTCTGTTTCTTGCAGCGCTGCGATGATGCTACCCAAACCTCAAAACACAACGAACGACTTCCCAAAAAACAAAAGAGACAACGATAAAAAAAGGCTTCATATCCGAATTCTACATGTGCATTCAGGTAAGGCGGGGCCTCCCGCGGCTCCTACCGACCACCCGGGCTCAGTGTTACTATCAACCTGCTCAGTGCCAACTTGCCACCGTTTTCAGTCCCATTTAAGATAGAGAGTTTGCCCTCCGCCATCCCTACCTAAACTGACCCTACGCTCTCAACAAGCCCCTTCACTCGTGCCTACACAGCATCTCTCTCTCAAACAACCCTCGATACTCTGTCTCTTTGCTGCAGCCAGGCTATCGCTAGCCTCAAAGAACCACCCTCATGGCAACAATCACTTTCTGTCAGGCCCTTCTTTCGGACTAGCTTTTAACCTTTAAAACAAAACACAAAAAGCACCTCTACTGTGTCGCAATAACATTGTAATGCAACTCATCCCCTGTAAAACCGAGCTAGTATCTCTGCTCTGTAATCACGACGCATGCATTCCCTTGTGAGATTTCCAAAAACAAAACAAATATATGCCAAACTAACGCCACATTTTGGGGTTCCACCGTGATAAGAGATTTACAGCTACAGCTATACTGTACATTTTCATATTCACATGAATATCCAGAGCGAGTGTAACAAGAATTGAATCTACGACTTTGGTAAGTACCCCAGGCAAGTTATCTCATGCACACATCGTAAAAGAGCTCAGCGTGATACAGAATCTGACGTTAATCTCCATTAATGACGAGAAACAGCAAGGGCTGAGCCTACACCTGGAAGAGAGCTACAACTGCCCCGACTGGGATGTAGAAACCAGGGAATCATGTCTCTTTAAGTATAGCTATAGTAACTTGTGGCTTTCAGGATCCAAGCCGAGTAAACTGTGTTGTTATATCTGTAAGGCACTACGAGGGAACAATGGTCAAAAACCTACAGACTGAAGAGGGTTCTGAGGAGTGGACTACACACGCATGGCTGACAGTAGCACACACAGACAATCACGTTGTACATGCCTATGTTATTATAACCACTTTGTGCAATCACATTGAAAATAAAGAGAACAAATAAATCTATTGGTATCAGGAGAAAAAATAATCTTAAAACAAACAGGTGCTGACTGCTACATTCTAAGAACGGGGCCCAGCTAAGACACCTAGCTAAAACTGAAGTATCATCAAGGTGAAAAAAAAAAAGAAAGAAAAAAAAAACAAATATCTATAAATACACTAAAAAGTTTGTTGTCTTCTGTTGGTTATATTTCCAGAAGCCTCCTCGACCGGAGAAGGTGGAGTGGGGGAAGATGCCTCTCTTCTCTTTACTCCCCACGCCATGAATGATTTGGAAATATTAAGACAGTTCAAGGCCATCAATATTTATTTTCTTTGAAGAGCAGCAGGTTTCCGTATTTCACCTTCTCCCAAAATCTCTTGGGATTCCAAACTTCCAGTCAGTAACCCCTGTTCAACAGTCACTTCCCAAAATGAAGAGGGAAAAATAAAAGAAATCAAACCAGAAAATCTACGCTGTCCCAAAAGGCATGGTTCGAACCTCCCTGTGAAACTAATGAGACGTTACTTTCCTCATAAAATCAAGCGAGGAATAGGGAAATAAAAGCAAAAAACAAAACAAAACTGGCCCTTTCAGGAAGAAGAAAACAAAGAGTGAAAGAAAACATTCCCCCTCAAAAATCCATCCCCCATCTTTCCTTTCCAGAGAGGCTGTGAATCTTTTTTTGTTTTTCTCTCTCGTTACATCTTCAAGTTATATGTGAAGTTTGGTGAGGATTGCATGTTCCTCTGTCCCTGTTTATGTCTGAGGTTGAGGAGAGGATGTTTAGGGTGTCGAAGGGGTGCGGGCGGGTTCGAGGGGAAGCAGCAGTGCTGGGTCAGGCTCTCCAGTGTCAGTCAGTGTCTTCTCTAGAGGTAAGGGTACTGGTTGACCTTGGTGGGGCTCAGCGGGTATCCAGTGTAGACAGTGGAGGCGGGCGAGGCGCTGATGTAGGCCTGGTGGGCAAACTGGGCCTGGTACTGACTGTGGTGCAGGGTGGGCGAGGGCAGCACACGGTGGCCCATGCTGACTGGGACCTGGTGGACGATGCTGGGCGGGTAGCTTCCGTGCTGGACCGCGTGGCGCGCCGTGCCTTGCGACGCCACCAGGTGGGCCACTGTGCCGGTGGAGCCCAGAGCAGCGGGGGCTGTGTAGGCGTAGAGGTGGGGCTGGCTAGGCAGGTGTGCGGCAGCCAAGTGCGGGTGGACGTTCCCCGTGTGAGAGGGGCTGTTGTGATGGAAGGAGTACGGGGCCTGAGTGGCGATGGTGGGGGTGATGTAGGCCTGTTGGCGCCGATGACCTCCGTTTCGCTCTGCTACCATGTGCTGCTGGGCCTGGAAAAGAAGATGACAGAATAAAACACCCCAAAATGTTGCACTACTCTGGTTAAACATGTTCCCAAGGTTGTTTACACACATCACACTGATTTTCATGTTTCTTTATACCTGGCTGAGATTGAGGGGCTGCTGCTGGAGGGGGTGTGGCCCTGAGCGCTGCTGTCGGTAGGACCCGCCTCCAGTGACGCCACCTGGTACGTGATTATTGCCAGACACCATATTGGAGGATTTGAACTTGTAAGCTGAATTATGATGGTTCATTGCATCTGCACAGGAGAGGACACAGGTTTGGTTGACTGAGAAGCAGCAGCTAACAACATAGTAGAAGGCATGAGGCTGGGTTTTAGGGTCAGGAAAGAGTTGGCGTCCTTTACCTGTCATCAGGCGCTCACATTCATTCGGGACCTCGCTGTTCTGGGTCTTGAGAGGGGGGATGATGATGGTGCGGGGGTTCCCGTTGTTGTAGTTGTCCAGTATGGTGGTCTTTGTGTCGTAGCTGTTGTTGTTGGGGGCTCTGGACTGCACAGTGTAGGGGCTGTTGCTGGAGCAGTCAGAGTCGGGCGAATCATGGACCGTCACGCAGCTGATGACATTCTTCCTTTGCTTTGAGGATGAGCTGGAGGAAAAAGAGGAAAGTAACTGAGAATGTTAAATAAATTCCAATAACTAGGAACACATTGGAAATGATATTTTAATTTTACTGTATCTATAATTATCAATCTTTGATCAGGGTGAGTTTCTCCCAAGTGAAGGATTTTGAGAATTTCGGGGTCCGGTTGCAAATGTGCTACCAGATTGTGATTGTGAAGAAGGAGCTGAAGCACAAGGGCTTTTTTTTAAAGCTTTCCTCCAACCCTCACCTATCACAGCGAGCTCTGGGAAGTGACCGAACAATTGACATTGTGAATACAAGCGGAAGAAATTAGTTCAGACATCTGGTGGCAGCTCAGAGTAGAACTGTGCTCCTTTGTGTCTAAAGGGGACAGTTGAGACGGTCAGGATGCCTCCTCTGCACCTTCCGTTGGTGGTTTACCAGACACAGCCAACCGGAAGGAGACCTGGGTTAGTCCAACAACTCGCAAGAGGGACGAAATATCTGGATCTGGATTACCCTACTTGACCGGCTACCTCTCAAGCTCGAATAAGCTGAAGACAATGGATGGATGGATCTTTGCTCGTATGTTCTGCATCAAAGTTTTCACACTGATTGAACATTCTAACATGAAAAAAAAATCTTGTTTTCTTTAGCAAGTTGTAAATCTTTTTTGCATTTGCTTGTTAACATTCTGTCACTTCCCCTTCCCGCTAACATCTGACATCAATACTAACACATCGCACCAGTGGGGTGTTGTCACTGAGATATCATCATGTTTGTTCGACTAATTTTAAGACTCAAATCTTTTGCTGGAAAAGCCTACAGTATGTTATACACTATTTTGAAACCTAAAATGAAGTTCTCAGTATAGTTGGCATTGGTGGGAACATTTCTTTATCCTAAGTCAAAACAGATGAACGCATGTTTTTGCAAAGACTCTTTAGTCTTTATCTTAGCTGATCTAAGTCTGTAGCCCCTTGAGATGTAGTTATCGTAGTCATAGTAAAATGAAAAACACTGTTGAGCTCAAGTTGTGTATGACACACGTCCCATTAACAGACCGTTTGTTTTGTTTGTGGTCATCTTCCTCATCCGTGTCGCTGCTGATGGTGATGATGCTGACTGCGGGGCTGGGCGTGTCGGGGATGATGATGGTCTGTCTGGGGACGTGGTGATGGTGCTGATGGTCGCGGGTGGTGCTGGAGGCCTGCTCTGCTTCGCCAGCACCCCACCCGCTCCCGCCACATGGCTGTGGGGGCGGACAGTTGTTGGAGGCCGAGCCGTTCTGCAGCACGGCACAACGCGGGGGCGTGTTCTCCTTCACCCTCTTTGAGCGCTGCGGGGACAGCACCGCCTGCGAGGACGACACCTCATAGGCTGACATGTTCCTGACGGAGAGACAGAGATTGGGTGAAGTGAGAGAAGCTGAAGATCAAAAACCTTGTCAATCAAAACAAGACTTCATGATGTGTGATGATCTTCATCTGCCAGGATGATGATTTATAGTGAGACTGTTAAAGAGTACCTGGCAGTCATATGGTGCTGTTTGTTCTTTTTGGAAGAGGAGTTGTTATTGATCGAGTGCTGCCTCATAACATGTGCCACTCCCACATTAAGCGTCTGGTTGGATGGGAGTGTGACGTGTCCAGCCAACAAGGCTGGCTGCTGCATGATGGGATTATAATGGCTGCCATGAGGGTGGGAACTCCTGTAACAAAACCACATCAGAAACCTGTGAGTAAAGTATCACTGCAAGGAATACTAAAAAAAACACATTCATTCACTGTATCAGATCCAACACATTGAGTATTTCCCAAAGAAGCCAGCCGGTGGCAGCAGCCAACTTTTCTAAAGACGACCGAAGGAGGAGAGGGAGCGAGAGCAGAGAGGGAGGGCAGAGGAGCTGACACCAGCAGCTGTGGAGCGATAGCTCTGCAGAGGAAGTGCGACACTTTCCCGTCGCCTCTCAGAGGACAACAGAGCTGCCACTGGCCGGGGAAGGGAGGGAGAGGGATGGGAAGGGTGGTGTCTGGTCACAGATGGACAGCTCTGAATGTATCTGAGCATGCACGGACCCAGCAGCCTTCAACATGTTCACATTATATACCTGCATCCTCCTCATCTCCCTGCAGATTTCCCTCTCCCACCTATCCATCCATTTATTAAGTTGTCTCCCTGACAGGTTGTACTCCACATGATGTCTCTGCATATACATATATCCCATCTCCCTGAGGTAAAGCCGCTCTTATAAAAGCACCAGTGTTCACGTGGGGACTGTGATTCACTGAAGATAAAGGACAAGCTGTCAGGAAGGTACAGACTCCACGGTCAATCAGTTCGATGCCGTGCCATCTTCCTATAGCACATTTTGACCTATAAAGGCCATAAAACTACAGCTGGCCTTTGAAATCTATTTATCTGACAGAACACAACTACACACTTACCACTTACTGGATTATGTGACTTGGATTTACAAAGTGCTTTGGTTTTAAAATTACACGTGTCAACCTTTTAGAATTATTTATCCAGCTATATCTTGTGTGAAGAAGGGTGAGTCTAAAATACCGTAGACCACAATATTCAGACATCAAAGTATCGGTGATGGTTTAAACTGGCTGGGAGCAGGTTTTAAAAATAAAAACCAGAAAGGAAGCAGTGTTCACCTCCAGTTGGCGAGAGGCTGTGTGCTGCTCATGGAGTCGGGGATGACAGTGGCATGCTGGACTGAGGTGTGGGTGAGCTGCTGCCAGGCTGGAGGCAGCAGGATCTGCTGGGTGCCGCTGGGCCAGGCCTGCTGAGGAAGGACAACACAGAGTGGGGGACGGACAAAGAGGGGGAGAGGACGAGGGAGGGAGATTCAAAGGACAGAAAGAGGAGACACAGAAAATAGTCAGCTGCCATGTGACAAAATAGGAATTTTATCAATTTGTTACCTCTAGCTACACATTTTCATGAAACCTGGTGGAGGGATGGGACATGGGCTAAGGAAGAACCAATACACTTTTGGGGTGGATCCAGACAAAAGGGCAGATTCAGGATTTTTTGTCACACGAGATATTGTGGGGCATTTTTTTCCCCAACAATTCTCTACAGAATAATTCACAGATTCCGCTGAAAAAAATCATATTTATGGACTGTGATCCATGAGTGTGCAGCTTGATTGAATTTAAAAGGACTGCTGGGTGTTGGCAGGAGTACACGATCTACTGAGTGCCGTTCTACTTTCCTCGGGACTGCACATGACCATGATTGATTTTTTTTACAATCAAAATGTGTGAAGAAAAGAAACTCATTGAACCTGACTGATTGGTTTGAGGGTGTTCTGATAAATGACTGTATCTTCTCAAAAGTGCGTAAGAGCTGGTTTAAACTTGCTAGTGGGCATGCGAAATGAACTCCGCCAGCTTCAAGGAGACATTCATCGACAAAAGAGATAAGAGCAAAACTTAATAAAGATGTAGTGCAGCTCCTTTCTTTGTGTGCTTGTGTATGAGTGACGGAGCCTAACGCTTTAAGTGTGTGTGTCTCTGCCAGCTACTGTGATTATGCGTTGGACTTTAGTCAAATCAACCTATATTCTAATTAAATCCATCGGCCCATTCAAGCTGCTGTGAAAGAAGCTACTTTGTATTTCTGATGCGGCACGGGAGGAGTATCGGGCATAATACGCCCGGAGATGTGCCAGGATGAGTGTGTGTGTGTGTGTGTGTGTGTGCATGCATGCCTGACCATGTTTGTGTGCTGCTGTGTGTGTAACCCTAATAGTTTAATGCAGTGCTATTGATTAGCACTTTAATGTCAGGGCTAATGAATTGTTCCTTTAATACCATTTGCACATCTATTTACAACAGCATCAGTATGTACTGCGATGCACATGTTTAAACAGAGGGAGAGAGAGACAGAGAGAGAAGAGAGAAAGAGGGAGCACGCAAAATGCAAAGCAGGCAATTTATGCATGTAGTAAAGCATCTTTAATTTTACCTTAGTTTTATCTTTAACTTCATCTTAACTGTTACCTTAATTTTCATGTAGGAGCTTGATTTGTTCCAGTATTGTGACTTTAAGTGGCTGCTCTGTTCTGTCGTCTGGCAGCAGGTTTGTTGATGTGGAATTGTTTTTGTCTGACGTTGGTTGCAAAGCTAAGAGCAGCCAGTGTGTATAGTTGAAGTGCTGCAGGGGGGCAGCTGCAGGCCAGCAGAGCTCCTTGTCTGTGCACTGATGACTGACGTCTCTAATGGAACATTCTGGAGCTTGAGATGGTCTTACATCTAAGAACACGTCCAAGGCCTTTTATCAACATGCCATTAGGAGTCACTAATACATCCATCCATCTCCTGCTCCTCCTGCTGCCCCCTCTATCACCATTCCTGGCACTCTACATGCCTCTTGTACAAGGGGTCTGTGTTGTGTAACCAGCCTGTCTGCCCTGAAATGGTAACCCAGTTAAGGGACCATTTTCTTTCTTCTCAGAGCCCACCATCACTATCAGCGGCCCACTGCCTCCCACCTCGACCTATACTCCCTGGGTGAAAACCCTTTGTCACCTCAGGGCTTTGAAAGCCCCAGCTCTCACTCCCCAATTGTTTCCACATTTTCTGCATTCCTGCACCAGATAAAGGTCCTGCTGGTTTCACTGCCTCCCTGCTTGGAGCCTCCTTCCCTCTGCCTCCTCTCACAGCACACCCAAAGAGCTCAGGGGGTGAACTTGCATGGGTCCCAGGTAGGCGAAGGGTGCAGGAGAGGTGGCGGTGAGCGGTGGGTGGGTGAGGGCACAGGTGGAGAGGGTGCAGGAAAGAGGCAAACAATACCTCAGCAGAGCCTGTGAGACCTCCCACAGTAAAGCAATAAACACAGAGAAACACACACACACACCCAGTTATTAGGTGTACGGCTCGCTGGCCTATATAAACCATCTGCTTATGTTAACTATTGCCTGTCTTTGTTTAACATGCTTGCAGACATGAGGTTGCAGTGAACACCTGCAGGACGTGGCAGCAGCATGTGATCCACATTTGCTATATCAATTACAGTAACTTGTATTTTGCTTAGGAAGACATAGATGTCTACATTTGACAGATCCATCGTATCAATGAATCTGGTGATGTTGTGAGTTATCTGGTCATGCAGAGACTCTGCAGAGCTTCCCCTGACCTTCCAGGATCCTCTGAGGCCTGTAATTTGGAGCGCCTGACTTGGAACCAGCCCTGGAGCTAATCACCATTTGGTATCTGACAGATTAACCCGCCATAGAAATACAGCCGTGCACACACACACAGAGAGCTTGCTTCCTGCCTGCCTATTGCATGATTAACTGGAGATAAGGGAGCACTTCAAACTCCCTGGATTCTCAGGGATATTTAAAGCCCTCATGGAAATTTCCATAGGGAAAAGAGACGGTGTGGCAATGGAAGTGGTCGACAGTGTGCATGCGTGAAGGGAGAGTGATGCACAGTCACTCTCTGTTACTTTCAACAACTGTATATTAGCAGCTAAAGCTCCGGCTCCACTGTGCAGGCTCCAGTGAAGGCCCACTCTGTGTGAAAGGCTCTTGCCTTAGTGTGCATCAGACCGTGGCAGCCTCAGCCTCCAGGAGAGCGGGGCAGCAGAGGGAGCGAGGGGGAGAGAGAGAGAGGCAGGGAGCAATGCACTCAGGAAAGAGCGCTCAGGAAAAAAACAGCTGCCAGCAGGAGCAGGGTCACGAACACTGAGTAATTTCCAGCCTCCATCGATAAGATACTATTCTTAGTGAAGGGCTTGTGAAAAAAAAAGATGTTGAGAGCTTTGTTTAAATGTGAGCAGCTCCAAGTTAGCAGTGGTATTGTCTCTCAGTTTTCTCCGTGAAGCTGGCTAATCTTCCTACCTGTGCAAGCAGACCAGGTTGGATCTGCAGGGGCTGGGCACCAGGGGCCTGCGTCACTATGGGAACGGCGTTCTCCATCCGCACAGAGTAACTGGTGTGCTTGGAAGGGGACGCCTGCAGCCCTGTGAACAAATGAAGCACACGCATGGAGGAAGTCAAGAAATAAGTACAGCAGTTCCCTCCATCTGCAAACTTCCACATATAACAGTTTATAAATGAAAGCTGATGAATCTGCATTCAATAGATGTCAAAACCCTATGTTCAAATATAGCAATGCTACCGAGAAAAACAAAAACAGTAGTCATGGCAATGGAATAAAAAATTGTTAAGGATAATAGAATCAGCCTTTACACAGAAAGAATAAATAAACAGATAGAAAAATGCCTTGGAGACCTTCTGTTCTCCCAGTGCAAACACAGAGGAGACAAAAGGGTGTGAGTAAGCATTACACAAAGATATTAAATTTCCTTTCAAATGATTAACTGCCCCATCAACTTATCATTAAATCACTGCTGGTCTCTGTTTGTCTGGTGATAGGCTTAAGCTGCAAAGCAAAAAGACAAATGCTAGTAAAAAAAAGAGGACTGTCTGGGCACAGAGACAGAGCTCAAACAGACTAGTCATATTTATGGCATCAGATAAATGCTTAAAACAAAGGCTGCTCTTAGGTTTCAACTAATTTGCAGTTGTATTGTGTTTTCTCCTCATATCACAGGCTATTGCTCATGACCTTGTGTTTCTCAAGGATCACCACACAGCTCACTTTTGCTAATGCAAACTGACTCGTCAGATCTCTTTACCTTGGAAGCCAGGTGGGCAGACGATGAGCGCCTGCTGGAAGGGGTCAGGCCGGGCGGCGCAGAGCTGAGGAGCCCCCGGCTGCAGGGGCATGTTCCTCTGGGCCACTGCTGCCATGGAGGCAGCTGCAGGCTGGTAGAGTGCAGATTGGTAGTTTAGTATGGAGACATCGGGACTTGCAAAGGAAAGGGTGGCATTGTTGGTGGAGGAGGGAGCCAGGTTGGTGGCCTAAAGGAATGATGGGACCAAAATAAAAGTCATGAGAGTGGAGGAAGTGATGGGAATGACAGGGAAGTGGAAGCACTCCAAGGAGGGAGAGCTGAATAGCAAGCAGGGTAGAAAACAGAAAAATAACAAAGATACAAAACAACCGCAGGATGGGTAGCAGCGCATCCATCACTGATGAAAGCCGATGGAAGAATGAGGAAATTGGACGACTGATTTGAACACGTCTTAAAATATGCACATTGTTGATTTGATTAATTAGAAGGAGAGAGAGTATGTGAGGAGAGATGCAATCAGTGCAACAGTTCTTAGAATAATCAATCATCAATGAGCAAAATGCCACCAGAGCAAATTCAGACAGAGAATTTGATCATTTTTTAAATTTACAGTGTTTACTGAGTCTTTATTCAAGACTAGAATAATGTGCCACTAAACAGGAAATGTATACTTAATGTCTTTATAGTGAGAATATACTTAATATGAATTTAATAATACTTTATACGTCTCAATCTCAACAGTAACCTTTCCCATACTATCACATTTAAATGTGTTTTAAAGACAAAAGGAGATCATGATATAATACATCACACGTTACAGAACCATTAGTCAGTAATGAGCTGCAGCACAATGTGATGTCACAGATTCACTATCTATGCTCCAAATCAATACGACTGACAGGAGTTATATTTCACAGCCAACCGTCATTCTATAATTATGTAAGCTTATGTAAGGTAACTCCAGCATGACCATTAATACATGTGGAATACTAAGACCGCCCAGGAACATCCCAGAGACAAACAAACGCTTTTAAGAGACCGTTTGCTCAGAGTAGTATTTGCTCCGCGAGATGCCGTCTAATTTTAGCCCTTTCATTAAGTGTACATAGGGGTGGAGGGAAATACGGAGACAGCGCTTTCATATTTCATTTGCTCTCTTTAGCGTGCTCAATGAACACCACGGGAGGAAACATAATCAATACGCCACTGTGGCATTCATCATAAACAAGTACAGAAGCAGCAAAATACAAGCAAAAGACACATTCTGAGCCTCGCAAACAAGTCAAGCTGAATAAATCACTAACTTATGTCTGTCTATATGCTCAGAGAGCCGGGCGCAGGAAAGACAAGCCGAGGAAACGCTAATCTGTTTAAATCACAGCGAGATGGGAATTTTGTCGCATGCTACGCAGTGTGAGCCGGCTCGATATAGTCAGTGATAAAGAACTCTGTTTACTAAAAAAGGGGTCAGGATGAGAGCACGGGACTCGTAACTAAGCACAATCTCAAAAACCTTGACGCGCAGTAGACTGAAGTCAGCAGTTTCAATTCACCGGCTGAACGTGAGTAAAGCGGCAAAGCACCACAGGCTCAAACCCAGAGAACTGGGAGGAAAGAAGAATTAAAAAAAGAGAGAAGAGGACAGGAGGGAGAGGAAGGGAAAATAGAGGAAGCCTGCTAAAGGGATTCTTAAGGCCTGAAAGCCCCAGAATGCAAGGCAAGCAGGAAGTAGGGCTTGTCATGTGTGTAATCAGCACTTTGTGACAATCCCACAGGACCTGGGGCACAGACAGAAATGCAGGCAGACAGATATAAAGAACATGCACCAAGGCAGAAAGGCAGGCCGGCGAGCAAGGAAACGTGCAGACAGACACGAGGAACAGGAAAAAAAACATAGAACAAAGGGACACGTAGTTGCTCACGGGCTGTGAAGCTGTTTAATCACTGACATGTGGGTGTTTTTGATTGAGACAACATTTGACTGGCTGTGTTTGCAAATGCATCATTCATATTTTTTTCTTAAAGAGCTAGGACTCAGCTTAAATGATCCGTTCTGACACATTCTACATGTTTATTTATTGCATTTACTTTTCTTCAGATGTATTTTTTATCGACAGTATATAATTGTCACGTTCATTTCTTTCCTCACTGTGGAAATGCACTAAACCACAGCTACTATAATTTACATTCTTGCATCTGACAGCAAAGGAGTTCCTTATCAGTGGTGGCCTCAGAGCATACTGATGACTGGTGGAGTTTTTTTTTTTTTACCTGGCTGTGCACAGTGTTCAGCTGGTTGTTGAAGGTCATGGTGAGGTTGGTGGAGGTGCTGGGGGCCACGTGGGTGATAAAGGGCGTCTTGCTCTGGTTGACCGTGTCGTACATGTTGACACGACGCTTACAGATCTCCATGTTTTGGAAGCATGACTTCACACTGCACGGAGAGAGATAGAGAGAGAGCGAGGGGGGGGGGGATGAGCATTGTAAGTCTTCGACAGATGTTGCCGCGCCGTTCAAGATGATAATTATGCACACAACAAGATCTCGTACTGTGTGCTGTGTGGGAAATCGAGGAGGTGTGACATCGTGACGAAGGGGTGGTTGAGCGTTTCGATGGGGGTGATCCTCTTGTCTGCGTCAATGGTCAGCATCTTGGTTAACAAGTCGATGAACTCCCTCCGGTCGGCCTTCTCCGCCAGCATGTCGCTCCCCTCCAGATCCGACGTCATGTTCACCTGGATGCACGGGACAAACACACAAACACAGGATTTCAAGCGGCTGATGAGTATTCAAGGTCTCAGATGTTTGTAGAGACGACAGAGAAAAATCTCTCCTGCAGTTCGTTCCCATAGAGAGACCTATTAATACTCACAAGGCCTCATCAGTTAGGGTGTCAGTTTGTGTGCTACAGGGCCCAGTGATAACCTTGCACCTTAGTGACATTATAAACATTTGCACTGGTATTCATAGCGCTGCTTGAAATATCTCCTGGCGCCTTCGCTGAGATTTTTATCCATTTCCAAAGATGTGAAAACAAACAAAAAACATGAAGCCAATAAATGCTGCCATTAGCGAGTCGTAAAAGAAGCCATTCATGTAGGACACAATTTCCTCAGTGCTTCTGAAAGAGCTGACACAAGACAACTTAGCCAAAATATGATCTGAGGCAGCTCTGGGAAGCCGATGTGGAATATCATGTTGCTTCATTTCAATTAAACACTGCAGCTTGGGTTGTGGATAAATACGAGGGGAAAGAAGCACATATTTGCTTTAATGCAAAAGTACATAGCTAGCAGGAATTGATTTGCTAGGCAGGGAGCTAATTCTGGGTTCTGGTTTTGCTTTTAGGTTTGTGAATGAATGCATGTAATGAAGGAAGCAGGACAAGGTCATGATATAGCCTGTCTGGGTTTAAGCAAACAAGCAGATTGTCAAGCAATGCAAGGACAGCGACAGGGACAGCGGCAACAAACAGGCAGCCTTGTTTATTGTGACTGCCATGCAGAGGTAGCAGGCCTGTTTTTCATAAGGACGCAGCGCTTATCTGTAGGCCTGCTCCAGGGGCTATCAGATGTGCTGCCAGTCAACGCTGCAAATCTGATTAAATTTTCTTTCTCCATGCAGGTTATTCAGGCTCTGTAACCATTCCTCTCTGCTAGCGATAAAGGAATAATCTCCAGAATGAGGTGAGAAATAATCACATTGTCCTCTGCCAGTGGAAGAGATGACTTTGGGAAATGTACACATGCAGTTCGGTGGCACATGCAAAGCGGTTTGGGAGCTGGCCGAAGGTGTGCCACCATAATCAGGATAACAAGAGTGAAAAGGAAGCTCGCTGTCATTGATTTAATTAAAGCGTTTGAATTTACTAGAGGAGCTACATCTTCATGCTCCGTTAACAGAGAGAGGCAACATTTCACATTTCCAGAAACCTAAATGAAAAGGGTCCATATAAACACGGGGGCTTCAGCTAACATGGTCAGCCTTGCGTGTCTTGCATGTCAACTGCTGTTTACAGCCGAGCGAGGGCAGGGATGGCAGATGTCGAGCAGTGGGACAGATCGGGCTGCACCTCAGGAGATGCAGAGCTCGGCGTGGAAGATGCAGGCCCCCCGTCTGCGCAACACCATGCACAGAACCATCTATGCTAACTTTATTTCCCCAGTAGGAGGAGGAATAGAAGAAAGGAAGGGTGCATTACTGTAAGTGCATGTAATGAGGGGACGATAAGGTGAGGAACATGCTGCCTCTCCTGCCGCGGCTTCACTCCTATCAGCAGAGATATTGAGGGATTGCAGATGAAAGTGAGTCCATTTCCGAGTGCTTCCAGCCGGTCTCGTGTCGACATCGGGCCTCTAGCATGGTCCTGAATTTGCTTTACATCGGTGTCTGATTTACTCAAATTAGATATACTTGAAGCCTCCCCACATTTCCCACGACTGAAATGAGGTTCATTATCTCTCTCTGGCACCTAGCCCCTTCTGTCTTGCAGGGCCTTCAGCTAGATCATCCATTATACACGCGGAGACAGATGTCCACAAGGCAGACTTGTTTATACGGTCAGCACAGTGAGATGGGGGCAAAGCAGGCAGTTTTCTCCCACATTAAGCTTGTGCTGCTCTGCTGTAGCTCCTCTGTGTTTTTGTAGTAAGCCTAGTCTGGCTGCAACAGGGAGAGGAAGATGGGACACAGAGCTTGAAGCGTCGGAGACAGAGATGACCCAGGGGATATCATACCGGTGCAGGTTGGTTTCATTAAACCCTCTGTGAGAGTGTGTGCGTGTGTGTGTATGGTAACTGTAAATTCAACAAACCCAGGCAGTTTCCTGTCCCAGCCGACAGCATGTTATTCCAGACAGGCATGACAGCGGCCCTGGGCGCTACTGGACAACCATAATTGTCTCCATAACTTAAGTAGTTTTGTGTGTTGCATATCCACATAGACAGCTTCAGACAGAGGCTGCTGCTGGCTTTGCACCGAGATGACCATATTCTAAAAGAAACAATTCACCTGCTTAACGCTTATCTCTCGGCTAGTCATTTTTGGAGGCAGGGCCGAGGAGCGCGATGACAACAGAGTACTGTCAAGAGATCCGAAGGGGCCTGGGAAAACATTGTAATTTTCCATCACTGCTGCCATACCCGCCAGCAGAACCAGTATTTGGCTGAGTGAGGGCGAACAAAGCAACACTCACTATCGTCTCACTGTCAGGCACGTCCTATCAAAATGTCATGGCTACATGTGAACTTTCCCACCGTGGAGAGATGAATTCCCACTGAGTCACAGAGGAAAGTGACATTAGATGTAGCCGAGTTCAGTGACAACACTTCTCCATATAGACGTCGGCAATATAAGTCACTTCCTGGGGTTATGTAAGGTCTGTTCAACAGATTCAGACAAGTGACGTGTGGGGCTGCGTGGAGAGAGGCGATAACCAGCTGAGTCATGCAGACACAGCGTGGTGCGGGTCCCACAGAGGTCGGAAAAACTGGACGGAATGTGTTCACGTATGTTCTTCCTGTGTGTGTGAGTGTGTGGGTGTGTGTGTGTGTGTGTGTGAGATCAACATTTTGAACCCCTGCCCTCGACATGCTGACATGCGCTGCAGATGTACAAAGTGAAGACGTAGCCACAACACTCATTCCTGCTTGAATAAGAGAGCAAACTGCACTTATCAAACAAGCTAACCAGCCTCACCACATGTTCGGCTCAAATGTCCGCCTGTGACTTATTAGATCGTGGTTAAGTCAAATGAAGAGCAGAGGCGGACTCGAGGAGGGGTTTCGGTGAACAGCTGCTTTCATTTCGCTCTGTAAAACTCTATATAGCAGCAGAGCAGAGCTACACAGCATCTGGAGCTGAAGCCTTGAAAAGGATAAATATTTTAAAAGGACTTCAAATATTTGATGGATAATTCTCGGGGTGTGATGGATCAAACTGGCCTGAGATCTGAGCAGCACTGTCAGAGGAAGCTTCAAATGCGAGACAGGCGGATGTGATTGAAGAGAATGGCGAAAAAAAACCCAACATATTTTGTCTTTTTTCATAGAAAAGGAAGAGTCATGCTCTGTGATACTGTTAACAGCATACCTGCGCCATATCGTCCAAACAGTTGAAGATGTACTTTCGAGCCTCCTTGGACTTGATCCCCGTTTCGCCCTCATGGTCCTCTTGAGTCTGTGGGAGACAAGAAGCAGATGTTCATCCCATATCCCATCACACTTCCCCTCTGGAAACGCACTATTTACATTTGGCTCATTACGGCCTCTTGTTGTTGATGTGCAGCAGGACTCGGCTCGCCCTCTGAGCAACCCTGGGGTAGCACACAAACACTCATCTGACAGCCAGGGAAGATGGGGAGACGGGGAGACCGCACGTGGAGGCGCACAGAATATCGCATGAAGACGAGGCGACGTACAGCGAGGGTGCACGCTGCGCTACACAAAAACGTTTTGCACAAGTTCACAAGGCAGCGCACTTACATAAACTATATGAAAATGAAAAAGCAGGAATGAACACTTTGTGATCGTTCTCTTTCAAAGGTTGAAAATGTACACAAAACAAATCTGCGTCGACTTTAGAAACCTCCTGACTGAACACATGATATTTTTAATTACAGTCAGCGAAGCAGTGCAGCTGCTGTTGCATGGAAACACATGGCAAGGTCAAAGTGAAGCTGAGCAATCACTCTTGAGATAAAAAGTGGTCAGGACTGAGCCTTGATGTTTGACTTTCCACTTGAAAATCATGATGAGCTACATCAGTGGTGAGTTCAAGGTAATTATCAGGGCCGATTTGCTTCTCTTTCAATTCTGATTGAATAATTATTTTTTAATTGATATGTTTCCAAATATTTGATTTAACATTATGATTTTTATTTACTTTTAAGCACTAGACAATGGGGAAAAATCAGATCCATTCACTTCTAGATATCATAGAGTCATATTTCCTAAAACAATGAACATCATATGCCATCTAATTTTATTTAAAACCCATGTTGCATTATTAAAGCCATGCTAACTAAAGGAGTTCAGTTGTCCACAGGCTGATAAGTCTTCATAGCTGTGTCTCAATTCAGGGGCCGTGTCCTTCACAGCTGACAAATGTGTCCTTCCACCCCAAGCCCTACTTATAATTCATCTGTCTTTGAGGTACTGAGAAACTGCCAAACTTCAAATGGACAACAATGTGTCTTTAAAAGGCCTCGGGAGCCCACATGTCTCAGTTTTCATTGAGGATTGAGAAATTCTTAAATTAAGCGAACACATGAAAACGTTGTGCAAGTTTTACCTGACACCTGCTCAAAGCCTGTGGGCAGCAGACTTGAAAGAATGTACACTATGCACTCAATGTGTCTTCATTTCACCGTTGATGTCAGTGTGGTATGTTCGTGGGCTTCATAAGAAACTGACTCTTAAATGTAAACTTTTTAGAAGAGACCAGTCCTGGGCAGAGAAACATCGTCACACCCTGCAGAGATGGATCAACGTTTGCAATTTGACACAGTCGAGAACACGGCATACAAATTCACTGCGTGACACACAAAGTTTTAGTTAATCAGGGGGAAAAAAGACCTTCTCATTGGGTGGCCTACATAAAGGGATGGTGGCAGGGGGTAAGAAAAGACTGAGCTGGATTCATCAGGCTGGGTTTCCATTTGCCAAATCCTCTTGCACAGAACCATTTTGCTCTGATTATCCTCTCACTTTGTTTATATCCAGAAATAGGTCTGTCTGTGGCTCACATGGTGTATCCAGAGTTTCTGGAATATTAACATCAGCTTTTGAACTTCCTCCCACAAAGATGTAAATGTCAAGATCATAAAATAATTCATTTTACATATTTTATATCATAAATAATACTGAAGCATATGAGTTTATACTTTCACTAAAAAGTGAAAAATAGCTTTAAAGAACATAGATGTTGATGTAAAAATCTAATGCTGTTAAGGTTAATTTAATGTGTAATGTAAGTAGTCACATGACCAAAGGTCTGAGGTTACCTGACATTAGCTTGAGCTACTTTCAGAAAACTATTACACTGCTAGAGATGTAAGTCTGAAACCTTTGTTCTTTTATTTTCCTGTAGTTTTAATGAGGAAAAACGGAGTGAGAGAAAAATAAATCTTCAAAAGATGTTTCGTTGCCATTATCTCATCTAACCGGTGCAGCTACAAAAGATGTTCTTGATGCCTCCAGCTGGGAGTTTTTGTGGGCGTGTGTGTGGATGCATCTGTGTCATTCCAGCTGTACCTTAAGTCTCCAGAGAGGATAGGTGGAGTCGGGGTCTCTGTTGAAGAACCTGGTGGTCTTTGTCCCTGCACTCAACAGATACTCTGCCGGCAGACCCTGTGTCTGGGAGATGTACCGGATCTGCAAGACAGACGATGAAAAAATGCAGTTACATCACATGCATGATTGAACCATATTTGGCATTTAATTGGAGAGGACTGTGAATCTTTCCCTCCACAGAAAGGATAAAACTTTAAGAAGGATGTTCTTTTGGCAGTTTGAAAATCTGGGCTGACATTAACTAATCCAAACTTATCTGACTGAAATATGCACAGCACCCAAACATGACCTCCGCTCAAGAGTCGAAGATTGATTTGAGACTTGTAAATGAGACACTTTGCTAAGTTTTCAGACCCGTGAAAAAAAAAAAAACTCAGACAAGCTTGTTCAGTGATGGAGCACAACTTGCTGAAGGTTTTCCCACTGAGCCTCATCTGACTGATAGAGAGTGGGGAACACGGCAATGTCTTGCTCTGGAGCACAGGGGCTGCGCTAATTGGACAAGTGGCTCTGTGGCATCTGTTCAGATAAACAGGGAGGCTGCGCAAGAATCATCAGGGGCTGTCAGGGGGATTACAGAAGCAGCCCAACCTCACTAGCGCACACTCACTGAGAGAAAACACACACGTAAACATAATCGCACAGCAGCACAGATTCATCGGTATGGCTAAAACCCCAACATACACAATCACGAGTTGCTCAGGGGCCAGGAGACGGCAATCATGCGTTACCTGATCGTACTCCGAGGCTCCAGGGTAGAGGGGCCATCCCAGGAAGAGCTCAGCTATCACACAGCCCAGGGACCACATGTCGATGGCCTCGCAGAATGGCAGGCCCAGGATGATCTCTGGAGCCCTGTGGATAGAGAAATCAAGGCAGTGTTGTTTAGTCCAAAACTGAGAAGAGCAGGCGTTATAATCAGACTCTGCGTTGATTGACAAAGACACAAAATGTAACGTGACACGCTTCTTTTCACACTTCCTGTAAACTCAAGGAGAGCAGCCCAGTGGAGTACGGTCAGAGGAGGATGTTATCTCTGCTGAATATGAGTGAGCTACATCGCCACATTCCCAGAGCCAAGACGATTTAATCACACAAACACACAACAAATTAGGTGCACTTCTTTTTTTTTTGCAGAAACCACAGTTCTGCAGCAAAACAAATGACTGAATTAATTTGCTGCCGCTGAAGGCTCTCATGTCGGCAGTTTCAGAGGTGGCACCGATTAGCCCTTTTTTTATAGAGCCTGTTCAAGGCGGGGATGTCGTCCCTTTATTCCGCTGTTGAAAGTTGCAAACACAGAATCATAGTCTCCATGGCGGGAGAGAAACAAACACTGATGTGCCACATGTCAAGCCTCTGATGCTCTGATTTAGAAGTCACGCATAGAGGCAGCCTTATGTTGGCTTTCTCCTTATCAAAGCAAAGCCGGAATAATGAGGGGTTTCCTGAACAGCAATATAGTGGGATCTCTGTTTAAACGCTATTGAACACCATGCAGGAGCCCGAATGAATGATCCCCATCTCAGGTAGTCAACCACAGTGACTGTTTAAAGGTAGAAATGTATGTTTACTGTGTTTCATGAGCCACAGCCTCAAAGCAATGTGGAAGCAATTATGCTGTGAAAAGGAAAACCAACATAAATATTCTCTTGAGCATGCAATGAGCTTCATCTGGGCTTTTAATAGGCTGCGTTTGAGGTAATAATGTCTCTGCTTGATTCCCAGACACACACAACCACACACACATACAGTGATAGACCACTTCAGACCCTTTCAATGGTAAGAGCTTAATGTCTATGATTTGATGAAAAAGAGGAAATGTTGTTTCAGTTATTTGAACAGCACTGCAGTTGTCGACAATTCCCAAATTTCATTCAACACATTTTATGTCCTGTCAGAGAGACTAATACACTTCTTTAGAACTCATGTCTCTGATGGGTTTTAAAATAACCGAGAACACAACAACTGTTCACTTACAATCCAAACCACTCTCAAAAGGACGTCATCACTTTAAGTTCCTGCTGAAATGTAGCCACTTACTTTTCCTCCAAAAACGTGTTCTCCGCTAAGTGAAACAGGCAAAGCTCTTATTCTATCTGTAACTTCAATCGAGACTCAATTGATAAAAGTAAAATCCTCCTCTATCAGTTAATTACATATTAACAGCATGACACACCGATCACTGGAGCTTAGGACTGATCTTGGAAAGTTTCTTGTTCGCGACTGAGTTCAAGATGCTGATACTGTCACCATGGTAACAAGGCCAGCACACCCCTCCTAAGCCGTGGCGGGCTCTGGCAGGGTTTTTCGGTCGCAGGGAGAGAAACAAGGGACCTGGGTTCAAGAGAGGGCAGAGACAGAAATAAAGCAAATGCCAGGGAGCGCCTGTCACAGAAGGTGGTTATTGGGGTCTCAAGGGCAGCCGGGGAGCAGACACCAAGACAACACTCTAGCAACAGTATCTTAGGGCACCACCAATACAAAGAAACCTTCGCACACAATGAACCGCAACGTCTATCATGGGTCTGCCAAAGAAGCATTGAGGAGCCTGCTAGGAGGTGATAGCAGAGAGAGCATCGGGGTCTCCTGAAGGAAGGGAAGTGAGGAGATGGACAACAGGAGAAACGGAGTCAGCATATATCCTCTCACAGCCTGTTAGGGTGAGGGAACAATAACAGCTGCACAACTCAGGTACAGCAACACACAGATAAGCTAAAACGTCCAATAAAGTCATAAAATACTCTTCCAGCGTTTCTTTCACAGTATGACGGAGACATGCTGCATTCAGACATATACTGGAGTCGAGATAAACTCCTGAAATTATTCGTAGAGACAAATGTCCCAGTCAGTGGCTGATGCCATTCTCTGGAGACTGGAGACCTCACCTTGTGTAAGTGGCCACTTTGGGGACATATGCCATACACGTGGAAAATGTTGAAGATATCAACTTGGAAAGACAACAAGATTCAAGAGCTTTTGTTGATAAGGGCCGACGTCAGCATTGACACATGATCTCAGCAGTGGAATGTATACCTTATGCTGCCTCCTGCATACTCTACACCCCCCCCCCCCCCCCCCCCCCCCCGTTCTTTTTTTCGAAAACAGCTTTGATGAAGAATTCAAGAGCACATGTTCATACACACACACTTAACCGGGCCAATAAGTCAAATCACTTTAACACTTTGCTTCATGATTAGTTAGTGAGGATTATGTTATATTTATACACAAACATTATTGTTTGTGTGCTTCAACTCTTTGCTTATCACACTGTCTGTGCAGAAGTTGATAACAGAGACAGGCAACAGTGTGACACCATCACAGCAAGTGTTTTTACCTGTGCAGGATATAATGAAACCAATACACTACTGCAGTCCTGCACTGCATTTTAACATCTACAACAGAATCACACATTCTTATACAAAAACAAAGTATATACCTTCTTATTTGCATGAGAGTGTGAGCTCTGCAAAACCGTATTTGACTTTAAAAAACCCCAAATATGTATGAGTCATTGCAAGTTGCAAAAAGAAGAGGCTGTTTTCACAACATGAGGCTGCTTTCTGACTCGGCTGCAAGGAAACTTCTCCCCGTCAAAATGCATGGTGGAAATGAAAGCTGCAGGAAACGCTTTCATCAGCCGGTCTTCTAGATCACCGCAATTCCAACAGACACATGCCGACCACAGGACCTTCAACTTTCCTTTTTTAACCCAGACAACGTCGAACATCAATTATTCAAATAAAAGAAAAGCTAAAGTGCAGCTGATGCAGATTGATGTCATATAAATGTGTTTTTTATAACAGCCAACATCAGCAAAACCTACTTTCATTAGAGCTCAATTAGTGCGCCAGGTGTTTATCTTTAGTACACAGTTTATGCATGTGTGTCTGTAGCTGTGCAACCACATGTACTTTGCCCTTGTCTGTGATGGAGAGATTTGCTGGTGTTGATGTTATGCTTGGATCCATTTCTGCCTGAACCTTCCTGTGTTATGCTCCAGTGCTCTACTTAGGCTGTTCTCATGGCTCCTTTGCCTCTCACCGAAGGCTCCTCCAGTGTAGCGAAAGGCAGAGAGAGAGAGAGAGAGAGAGAGAGAGAGAGAGAAAGAGCGAGAGAGCGATGGAAGGTAGGACAGAAGAAAGAGGGAGTAACATCGTTGCTCATGATATGAAACCACAAATGCAAATGTGCCCCTACCAGCACACCGCTGCCATCGCATGCAAAGCGCCCCACAGCTGCTGCTGATGCAGGCCTTTCACTGGCAGTGATAAACAGCGTACACATCTGCGCAGCTCAAAAACCTCACTCCTTTCCTGTCCCCCTTTCCTTCCTTAAGTTGCAGAGCACAAGAGACTGACAATTCATGCAGATATGACATTAATCCTTCATCTCTCATTAGGTAAAACCAGCGTATGATATAAATCTGGGACACAAAGATTTGACCAAAGTGCCTCAATATATAAAGATACAAAGAATATTAATTTTTTTCTTCCAGTGACTCAAAGATTGAAAAAATGCACTCTTATAATCGAGTAAGCTCCAGAATTGAGGTACTTGGATACACCATCTGAGCGTGCAACATTCAGCAGACACTGCCAATTTATCTCCCTTTAAGCTGCACCCCCCCCAACTCATCTCCAGCTGGCATGGCCACCACAGACACTACCTCTCGGAGGGTGGAGGTGAGCATCTTGCTGCACGCCATCGATGTACATACAGTACATATGGTGTGCAAAACACTGGCTGGCCAAAGGTTTTTTTTCTGGATTTCAGTGGGAATCCAACTGCGAAAGAGGCCTTAGTGTTGGGGCTAGAGGCTCTGACAGCACTGGCCCTTGACAAAAGAAAGAGGGAGATTGGGATGGAGAGGGTGAGGGAGAGGGAGAGGGAGATTGGGATGGAGAGGGTGAGGGAGAGGGAGAGGGAGAGTGTCTGTATACTGACATCCTCCCAGCTGGCCTGGTCATTGATGAGCCCCAGTCCCCTTGGGAGCCAGAGATGGCACGGCTCATGAATGGGGCCTTTCTTCTGCCACCCCAGCCCACCCTTACACCTCAGTCCCTTCACCCACCCCCTCTGCCAGCTCGGCCAGCCCCTGCACCTCACCCTGCTTTGACACCTACCCCCTCCTTGCGACCCCTCTGCCAGCAAAACCCCTTTGAAACCACCAAAACTAGGGCGCAGAGGCCAGGCTATATAGCGCTCTCCCCTCCCTGCTCTCCTATCCGTCCTCTGCTCTGTTGAACCGTGCCTGCGCTTGGCTGGCCTGCCAGCCCACACACACGTACAAACACACATGCAGATGCACTCGCGGAGACACACACCCAGCTGACATCACAGGCTGTGTGCATGTCAGGATGTATCTATCAGGCTGACCTTCCCTTAGCTCGGCTCCAGACGGGAGACTGATGGATCCCTGGAACCCCCTCAGCATGTGAACACACACACACACACACACGCAGGCACGCACACACAATCTTGTCTCCATGACTTCAGAGGACATAACATTTACTTGCAATAATTCCCCTAGACTTGATGTAACCTCAACCATAACTACCACATGCCTCACTCTAATCTTAACCATAACTTCACCTTGAAATTTAACGATTTACCTTATGGGCTTTGTCCCCATAATTTATCAGGACAACGTCCCCATAAGGAAGACAAGTCTCCATGATGTGAGTGTGTAAAGACATTTAGGTCCACACAACATGAGAACTACCTCGACCACACACACACATAGACACACACCACTCCATTTAAATGACTTCATCATTGGTCCTTGTGTGTGTATTACACTATGTATTATTCAATAGGCCGGCAGGCAGTTATAAGCAAAGAGCAGCATGAATACTGGAGGTAACTAAGATCTTATACTGGCTATTTTGAAAGCCCTGGCTGGGGAGAGAGATAGCTGTCCGCTGCGAACAGGAAAAAGCACTTCATGAGAAAAGGGCCTGCCATTAACTTTTTTCCTTTTCCTCCCATCTCCTCGCCTCTTCCGCTCTCTCCATCCCACGCCTTGCCCTTGCCTAATGTAAAAGGCTCGGGTTGGTGCTGTGAATGACTCCCTTTCCCCCCCTGGGGTATTTCATCTACATATTCATTCCCTCAAAGGTTCCTCCACGGCCTCTTTGAAGATGCACCATAGAGAAACACTTTTCTAGATATATTGCATGGTGGTCGGTGACTGTGAAATCAATGTGTGGAGTTACGTCCCCTGCAGTGCACCTGTGGCTCGCAGAAACCCAACCCAACACACGACACACACACACTCGTACACCTCGTAAACCACCCCACCTGGTCTCGTTTTGTCGCACAGCACACATGCCAGGCGTAAGATGCAGCAATCATATGATCGTTTAAATGTAGAGCTTGGGTGTTCCAGGTGGTTGAGGAGTGGGAATGGGGGGGGGGGGGGGGGGAGTCTGGACAAGGCAAACTTTTTCACAGAGTCCTTGAGAAATGTTGACTCACTTGCTAAGCTGGAGCGACATTAGTGCTCAAGGTCCCAAAAACAGGCCTGCCTCTCTCTTTTTTCTCTCTCTAAGAAAAATGCACAGGGAAAGCGCTGACGAGGCTGCCACTGCTTTTCCAGATCAAGTATTAAAATTCTCTGTGCGTCTGCCGATGCAAAACATGAATGAAAGTCTATGGAAGGAGAGGGGGAGCAAGGATGTTTCATACAAAGGTAGATATCAACATTCAACGAAGGAGCCAGTGAAAGACTCATGACTCATTAGTAACTCAGCTGTCGAGAAGTTGCGATTAACTCCAATGCATCAAAGCTGACTTACATGAAATTTGGGATGCCAGATGTGTGTGCACCATTAACAGTTTATATAGATGCTAGAGCGAGGCGCGGGCCACGGTTTACTATCCGAACACGACAGGCACTGTTTTTTGCAGTCCTGACCAAACCCGATTAACGTTTTTGCAGATAACAGATGCAGTATAAAGAATAAAATTGATAGCTCAGCCACTGTGACCAAACCCAAACATCATTTAAACATTTGTGTCCTACCCATCCGGTTTCTATGGTGTATCCACTCTCTAGTCACCACTTCCTTCCTCCACTGACATCTTGCGCCGATGATGTCCTTTGGAGCCAGAGTCTGCACAGTAGCGATGAGGGGATGGAGCCATGGTATTGAGGTCCCACCGGTACACATGCTCAACTTACTAATTAGCTCAAAGCTGAAATAATAATGAAAAACCAAACTTATTGGAAAAAAAATGTAACTTGAACATACATCCATGTGATAATGACAGACACCATATTAGAGAAAAAATGTCTTTGACTTATTAGTTTGGTCCCATCCACTAACATGGAGGAGGTAGGCCTTATGACCTATAACGCAGCCAGCCACCAGGGGGCCATTGAGATGCTTTGGCTTCACTATATGAGAGCTTTCATCTCGTTCCACTTCTCTATACAATCTATGGTGGGCGCTGATTCAACACAAATTGAAGTGCAGTTCAGCTCAGGAAACAAACTAACTTACATTTCATTTGTTCCTTCAGAGGTGCACACTGTTCCCTCCGCCAGTCTCACTACATCACATTTAACCCTGCTCCCCTCTCTGAGGCATTTTATATAATGTCAGTGGGCAGAGAGCCACCCTTGTCACTGTGGCACACATGGCACATGGCGTCCTGCCGTTGCAGCATGGCACAATCAATATTAGCTCACAGGATACGCACATTCTCACATGGCATCACCTTATGTCATTACACACAGGCTGTTTTTCAAATGACTGTGTTCACAGCGGCGTTAGATAACGTATCAGATTTACTGTTGGGTAACACAGAACATCAAACACACATTTTACTGCCCTGGCAATACATTTGCTGCCATGGTGAATTTCTCCCGCCGCCAGCCCCTTGGACAGTTTAGTACCTTTTCCCACTCTCTCTTTTTCTTCTCCCTCTGCTCGCAAGAGCTTCCATTAGCAATGCTAACATCTACAAAAACCAAACAATGACCATGCAGCTTAAGTGCAGCTCAGTTGCTCATTTAGACATGTGTGCAGGGCTTCATCGTTCCCGGTTGGTAAGTACCTCTTTCCTGTGGTTATTATTGTTATTCAGCATGCGGCTGATCCTATCAGTGACACATCTCGTTTCCACCTGCAACTAACAGCATCTTCCCAGCTCCTCTGCACCCCCAACCCCCATCGCTTGGTTCAGGGGTCAAAGGGATAGACCTCCTTAGACAAGGGTGGAGGGAAAGGAGAGAGCAACAACAGAAAGTAGATGAGGGAAGGAAAAACAGAGAGGGGTGGGATGAGCACAACAATGGCAGACGGCTGCCCTCCTTGATCAACACCCACCCAACTACATACACATACACACATTTGGCACCTTCTGCCTCTCCTCTCAAAGGAAAGAGTGCCGGGAAGGATTTGCAATCGGTGAATGACGGGTATCTGCAATTCAGTGACACTCTCTGCACAACAGCAGCCTGAAGAGAAGATGTAGGGGGGGACGCCAAGAGGGAGCCTCCAGTCTCTCCAGCCCTATTAGGGTGGTGGACTGACAGCCAGACAGTTTTAGGCCAGTTTACCAGCCACTGGCCAGACTCAGACCCGACCCTGAGGCATGTGCTGCTCCAGTCTGACCAGGCAGAATCTCTAAAAATAATAACTCGAACATGGGTGATTAATATAGGCAGTAAAAAGTAGATCTTACATGAGAAGTCAGACACTAGTTTCTTGGAAAGTATGAAATCGCCACTGCAAACCTTTTCAGAATGATGCCATCGTAACCTCATACTGTGTTAGTCACTCTCCTCTCTCAACAGGCCCAGGGGAAATATGTGGGTCAAACAGAAAGCTAGCTAAGGGTGGGTGAAGCCAAACTAAAGGCAGAAATGCAGACAGACGATAAATCATTCTAACATGCAGTCGCTCAGTCAACCAGCTTAACTAGCTGGCAAGCCCGTCAACACGGCTGAGACATTTACCAAAACAGACAGGGAGACAGCGAGACACACACTGTGCAGACGGGCGCAGGCGGTCAGTCAGGCAGAGGAGATTGTGTCTGCTCGTGGCAGAGGGATGCTGAAACCCAAAGCTTTGATCACTTGGGCAAATTAGGGTGTATGAGGGATTCAGTGAGCTACGCTTTAAACCTCCATCTGAGACTGACGTACAATCAAAATAAAACACAAAAGGAGGGGGAGAAAGAGGGGGATACTGGATATGTGGTAAAACAACAGGCGCCAAAAATCCATTTGAAATGCAGTGCCTGAGAATATATAGATAGGAGCCGTGGGGGCGCCGTCCGACCGTCATAATGACATACGTCTCCCTGCCACTCAATACGCACAAACACACACACACACAAAATACACATGTGCATACACAGTTTCAATCATAAACGCTGCTCTGGTTCACTAGTTCCTTATTTCTGGGGCAAGTGAAAGAGCACATGGGGGAGACATTTGCAGGGCAAACCCCCACTGATACTTACCCCCACCCCAGCATGAACTGACGTACAGTACATGCACTACATTTCTCTACCTTCACCCATCCCCCCCTCCACTGCTCCCTCTCTCTATCACTATCCCTTGTATGACTACCCTCTTCCTTCCTCCCACCCAGTCGGGGCAGTAATACCATCTCCTGCCTAATCAAATTCTGCTGTGTGTGACATGAATCCTCGTTGCCCACGGCTGCGCTGCCTCACAACAAGCTACAGGGCCGCGGAGAGCTGTAACTAAACCTCACACAGGTCCTATAGAGCAGCTCCCTGCCGCTCTCTAAAATTTTACAAGGGGGGGGGGCCTCCTGGTTGTGATTCCCCAGGCTTCTCTCTGTCTGTCTGCTTGCCTTGCTGTCTATCTGTCTTTGTTGTGTGTGTGTGTGTGTATTTCAGTGCGTACCTGGACCGTGGCAGGCTCATGGTTAATTAGAGAATTAGAGAGTAAATAGGATAGACTGACTGAGTCTGATCCAGATTGTCTCCCAGATGTGGTCAGGTCTTATGCAAACTATTAACATTATACTTGCATTAAGCATGAACACACACACACACACACGCACACACACACACACACACACACAGACAGTTACTGTATGTCTCCATGAATTTAGAGGACATTGAATTGATTACCTTAACCTAAACCTGACTTCATGACAGAATGTAAAGATTTACGTTATGGAAAATAGCTTTTTGCCCTCAAAAGGAAGACGCATCCCCATGATGTGACCATTAATTTACACAACATTACATTTTGTTTATTCATTACCAGGAGATTTATTCTAAACTCAACCACAATTTTTTTACTATTTTTCTGACTGTAACCTGAACCTTCAACTAAACATAACCCTACCCTAACCTTAAAGCATGACTTCATTGTAAAACCTGATGATTTATGTTACGGCGACTTGCTTTCTGCCCCATAAGAAAGACGAGTCCCCATAATGTTACTGTGTAAACAGATTAAGGGTCCCCATAATGTAAAATACCCTGACCACCACAGGGGCTGCATTCGAATAGTATTTATTTTGCTTAGGAGCCTTCCAAACTGAGTGAAATGAAAAGGAGAAGGAAAGGAGGAAATACAGCCCCACAATTCAATCAATAACAAACATAATGAACATACACTTCACAACCTCATCAATCAACTAAATACAAATATAAAATTGTTAGTGTAAATAAAGTCGGATTGTCTCTACACTGTGGTTCTCCTTTCCTAACTCCTTACAGCTTCTCCTTCTCATCTTTCCTTGACCCTGCAACGTATTCCATCAGGGTCAAGGACTAGTGGTTAGGAAAGGAGATTATTTGGATTTTCCCGAACACACACACACACACACACACACACACACACACACACACACACACACAGATGTGTCTCCATGACTTCAGGGGCCATTAATTTAACCTGTATTAATTCTCGTGAGACTTAAGCTAACCTTTACCATAGCTACTGTTTTTCTAACCGTAACCTTAACCTTGATATGATGATTTATGTTATGGCTACTTGACATGAACTTGACATGAAGAACTCCCTATAATGTGACTTTGTAAATAGATTTAGGTCCCTATAGCATGTGCAATATCTTGACCACACACACACACACACACACACACACACACACACACACACACACACACACACACACACACACACACACACACGTCCTTAACAGTGCCCTTCGGGAAAGGTGAAGCCTGTGTGCCGGTCATGAGTCTTCCCTCCTCAGACTCGTGTCACTCTATCTGCCCCAGCGTGCCGTCAGACACTCTGAACACCGTTCGTCACGCTGCATTCTTCCCCTGACAAGAATTAGAAATGTCATCACGTAGAGAAACAACAGCAGGATTATTAAGGCTTTATGGACGAATTTGGACAAAACACGCAAGTCTCCCTTTTTCCAACACAAATGAAAGGAGACGGAGAGCGTTGTTGTGTGATGTGTTTTTTTCTTTACTTGTTAATAAGGGTTAAGAGTTTCTCGTGTCATCACCACACTTGCAAAAGACAAAACGGTGTCATGAAAGGGACAGATTGCTTCTGTGTGTCTCAAAGCCTAAGCCTTTTAATACACAGCTTAAGATGAGAAACTACTACTGGTAATTAAATGTTCTCACACAAATTTGTGGATATGTGCATGGGTTTTTAAACAAAAGATGCTTCTCATGTTAATTCAATATAAATAAATACGTTGATGGTTCTGCCCCAGAACTGAGCTGAGCCACAGTATTAAATTTAGCTTTTAATCTTTGTTCATTTGTGTTTCCAAGGTGAAATGCAGTGCGGATCTGTTTCTTACAGCAGGCGATAATATGAAAAGCCTTCTTCAAAAACAACCAGTCACAATGACAGGTAATTAATTTGTCTCAGGAACAGTGCCCTGCAGTCATTTGTATGTATAGTCACAGTTAATCACCTCCGAATGACAATAGCCCTGTACGGTGTTTCCTTCCCTCTGTCACACAGAGAGATAATTTTCTCTCACCCCCGCGACTGTATGGTCAACCATGACGAACAATGAAGGCACACACGGCATTTAATATGTCGTACACTGAGGGAAAACAATTACTCTGCAACAACAATCAATACGGCATTATCCTTTCCATGTAGCCATACTTGAAGATTCAATTATTAAGGACAAAATTACATTAATATTTCAACTGGCCTCACTCAGGGGAGACAGCAGACAATGAGGATTTCATCTCAATAGAAATTTGGACGAAAGTCAAATCTATTGTGATGTGATGTGCGCAGAGTCGGTGAAGTGGAGATTTATGTGTTTGATTAAAAAAGGAGTGACATAAATGTGTTATTGGTGGGAAGGTCAAAGTGGCAAAGAGCATGTTGTGGATTTTTTAAAGGCAAGTGACAGCGGGGAGGGTTAATGTCCCAGAGGATGAACATATTACCTCTAATAAAGTGGATAACACTCAGCAGAGCCCACATTGAAATCCACTACATCCTGATTCCTATTTGGTTCCACACCAAAGTGCACACACTCATAACTATCAGTCCCCTGAAATAAATCCATTCATTATTCCCTGGGAAATAAGTGAAAAGTTTAAAAACAACAACAACAAAACAAAAAAAACTCTATCTCACAACGTAGGAACGTAGAAAGTGAAAAAAATGTCCTTTGTCTGGATCTGCATCAAATTTTAAAAGGGTTGTTTTTTCTAATTCAGCTGAAAAAACTAATCAACCAATATATAAACTAGAATGGCACTCAATGAAGTGCATACAGTTCCCTTAAATTCAATCAAGCTACAACAAATTGCACACACTTATAAATATAAGAATTTCTAGAACCCAAGATGACATGTTCTTATTTTGTGCTTGATAAATAACTTAAACGATTATTTGATTTGAGATATATGACTTGAGTATTTGTTGATGTAGGACTTCTATAAAACATGGAAAGAAATGCTTTAAGTGAGAATGAAGGAGAGCACAGTTTTTTTCTGGACTGTCTGCTTTATTGTGAAAATCTTATGTTTCTCTTTCTCCCTAAAACTGAACAAATCCTTAAAAAACACTGAGAGACAAGGTGAAAGGTCATGTTTACCAGTGAGAAAAAAATGAGAAAAATGTAAAAACTGATAGCGCCACGTGAGATCGGAGACTCTTGCTCACAGGAGTCTAATGACAGACAAGATTGTTTGGCTCTTTCGTGGATGCAGGCAGATCTTTTTGTCCCGTGACAAGAGATACGAGGGAATGGATGAAACGAATGCTGTCATCGTGGTTCGTGTGTGATAAAAACATTCCACTCAGATATGCACGTCCTGTGACAGATACATAACTGATGGTTGCCTTCCTTAACCAGGTGTTTTCCTGTCTTGGCTTACCTCGCCCAGAGGGAAGACCATCCCCTTTCACTGAGCGCGCACACACACATACACACAGAACAAAACAAAGGCATCCAGACAGTATGAGCACAAACTGTGGACCAGCAGCAGCAGCACTGGTGGTGCCTGCTGGAGTCAATGTGAATTTTAAACCAGTGCTAAACATGACACATTTACGATTTCTCAGGCAAGAAATCATGTCGCACTGAAGTCTGCGTACAGAGGAATTCCTCTTGTTTTCTTCTGCGTGCTCTGAGGATGCTGCTGGAGGGAGTCCAAAAGGACATTGTGTGAAATGAACACAGCTCTGACCTCCCAGACACCCCCGACACAGCCAATCAGATCAGTTCCCCCCCAACACACAGGGCACCGATAATTGGTCGGTGGGTGGGAAATGTGAGCGGTGGGACTTCAAGTGGCGGGAAAAGAGGGGAGTGGTGTTGTTACGGATCCTCTATGCACTTTAAAGCGACCCTTTGCCCAGGACAGGACAGGAAATCTCCAGAACAAAAGCGAGCTGTCATCGGCTCCTGACATTCTCGCTCTGAACAAAGCCGTTCTCAGCTGACTGGTGGACTGACCGATCCTTGAGGGAGGTAGCTCGTTGTAGTCTGGTCCCGTCTCACATTCCAGACGTCTCCGAGCAAGGCGAAAAGACCGTGCTTCAAACAGGAAATGAGTCCGAATGCGGTTCCTTTCTCTGGGACGGGGCCGCAGCTGTGGCGGAGGGAAGGTCGCAAACAACATTTCATGTGTGACAAACGTGCCCATAAGCTGGCACACAGAGAGACGAGAACAAATAAATGCATCCACAGACTGTCTCTTTTCTTTCTCTGGACAAGTAGGAACGGACGTGTGCACACACACACACACACACACACACACCCTCCTCGCAGACATCACTGCTCACAGCTGCGGGCCCCAAGCCTTCGCTATCTGCAGCCCCAACCCAGACTCACATCAACTGCATTCCACAGCCCCCCCCCCCCCCACACACACACACCCCAGGGCCAGCTTCACAGCTGGGCACTGGGCTGGGCTGTTCTGTGCCTCGACTTTCACCCATCACCATCACCGCCTCCCTCCCTAACTCCCTCCCTCCCTCTGCATGCTCACCCTCGCACACACTCCACAACAGAACGTATCCTCATGTCTCCTCTGCATCAGTGGTCCAAGTTGTTCCAGGGGAGATATTTTACCGCTCTTGCCTCCTTTGGCTCATTCTCAGTTTACAAGATGAAGTTAAACAGATTGGGGAAAAAAAGGTTGAATCCACACACCTGCCAAACACAAGTGAAACACCAACTGCAAGTGTGTGTTATTGCATGAAAATGTGTGTATATTATGCTTCATGCATGTGTGTGTGTCTGTTAATAGTAAAGGCCAAACTCGGTTTCATCATTTCAGTAAATGCCACGCAGTATATCAGTCTAACTGCACGCATCTCAGGCCATTTCCATATCTGTAATAGAGAAAGCCCATCTCCCATCAGAGCCGCTGCTCCACCGTGCTCAGCGAGCCCAACTAACACACATGTCTGTACAAATGTGTACACACACACACACACAAACACACATACACACACACACACACACACACACACACACACACACACACACACACACCTCTCTGATGAGCTGACACAGAAAACCAGATTTATTAAGGGGAGGGTTAGAAGAGGAGATGTGGAATGTGCGTGGGGGAGTATTTTCAGCAATGGACACAGGTTGTTGTCAACAAAAACACACACACACACACACAACGCCCCCCATACAATCACAGCCATAAAGTGCATCACTCTCCTGTAAGAGACCTGTTTATTTTAGACCTGAGACACAAAAGCCACAGCAGCATGCAGACTTATCTCTGCACATCCCTTGAAACGCGGCGCAGCCCCCAAAGAGCTCCCCGGCGCTCCACATGCCACTTTCAATTAGTTCCACAAAAAGAGTCCTCCACTACCAAAAGGAAGATGGGAGCTCATTACTGAATTCCTCTTTACTCTCAGCTTTGAAATATAGATCAGGAGGCTATGTCTGACTGCCGGGCCCCTGGATGTGCCACTCACCAGCCATGCCACACCAGTCCAGAACAGATGAGCACAGAGGGCCGTCTCATGGATTAGCCACTCCTCAGGTTTAACAGCCCCTGCAGCTTACCCTCTATCTAACCATTAGCTCTTTGCCTACCCCTCGTTCTCTCATTTCCTTTTTCTCTGCTCCTCTTTTCTATCTCTGTCTGCACTAAACAGGCTCCCTGAAGCCACAGCTCTTAGCACTAAAACCCGCAAATGGGAAAATACCAGTGCCAATAATCTGATGAGAGCGCAAGAGAGGAGCAGTGGAGGAAACGTGGATATCATATCGCACAGTGGTGCTATTATAGTAAGCGTAGACAAGTTGATAAGGCAAGGCAAATTCATTCAGGTATTCTAATGACACTAAAGTTTAACACAGGGAGGCTTTTATGGAAATTAGCTGTTGCATAGGAGTTCATTAAGGTTAGGTTTAACACATTAGAACCCATAAATTCAAAAAGGACTCAGCGATAACAAATACAAAGTGACTGCTGATAAAGAAATTCATGCCGATTGTGATATATTCGGACACACAGTTACAGTAGTTTCATAAAACACAGCAGCTGCATCCAGCTTGAGATTAAACAGTTGGGGGGGGGGGGGGGGGGGGGGGGTCTATTTCTTATCTGGCCAACACAGAAAACACAGTCGTTGCTATGATGCAGCACTTCTAGTTAATGGTTTCCCCTTAAGACCAAAAACCTGCACGTTCCCCATCATCTAGCTGTTTACTTTGTGACTGATAATCTCATTAACTACACACAGGCCTCCGTGCCGCTGTGCAATGTTCAAAACACTGGATGCTTTTGTGTAACCGTCGTGCACGTAACTGGTGTGCAGTCTTCATCTGCAGACGTTCATACCTTCAATTAACAACATCCATTAGCACCGTCCTCAGCGGAGTGCCACCAGCTAGGTTACAAACAGACAGTTAATTAGAAGCTATCAGGGATCGAGCAGAGGAAACACATGACCCACTGACATTTTTTGTCACGGAAAGAAATAAAATGATTGTATTGGGCCCTCAGTTAGTCAGTTCCTCCCCTGTCAATCAGCCGCAGAGGTATCAGACAATGGGGCTTGAGGTTCGGTTGCTAGGCCACAGATGGAGATTCAATGTAGCATGGGAGGGAAGGGATGGAGGGAAAAGAGGTAGAAGGGGAGGAGTGGGTGGCTGTAATGGCAGTGTGAAGAGAGGGGTATAGGGTCTTGATAGTCGCTCTGATTCGCTCTCTATGCAAATCACAACAATCTCAGGAAATGCCTGGGCCTTAGCTCCGGCTAATTGCCACGGCAATAACAAAGAAGGGCTTCCTTTGAGCGGAGAGGAAAATTAAACATTAGTTTAGAGTTTTCTTGGAGACCGAGGGATGTTATAATTACCCAGAAACCAACACATCAGCACTTTGCACGCCACGCGTCCCACTCCCGAAGCCTGGCGGAGGAAAACAAATGTATCTCATATTCTGGGAGAGGGGTGTTTGGGGTGTTGGGGGTGGGTGGGGGGGGTAGCGGTGAGTATAGATATGAAGGGCATGGAGAGGGATGAGAGCAGAAAGCAGGAGATGGGGGAGGACAGAGATGGAGAGAGACGCCGGGGGATAATGAGGGGAAAGGAGGTGGAGAACGAGCCCATCTCTCCAAACCACTCCACGCCAGTAGTGAGGCATCTAAATGTACACCCACCATTAGCATATTGACCCTACCCCTCTCCTCTGGCCCTTTTCTGCCTCATTATCATCAGGCATGGTGCATGGGACACAGGAAACACAATCCAAGCTCATTTCCCATCACAGTTTAGCCTAAATGTCACCCCAGCGATGAGACGAGAACATGGAACGGTTCGGCAGTATCGTTAGCCACCTAAGGGTTAAGTCTGCGAGTGCTTAATTAATGTGGGTCAGTGCAGCAGAGCATTTTGCAGGCGAAACAAACAAGGCTGGATCGAGCTGAGATATGCAACCATGGAAACTTCAGGAGACGTCCTTGGATCTCCTCCCACCCTGGGGGAGGGAGGCAGAGTCACTGCCCCAGTCAGGAGTGCTCAGAAGCACTGACATTGAGCCCTGAGGCATAGAAGCAGCCCTGGATGGCTGCTTCTATGTTTGATCTATGTCTGAGGGCAGTGACAAAGTCTGACACGTTCACCCAGCCTGTCTAACCTAAATGTTCATCCAAAGGCCCTGTATCAGCCTGCAGCCAGACCCCGCCCTCCTATCTGTCGATCTATAATCTATGTCTTGCCAGTTTGCCATACTGCCTGCCTGTCTTCCTGCAGGCCTGCATGGATTTAACGTTTGTGTATATGTCTGTTTGACTCTTAATAGGTCAGGTCTGCTTGCCAGAAAGTCTGCCTTCGCTCAAACCCTATGGATGCGTGAAGTCATACGAGCTGCTGACCATGCCCTGGAAATCTAATCATCCAGCACAGTTGGATGTTTATTCGCGCTTGTACACACAGATGTGCATACAGAAGTGCAAACAGCGAGCCATGTACACAAACAAAAGGAGTCCCACCCAGCTATGATAGGGGTATTTTTTAGAAAACAAAGCCCAGCCTGTTCCGTGTGCTTGTTAGTGTTTGGACCCAAAAAGCACAGATTGTGTGCTGTATTAGTCACACGAGACTAAACCCCTATCTCACTCTATGCATCCATTTGCAGGCACACACACAAACTTATTTCACTATCCAATTAGGGGACACTGCAACTAAATGGCTAACCCCTCACACTAAGAAAGCCCTTATTCCAGCCCCAAATAATGTTCCCTTACAATATTTACCCACATGGCGACAAGAGTTCCCATGTGTTAGTGTGTATTCAGGGTTAAGTCTCTACCAGGAAACTAAAACAAGCCTAACCAACACACACATGCAAATCCCTCTAAAGTAAGCAAGCCAAACTCATAAAACACTCCCTCTTTCATTGGCATGTTGCTATTTCTTCTAGCTCCTATAATAAAATACATGTTTCTACCCCAATTACTTCTCCATGTTCATGTAATAGGGCTTGCTATTTTCTTTTTTTTAATAACCCCCCACTCTCCTCCTCATATAACTTTAAGCCATGTGAATAACAGCCTGTATAGACCACAGGTCCTCAAGGATTCCTTACTTTGTTACAGAAATCAGTGCTGCAGTGATACAGCGTTTGCAAGCAATCCAGAGCAGTGACATCAGTTTATTACAGATATTGGAGCAGGACTGGGCCAAGTATGAGAGAGGTTATGACACAAGGGCAGACTGAGCGGCTGGAGAGTCACGGCCCAGTGTTCCTCACAGCAGAACTCAGGGAGAGACCGGATTACATCACTGTGTGAAAGGTTATGTAAAAACACTGGACCTGCTGTAAGACTTAAACCCCCTCCGAGAAAAACATTAGGAAGGAAACAACTCCTTAAGAGAAAGAGAGAGAGAGAGAGAGAGAGAGAGAGAAAGAGAGAGAGAGAGAGAGAGAGAGAGAGATGATCTATGGAGCCAAACTAGAACGTTTCTTTCTTTCAGTCAAGAACAGCATCTTCTTAAAAATTCCAGAAATCTCTCAGTCTGTCTATATGTCGCTCCCATATCTTGAGAACCATTCATCCCCTTGGCTTGACAATGGGATGTGTATTGTTTCATGGCCCAAAGAAGTGCACTGTCAAATTCGTTGTGATTTGGATGGATAGGTTCAATTTTACTAAATTTAAATAAACAGGTGACAGAGCTGGATCCAGGGGCAGCGCAAGGAGGACACATGTTCCGCTAAACTCTGATCGGACCCTGATGTGCCCTTGTCCTGTCAGTTTAAATAAACTACTCACTTAATATGAATACTTACAATAAATGACAATGTCCTTGGATCAGGAACTGCAGGGCTGTTGGTCATATAATTGCCCTCGTGTAAATTGTGGCCCCCTGATTTAGAGAAATCCTAGATCCGCCACTGACAGGCGACCAGCGCTCTGTAGCAGTAACGACTAGGACTCATCAATGTATGTGAAGTTGTCGATCACAACAATGGCAACAACAAGCAGTTCGGGGCCATGCTGAGTGAAGTGTCCCTGAACTTTGAATAAACAGGTGAACAGCTCTTCGTGCAGCAGCGGTGGTGCAGCTTCAGGGTTCTGTGGGCTGAGTCCTGCAGTTAGTTTCAGAAAGGAATCTGCAACCATCATTACCACAGGCAAGGCAAGCACCCCATTTCAAACAGGTTTAGAATGAACACTGCACGGGTTGATATCATTCTGCCTGGGAATGAAGGGAAAACTTCACCAGTGCTTCTAGAAAAAAAAACGATCTAACTGACACTCAGGCTAAAGATATGCTCTGTGTGGTAAAATAGAGAGACGTGCTGGCAAGCCGGCACTAGAGGGGGTGTGCGCTCTCCACCTCCTCATCAGTACTCCTAAAGACTATCCCATATATCCTCCAAAACCCAAAGGGAGATCAAAGCCTGTGTGATCCAGGGTTTGTTATATCACCCCCGGCCCACTTTCCCACTGCAGGGCCTCCTGTTAAGACGCAGGCAACAGGGAGGAGAGGAAACACAAAGCACTGACCCAGTCCCATCTAGGCATGCAGCCTTGCAGGATCTTTCCCGAGGATTTAATTTCCCTCTCCCGCAACTACATTTACATTCCACTTTGCATGCCATCAATTTCCATTTGACCACACTTGCATGTTTCTGCTGGCAACTTGAATAGTCATGAGCTGCAAACACTCTCGCCAAATAAGAAGCAGAGTCTAGACAACACGAACGAGTTGAATCTTGTTTTATTCATTGTTCACATTTAAGGCAAATGATTGTAACCTACGAAGCAGATCCAATCTGATATTTGTATTTCATTTTTCAAATTCATGTGAAATAAATGACAATCACAGCCATCCCCACTCCATTGTCCACCTTGTTATAAACTGATTTAACATCAGTGCTTCCTCCTCCTGACCCCTCCTGTGCGACTGGAGATGAAGCGCGGAGACAGGCAGACGATTGGACCCCGTTTTCTCTTCTCTCAGCGGAAAGGCATTTCAACAGCCCTGCTATTGACCACATCCACCAGGGGAGGGAGTGTGTCAATGTAACAGAGAGCAGGGGACCATTTTGGACCACTTAACTATAATCAGTAAATGCACCCCGGTCGCAATTAGTGCGGGGCCACCCTGAGAGCGTTCGTTTCACTCACAGCTCTGTCTGTGTCGCTTTCTGCTCCACAGGAACCTTGTGATGCAAATAGAACTCCTCACACCCGGTTTAACAAAGGGGAAAGGAGGCGGGAGGTGTGTCGTTGCACAAACACAGTTGCTTTCTTATGTTCCTTTCGTTTGCTGTTGTCACTATGAGCCTGTAAAATGAACCTTTTAAAACTGGGCTCATGTGGGGAGAGAAAACCGATAGTCGTCATCTGTTGCACACAGGCTCAACATTCGTGAGCGATGATTTGCTCTGGTCCAGGGTCATCCCCGCTTCAGCTGTCTGCAGTATATCTAAATGAGCTGTTGTGACTTGTCCTCAGATGCTTCAGCAGCAGGCTTTATGCAATTAGCCCCACAAAATGGCTCCTTATTATAAATCAAGACTTAGGAGAGCTCATGAGGGAGAGACAGAGAGAGAGGATAAGCTTTTGTAGGTTGAAAACAAAGAGGAGCCAGAAATGTGACAGGTAGCTGGTGCTATCACACTGAGCCCCTCCAATGCACCGGCGCACTCCTCCACTCATTTATGATTCAACGCACTTAGTCATCCATTCTCCTCCTCCCGCTCCCCTGAAGAAAAGGAAAACAAAAGTGACAGACACACGGACAGAGAGACAAACAAACAAACAGAGTGCCTTTTTAACCGATGCTGGCATTTCTGCAGAACAGGTGCTGTAGCTATGATTGATTTGAGCTGCGGCACGCTCAGACGACTCAAAGGGAAGAGTCAAGCACAAAGATGTGCACGAGTTCAAGGAGTCTGTTAAATTCTCTGCTCCTGCGGTAACGCTCGCCTTTGACTGATTCGAGAGCAGCTGAGTCGACTCCATCAGCAGCACTGGGGCTTGCGGGTACAGATATTCAACTGTAGGACAACTGTTATCATGCACATGCGCGCGCACATGCACGCACGCACACACACACACACACACACACACACACACACACACACACACACAGGGGTAAGGAAAATAAAGACCTTCTCTTAACCAATAAAAAGGAAAGAACAATTTCCATATTTTCACAACTCTATGCACATAACATCCACATATTCTGCATGAAGACATTAAAATTATTTCAGTTACATTATTATTTTTCTGTCAGTGAGATTCAATGTATCTCAAAGCTTCAGGGGTCTGCAGAGCGTTCTCGAACATGCTCGTGCATGCACTGTCGCATATATATTGAAACTTTCTGCCCTTATGGCCAGCTGTGAGGGATGAGGCTTTGTGATCCTATCATCCTTCTGGATGTGATGATTGAAATGCCAGGCAGATTTGCGTGAGGGACAGAGGTCAGGATAAAGGAAATGGAGAAAGGAAGGGAGGGATGGACATCTGAGAAAGGGAGGGAGGTTAAGGGGGGAGGATGACGAGGAACGGAAAGATGTAAAAAAGAAGCAATAAGAGGGGGGAAAGGAGATGAGGGGCAGAGATCACTAATGAATGTTCCCTGCTGTTTTCTCAGCTGTTCTTCTCAGTGCCCTCAGCAGTACTGTATACAAGGCCAGAAACTCTCGGTATGCTAAATGGGCCACCTCTCCCTCTTCCTAACTCTCTCACACACACACATACACTGAACGCACCTAAAACTCTCATCTTTGTGTCTGACATGAAGCCTCATTGTCACCATGGTGACACTGAAAAACAGGGGTGGTGTGGGAGTTTGGGCCTTGGTGATGGTGGGGTGCACATATAGACCCAGGATGAGGGAGTGGAGAGTGAGCTTCTCAATATCGATGTATGTTTGCATTTAAAATCTGCTAAGATTGGAGCATATGTAACAGCACTGATCACTGCAAAGACACAAGCTTTGAGTAATTATAAACCTACCCAGGAGTTGAAATAGAAATGAACCCTGTCTGCAAGGAGAGAGATCACTGGAAGCCATTAATAATAACATTGTCATGTGTAAAATCTATACTTTCTCTGAGCTGAGACGCCACACAAAAAGCACAATGTACACAGCTGGTAGCGGGCTGCAGATGAAAGCCAATTTGGGCTTCTTTGTGTAACCGAGAGCTTCAGTTGGACCACAGGTCCCTGTGGGACAAAGACAGAGAAGAGTGAAGAGACAAAGAGGAAGAGATCACGAGCGAGAGAGGGAATGAGATGGAGAAAGGGAGGAGCAAGAGCGGGGCAGAGAGAGAGTGAGAGAGTGAGGGGGTAAGGGGGGGGGGGGGGGGGGGACGCTGTCCTGGCCCACCTGGGCAAACAATAGCAGCGAGATGAGAGCGTGGCTCAAGGGCCCTCCCTGTCCCTAAAGTACACAGCTGTCGGTCGGGGCCAGCAGGCGGATCAAAACAGCCCCAGTTCAGGTGTTGCACCTTCAGAAAGCAAACGGAACAATTTTGGAACAAGAGCCTTGGTCGCCATGGCGACGGATGCAAAAGCGAGACTCTTTTTAGAAGTCATGTGAAATGAAGCGTGTTAGTGTTCCTCATTTATTCTGACATAAACACAGGAGTGGGTGGGGGGGGGGGGGGATATAAAACATTTGTATTCACCCTTAACAGACAACAAGGACATTTTATTTAAATCACTTATGTTACATGTATTTCTTTCATAAATGGAATTACTGTTGTGTAGTTGATTTGTGTGTGGAAAGCAGTTTGTGCAGGATCCAGGGCTGCGTGTTCTACGTCTATATACTGTGTACTGAGCGTACTGAGCCTTGATTTCTGCTTATAGAGTGTCCAAGTTTTCAATGTGACACATTCTGCTAATTTTCTGTATCCACTTACACGGGAGCTTCATCTGCTCTTAATTAGTGTTAGAAACGACAGTGTATAGTGTTAGTGAATGATTACAGAGTTTGCATCAAGGATGGTATGTAGTCGATGGCAGATAACGTGTGTTTGAAGGCAGTGTGTGTGTGTGTGTGTGTGTGTGTGTGTGTGTGTGTGTGTGTTTGTGTGTGTGTGTGTGTAAATGCTATCATGAAAAGAGAAGAGAGAGAGCGAGGGGGAAAATACATGTAATTCCTGGGTACAAGGACAGCAACACTGTCTTTGTTTAAAGAGAAGCCATCTGTTTGATGATATATACTGTAGATTCTGGCTGTAATTGCACACGGTGGGGCGGTGGTGCTGCTGCGTCCCTGACGTCCCCGCTGTGTTTAAAGGGGTGACGTGAGTTATGTCCAGTTCATGCTGATAACACACACGGAGTCGCTGTGATCCATTTGATGGTTTGAGAATGTGAACATTGAACAGGTTGTGTGTCGTGGGACAGAAAATTACAAACACACCTTGTTTATTTGAGCAGCTACTGTTCAGGTGATTAACATTCCTATTTTTCTTTCCTTTCTTTCCTCATTTTTGATTCTAGTATTTCTGCTTTTTCTTCTTCCTATCTAAAATCTCGCTGGAACATGTTTTATTTTGTTGGCTGATATATATCGTCTTCATGCTCTTTGGTGCCTCCCAGCTTGTGCACTCAATAACCAGCTGAACTCAACAGACGATCCGACGCTCCGCGCTCATAAAATACTGGGATTAGCCTTCAAAGCTTAGTGGCCAAGCACACAGGGAAAGTTCATTAGTTTGCGTCTTGCTCCTCTTTTGGAAAATTTAGCAACGCAGTTTAAATTTACCAATAAAATACAGCTGTCTTTCCTCCTTTGAGGAAGCCTGTCTGTCGGAAACACCTCAGATGCTGCCCCCATTCCTAATGCTAACCCTTTTAATATTTAACCAGGATCCAATATAGGAGTAATTATTTTTCCAAACAAATTACGCCTCAGGCCAAAACCGCAGCAATCTGATACACCACAGCGATACATTCTCTGTCAAAAGGTGCTATTAGTCATTTTTAATTATTTATCAAGCTGCAGACCCCGTTTTCATCCTGCGAAAATATCTGTTTTTATGAAAAGGTCCCATGGCTCATCCTTGGAAGTCTCTGAGACGTCCACATGTTCGGAGACACAAATAATCCGCAAGTTCTTTTTCCTGTGACATCTTAACAAGATTGCTTTGGAAGACTTCAACCCAGACGACTCCTCAGACAAGCAGATGCTACACCATATCCTTTGGGCTGATAAACATGTCATGAACCTCCTTTACCCTTTTGTTGACCCATGAATTACTTAAACGGTTAAATAAACATTTCCTATAATATGTAAAACCTGTTAAAATGATTGCCGTGCCTTTCACTCTTTTTAATTGTACTTTCATTCCCTTAACTAAAGCGAAATACCATCAAAACACCTTCCGATCCCCTTGACTTTCATGAATGTGAGCAAAGTGTGGCGTTTATTAATTGGAATCCAAAAGTCACATAGGAGCGTTGGTTTATGACTCCAAGAGCTGCTGCTGAAAATAGCCTGCGTGATAAGAACAGAGCCTCGTTTAATTCTGCCATCTGCAATGAAAAACAGCAACATTTTTTTATGGAGCGACAACCGTCACAGTGAACATGAGCTATGTTTAACTGCGCCATCCAACATCTTCTATCAAACACGTTTTAAAAAGGGAGCGAGGGAACGGATATAAAAGCGAGCTGATAAAATCGTCAAAGCGGTAGTTAAGAGGAAAAATCAAGTTATTGTGTTAAGTCAGGGATGATGCTAAATGAAGAGAAGGGAGAGGTGGGATGGGATAGGAGGGGGGAGGCATCAAAGCCTCTTTTGCTGGATGCAGGGGCCCCAGCTGGCTGGCTGAGCGACGGAGCGCTCTGCCCACTTGCCTGCCTGCCACAAATTAGCCAAACTATTTACCCTCGTATATGCACATTAGCAAATTCCTCCAGTTGAGAAAACAAATTCAACTGTTTTGTTCTGTTGGAAATGTCATGGAAGGCTGCATGGGCCTCTGCACACCAGGCATTCTCTGTCACAGTGGCGGTTAGTCCGAACACACATACATAAAATACAAACACAAACACACACAGGTCACTGGCGAGACCCCCCTCACCCCGTCCTCTCCCCAGCTGCACAGCTATAGCTCGCATTCGTCCCTCCTGCCCACCCTCTGATTGTTTGTCTCTGTTTTTATCTCTCTCTTGCACCAGGGCTCCCATGACCTGTCTTAAATTAGGAAATTCAGGGTCCCAAAATGAACATTTCTTTTTTTCTCCTCTCTTTAGCAAGTCTTCACCGTCCTTGCTGCAGATTTTCCATCCTGGTGTTAGCTCTTAAATATTCATGTAAGTGAATGGAGGAGGTGAGAGGAGGGGAGAGGAGGGGAGGTGGGAAAGAAAAAAGGGGAAGGAGGGCAGGAAAGAGCACAGGTTGGTGGGGGCTATATACCCTGACGCCAGGAGTGTTGGTAGTGGTGGAGGAGGGTGGGGGGGGGGGGGGGGGGGGGGGCAGATCAGCAGGAGGCCTCATGATTTATTTAGACCCGGGGGCACCTGTGCCAGTCAGCCGCTGATGGCAGCCATCACCCCGCTAACCCGCTGGTGCTCGAACTCGGAAGAGAAAGACAAATCTGTGGCAAGAGGTAGAATTAATGTGACTGCTGCTGTGAGAAATTTCACCTGTGCAGTTAATGATTTTCAGACTCAAGATATGAAAGAAAATCCATTGTTCTGTGGTCATAACCCTTCAGTCAAGTCTGGCCATTTTAATGACCTCCCACTTTATGATTTTTTTTTAAGTTAGCCTGCGGCATTATGGAGTAACTCCACAAAAACCTGTAAGTTTGAACAAGTTCATACTTTGCTATAACCAACCCCAAAAAGCTTGGATGAGGAAAAATCCCATGTTTCAAATAAGCCAATCAATATAGAGCAGCGAGACTCTGCAGCCTTAGTGAGTGTGAGGGGGCGGCTCGCTGCATTTTATCAAGGCGGCTTAATTTCCGTCGGCTTAATATCCTGGGAAATGTATGGAAATTGAAATGTGAGGGAGAACAAAGACAAGGATCCAGGATGAAAAGATGTGGCGACACACACAAATTCACACACACACACACACACATGCCTGGATAGCCCATCAGATTGTACTGACATGTTCGTCTATCAGATATGGCAAAGTTCACATTTATCCCTAAGAGTTAAATAAGTCTTGTTCATTATTCACCAAAAACGACCGCGTGCTGCTGACGACTGTACATGTTCCGATGCAAATGCGCGACTGCCGGTAGTTAATTAGCTTAGCTGCTGCATGTCTCCTGCTCGCCTCCTCTGTGGAGACACGTGGAGGAGCTGCCCAGAGGCAAATTATAAATGAGAAACAGGTTATTAGGATTCTGTCGTGCATACTAAGACGGTATGACTGTCATAAAAAAAAGCACAGTGGTGAATGCAAGGAGCGGTAATTACAATTGTAGAGGTCTTTTCTGTTATATGTCAGGTCCTGATGGTAGCCAATGATTTCAGCATCTACAGTCAACAACAACAGCACGGCCCTGGCCCTGAGTGGTCACAAGGAGGATAGAAATATATAATAAACAAACAAGAAAGAAAGTCAGCAGATAAATATAACAGCATGCCACAGCCGCCCGTTCAGGCTGAACCTAATGAAAGCTCATCTGCATTAGTAATAATCTGCCACTGCTTGAGGGAAAGCGAGCGCTGTTCCAGGTACTGATGAGGAACGCAAAACAACCACCTTATTCACACTCCTCTGTCCTCCACCCTCTTCTCCCCCATTCTCCTTCTTTCACCCTTTTTTGGAGGAGAATGTTCCCATAAACAACACCTGCGCTTTGTAACAGCACCTCAGCCATGGAGCAAATCTGCCTTTTTTATGTCCCGTTTCCACTCCATCCCTTCCTCTGTGGCAACCTGATCCCTGTGTTTACCTACCTTTCTCTCCCTCCCTGGCACATACGCTTTAACACACGCTTCACAGAACAGTAACTAATAGCAACCTCATTCATTAAAACACCCCTTGATGTTTCGCACGGAGGCAGGGTAAATGTGCTGGAACGCCGGCCCTGTCTGTCTGGTTGTGCGAAGCTAACAACAGATAGAGAGACAGATAGACAGGTGGGGCAGCGGCTCGTCTTACACTCATGCGCCTCAGCCCGTGAACTGGCAGCACCAACCCTGATGGAGACGGATACATATTTCATCAGTTATTAAGGCTACGACACAAGGCCGGGGGGTGTCAGAGATCCCACTGTAGCATCAGCTGCACCCATCTTTACTGCCAACACGAATAAAGATATGGCCTTTAAAAGTAGAGTCAGGGAATGCAGCGAGTTCTATAATATGAGTTTTTTATGGAGTTTCCAAACGGATGCATTAAAATATCTTCTGCCACAGGCTTTTAGCTTCTCACTGGTAACACAGACAGATTAGCAGTGACATCAACAAGCCCATTCCTCCCTCTCAGATCCCATTGACTCATTTTCCTTTCACCCTCAATGTCTAATAGGCTAATACCTCGGGATATATTAAGCCTCTGATGTACTCAATGTTTCTCGTGCATGTGCGAGTATGAGGTCTGTGATGCTTGCATGTTAAATACTAGGTACAAGAATGCAGGTGCTGACATGTGTGCGGTACAGCTTCAGGCTCCTGAGGTGTTCATATTAAGATGTTTAATTACAAGAGGAAACTTCTCGGTCTCTGTCGCTGGTAATTGAGCAAGCATCCACAGTTAGAGAGCATTATTGTTTGTGGGCAGAGCGGGTGGGGTGTGATTTAAAAGTGAGAATGGAAATGTTGGAAGGTAAAAGTGTTTATGGTTGTTTCAGGCAGCTGCACTTGAAGGTGTGGTGAAAAGAGAAGGGTGACATGTGTTAATTAGCAATTAAATATCAGAGATAATGGCATGTACTTTCAGACGTGGAAAAAATAGGACTGAAAACCTAGCTGGAGACAGATGGTTATTTGTTGGAATGTGGTGGAGTGTTGATTTCTTACAGTTAAGTAAGTTTACCCTAATTCCAACAATGGAAAGGCTCTGGGGGCAGTTTGACCATCTGAAGTACTTTCAGTGAGGTACCTGACCCTGTAAGTGCCATATGTGGAGGCCATATGCATATTTAGGCACCTAAACAAAGACACCAAGATAAATTGATTAGTCAGATCACCCACTTGTGTCCTTGCTTCTGGTGGTACCTTGCCATGCACGTAGCCCTTGAAAGAACCAAAAGGCAAAAGAAACAACATTCCTGTTGCTTTGAATAATACACACACCTCGCTGTGAACAGTTTTCTTTGGAACCCCTTGCCACCAAGGAAAGACTCTCAATGAAAAGTCTTAACAGCATGTATGAGTACTGTCCAAATGAAGAGCAAGTACCACGAACAAAATTCCATTCATCTGGATTGTATTGGCTTTGAGACAGAAATAGCAGATAGTGATATGTGAACACTTGGGGAAAAAGAACAAATCTACACACTGAATACAGCTAAACATCTTTTATCGTTGTTTTTATGAGCCAAGCCTCTAAGAATAATACTTGGTGGAGAGGGGCGACGTGTTGCTCTATTAGTAATAGTACTTGGCAGTGATATAAAACGAAAGCAGAAGAAATGAGGTCGGATAAGAAAATGGTTTGGGACACACTGTCTATACTTCAGCGAGAACTGAGGTGATATGTGTCAACTCATATCGAATAGCCTAACCCTTACCCTCCAACTCAGCTGTGCAACAGGCTCACAGAAGCTTATTTCAAAAGCTTGACTCATCTCTCTTATTGGTTCCGCTCAGAAAGTACTGATGCAAACATATCGATTTTAAATCCTTAATATAAAACATGTTTGATCATTATCGGGGCAGCCGTGATGATTCTGCAGGAGGTTTAAGAATGGTTCTGTAACCCCTCACACTACCGGATAATCTGGGCCAAACATTGGTACTGGCCAAGGTTCCACGCCAGATTTCTCCTTCGATCCTCGGGGGGTCTGACTTGGGGTTTAATCAGCCTGAAAGTCCTGTACTCTGAGCCCAGCTTTAGTTGCTCTCAAAGTTGCAGCTAAGGACCAGACACTTAGTGGCATGCCCATGCAGACTTAATATAGACTTTAGAGTAAACACAGCCAAAGACAGAAACAACCATTCCTAAACGAAGAGGCCCTTCGATAGCTCAGCAGACACATACAGGTTGTGAAGGCATGTTCTCCTTACATCCCTGCCTCTATCTGCACGCTACACCTCTGTTCCACCACCAGCAGCCACCACAGGGCCCCCTCCTACCAGCTGCACTGCCTCAGAAACTTGACATACATTTAAATAATGTCCTTATGCATTACGCCCATCTCATGGCCTTTACCTGATGGGATAAATAGGAAAAATGTGCCACGCTGAGACAAGACAATAATCCCTTTATCTGGCAGAGGGTAAACTTGACTAGCCGGCTTACCTGTTACATAATTAGCTATAGGCAAGAGAAGAGAACGGGCGGAGGAAGGAGGATAAAACAAGTAAGACCATGGATAGGTCACAAGTTGATGTAATCAGGATGTAAACACCGCAGAATAATTAAGAACAGGACAGAGAGGCAGTGTACCAGACTGCAGAGAGATTGAGGTAATAATACATTTAAATAATTGCAGGGAGACTGAGGCCGCAGTCAAGTACAGTTACACCGATGGCAGAAGTGCGACGGGCCTGTTTGACAAAGATAGATGAGCTCAGGTGCACCAGCCTGTATTCGCTCAACACTGGAGAGAACAAAGTTGAAACTCTAAGCACCCTGAGAGCTGTTCTTAAAAATTGACCAACACTTGTTTACCTTGAATGCTGGTGTTTTATTTGCATGAGTCAACCTTGTGTAAAATCCATAACTCATTTGCAAGGCTCTTACGGCACACGACGTCAACAGCATGGCTGTGATGTCCGAAATGCAAACAGGCATGTGTGCGTGTGTTTGAAGGTTATGAGATTCCCACAAGATGGATATATGCAGAAGAGAGTGATAATGGCTTTGTAGGTATTTTGTCTGTGAAGGGTTTGAAATGACTCTTTCTTCATACCAAGGAGAGAACCAAAGAAAAAGCAAACAAGCTGCTCGGAGGATTCCTCTTTGCCAGCATCTCAGTCTCATGTAATTTCACCTCATCAATCAAAAACAGCAGTTGTTGAGAAAAACGTAAGTGCACAAGACATAAATATTTTACTTAACAAGAATCTGTGAAGACAAGAGGATGTGTTTGTGCTATTGTGGAGGATACAGAGTAGCACAGAACCAGCCTGTCGGAGCTGGCAAACCACTAATCTCTACCTCGTATAAAGGTGCCGTCTGCAGCAGAAACTGTCCTCCTATCTTCTCCTCTGAAATCATCAAAGATGGTTTGATGTTCTCTTCTAAGCTTTTGAACTCACCATGAACTCTACCCACAGCTCAAGTTTGTTTGCTGCCCAAACTGCGTGTGATGTTAAGACACCCGTAGCGCTCGTGTCCCATGAGTTCATTCTTTGAATTGAAACGTAAGACTTGCCTCATTCCTCACAAGAAATCTTGGTGAAGCAAACACACACACATTCTTCACATTGTGCATGCATGTCATTGGAGTTCAGGAAACCTTGTGACAGACAGACAGACACACACACACACACACACACACACACACACACACACACACACACACACACACACACACACACACACACACACACACACTCACACACACACACACACACACACACACACACACACACACACAAACACACATCCCTCCCAGTGCCTCAAACCAGCGTCACCAAGTCCCTGGTCAAGGTTTTGGTGGCTGGTTCTGTAATTTACTGGTCAATGTCGGCCTTTCTTTCCCCTCCTCCGCTGCCAAGAGGAAATGGAGGGATGATCTCTCCGCTCTCCTCCACTCGTCACTCCCCGAGAAAACAAACAGGAACATTTTATGGCCTGCTTGTTGACCTACCGCCCAGGAGCAACAACAGGCTACTCGTGGTATTTACCTCAGGATGAGCTACTTAAACTGATATAACAGCACTGCACTGTTGACATGGACGAGCCAATTCCCATACAGGGATCTTTATATAGGTTTTGGAGCCTGTTGCTGAGGAGTGTATAAAACCCAAATAAAATAACACACCTGTCAGATGTGATAAAACGTCCTGTTGTTGGAAATACAGCAGTTTGAATCCATTACTGTTCACTCTACTGTAAAGTGCCACCTTCATATTTTCACAGGAACAATGGTCTTCAGTGTGGAGTATTTTAAAGAGTTAATGATAAACTTTAAAAACAACAAAACCAGACTCTTCTATCAACAAAATCCACTAAATGGGGACCACAGGCCTCTGCACTATGCACAGTTGCAGAGCCACCACCTGGCATGTGAGTGGGTATGTGTGTGGGTGTGTGTTTACATGAGTGGTACCGTGGCTCTCTCTCTCTCTCCCTCTCTCTCTCTCTCTCTCACACACACACACACACACACACACTCACACACATACACACACCTGTTCTTCCCTCAGTGCTGGCCCCGGCACCAGGCCCGAGCCCCAAACAAAGCTTCCCTCTGTAAGGGACGTGGACACTGTTTGATTCCGCGAACAGTTCGCCCAACATTGCCTCCGCTGAAACCTAAACACACTGTTTGCTATGGGCCGAAAATGACTGTTTAAGAAGCACTGGGAGAAGAAAGAAAAGGCCTTCCCAGAGAGTCATCTGGTTCTAATGCAGGGCCCGCTGGTGTGGATTACAGGCACATATTACAGGAGAACTCGGGCTGACCCCTCATCTCTATCCTGGGGGAAATGGGAGCCAGCCATGGTGATGGGGGGCTGAGGGTACAGGGGCCTAGGGGAGCAGAAGGGTGAATAAAGCCTGTGGGCAGGCTGCCACCCAACATGATTGGTTCCCTTCTCCAATGAGGAAGTTTAGCTGAGATCATTTCAAAAAACCCTCTATTGAAAGCTTTCTTCCCCGGAGACCCTCTAAAAAATAAGAAACTAAAAAAATGTCATAGCTTCAAATCTAACCTGTGGTCTGTCTGCGCCTTCACCAGAGCTGCAGCAGGTTGTGAGGTAACAGACCTTCTATAATGATCTCAGAAACAATAAAACATGCTTGTTTCATCACATTAAACACAATAAGCAGCTGGCTATTCTGCAAGCATTTAACTGCCCTCTCCCACATTGCAAGGGGGGGGCACACTAACAGGAAAGGCAGAATTGGAGTGAAGAGAGAGGACTTCACCAGCAGCTCATAAGGTTGGCAGTGAGTGTGGGCGTGTGGCCAAATAATCAGCTTAACTATGAAAACATTCCTAATAAAGCAGCAATAAATCAAACAAGATGTGCAGCAGACAATGATCATCCAAACAGAACAGATAGGAGCAAACAAAGGGACATATGTTTTTTTTCTTCATGCAATTTCTTCTTTGCGTCTGCTTTCATTAAATACTTTAAGTTTTTTCATTGCAATGTCACACCAATTATTTAAAAGTTGCAGCTCTTACCTGTAGTATCTGGACTGCAGATAAGTAGAGCACACTGCTTTGGACACATGGCTGGCTGAGCCAAAGTCAATGACTTTGACCCTGTAGGGTTGTCGAGACGGGTCCACGAGCATGATGTTCTCCGGCTTCAGGTCAGCGTGGATCAGCCCCAGGCTCTTCAGTTTCATCAGTGCTGTGGCCACCTGCTGTAGCACGGGTCTGATGTATTTGAGCGGCAGCGGGCTGAACTTGTTCTGCTTGAGGAAGTCGTACAGGTTCTGCTCCAGCATCTCAAATACCAGGCACGTGTGGTTCTTGTGCTGGAAGCACTCGTAGGCCCTCACAAAGTTGTAGTCATCTGCACTCTCCGTGCTGAGACGCGCCAGGATGCTCACCTCGATCTGACCCTGCCGTGCGTAAGACGGGTGGTTTTTTAAGATCTTGATTGCCACAATCTCGTTGGTGCCCCTCTTCCAGCACTTTACCACCTGTCCAAAGGTTCCCCGCCCCAAGAATTCCAGGACTTCGTAGGTGTTAGTCATGGAGCAGAGCACCTCATGTTGCACCAGCTGGTAGTCCCCCTCATTGTTGGAGCCGCTGTTTTTGGATGTAGCTGTGGAGGTGGCGGTGGCCGCTGTAGCCACCGTGGCTCCACTGGCTGCTCCGTTCTGGATCATTGGTGGACCGTGTTCCTCAATGATCTGCACACTGCTGTTGTTGTCAAGCTCCTCACTCTTACGTTTAAGCCCGCATCGCTGGTAGGTGTCAAGGAGACTGACCGTACTGCGGCGCGTCAGGTTGTGAACACCAACCCCGCCACCCACACCACTGCCACCGCCACCTCCACCACCACTGCTGTTGCTGCTGCTGCCTCCACCCCCGCTGCTCAGCAGAGACCCCACGGCCCCCGAAGTGCTGCTGGCTGAGGCGACCACAATGTGGCCCGCGCTTGCTGGGAAGATGAGCGCCTGCTCGTAGGGCAGGGTGGAGCTGGCGACCTGCAGGGAGCTGTTGATGCCGAGGGGACCACTGGTGGTCGACACGTTCTTGCTGCTGTTGTGGCTGTAGACTTTGCTGTGTGTGCCGTACCCTGTCATATCCCAGTTACAACTCTGCTCCACCTTCAGTTTCTTCACGCTAAAGAAGGCACTTGACTGGAGAGTGTGAGGGGAGAACACTTGCACTTGCGAGGCCATACCTGTGACAAAGGGGGAACAGAGGGGAGGAGCATAGACAGGAGGGGAATGAAAGTGAGAGGTTAGGAATTTGAGAGTGTCTGAAATACGAGTGGTAGCTACACGCTTTAAATAAAGACAGCTTGAGTCAGAGCAGGTCATTAAAACACCAAGCGTATATTCTGATGTGTCAGTATGTTAATCTCTTGAACTCTTTAATATCATTATAAATAAGAGCCACTAAATAACCTTGAACATGTCAGTAAGCATACGTTACTTTGATATAATTATTTTGTCAAGTATTTTTCTCATAAAACATCAGATTCCACATCATTATAATGGCAGAGAAAGGGATACTTTTCATGAAATGTGATTTATTTCTTACATTCTTATATAACATAAATAACAGAATGTTGAGCAAAAGATAAACAGATTGAGATTGAGCAGGGCTCATGCAAACCACTGGTTCATGAAGAGGAAATACCATTTCCCCACTGTTCCCATCTGCAGCAGAGTAAATAGGCTGAGTGCATACTAAAAGAATACCCTTTCATAGGACACTCCACTGAGACCGAGGTGCAACACAAAATCGTACACAAAAACAGGCCCACGGAAAAGTCTGGAGGAATGAATGCAATTTCCTTCCCCACAACAAAAACCACCCCTTGCATTTATTGGTACACAATTACTCACTATGGGGAAGGTGGTGGAAGAAATCTTGCTCTATGAATCTATGAAAACCAGAGAGGGGCAGTGAACTCCCTCTCAACTACAAGACAACAAAACAAAAGCAAAACTGCAGCGAGGCTGTGCTCTGAACTCCTGGGAACAAGCTGCCTCAGAATAAGCAAAGGCTTCTCCAAGCAAACAACTGCCCAAAAATAGTCCCTTTCTTTATCTCGCTCTCTTTTACAAACAGGCTTGTTTGTGACATTGAAATGATTATTACAGCACAAGGCAGATTATATGAGACTTGTAGTGCCGCTATGTTTAAACAGTTTCCAGTAAAGCCAAAATTAGTTTACTGCTAACAAAGTAAGAGCTTCCACCTGGCCATGCTACCGCCCACACACACAATTAGGCCTCGCTGTTGATCAACTGATGCATGATTCAAAGAATGTTATGGTCGCAGCATGCACACCCAACACTAACAAATACCATGCATGCAAACAGCCCTTTAACGTTGTTGTGTTTAATAGACATCTTGAAAGCTGGGAAGTTTTGTTCTGCTCAGAGATAATTAGAGGACCATTTCCTACCAAGATGGGAGGACTTCCATAATTGTGGGCTCCATTTCTATGGACAGAGAGCAGAGAGGAGGGGACGTGCCCCGTCACTTTGTCATTATTAGCCCTTTAAGTGGTGATGATGATTAATTCAGTAGGAAGCTGGCAGTTCTCCAGTACACTTTATTTTTGCTTTTTTCCTTTTAACTCTCCTGACCTCTCTTCCTTCTCCGTTTTAGAATTTTTATTTTCTTCCCTTTGCTCGGACTCATGGTTATCTGCGTGGTCATCTGGTCTTAGCCCTAATGCTGCAGGATTGGAGATACAGCGCGCATTAGAAGGCTCACTGTGAGCTTGGTGGGTGCAGTACAGCAGCTGATGTAACGCAGCACATCCATGCTTCATGCGGTTCCTATCCAAGCCCCATCCATGATATCTGCACAAATATCCTCTAAATCATTACGATGTGGTGTTTTTTTGTTTTACTTTAACTCCCCACACCTATGTAGTCACTTGATGTCTCGCCCCTATGGCTGGTCCAGAGAAGTAATGAAGAACGTCCGCTAGGCTATTAGGGGCAAGGCTCTCTGCTAATCACATAAGCCCTGAAGGCCAGATGTCACTCCTTGGATTACCAACTCCTGTGCCTGGACTTTACGCTAAAAATAATTTGAATGATGGGTTGCGTCACCGAGCGGCGTCAACAATGTGTGACTGAGAGACTGACAGGATAATCACAGGCACCGACTGATGGATGCAAAGATGGATGGATGAACACCAGCCAAAGGGGCCAGCCTGTCTTCTTATGGAAAATTCCAGCATTACATATCCACAAGCCAGCAAGACTACGCATATAGCTCCGGAATTTTTTAATTATTTTTTTAAAGGCCAAATCGAGGCTTGCTGCTTTTTGCATTACCATATATGAACTCCTCATCAACCCTAATCTTGGTCAGTCATTGACTCTCTATCTGTTTTTAACACTTTGTTCAAAAGGGGTCAATGACATACACGTGCACCCTCAAACCAAATCTTTAGAAATGCATTGGAAACTCAGCTTTGACTTCAGCACAACTGGTTTTGCCTGTGCAGAACACAGATAGGTGATTAAATGAAACCACAAGTGAGAGGTTAAATGGCTGGAATGTTATCTCATGACAACATACACAGGCAACAATGTGACCAGTTATACATCATTGGAAAAGCGGCTCCAGTCGCCATGAATCACTCCTCACCCAAACTACAGTTCAAACATGCTCATGATCTAGAATCTGAACAAACAACACCCTCTATAGAGTCGTCAGAAACAGCACTGTGCAAAAGACCTTCCCTTGAAAATGTCCTCTTGAAGTTTATTTGAATTTCTGAACTCTAAGCCAAGTGCAAAACTGTAAAGGGCCATTGTTGTACATTTATAATGCTGGAATGCCTTCAGTAGCCAAGGCTTTCCATTTAGCATAACTAAAGGAACACTGCAACTCTCACCCGTTGCAATTAAGCATACCAGAGAGGTATTTTCCCCTGTTTAGAGGCAGCATGTTGAAATGGTAATAGTCAATGTTTTCAGAGAGATTACTTCTCTGTCAGGGGTTTGTTAATCTTCTTTTTGGGAGGATCAGGGCCGATCTGCATGCCATGTGAGGGTGAGAGAGGGACTGAAAAGGAGGAAAGGGGAACAGAGCGCTGAGAGGTGGGGACATGAGTGGCCCTCACATTCTCGCCTGTGACCTGCTTCTGTTTGCTCTCTTTTATTAAACCCGTCATTTATACTCTGCTGACAACATGACAAGAGAGTATTGATGAGGACGCATTTAGACAGCGCCAAACCTGCCAAGTAGTCTTTTGTAATTACAAATAGTCTTTTAACATGAAACCTGCTTGTCATTCAACTATCTGTGTCAGTTCCCAAAGCTCTGTTCTTTGTAAAAATGGCAGGAGTGCGGTAAATTCAGACTCATAAGTTTAAATATATATCAATCAATAATCCAGAGAGCAACTGCTCCATGGTCAGCGTGCAGCAAAAGGTCTGAGAGGATAGATACAGTACCGAGACCCCAGCTGTCACCTAGGAGACTCTGCAGAGACAGCAGTTAGGTCTGTCTGGTCGATGTCCCCTGGCCTGGATATATTTGGATTACTTCCCGAGGCCTAATGGCTGCCGACACCGATGGAGACACTATGATGACCCCGCCTCCTCACTGGCGGTCTGCAGCACTGCCCAGTGTGTGTGTGTGTGTTTGTGCATGTGTGGAGGGAGGCTATGAAATGAAATGGCTAATGAAATAACTTCTGACTGTCTAGACAAAGCATTATCTCACCCCTTGCTGCTGTTTGTATGTATATATGTGGATGAGTGGGTGCGTGGCTGGGGGGTGGGGGCATTGGACAATGCTGCTGTCACCTCCACCCCTTTTCTGAGCAACATGACATATGGAGAAGACCCAAAGCTGTTTTCAAGCACGAACTCCAGCCTCTCACATATTAAGCACACAGGAGACTGAGAGTTCCAGTGCATGTTGAAAAGTATCATAATACATAGACATGTCCTCATTTCTGTAAGGTTTTAGGCCACCAGAAAAGATTTGGTTCTGTTTGTCATATACCACAAATCTCTGGAAATCCATTTGGACGAATGGACGCCATTATTCCCTTTAAATATAGTAGATAAATGATACGTTAGATACACGTCAGTCCAAACTCTCCCACAAGGGAACATCTGGTTTAACTGCTGAAGCCCTAACATAAGCTTCACTATTCTTTTTAGTACTAATCAATTATTTGCATAAGTGAACGACAGAGCCACCGGAGGAAAAACCAGTCATGGAGACAGTGTCTGTGACTTTAGGGGTTAAACGCAGCAGTGAATACACCACTGAACTGGAACATATTGTTGACATACAGCAGCCAAGCCTAGTGTTCCCGCCTCCTGCCTGAGTTCTGCCCTGCAGTGGGGGAGTTGGAGCTTGACACTGAATATTCTCCCTCACCCACGGCCAACTATTGACCATCCTGTCTGATTTTTTAGCTCTCTCTCATCTCTGCTTATTTATAGCATGATGCATCAGACGAGCTCGCAGGGAGATACACTGTCATGCAGGCTGCTGCTCCATCGGCCCTTATGCTCATCCTGACCACAACACTTGACCGGTTGGAGTTGTCTCTCTACTACCAACACACGAGGCAAACGTGTTTGACAGACGTGCTTCACAGAACTTCTGGGCTTTTAAATCAGCAACATGCCTGCTGTAAATGGGACACTCCCTCATCTCTCCCCCTTCCTGGAAACAAACAGCCAAAGATACAACATGTTGTGTTAGCTGTGTGATAACATGTTTGGTCAGCACTTGTCCAAATGCTCCTGCATAGATACATAAGCTATTAAACAAATGTTCTCATCCGGGTGCACACGGGATACAAAGAGGTGTATACAGATACACATACTGACGTGACAACGCAACTATGAATATATTATTGATTAATGGGTTTAACCAGGGCGATGATAATTCTGTGTAAAAGATTCAGTGCGAGCGTTTCCACTCTAAAGTTAAGTTGACAAACCCGGTTCCCGAGGGCAACTGTCAGCAGATAAGGAGGCCGAGGGTCTCACGTTGTAAGTGTGGTCATAAAAAAGAGGCTGGTGTGAGGAGAAACATGTGCCTTGTTTATAGTGCCAGGTCAGCCTAACCAGGCACTGAACCAAGACACAGTGTGAGGAGAGAGAGGAGCGGGAGATGAGGGGGAGTAGGAGGAGGAGGAAGGGGTGGCCGAGTGGCTCTGCTGCTTGAGCTGGATTTCTTATTAATCAAATCACGAGTGGAGCAAGTGCACAAAGCACAGCGCCCAACTTCCTCCCCCACCGGACAGAGAGGAAGGAAGAAAGAAAGTTAGAAAGAAAGAGAGCCTGTCAATACATGTCCTCTCTGCAGCAAAAGTAAAACAGAATGAATGTGAAACAGAAAAGAATTTGTTTTCTCTGCAGACGTCTCGCGTGTGGCATCAAAACGTGAGTGGGAGTTGAAAACGTGCCTCACCATAAACCAGTAGCACCTGTTAACTGCTGACATCCACTGCATGTATCTATGGTTGCAAACACGCCGCTGGGCCACGCAGGGACACACACCTGATAAGCAGCTGTGCTCTCCAGAATCCTTATCATTTTACACACACGGCGAGAAAACGCCCCGGCACACTACACCGCACTTCCTCTTATGTCATAAGGATCAACGATGACAGCCGGACACAATGTTCTGTAATGAGATTAACGTATGAGAACGACCCGACGGGGGGGAGGAAACACAGATGAGTTACAATGAGGGAGAAAGCATTGTTCACGAGGCCGATTGATTTGAGAGGGGGACGGAGCGGTATGGATTTTGTTGCATGCTGATTGTGTTGTGTTATAAGCTACAGAGGTATTAGGGAATGTGAATATCGGACTTGTGTGCCACGTGTATCGCAACCTTAAGCTTTGAAAGCGTGTCAGTAAGAGAAGGAGAGTCAGTGGCATAGAAACACAAAGAGAAACACACATGCCAGCATACACAAAAAAAAAATTGAGGTTTGTGCAGAAAACCTTTCAGAGATGGAGACTGTATTTTTATTTCTAAAGGATCTAACCTCTTCCTGGACAAACAAATATGATTACGGTCTCGGACAAAATTAACTAGCAGAGAAAAAACAAAACAGGAAAAAGAACGTTTACAGAAATCTAAAATAATCCATGATTTTCATTTCGCACAATCCCTGATTATTTATGTATGGGTATTCCTATTATATACAATTTTGACAGGTACTCGCTCCAGAATTGTATTAACTCCACTAATATGATTATCTCCTCCAACAAGTCTTTACACATTTCTGGAATATGAGCTCTATTCGCAGTTGGTGAACTATTGATTTTAATTGTGTAAAGTAAGAATAAGAGAATCAAATGTTTCGAGAGAGCAATTACTGAAAGCGAAGGCTGAGGCAGTAGCAGGGAGAAGACGTCAGTTGAAGGAAAAACTGTTTTGAGGAGACGAAAATCATCACCCTGCCCTGTCCCATGGAACAGACTACAAAGCATTGGGTTTGGGTGTGTTCCTGAACTCTGGGGTCAAAGTCTGCTGCTGCATATGATGCATATAATAATATCCGACAGGGACAGCTGGAATCGTGCCGGCCTCGCTCAACACGCTCACCTTGATCAAAGATGCACACAAACATCACAAGCACTGGATGTGAGAAGTAACCGCACAGACACGCAAGTACAGCAGCCTCTCGTGTGTGTGTGTGTTTATGTGGGTGTAACTTTGTGAGCGCTGCTGCTTTGCAGGACTTCCTCAACTATTTCTGAGAGCTCTAGCATCTTAGCAATGTAGTAAAAACATGCACAGAGCCACCGGTCCAAAACACACACACCCAGAGGGATTTATCCAAAGCTCCACCCCTTCAAACCCAGCCAGGAACCCCATCAACAGGGGAACCAGTCCAACCTGACCATGCAGCCAAGGACCAATCACAGGCAGGACAAGCCATCACTTCCTATATTTTCAAAACATATTAAACAAATAAAAAAGTATGAGTTGCTAGGAGATATTTAAAATGTATTCTGTTGTTCTTGTTTTGTCTTATGCACAAAAAGTGAAACAAAACTATTGTTTGCAAGTTTGAATCTGTGGTGGCACAGGGTGTTTCTGACCGACGAGCCAGTCAGTGTGTCTGAGGATGATAAGTGACGATGCTGGTGCACGGCTCAATGGCTCGAGGACGACAAACAGCAACAGACAAACTTCTATTAATCTCCAGGCTCTTCATGATCCCACATGTGGCCGGTCTTCTGCTTCCATCTGCCCTGTGTGTGTTCCTCTCTCCTCACTATCAAAAGCTGGGGATGGTGCACATGCCTGCCCAGGTGACAGGGGAGTGTGATATTTCAGGGGGTGTGTTCTGCTGCTCTGGGCCTATCACAGCCATAGATCAGACTAATTTAAACCACTGCTGCCTTTTTTTTCTCTCTCCCACAAAAATGCCTCAACCTGAACTCCTGCATTCATATTGCAGATGACTCATCCATGTGCATGTTCAATAAATAGTTTTAATCACTCCTTCATCTCCTTCTTTTTTAACCCTCGCTCCTTTTATAGCCTCCCTCATTCTGTCCGTGCTCCCTTTGACAAACTGAGCAGGCCCACCGCCGCGCTATATATTCAAACAGCTTTTAAAAGATTATCGCGAGCACACAAACATGTGCTCACATACAAATTTAGAAAGGCTGTACTGTATGTTTCCTTAATCCAACTGACAGTGTGTCATAAACACGGCTGCGGAGTCCTTCAGGCCACTGAGCTGAGGTAATAAATATGGGTACAGCCAACTCAGCTCTGTGCATTGGATTCAGTGTGAAAATCATGGCTGCAGCTGATTATATTTACAGTGTCCTCAGTCACAAATAGGAGCCAAAACGAGACAGGATATGTTCATTCTGAACATCAATTTAACACCCACACACTGAGTGGCCCCAGCATGGGAACTGTACACGTTTGGACTGGCTCACAGAAGAGGTAAACACCTTCAAACTGAGAATAACAGCTGTGGGTTTTACCAAATAAGATCCAATTATTTAATTTTAGTGTGATGTTTCTGAACTCCAAGTTCAGCAGGGAATTTTTAAAACGGAAGGAAAAGATGAGCTGTGATCCTAAACTGCACTCCGGACATTTTCCTGTAGTTTTCCAGAGGGGCTGTTTGTGAGAACCCCGAGTCAGTTGTTCCAGGGAAATTTCCAATTTTCTGTCACTTCGCCAGTAAAATGTCCAGAAAAAGTCAAGGTGAGCCCATGTGACAATACAGCAGGAAAATGTCCTGAAAATTCACAGCGAGATGACGTTTCTAAGAGGATTCTAAGAGGAGGAGATTGGAGAGTTTTCAATGATAAGGGCCATTTGATGTGGTATAAACAAAAAAACTAGAATAACATGATTTACTGTGAATAAAGATATAAATTCTAACAGTCTGTTGAGGTGATGTGTTGTATGCAGACTATTAAAATGGAATTTCAATGAGTTCCATGTTACTGAGATTAATGCCCCGTATCTGTAAGTGCAGAACTGGCACTGTCTGTATCACCAATGAGGTACAAACAACCGGCCCGGCCTGGACTGCTCCAGAGCAGCGAAGGAAAAGGAACAGGTCCTCATCGCTAAAGGTCAACTTTTGGCCTTCTTTTCTGAGCCAGCTTCTCTCAAAGTGATGGCGGGGAGGCAGGGAGCATGTTTGTGTGTGATAGCAGCCTCCGGGCTGGAGGCAGGAGGAAGCCAAGGAGACGGGCGCCTCACCGAAACACCGCCGATCCCCGATGTAAGAGATGAGACAGGTTGAAGGAGGTGAGGGGTGAGATCTACACCACCCCCAATAACACCGCCACCGCTGCCACCTTCGAAAGCCCTCTCAAAGCAGTGCCCCCCCCCCCCTCCAAAAACTATCCTCCCACCACCCACACATACACAAGCACCTCCCTGACCTCTGGCAGTGCCCCTGAGGCCCATGGGCCTCCAGAAGAAGTCATTCATCTCTCCACCCCTCCACCCTGGCTTCACTGCCTCCCCCCCGCTTGTTCCTGCTTTACTTTTGCAATCTCTGTCATTCCCCCGTCTCACCGCCATTCTGCCTCTCCCTCGCCGTCTCTCAGGCTGAATGGAGGGGTCAGTTCAAAAGGATGCCAGAGAGCGCTGCTGCCTGGCCATGATGTGCCTGAGGCTTTGAAGTGAGGAGTGGATCCAAAAGGTGCACAGCCCTGCTTTTTTTTTTTTTTTAATGCTTAATGCTGCAATGCGTTTAAGGCCCAGAAATATAAACAGGTAGAGCCATTACTCTTGCTGAATTCTGTTTAATGCGTTTACCGTGAATGCAGAGAGACACATGAGGAACATTTCCAGCAATAAATATCACGATTACTTCTGTTTTTAACCACAAAGTTCTTCTGCATGACAACACTAAGAATCTACCAAAATAATACACTCATTAGAGGTTTCAGAATAAAAGAATGGGAATGTTAACCTTAATATACACTTTGTCAAAGCTGTCTGAAGGTGCCATTAAAAGAATCATTAACTGAATGAGATGCTTCCTATACTCATTTTCAGACAAGCAATGTTTATAGGGATATATAGATATAGATATAAATATCAACATATAAAGGTCCACATATCAACACTTTAATTTTTATTCCTTTCTATTGTTGGAAATAAGAGTTTAGATTCGTTAATGCAGCAGTATGACATCTGTGTGGACACTTTTCAAAATTTGAAACCATTTTTTTAAGTACAGACAAAGAAATAATTTTCTCTTTATATGAGAATATTAAATAGCTGCGGAGACAATGATATCACATTTAATGACTCTAACTCTCCAGACCTCTGAGAGATTCTTATCACCTCTATCTATTTCTGTCATCACGCTTCGTCACTTCCACCTCCTCCTGCTCCTTTTGATGTGTAAACGTCTTGGTTTACTGAAACATTTGTGGGGGGGGGGGGGGGGGGGGGGGGGGGGGAGATACAGAATTCCTCAGAGAAACAATGATCCGAAGCAAATTAAGTAGAAAACAACATCGCTTGAGAGGGAAGGGACCACTTTCAACACTGACCGTCACATTTTATTTCTGTTTCAGGTAGGCGAAGGGATAATTCATCCCTGAGGTAAAAGAATAGAAAGACGCAGCCGGTGAAGAAGAACGCCAAAAGATTTAGAAAACTGTGAGATAGAAAATGTCCAGTGAGGAAGAGGGAAAGGGCCAAAGCTGCTCATTTCCATGCCTGTTGACTCTTTTGACTAACCTATAGTCCTGGTCTATTCCTGCCTCCTTTCTCTGTTCTGTGCCTTTTGCCTCCCGGCTCTGGACAGAAATGGGCTTGAGTGCTCGTCTGAGCTTTGAAGTTCTTGGTTATCAGCCAAGCGTGGAGCTGTACCTGCAGCCATCTGTGAAGGGGCCGCCAGCAGCCGTCCATCGCTCCACTTCCCTTCCATGACCAAGAGGGGACGGAGCCAGGAGTGGTGATGGGGCTGGCAGAGCTACTTGGTCCACACTGGCTGGCAGTGCATGGTGGAGCCAATAGCCGTGTCTGCACATACCTCAGTGCCCTAATCTTACTGTGTAATTCAGCTCACTGCTCATTTTAATATTTGTCTGTAAACACTTAGCCCTCAAGCTCCTAACCTGTCTTTTTCCCTCAGAAGCGGAGGGGAAACGTGGAGGTTATGAAAGGCTTGATTAAAAACTGCAAACCATTTTTCAATACACGCTTTGCCTAATGTGAAAAGACGGTTAGAATCTTTTGTTCAACGAAAGTGGCTGTGAAGTGTGGTAGTTGCCCTCGACCATCCAGCAGCAGCGCCTCACATCATCTGTTGTCTTTGTATCACATCTGATGCTTTGTTCAACTTTTTTTATGAGCTTTGTGCGTGCATATGCTACCTGAGGCGTAAAGTTCAAAGGCCAAACAAGCCGGTGATAAATACGGCCCACATTGCCAGCTCTCTTCCAGAGAGTGCGATGTCAAACGGACGGGTATGGCGGGGAACATTATCACAAACAATAGGATTAAGACCTGGGACAATGTGCACCAAAAACAAGCCAGTGGTTTGGGTTTCGGGGGGTTAGTGACGGGACGAGGCAATAAGACAAACCTGGCGGGGGGGGGGGGACTGAGTGGAGCGGGAAGCCGTGGAGAGCCTGAAAGGGTTTGGGTGGGTGGGGGGGGTCATGATTAGGGAGAACAAAAAAGCTACAGTAGCCAGACCTCTTCTCAGACCATCCTCCAATTACACATACAGACAGGCACACACACACACACACACACACATATGTGGGGGCTTCCAATCTGGCCATCAGGCTGTTGCAGAAGTGTCACATGGGCACCATGTGTGCCGGCCAATGGCCTCTCGGCTTATCAACAAACAGAGCAGGATGGAAGGACAGATAAGCGATAGATGTGGGGGTGGGGCAGGGAAGCGCATGCATGGGGGGGTGGGAATCGGTGGGGGTCACTGGCGGATGATGAGATAGCAAAGTGAGCATGGAATATATGGCATGTGAGCAAAATGCAGATTATGCTCACGCAGCACTGTGCAATATTATTCACATATAAAAATAAAAAAACATGAATTGACGCCCTCAGCATATAAAGTGCCCTTTATGCTCCAGGAATCCCTGTGTAATTATTGCTTAACAGGCCCGAGTTAACAAAAGGCCTTATTATCTCTGCGCTGTGTGGAAGTAAAGTAAAATGTGAACCTTTGTTTGAACCGTGGCTCAAAGCAATGGACGTGTCAGAAGGTGCAAAGATTCACAGCATTCTTTTAACAGATGCTGCTATCATCCTCGCTGTCGAGAGGTTACTCTATTACTCTACTCATGAGAGGAGATCCTCTTTTTTTTCTCTCACATTCACATGCTAGGTGAACTCTTTTCTGTGTAATGTGTCACCCCACTAAGAGCCAGAAAGAGCTGAAAGTCCTTTTAGAAAACAAATTATATATTCAGCGTTTCAATCAGTGAAGCTGCTTTCAGACATGCACCGAACTCTAAGTAATCTCCTGACGTTCTCAGGGGCTGTATGTGAAAACACAAACGTCTGAGTCAGAGGCCTCGGATTTTCTACCAGCCCAGGTAGTAAAAACTCTGGATAATGTCCAAATGAGCCCATGTGAGAACACAGCAGATCAGGAGGAGGATTCACAACGAGCAAGTGAATGTTGTTGACGTTTCTAACACGTGATGTCTCAGGATGAAAAAGAAATGAGACGAGACAGGCGAAGACGTAAAAGTTGGAAAGACAATGAGTTAGAGAATGTTTGGTGATAAGGGCCGACGTTTGTGTGTGCTGTAAATAAAAACGTGATATCCTGCTTCTGCATGCTCCGCCATCCCTCGCCTGAACGCTCCAGAGATTTCTGTGCTGTTGTGACTGACCGGAGAATCTCCTACTGTGTTGTTAAAGTGTGAAAGGTAAACTCTGAAGAAAGACCAGACCCGATTCTCTAAAATTCATGTCTGAAAATGGCCCAAAACACTCTGCATTGATTGAGTTCAATGGAGTGATGCCCACAGCCATTTAAACTGCTTCCAGTTTAAATGCACATATCTTTATTTTTGCACAGTCTATAACCCCCATACCAAATCCAGCTAAAGCCTTCCTCTAACAGAGCCTGGAGTTGTTTCACTGCTGGTCAGAGCCGGAGGCAGCTGTTCCACACAAGACGACACCAAACGCAGTGTGAAACAACAGCGAAGGAGGGAGAAAATAAAGGGCCTTCACACATGCATGACAACCAACACGGAACTGCCGTGTGTAAGCAGTCGTCAAAGTTGAGGCTCCTTCCCCCTCCTCGTTTTCCCTTAACTAAAAACCAGCTAATGTCAGCAACTGATGTGGTCTCTCGCTTCAAGGACCTCAGAGCCGGCCTTTCAGAGCGGTTTCCAAGTGAGCTCTGAAACATATGGCAGAAGCACTGAAACGGGAGAAAATTAGATCTGCAACGTCCCCTTGCATCCTCAATTGAATTTCCTCCACTGAAGAAAAAGGAAGGAGTCAGAAGAATGATGTGCTGTAGCGCTGCAGCCGGTTTGACTCTGGAGAAATTTGCTGGAAACCGTATATGAAAAGTTGAGCCTGTTGAAGTAGCCGGAGTATTGTATTCAAGGCCGGGCCTCCTGTGTCAGGACTGGCCTCTGCTAACCTGTCATTTCAGTTCAGGCTGACGCTCCCCTCCCTCTCCGCTCCACCCCTCCCCATCTGCTTCCAAAATCCTCAGATCACACCTGTGAACTATTTCAGCACATCAGAGAGTTCACATATTCCTGTCTTCTGCGGAGGAGAGCTGCTGCACACACACACACCTCATCTCACACAAAACTCACATTCTATCTCCCTCCAAAGCCTCGGCTTTCTCCACTAAATGCTTCGACAAATCAATAGCACGAAGAATTCCCCAACACTGGATTTCACTTTCTTCTTTTTTTCAGATGGGAAGCTTTGAATAATGCAAAGGCGATACTTGTAAAGACAGCTTATCCATTTTCATTACCTTTTTCTGAGCAAACCGCCGTCCTAACGAGTCATGAGGTTGACGCGTCGAGTCAACAAACAGATCAAACCTCACACTGAGTGAAAGTAAGAAATAAACATTAACGATGTCACCCACGAGGATTTGTGGAGTGAACCCTGTTCTTCCTGTGAGCTATTTAGCCAACACTTCCTCTCTTAGCGGCTGTTTATCCATCCACCCATCCTCCTCACCATCGTGGACAGTGAGGAGCTGAACATGCTGCTTGTCATAACAGTCAGGAAGAGAGAGACCCTACACGGCTCCCCTGACTCTGCCACCGGGTGTAGCCCTGCTGTGGCCCCCGGGGTTCTTCCTGCAATTCTAATCAAAGTTTAAAAAGCTGCAACCTTGGACTCTAAGCCTGGGTCATGGCCTGTGAGGAAGATATCAATCAAGCAGCGCCAAACAAGCGTGAGGGGAGGGCGGTGAGACACAGGGAGTTTCAGGGCAGTTTCTGAGAAAGTCTCAGTCTTTCTGTCCTTCTGTCTTCCCCTCAGTCGTCAGAGGAGTCACTTCCCCTAAACAAGGACAGAGTGCTTTCCTCATACCTGGAAACAACAAGGTGATTTAAAGTCGCATTAACTCATAATGGCCGTGTGGATGGATGAAGCATTAATCTCCCTGTGATGCTGCAGCGCCCGTCACCACCACCACCATCATCAGCTTCTGAGTCACACTCACTGTCTATTTTTCCAGGCAGGAATGGATGAATCCTCTCTGGAATAGTCCTGGTTGACCTCTGAGGGGCATCTGCAAATGAAGTTGCCTTCCTGCCCATTTGTGCAGCTGTCTGGTCCCCTCTAAGGCCTGCTCTACAAATGTGTGATGGCACATGTGTGTACTGGCTCACATGCATGCATGAGCACACCACAGCACCCATAACTCCAGCCTGAGAGCGAGTGGGCAGGCAGACAGGCAGGGTTTGACAGTGTCTGAATATTAGCTTTTCCACAGCTGGGGGCTGCTGGACCTACTCCGTTCATCAGACATCCATCAAGGTGTCAGGTTGGGTTATGAGAACAGGCTCCCAGGGTGATCAGACTGCTGCCCAGCCTGCCAGCAGGTCTGCCTGATGGCCCTCTGTCTGGGCCAAGAAGCACCAAAGGTAAATACAAAAAAAAAGGAAGAACCAGAAGAAAAATGACAGAAACTGAAGCGAAATGAAACCTCAGTGTTTCAAGTAACTCTGGATAAATAATTATGAATGCAAATTCACGTTCTCCGGCACATAATAACAGCTTTCAACTGAGGAAGTAGACAATCATATAGATTTACATTATTAGTTGTCCTGTAGCCAAGGGAGAGTAATCACCATAATAGCTGGTCTCATTCTGCACGAAGGAACCCCCCTTCACCTCAAACCTATTTTTCCATTGAGGACGATGGTCATTTCCATGGCTGCTCTACAAAACAGGCCTCTCCAACAGTGAGGAGGACAGGCAAGGTAATTAATTTCCCCCGCCGCCTCTTTCTCTTCTCTTCTCCTCCTCTCCGCGGTGAAGGGAAAAGCCGGGGAATGTAATTTACACTAATTACCTTTTGCATAGGAGTCTCATTTCAACTTTCTTTTTCATGTGGCAGCGGCACTGTCTCGTGCATATGCCTCTAAGCCACGACACCCCTGATAAAAAAAAAAAAAAACCCACTCCAATATTCCTACAGGGTCGTATACGGGCACTTTGTAAAGAGTTTGCTGCCATCTTGATTCTGTAGATTCTATAGTATGCCATTATGCAACCTCAATTTGCCACTTCTGCTGTTGATATTCCTATAATGTCACTTTTAAACTTCTCAGCGCCTCTTTCTAAGTGGTGATTCTGAATAGAGAAAGAAGGGGTTCCCTTTGACACCAGCAGAGGGAGTACAGAGTAGAGAAGAAGATGTTATACATGAGGCTGCTCAGAAAAATAAATATTGGAAAACGTGAGGGGTCAGCGTTTACTTTGTGCTGCATTTCAGTTTGCAAAGCAGGTTTAGACCATACACTGGTTTAGACGTGGTCAGCATGCAAACCATTTGTATACTATACAAACAGTTAAGCCCATGTGTCTTAATGTATGTCAGGAGAGCATCTCCACAGGGTACAGTAGGCTACTTCTGAATGATACATTACTACAGACTGCAGCTGGATGAGAATACAAAGATGTAGCATGCAACTGCAAGGTATTGATCACTAATGCACATGTGCAATCACAGTATTCCCCCTATAGCTGATTTTTTTTTGTGTAGTTGCAGTTGGAGTATTGACAGACCTCGATCATGCACGGATTATAATGGGCCGCCTGCATTGTTGTACATTATGAGGCACCTTGCAGCGACAATCCAAAGGGAACGCATTGTGTATATATATATATATATATATATATATATATATATATATATATATATATATATATATATATATATATATATGTGTGTGTGTGTGTGTGTGTGTGTGTGTGTGTGTGTGTGTTGCTGTTAGAGCATAAAAATATATACAACAGCAAACAATTTGCAATAGAGGAGGTATTCTCTCAATTGGATTAGTCACAGGCACAATGCTGCAGCGATAGCGAATGTGCTGTAGCCTCTCTCTGCACTGTCTTCCCGGAAGAGGAATAATAATAAACACGGGAATCAATGCAAACAATGAAGTGATACATGCAAAGTCAGCCCGGGCTAATTCTGCTGTGAAATAACAGGAGATAGAAGAATGAGAGTGAATAGAGCCGAGACTCCGACCGATCGGTCTCCGACCTTCTTTCAATCCCTCTCGCTCTTCTCCTTCGAGCTGAGCCGTAATTTCCACCAGGACCAAACATTGTACAGGTGTGTGTGTGTTCGTGTGTGTTGATCAGTGTGTTTCTTAAACCCAGCCTCGTCTTTGACCTTATTATCCGGGGGGGGGGGGGGTTACAATTGCGCTGTTTTAACGCGCACGGCTCCAGACTGGCACAGCGATCCAGACGCACGCAGCTGCGGGGGGAAGCTGACAGCACACATGTGGAGGATTGATATAAAAGATCATGTTTCCTGTGTGTTGCAGGGGTTTAAAGAGGAGAAGGTGCCGCAGCTGAGTCGTATCACACGGGTACTGTATCGCTTCGGAGCCTGACGCACAGAGAGAGAGCAGGAGGAAAGAGGGGATGAAAACAGCAGGTCTTCGAAGCGTCTTACCTTCGTATACAGGGGCCATCGGTGCAAGGGTTTCTGTTATACATGGCAAAAAATAAAGCGAGGTCTCTGCTCAAAACTCAATAAAAATCTGCCATCTTGAAACAGCGCCGTGGTCTCCTGCATCACTGGCCCGGTTCATTAGTGAGGAAACGGCTCATAATTCATATCCACACGTCCACGTCCCGACGACCAGAAGAAGAAGAAGAAGAAGAGGAGCTGACAGAAAAATGAAAAAGAAGATTCAGGTCCTCTCCAGTGTGTGTGTGTGTGTGTCTGTGTGTGTGTGTGTGAGATCCTGGAGGCTGAGGAGCCACGATGACAGGTTTACTTCAGCTAGTGTGCGACATGTCTGTGGAGTCAGTGAGGAGTCTCTGCAAAAGTTGCAGTGGCTCCGGAGCGCAGCGAGTTTAGTGCGATGTCAACCAGTCGAGCCACGATGGAGTCGATGGATGGAGGGGGAGGAGGAGGGGGAGGAGGAGGAGGAGGGTGCATCATCATCACCCAGGACAGACATCATCATCATCATCATAATAATAATAACAATAACAATCAAAAATAATAATAATTAATATAATAATCCTCATTATGATAATAATCAAATAAAAAGTAGAGAATACTACTACAGCTGCTACAACTACTACTACTACTGATATACTACTACAACAACAACAACAGCTACTACCAATAATAATAGTACCTAAATACTACAACCACCACCATCACTACTACTACTACTACTAATAATAATAATAATAATAACACAATAGTAATAATGATACTTAAATACTACCCCAACTCATCATCATCATAACAATAACCATAATATCATAATAATTACCATTTATTTTAAAATAATTTCATAAATATATTTTTTTAACCAGGTTTAATTGTGCATGGTTTTTTTGCCATCATTATTTTATTGCCACTATAATGTATTTCTGCTAAGACAAAAATGTCTGCACTGTTTTTAAGTATATGACAAAACATTTGAAAATCTTGCACATGCATACTACAGTGCAAGAAAAGTACGAGAAACAAGATAAGCACTTTGCACAAAGAAAGAAAGATTCACTTCTAAATTTGCTCTTATGTTTGTGGAGTGCACACTAAATTAATTGAAAAGTCATGAATCTGATGTTGTTTAGTTACATAAGATAATTAATTCATAACAATTGTGTCAATTGGCTTATATTTAATAAAGTAATGTCTGTTCCATTATCTAAAATAATGACAAATATGAGTACAAATAACTTTTCCCATAATGTTCAGATATCTTATATGTGTTATTGTGCTAACACAAAGATGTTTCTTCAACCTGATTGATGAAGAATGATTGTGACTCAATCACACCAGAGCTACTGTAGAGAACTACATGTGCAGTGTGAGTATTTGGAGGCAGCAGGATGTAACTGTCCATGTCTGCACGATCTAAGGATGAATTCAGGAACGTTTCTGTGTCACTACTTGGACACGATCTGACCTGAGGCCGTGAAACAGCAGCCGTGCAAAGTGCATCTGCGTCGGATGCTATCTGCGTGTGACTGCTCCTGCCTGAGCGCTCCTACTGTAGGCTACAGTATGACGACATGAGATTTGCACAGAATGAAGTGGAGCGGAATCGGATTACACACGAGCTCACACAAATGTGAGTAATCTGTCATTTACCAGCGACCCTAAACTGCACTCACAGCAACATGCACAGCAACCTCTAAATTAAACAAGCCGGTATGTGGGCGTCTGTTAATACAGCAGGGCTTTGGAGCACAGCAGTTTCATTACACAGCCTACCAAGTATAATCTGGAAGCACATTTGCAGCAATGCAGGTAAAGAGAGAGAGAGAAAAAAAAGTAGTAAAATGCATTGATGATATAACTTTTACACCAAGTCAAAAACAATGATTAATGATTTATCTTCTGCAGGACGTGTTCTTTGAGGCATGCAGCTTTGCAGAGTTATGCAATTACTCATTGAGTTTAATGTCATAGGGCCTGGAGCCTGCATCATATAGGCTGGAGCCGACCACTGTGTGATGGTGATGTGATGATGTAACTGCAGGACAGGCTCTGAACTGGGCCTCACAGAGCCGCAGCGTGAGCAGACGAACATTTGTTTTGCTTTAAAACACAAAGTGTACTAGTAGTAGTAATACTCCCATCAGCAGTACATTGCTTATTCATGCTACTTCCTTAAAAAACATCAGAATGTTCCCTGAAGGGATTTACTGTAGGTTCATCACTGAGGAGCCTGTTCTATGCTATGTATAACATAACAACATGTGGGAGCCTATTCAATGTTAAGAATATACAGAGTATACAGTATAAGACACACCACAGGTTTTGGTCCTTAATTATAATTAATATAACTGGTTAAAATGTATTACAGTGTCTTTATATGATACTCTAAAAGGGATATTATAGTTTGTCAATGAGAACATTGTAAGAGGACAAATATATAAGGAAAAGGTTGAATAACGTATTTCTGAATTCATGCATTTTTTAGATAGTCAAATACTTATTTTAAAAACATTAATAACTTTAGTAGTTGCATTGAGGGTGAAGACTGTATTTAAAGATGGACGACACGTCTCCACTACCTCCCATTGAACAAAAATGAAGTCAAAATATCCCAGACACAGTACTGCCATTTTGCACAGATGAAATAATTTTGAGCCCGTACCAGGAGATGTATTGAGATCCCGCTGATACACGTGCTCGGCCAATGAAAAGTCAGTCTCATATGTCAATCATGACATTTTTATAGCATCTACCAATAAAAAACCCATTCACTGGATAAATGCACATTTGAACAAACATCAATGTGATAAAAATGACAGAAACCAAACAATTATTTAATGATTTCTTTTTAGTTTGTTCTGTGCACGTTCACATGGAGGAGGTGGGGTTTATGACCTATACTCCAGGCAGCCACTAGGGGATGATCAAGATGATTTGGCTTCACTTCTGGGAAGGTGTCGTGTTGTCCATCTTTTCTTTATTATTCCCGTATAAACAGAACAACAGGTTGTGTATAGGGGTGTACTGGGGATTATGCAATAAATAGAATGTGTGTGTGTGGTATAGGGGCACTTACACGCTATACGGGTCCCCCTTCAGGACAAACAGCAAGCTTCAAAATGGAAATGAAATGAAAGACAGAATTAAATCATTCACTTGTTTCATGCCCATTCGATCAGAAATGTCTGATTAACTGTGTATGACCAAATAGATGTAGTGCTTGTTGTGGTTGCCCGAGGCCTTTCAGTCCAATTATAAAAATAACTAAATGGAGCAGCGAGTTCATTCGTCCCCTCGTCTTCAAATTTTCCAAACAATCCAGTTATTCAGATCAAAATGACGTACAGTGATTTTTCATTCATTCAATAATACTTAGTTTAATATATTCCTAGAAGTGGCTGCGCAGCTTTACCCAATTTGATCAGTTTACTTAAACCACATATTTGTAGATTAAAAGGCATGAACACAGGTTAATTACAGTTTTCACTGAAAAACTTGCCTGACTCTCAGCTATGAAAGAGCTCTCTCACTCTCAGAACCTAAGTGGAAGCCTGAGGTAGCTCTGCAGAAGGCATTTCCCAACAGTTTGGGAAATAAATTAAAAGTTCAAATTCACCTTCCGCATCCCACCAAGTGTTTTATGTGAAACCAGGGACTTCTATAATATGAGTCTGACTTTTGGCGTAGCTATCCCAAACGGACTACCTGTTCCCCATGTTCCAGTTACTGCAAGAAATTATGTGCAAATATACGAGTGCCCCAGGCCTCAAGGGTCCCCCGACAAATATCACTTACACCAACTGAGTTTACAGAGTATTTATCCAAGTACAGAGTTTAAATTGTTTTTACATTTCCATGTTGATTATTGTTATTTTATAGAGTTCTAAGTCCTAATACTCCATCTTCAGTTCTTCACAAGAGGTGAGAAGAAACCTTTGCACCACAGCCCAACACAAATATCTAAAAACACCCTTGAGAATATTAGGAATAACTGTGTGATGTACACAAAAGAACTGATCACCAACTGTGGGATATAAGAAAGTACATTTAGTTAGATACTGTAAATAAGTGCATTGTTCATTTATCTGTACTTTACTTACTACTCCTTTTTATAAAGCATTACAGGCCCACATGAGTTTTTATATTTCTGAAATTGATCGATAATAACAGGGGAAATAAAATATTTGAGAGCCTCCTCCTCCACCAACAAATTCCTTCTTCAATATGTTTTGAAGTTTTTTGGATTTACTCAAGCCACCAAAAACTTTCAAAAATGATAACAAGGTTTAATTAAATCACTGAAAACAAATGAAAGTGATAAAGTGTGACTGAAAATTTTGTGTTCATCATGTTCACATCAAATAGCAAAGCAATAGAGACGGTATAAAACTTTAAGATGTACCTTTTTGAGACCTGGTTTTTCATTTTTCTGTTTTTGTAGGTCACCTGCAACAACAGCAGCCTCCTGTTAAGATTTGTTTTCAGTCTCTGTTATATGAGGCCATATTGTTTTGGGCGAGTAAAGACTATAAACTGTTATTAAGCACCAAAGAACATATTCAGCAGATAGAACTAAAACCTGTGTAATTATAGAGACTTACAGTGTGTATTTACTCTCTAGTGACTTCTACTGAGTATTAATGCAGCTGTTTGTGTCGACACAGGATGGAGCACAGCCTGGAGAGGTGGAGGACACACACACACACACACACACACACACACACACACACACACACACACACACACACACACACACACACACACACACACACACACACACACACTTTACCACATGGCCTGAGTTAAACTGAAGTGAAGTTCAAACCCAATATGAAAATAAATTACACATATAAAACATTTATAGCACCAAATGAGAAAGAAATGAAATGATGTACACAATATTTAATATATCTCAGCTCTATTATTATACAGCCATTGCTTATACTTGCACTTAATTTACTGTAGAAGCAACCACTGCGTCCTTGTTCAGTTGTTAGTTATATGCAAAACCAAGTCACTGACCTGTCCAGGGTGTAGCCCGCCTCTCGCCCAATGTCAGATGGGATTGGCTCCAGCTCTTTACCTCTGTATAAAGCACCAAAATAGAATGTGTGTGTGTGTGTGTGTGTGTGTGTGTGTGTGTGTTGCTGCTTCTCTCCACTGTTTAGTCCCACTGGTCTAATTATTACTTCACACGTATTAGAATCAGGGTCCTTTTGTGGTTCACTGACATGGATGACATCATTGACTTTTAAATGGATATTTCCATGGGAAAGTCTCTTTTACCCAGACCCTCGTCTGAAAAATCCCAACATGCATGAATAAGAGCTCAAACATAAAAATAAAAAAAATGATGCATTGGACAAGATAAAGTAAGAAGTAAATGCAGACACAGAAGCGAGAAGTGAGTGTTATAATTCCCCCAAAAAGATGTAACCATCTTTATAAGAGTAAGTCCTATAAATACCTGACAGACACTAATGAGGAAAATATAAAACTATGAAAATAAAAACAAGACAGTTTTGTGTTAAACCTGTGGTTGTCGTCGCAGCAGTAAATTTGTCTGAATGATTTTGGCATTGACCACATTTTTGATTGAGCTACGGTATTTCTTTTACAACAAACAAGCCGCATAAATTACAACCCGTGGCTGTAAACGATTATCCCATATGCTTCACTCGCACCAATGCACGCGGTTCTGTTTTTTCAACCGCCGAGCAATTTGCCATGCCTTATAAAAATCTAAAGCTCCCCTGACAGCTCCTCTCTCTTCTTGGATTTTATTTTTTGAGTGTTCAGCATTATATTATATATGTTTCTCCAAATGTTCGTGATGCAAGGCCCTGTCTTGTCTCATTGTGTGCCTTTGTATTTTTAGAGCTGCTTGTTCTTGCTCCTGCTGCTCAGCCTGTGACGGTCTGTGGATGTTCCTGAGAGGTTTATCACTGACATGGTGTTACAGAGGAAGGGACGGACATGGTCTCCTGGGTCACAGTGGAGGGGACGGGCGAGAGCTCTACCAGGCTTCGGACAAAGCTGCGGGAACAAATAATTGAAAGGTTGCCTTGGAAACCAACCAACTAATCTGCATTGAGACAAATCAGCCTCTTCGAGAAAGATGCAGTTACTGTCTTCATTTCAATGGAAGCAGGTCACTTGTTAGACATGGTATGACTAATAATCTTAGAATATAATAGCTGAGTCATCACACAATCATTACAGTCAGTTGTGAAAATGTTGTCACATCCAGTATAAACAGCTCTTTCAGTTTTGTTCTGTCACAGGATCATTTTGTTTTACAACATGCTTCTTTCCTGTTTATCTCGTCTCGATCTGTCCGTTATTTGTGTCACACACATGTCCACTGTTCTCTCCGTCATTATGTTCCAGGAGACATGATCGGCTGTGTGGGACTAAGGGTTATTTCCATCGTGGAGGCTGGGATTGATTTCCAAATGTATTCCATGTCGAGGCCAGTGAGTTCTCATTGTTGGTGAAAATGTTCTTCATCTTTGTGGCATTTTCTGTGAGAGCAGGGGCATTTCAAGGGATTTCTGGGGCCCTGGGGGGCCTTACATCGACTCCCTGAAGCATGAGAACAATTCATGGTTCATACCATATAGGTTCATATGTTGTGTTCTCAAATAACAAAGGTTTTGACAACAAACTAGAGGATTCGTTAGCCGCTTTGTGAACATAGTGTCTTTGCAGTCTCCTGTACATACCCTGTCATAGAATTTTAGGGGGCTCTCACAAAAAAGTGCCATAGCTGTTTACTCAATTAATCAGCAATTCTTGGGGCCCAAGGCAATTCTCAGCTTGGGGCCCCAGGTTATTGTGAGCTTTGCCTCCCCCTGTTGTGATGCCTCTACTTGAGCAAAAATATTTTCACCCTTCTGCTCGATTTACAAAACCAGCTGAGACCAGTTAAAGGTGGTTGCTGCTCTTTTGTTGTTCTGAGCTGTTTTTCCAAAGCTGGGTTAACAGGAGTTTTAAAACCAATTTTGAAATATGGTTGCATCACAGACAACTGGAGAATCTTCTTAGATATTCTTCTATATATTCATAAACACACCCACAACACAAGAAGATATTGACGCCTCAAACACAACAAGATATTTTTCAGATTATTGCTCCTGAGGCAGCGACACACCATCTCGTGTCTCTTGTGACCTCAAGTGGAAGCAGATGTAAACAAAATGGAGAGTGTAGAACGTCAACGAGCTGTTAATAAACAAAAGTAAAAGGCTATACGAGTCTGGATGATAATATGGTCGGAGGGATGCAGGCAACACAGGTTACAATAGTTATATCAGTAGCACGTCCGCTGATGTTAGCCTCAGAATGATTCTGTCGACAGGTTGTGTCGGATTTCGCCGATTCTGGGGGAGGAGATCATATCTGGGGCACTGGTGACCTGATTCTAAGTTGAGATCACTGATTTTTGTTGAGTGGATGACATTTATCCAGTTCTAGTCATCACATAAACAAGGATGTTTGAAGTAGGACCGCTATACTGCATCTTAATCTGTAAATCAGCTTGATCATGGGGAAGATTAAGTGCTTTCTCAGTGATTTTATGTGTCACCAGCGAGACAGCAGAACTTTACGATCAAAGATAATCAAAGGCATTTCATTTGTTTTACAACCCAGTACAAAATGTTCTCGTAAACACAAATTGTGCAACATTAAAACTTCCTGCACATACAGATGAGTGGTTCAAACGTCCTGCTGAGTCTACGTTACACAACATTGACTAATGACGTGGACTATAGTGGAAATTCCACAAAATGGCACCATCTAAAAATTAAAAAGTGCAATTCAACAGTTACTCTCTGTCTGATCAAAGGGACTTTTTACATAAACCAAAGCATATACATCGTCTAGGCGATCATGGGGCTTGAGGGTTGACTTTCACACTGTTCAAATTAAAGTGACATTTCACTTTACAGTAAAGGTCAGTTTCCTCATCACGGGGGAGTATAAGAATTGTATTATGACGTCTGTGGCTCTGGATGAAACTTTATAAAAATAACCTTGATGAAGTCATTAGGGTCACTGGTGACACTGAGTCAGAGTTGTAGCTTAGTTCGAGTTGAACTTTTTTCACAGCGATCCTGCGGAATGAACCTGGGGCATTGAGTTTGAAATGATGAGGGCATTTATCAGACAGGCAAGGTCTAATGAAAGATGCTATTGAGCTGCATCGTGGGAATTGTTCATTCATCTTTCATTCATGTGATGGACTAAAAGTCGGGATATGTCGGCCTCTGCCTTCTTGATGTAATTTATCTCTTGCACTTTATGGAAAAACAAGAATAAATCTTTGGAGTGCTTGAATCAGTGATGCATTTTGTGACCATGAATTTTAATGTCCAAAAATACCATACTTTATAGTGCAACTCATTAAATGTTTTCATCAAGTATCTGTCACTCAGTGGAAAGAGGGTGAGGGTCAGAAGTGAGACAGGACAGGACCCAAAGAACAGGCAACAAGCTCTGGGTTCATCCCATCACCTGTCAAACACAAGCCAGTAAAAACTGCAGACATCACATACAGACACACCATCTGTCTCATGAGTTTCTGTTCCAGTGCACAAAGCGTATTTACTGTACACACTTATGTTTGTTTATCTGTTTCTAGTATCTATTGTACAAGGCTCTTGCTTTAACCCCTGAAAATGAATTCAAACCTGGAAGCCAGATGGGATTTTCAAATGTCACACAAAGCCCTCGAGGGAAAGTCTTTAACCACGTTTCAACAAACATTAACCAGAATTAGCGTTTTCCATTCTACCTCGGCACGATTGATCAGACAACTGAAAAAAGAGAAAAGAAGAAGCACATGCAGCACCTCCTGTGCGCTTCCCTTTTGTTTAATGCTGCAACAAACCTGATTTGCAAGCAGACCGCCTTCTGTGTGTGATCAAGAGACACCTGGTTTTCAGCTCCTCTGTTGTGGGATGAACATTGACCACCATGATGTAGCACTTTTTCAGCTGTAAAATACTTTTCATCAAGTAGTTGTGATTTTAATGAGAGCCCATGTGCATACACATGGGTATGTTTGCATGTGCAGGCACACGCGCATACACAGAGAAGTAGAGTGTGAAAGAGAAACTGTGGCCATAACATGTAAATTCATGTCTGTTCGCGGAGCTTCTGTGGATGTGAGGCAACCTGCTTGCTACAAAACATGTGAACATACATAAAAAGCAGTTGTGCCGCCAAGATTCGAAATGACAGGGTTCAGAGAACTCATAGAAGTCCAGAAACAAACAGAAGAAACGCCCTCACATTCAACTTCTCCTCAGCAAAACAAACTAAAGGTTGTGTCCTTGAAACACAGGCTGTCAGTGGTTTCTCAAGTGCTGTTGGTCTATGCACCACCGTTTCTTTCCCGTCTAACATACTGAATAGCACATGCTGTGCATACCCTGGGAAATCAAAAAGCTTCCCCTCGCTTCCACTGAAAGAATGTTTCTCCTCTTCCATTTCCTTGAGATGAATGCTCTCACGGTCTTCATGCCAAAGCCATCAAAGAGCGTTAATGATCGTTATCTCAAAATGGCTTTAATGCTCAGCTAATCCAGTTTAGTATAAACACACACATACACACAGAGGTTGGGGCATTTTTTAGCAGCAAGGAGAAAACATGTCCTACCCCCGGGGGGGCTTAGGTTCAGCAGTCCAGAGTGTGGCAGACAGACTGGGTTTCACACTCCTCTGCTGGGCAGGGTTGAACCTCTGGTGAACTCATCTGTGGTGAAGGCAGAGCAACAACTGACTGATTGACTGACCCCACCTCCTGCAGTTTAGATGGTGGCTGCAGCAGGGACGTCTCTATTCAACATCACGTGTTAGAGTGACACCTGCTGGAATCTGCATCAACGTTAACATACAGCTTTGGTGCAACATAAAAGATTTGCAGTTTAAGGCAACTGAAGTTTAACCACGAGTGTGGAATACTTTGCTGCAACCGTCACCTGGTTTATACAGAATGAGATCTGGTACAAGGCTCTGTTTATAGAAACCAACTGACCACAGGAACCCAGATAACCTCAAATACAACAAGCTACATATCCTGTTTGTTTGACCGAGAGAGACAGGCATTTGTTGCTCTGCAAATAGAAAAGGGAGCTGCAGCCTCTACAGCTCACGGCACTGCATGGTTTGGCCAGCATGCCATATGTGTCTCCGCACATCGAGTCCTTATAATAAGGAAGCTGATATCATGATGAATGTCGTCTGAAATACAATGCCCCGTGGTACTGTGACTCCTCTTCTCTCCTCTACTCCTACAAAATGTTCTTATGGTCGTTAATCACTTGAGCTCTCCAGTAACTACAGCAGGATCCGTTCAGAGTTCCAAGGTTGCGAGTGGAACTGATGACATATTCTCAGATGATCTCACAACGATCAAGCTTCAAACTGTTTTGCTAATCCGAGCGGCTCCTCTCGCTCATGGACAGAGTGACTCATGGGTCAGAAAGACAAAGATGATAATGATCTTTTTTTAAGGGAATAACTGGCGTTAATAATCGGCATTAAAAGTGGCAGTGAGATTCAAAGCAGTCACAAAGATTCCAGTGTTGAAATTAGAGTTCATAATCCATCAGAAACACTATGACAAAGTGCCTCCAACTATGATCAAGATAAAGTTACAAGACATGACTTCACAGTAGCAATTTGCGAGAGGTCTATTCCTGTTTTCCCACATAGGATGCTTCTCCTGCTGGGAACAAGCAGCCTCCGTAGTCAAACTGCTGAGTCCTCGGTGGTGATAAAACGCTCAATGTCCTGTCCAGATTGTTCAGGAATGTCGGAGAGGAGTCCAGCGATCCATATGTTCTTTCCACATGGCGCAGTTATCTGCACTCTTCAGATCACATCCACACCAATGTGTTTCATTAGAACTGACCCTACATGCTGCCTGTGGGGAATTAAGTCCATAAATCACTGCTGAGTTAGTTATTCAAATCAGCGACGGGACCATGCAGAGATATTCGGCCGCAAATCTGAACTGACTGACTGCTGACGTGAGAAGTTGCACAATGTTGTTGTTCACCAGAGTTTTATCGATGTGGAGAGAGGTTTGTTAGAGAATATTTATTTGTGTCTGCCTCTCTGTGTCTCTCTCTATCATATGTAAAATGGACAGAAAGGATCAGGAGGATCGAGTTGTGCATCTTTACAGAAACTAGTGCAGTGCCTGCTTGGAATGGGCTGCTCGCTGCGGCCTGTGTTGATGCTAGTTTCAGTTTCTTTTCTGAAAGCTGCTGAAACTGCAGCAGTTCACCTGATCATTCAAAGTTTGTGAATCTTGAGCTTGCAGAACCCCGAGCTGAAGAATCAGTTTGCATTGCTAATGTTGTGATCATTCCCGTTGTTGTGAAAGCGCTGTTGTCGTGTTCGACAACGTCAATTATGTTGATGAGTCCGAGCCACCGCTGCTGTAGGGCGCCAGTCAACAGTGTTTTCAAAGTTTATCAATATTGATTCATCACGTGTCCAAATCGCACTAAATTCAACACTGCTCTTCCGTGTGCCCTCGACAACACACGCACCGAATGTAAAGCAGATTACTGGCTATTCTTTATTGTGCTCTACTAAATTCACTCTTATGTCCAATGAATGAATAAAAGCAAAATATGTTTTGGGGGGAAAGAATTTGATTTTAAATCATAGTATATAAAGTCTATAACATATATAAAATATATATTTTAAAATTTAACAAAATACCGGGGTTTTTTGGATTCAATATTCCTTATATATAGGTTCTCTTATACTGGCAACAAAATCACGTGTTTCGAATGAGATTAAATTCATGGTCAAAGAATAAAAACATCAAGTGGATGGGCCTGCAGCGCCAGTGGCAAACAACCTTCACTGTACTTTCTGCATTTGCACCTAAAGTGTTGAAGATAAATCAATAATTCAGAGCAGTAATTGTAGGAGACAGGTCTGCAAACATTCTGCGTTGTTTTACAGCTACAGACCGGCTGCACTGAAAATCAAAGAATCTCTTTAGAATAAAAGGGGAACCTTGAGTATTTCCTTTAATTATTCCTTTTATTTTGCATTAGACATGTTGTTTTCCAGCACACTTAGGAGGCGATAAGAAAAAAAAAACGGATAGATAAATTATTTATTATTTATTTTTTGTTATGCATTATAATATAATAAATTTAATTATTGCAGCAGCTATTTTTAAAAATCTTAAATATTTGAACAGATAATCATGTTAAGTTTTTAGAGGGAAAAAATGTGGTTTAGCTCAAGTCTGTCCCCCTCATGTTTAGACCAGTAATATATCTTCACACCTGCAAACATGTGGGACTTCACATGTGCATCGCAGTAATTGTGCTTAAGAGGAGGAGCTGCCAGACTTTACAGCCTCTGTAATAATCAGGATTTCTCTCCGCTCACTGAGGCCGGGAGTCAGCAGCTTCTGTTAAAGTGTCAAAAGACGGTGCATCGTAAAGTGAACCACTGCTTCCATCCTTCACACACACACACACAAAAACAACACACGTGTGGATCACCGTGATAGAGGACATATGTGCTGACTTGGCAGCCCCATTGCCCTTTCACTTTATACGTGCAGTTTGCTGTCACTGGCGGACCTGGCATCTGCTCAGTGTTTAATTGGGGCTCGGAGGACGACTCGTATGTATCGCACGACCAAATCACTGCACACGTTTCCTGCACAGTTTGCAATTTCCTTGATGAGTAATGGTCACTAAATGCCAATGTTATATTGATAAATTTGATCCTTTTCAAGCCACAGTGTAACTCAGGAGCTTTCGGGAGATTCACATGAAAACGTCGGTCAAAATCACAAGGAATTACAGCCATGGACGAAACATTTATCTTAAACCAATCAAACAAGAGGACACAATAAAATGCATGAGATGTGTTGGTCAGTAAATCAGTACTCTTAGCATGTTTGCTAATGATGCATGAGAAAAGATGGTGTGGAGTGTGGGATGGTAAAAGGAGAAATATATCAATGTGTTTCCTCTTCTCCCTCCACTGTGGTGGACTGACCTTTATTCACTGGGAATAACAGGCCCAGGTGTAAAATGAGAGACCACACCCACTGTCCATCTGCAACCCAAAACACTGGGATGTGTTGGAATCGTCCATTTTGCTAAAGAGGGTTCTTAGGGAAATGACCTGGAAGTATTTCAGCAGCCACCATAGTAAGAGCTGTGTGAATTCTCTAAATGAAAAGTAGTTGCACCAAGGCAAACCCACGTTGATAAAAAAAGAAAACCCTGTTTTATTCTCCTGACACAATCCAGAACTGATGAAATCTTCACTTGATCATATGAGTTCCTGATTTATTATTTATTTATCTGTCCACTCTGGAATCATGTTGAATACAAATGTAAAAGTCATTCAACCCCCACAATTATGGAAAGGGTTATATGAGGTTTTCTCCAGGTGTATTTCTCATGTTATTATTATTTATACATTTCTGTTGTTGTTACCTCCTGTGAGTAACTGATGGTTAAATATTCCCTCTGTATAATCTAAAAACATGTTTTCTCGTGACATGTGACATCTGTTTTGGTCTGTAGACGTACAGCCTGCAGCACAGAGTTTGTCACTACACGGTACAGTCTGTGCATATCATCCGTTATAAATTTAAAAATGCAGAGAGTAAGTGAAGTCAGATTCATACTTCTTCTTCTCCTTTCCGAACTCTTGGCTTCTCCTTCACATCTGTTCTCTACCACAAGAAACTGTGGTCAGGAAAGAAGGTTATTTTAGATTTGAGACATAACTTTTATCGACAGACACTTTTTAAGTGATATAATAAATGTTAGAATGAACCTGTATAAAGAACAAGCTGACCTGACGGTGAACAGCCTATTATCAGCTAGCTCTATTCCTGTCTCTCACCATTCCTCTTTCTAAATATTTCTCTTTTCTAACAACATCAACATCCATCAAAAGATGAGGCACTCAGAGCCTCCATAGCAACAGGAAGAGGGTCTGCCCCCCTCAGAGATTGTCTGTTAATCTCTAGCCACGTCTCTGTCTTTACGACGGCACTGACGTCAAAGGCCAGGCCGCTGTTATTGTTTCTTGAGGATTGAAGTGCCTCAGATGTGGGATTCACACCAGCGTAGCGCTTCCTGTTGAAGTCCAGAATAGCCGTCCTCTGCCTCAGACTGGCAGCGGTCGTTGTATTCACCTACAGCACTGTTGTGCACCGAGAGGGTCGGCTGCGTGACAAGAAACCCAGGCCACCCAGGGGGTGCCTGGCTGTAAATATTGCTGTTGTTGTTGTTGTTGAGGTGGATGATGTGCTCTGCGGGGAAGGGATGCACAGTGCTAAGTACGTGTGTGTGTTTTGTGTTTGTGTGTGTGTGCGCTTGTGAACAAAAGAATCAGCAATGGCACAGGTAGGGGGGATCCATGTGATCCACAGTAAGCGGAAAGGCTATGGATTAAGGGTCACATGTGTCTTTTGTGTTGCTATAGGAAGGCAGAAATGCAGTATATTGCTCGTCTTTCTATTTTCTGACCAGGCTCATGACACATTTGCCTCCTCGGTGCATATGTCTGACACACGACTTAATAAATCACCAGCGTTACATTTTTTCTCTCATTTCTCCTGTTCTTCCTCTCCACTGTCCGCTCCTCCCTCTCCACTGTGCTTTGTCATCTGTCTTCTTTCTTTTAGAGGAAAAACATTCCCCCCTTTCTCCTGCCTCAGTGGTTCATTTTTGTCTTGTATTGTTTGTGGAGGCTCAATGGAGCGTCACTTACTGGCCCCTCGACAGATTCCAGACTCCACACTGCAGCTGTGGCTATAGAATAGACGTCGGAGCTGGCACAGCATTGCTCCAAATTACTTGCTCTGCTTTCAGCGTTTAAATAATGGTCTTAGCGAAGAGTTAATAGCAATAGTGGGAGGCCCGAGTGATGAACACACTGTTTTTCGGTGCAAAGACTTCCAGCCTTGGTGCACGCTCAGGTTGGCCTTGGTCCCTGGGTTAATAGGGACCAGGGAGTGATATGTTGTCTTAATGGAAATGAAGGCTGCTTGAGGGAGGACATTACTGTGATTCCTCCATGTGTGATGTTTTGAGGAAGTGATTGCAGTCATTATTTTCTCCCATGGCTTTCTGCTGTTGCATGTATGGGGGTGTGGAGGGGGGGTAGTTAGAGTGAATGGGTTACAGTCAGCCTTTTGTTAACGGCGTCGCCTGACACACAAAAAGGCAAAAAAGCAGCACATTGATCAATACACACGCATGTTCCCTTCCTCCTTCCAATTCTTCCCTTTTGCTTTCCCCGCCGTGTGCTGTTCATTGTCACTGCGCATATTTGAGAGACGGAAAGAGACAAAGTCCGGACGTTCCTGTTGCCGCACAATCGCTTTCATTTTTTTTTCTCACTTCCGGGCCAGTGTTGCGCTGAGAGATTGTTTCATTAGGAGAATATTCATGTGTGGGGAGTGCAGGCTCAGTTATTGATGCAGCTCATTGGCTTTTTGTGAGGCACAATGGGTTCTCTTGATTGATTGCACTAGACGACCGATGATGTGACACCAAGGAATGCCACACATGTAAAACTATGTGGTTACACACACACACACGCTTGCACATATACTGTATAAGAACATGTCTCTGTAATGAAGACAGTAATGAACAACTTCTCGTCCTTTATGCCGAGCAGATTGGCCCCTTCTTAGGTAAAGCAATTAGTATTCATGCTTGGCTGGCAATTGAATAATAGCAGAGATTCTCACTCTATCCCCAGTGGGGTTTTGACAATAAAGGGTTTGGGAGCAGTGGCGGTGTTTTCGGGTGAGCTGATTTTTGGAACTCAACATGCACCAGCTGGATGTGCCAAGCTTGTCTCATCTGATCTGGTTTCCCAGAAGTTTACCAGGACTGAAGTCATGTTCAGTTCACGAGGGGTGAGATCAATGCTCTGTTTGGTCGCTGTTGTTCATTTTTGGGGGAATATTGCCTCCTGCAATTCACCAGATTTGGTGAGTGCGAGTGGATTCTTTAGACTTGTGACTCTGCAGTGCCATAGCTTATTAATCAGAGGAGTGTTCTGCTCTCTGTGATAAGCTTGTGTTTGTGTATTGTGTGTGTGTGTGTGTGTGTGTGTGTGTGTGTGTGTGTGTGTGTGTGTGTGTGTGTGTGTGTGTGGTGCGACTGTGTGACCACTAGCCAGGATGAGGGAATCGGGGCTGAGCTAATACAGACAGTGCAAACAACACACATTTGTTCGCTGTGACAAGAAGCTTCGTTTCAAAGTGAGCACCTTGTGGCATCCTGCAGCACAGGGGTCCGTCTGTCTCCCACTCCCAACACTCCCAACACCCCCAACCCCCCCAACCCCCTGTCTTTCCATCTCTCCTTCCTGCATCTCTCTATCTCTCTCCATGTATTCATCCCTGTGGTTCAGTAGGCTGGTGTGGGGGTCTCAGGCTGATCTGGTGCTTGGCATTCTCATGTCCATGCGACTGCCTCTGCACACTTTCTTCTCTCTTCTTCGTGCGTCTGTGTGTGTGTGTGTGTGTGTGTGTGTGTATGCTTGTGCACCATGAATGTTCATCATCTGGGGAGCTTACCCAGCTGTGCACAAATCAATGGTCATGTATCGATGCTGTTTTTATGAGGCACTTAACAATAAAAAAGCAATAAGCTATGACATGGATAATCCGGTGGGGCATCACAGACATTTCAAAGCAATTATAACAGCTCTGCTCCGCTCTTTGTGATTTACACACATGCCCGTAGTCTTAGTAAGCTCTTTGATACTCAACAACGTTTCCAAGAAGTGAGCAGAGGATTTAACAGAACTGTTTGTCTTCCTCAACCTGCGCCACCTTCTATCCATTTTCATGGTTTAAACTGATATTAAGCTGAAGTGATATCGTTAATAAACAGAGTGACTTGGCGTCTCCCTGGAGCCTGAAGCGCATTTCACCCCGCAGGTGGGTGCATGGGTGTTTTTAAATTGTCACATATCACTCTGCATAGCACATCACAGCAGATATACCGCACTGGCTTCAACGCTCATATCATAAAACCAAGTGATTGCGTGTGGGTTGATGATATTGTTTGTGGATTTGCCTACAGCTCTTGCCTACCCACCCATCCTAATGCCGGATTATTCATGAAGTGCAACTGCAGAGAATTACTGTGAACTGAATGTAATTATACAGCGCTGCAAAATGGCCTCATGTGGGTGAGATGCAAAACAACAAAACTCTGTTTAATTAAAATGTTTTGAGAATGTTTCCCGGGTCATTCAGCATGTTGTCACTCTATACTTTGTTGTATTTATATTGTGTTTGTGCATCTTTCATATATGTAAATGTTCTCATATTTCTACATTAAATGGTAAATGATCTTCGTTTATACATATATATATATATATATATCGCTTTTCTAGTCGACCACTCAGTTTTTCACACATACAGTGCATCTATGTGCAGCAGGTTCTGTATATGAGAGAATGGGGAATGGGGCAGAATTGGGAAGACTGAAACGCAGACCTTCTGGTGAGGTCTGATGCTAACACTTAATGTTGTGGTCACATCTCACACATGCAGATTCGATCCCTCTTCTTCTGTACTCTGCTCATTTTAACTGTGACAGGTTTATATTTGTGGGTCTGACCGTGTGCATGTGAAGGTGTGACGTCTGTGGACGAGCCACCGTCACACAGCCCCTCCTGACACAGCATGCTACCATACCTCCTCATCCTTTTCTCCCTCCCTCCTCCACTAACCACGTGTCCCCTCGCTCCTCTCTGTTCTCATGACTAACTTCATACTCTCTCTCTTCTTTGCAATCTTGTCCAATCTTCACGTGGTCTTGTCCTTTTTTAACACATAATACATGTGCTCTGATCTTTTTTTATCGCTTCACACAACTCAGACACCCTCCGTTTATCATCTTATACCCACCCCTCACTGATGTAGTCATAAAAGATTTGAAATGTTGCAGTCACTTATTGAATGTGTCATGTACCATAGTCGACATATTTAACTGTGTGCCTAGAGCTGCGATGCTACATTACAGGTTGAGACTTTCCTCAGTGCACAAAGATCTGCTCCAGCCTTGAACTACAGGGGCTGTGGAGCCTGAGTCAGAGCTAAAACTATTCTCAGCTAATCATTTCGCACCTCGTTCATGAGTGGTGTTGTGTGGCTGTTTCCTGCTGTGTGCAATAGACCGAAAAACAAAATGTCAAAAATAACAATGTGTATATTAAGATTCTTGTCAAACGCTTGATGAGTATTCGTCATCGACAAACTCCAGTTTCATTCTGGTGACGACAGCATGTGACCGGGAATGATGGACATACAACCGTCTGAACTCTATTAACCTTGGTTTATATGGAGCTTACATCCCAGCCAAACACCCCCGCCCCCCCCACACACACCCCACTACCACCAATTTCAGTGTATTGTGCTAAAGGAGTAGATGTGGCTCCCAGAGGCTTCTCCCCCATCCCTCCCTTAGTCCTTCCACCCCCCCGCTTTGTGCGAGTGGAGGAGATGCATCTCCCAGAGAGGTTTGTTACTCATATCTCACTCTCTCTCCAGTAAGAAAGGAGTGTCTCTCTCTCTCTCCCTCCATCTCCCTCTCTCTGCGTTTTCCTCCCAATTTCCTCAGTCTCTCCACCCCCCACCCCTGTTGCCTTGTTTTGAGGGAGCGAGAGAGAGCGAGAAAGAGTAAGAGAGAGAGAGAGAGACGCTGGCTCCCAGAGGCAGACTGCTCATCCCTCAATAACTCCAGCTGGCTCCCTGCGGTGCTGAGCCCTGTCCTCTACCACTCAATTACTCCCCTCCATAAAGACGTACAGATGGGCTGGGGTGCATATGTGCATGCACGTACACACAAACTCACACACACTGGGCCCTCTGTTAAACACACGTGTAGTGCACACGGGCAGAAAGCACACATCTGTTTGTGCACGTGTGAATCAATGCACGTGCGCACACACACACACGCACGGACACACACACACACAGCTCCCTCACAGGTATCTCGGTGCCCTTTCTCCTCTCACAGCTCACGAATCGGGAGGAAGACAAATCTGTTTTTGCCTTATTTAAAGAATTTAGAGTCATTTCTCCATATTGTTTTCTCTTTTCCCCCTTCTCTCTCTCTCTCTCTTACAGTGGCTTTCTCCCATCCACAGGCGGTTAATGAGAACGCAGCACATTTGGATTACCTGCCTGCCTCTGTTCAGCAGAAAACAGCTCAGAGCCTGACAATGACTCACACCTACTAAATCAAAATCACCAATAAAGGCTTTCAAATACACACTACCCCCACTTGCGTGCAACACACACACACACAGTTTCTTTTTTCCAACTCCATTCAAGGTTTTAGAAAAAAGTTCAGCAGAGGTCGCATTCGTCTTGCATGAACTTGAATTCGTGATGCTTGCACTACTAATTGTATTTCAAATTCTGATAAATCAGGTCAATTAAATCAAATTGAAATGTACAGTATATAATGGTTTCTGTGTTAAATTGATAGATGTGTTACAGTTTAACACAAACAGTAAAAACATTGATACCCATGTGTCTGCAGGTCTAACTCCAGTGCAGCAACAGTATCAGTAGCTGACAGTTGTAAATCATCAGTGGTTTGGATTAGTCTCAGATCTTGTCATTCAAAAATCCTGCTCTCAGCCACTCACTGCACAGAGGTCTCCTCTGAGACAGCTTTGACTACAGCACTCCCATCTGCACAGATGCAGTCAGGCACATACTCTTACCTCATGTCTGTGTGTGAGCTCAGTACGTTTGTCACAGACAGAACCGTAGTGTGCGTTTGACCTAAAATGGCTCAATCTCGGTTTTATTCTGTATTAAATGGTGATTTCCAGTGTATGAGCACTGATTATTTCTCCATTTATATTTTTCACATCACAAAACTTGTTTGTTTTTTAACTGTAGCTGTTTGTTTGGCCTCCTGTTTGTTCATTTTCTCAAATCCTAGTCAAGCATGCATGGCACATGTGTACTGTTGGTATCCAGAAAACAAAGCGTCTCTCTCTCTCTCTCTCTCAAACACACCATGCCTCTTCTAGTCTCTGCAGCACATGCACACACACGCGCACACACACACACAAACGCTGACACACAGACCTCTCTGCCACGGCAACAAGGGAAACAAACATCGTTTCTCACCCAGTCTGCGGCGCTTACGCTCACTTTAGACGCCAACCGCTGTGTCACTCAAAGCCACAGAATATAATCTATTGAACACAATAGCAGCTTAGTGTCAGACGCAGAGCAACAGTAAACTGTGTTTGCTGCATTATAGCATGTAGCCGGGATTTAATAATGAGCAGTCCTGCTGAGAGAATCCTACATCATTTTTACATCAACACCAAAGTCTGCATATTGTTTTTCTTACATTATGTTATTTGCTTTTTCCCTCCGGTTCTGGGGTTATTTGTAGCACTGGGTAACATAAATATGCAAGAGATGGAGAACAACCAAAAATAAGCTGTTTTAATGTGGGTTTTTTTGTCATCATTTAAAGAGCACGAGGGGAACATTTGCTCCAGCCTGAATTAGAAAATCAACAGTGTGCATCACTCCTCCGTCCACTTTTCCTGACACACTGGCCGTCGCCTCAGGGTCAGTTTGAAGGAAAATAAACCAGTTTGTCATATTGCAGATTATTTAGGATACAGGCAAACTGATTATGGGAACTGTTCAGTTTCTCTATAAAACTTTTAGGGTCTTGACCTTCTATGTTAAGTGCCTTGAGATAATGTTTATAATGATTTGGCGCTATACAAATAAAAATGAACTGAATTATGTCTGAATGTGAAAGGAGAAGGGAAAGGGATTGTGTGTCTGTGTGTGGGTGTACTCACTTTTGTTTCCTCTTTGGGACCTTCTCCATTTTACCTTCTGTCTTTAGACTTGACTTGGTCCTCTTCGTTTGTTGAACGGCAAAAGGAATCTGCCTCCATCAAGAGCCTGACCTCAGCTTCTTAATGGGCCTCTCCTGAAGTCTTTCAGCTCGACTGTCACAGTTCCCCTTCAAATTGTTTTGGGCCAACCGTGCTTGCATTTAGTAGGTGGTGTCCGTCTTATGGCGGTCTTTGGTTTGTGGTCCATTCTGAGGACTTGTCCAAGTCATTGTATCCACGTCTGATCTCTACACTCTGGCTCTTAGTCTCCTTGCTAGGTTCTTCTGGCCTCCACTGTGGAAAGTGTTGATCTTGTTCCTGTCACATTTTATCATCTGATAGTATTCCAAGCATAAACTGAATATAAAAGAAAAACAGATTTGATGATTTGACCCGAAACTTACGAGACAAAATGTTGTTTCTAACTCTAACCTGGTCAGGGTTGGATGTAGGAGGGGAATTGTGGTTGGGTTAAGTTTAGGGTTTAGACATGAATTAGTGAGGGTTAAGGAACGGATTCGGTTTTGGTAACGCTGCACAATGAATGGAAGTGTATGCACAGTCATAATAAGAATATCTGCACAAACCTGTGTGTGTGTGTACATGCTTGTGAGATGCATGCGGGAGCCCTGTCTGTCAATTCTGACACAAGCAGTTATAATTATCACACTGTCATTTATGTGACTCAGTGTGAGTGCCTGGCAGGCTGCTTTATTGCCGGGCTTAATCTATGACCGGTTCACATCTCATTATTAATATGGTAATGGATCTCCTTGAAGAGATTAGTGGATGGAGTGGTTGGTGGTGACAGTAGAAGCTATTTTAGATTTTTAGAATCAGAGAGGGCCTGGGTGTGGGTTAGGGCCGGGGGGGGGCTGTTGATGCTGCTGCAGACGAGTACCGTCGTTAAATGTAGAGAGAGTTGGGTTTTTTATAGCTGCAGCGCCTTTTTGTTATTTTTGGTAAGTATGAGGTATGAAACTTCTTTATAGCTATAAACATTTCTGCTGTGTGAGTTTATGTGTGAGCCGGTGGCTTCAGTCTAACATCTTTATTTGCTTTCTGTAAATGCCATGAATACACTTTTCCTAGCAGCCGACAGCGAGGAACCCCATCTGGTAATTGGCCTTTCATCGGTCAAGACATCAATGTCCGTTGCCCGTTACTGCTGCTGTCCTCCATCACCATTATTTTTCATTTGTTTTCCTTGTGTCGATTCAGAAGAAAGCAGCAGAGAAGACACCGGACAGGCGAGGCATTTTATATAACAGGACAATTACCCTAATTTGAGCACATAGGTCTGTCATGGCCCAATTCTCCCCTTAAATTCAATAAAGCTGCAACAAATTCTACACACTCAAGAAAGTTCCCTATTTTTTTCATCAAGATCTTTAAATGATTCCCTGGGGAATAAGTGAAAATGTCTAAATGTGCATAGATCCGCACAAAAATTATTCCCTCCCACCAAGTTCTGTGGTAACTCCTCCAGTAGTTTCTTGAGTAATCTTGAGTTTAAACAAACCAACAAGTGGACAGGGGTGAAAACATAACTTCCTGCCATATCCCATCATGCCCCTCAAACCATGTCCTGTACAGACGTCCTCCCTTCACGTTCAAGGTTTTGCGCATCAGCAGAATCTTTGCCGATGTATATGAATAATGCACGGCAGAGGTTTTAGGAGTCTTGTGGTTGGTGGGCCGACACCTCCATGTTTCTGCAGGTAGCATTAGACTAAGGAAGGTTTTAACATAATCTCCAACATCTGCTTCACGTTTCCATCCAACTTTTTCCTCTGGCTTTCTTCTCTTTTGTCTCTCTCTTCTCACCCATGTCAAAATCACTTAAATCCATGACTGACACACGCACAGTCATATCACCCCCCAAGGTGAGGGAAATCTTGCCACTAACATATTACTGCACTTCATTAGATTTGTTCATTAAAGAAGGCTCACGAGTAATGACTTTTTTCACCATGTGACCGCCAAATAGATTACAGTATTGATAATTGCATTAGTTTTATGATGAATATGTAAAAAGTGGAAACGGAGAGTGGGCGTGTTTAATATCGCAGAGTTAATAACGTTTGATTTCGCCTCAGCCTTGATTCTTCCACGGTGTCGACTACAGATGTTTTTTTTTATTTAAGCGCAGTGTGTTTTTTTCTTTTTACAGAACGGATTATCAGCTTGGATATAGAAAATATGTCTCCACTGAAAGAGTAATATTCCGGCTGTTATCACAGCAGCTATGAAAGAAAGCAGTAACAGAGAAGATAAACAGATGGACGCTCAAACACATATGCATCTGTATTTTTTTCCCTTACATTAAAGTGCTGCAGGATTTGACGGCAGGTGGATGTGTGTCTGCAGAGCAAATCCTCATGTGATTTAGGGATCAATACTCACAGAGTCGACATGGTCCCTCCGTAGCTCCACTGTAGACATTTCAATCAGCTTGGTTGTGACATGAATTTTTCCCCAGACACTTTTACTCAGTTTCAGTTTGTGTGAAGAACATTTCTATTATGACTAAAACTACTTGACAAAGACAAAGAAACTGTTGTTAATAATGGCACAAGATTGGTTACAGTATTTAGTATACTGTAATAAAGTATTTAGTCTGATTAAGACACCATCACAAGCTCCATATATGTTAATTCATACGTTGTTAGTCATTTAATCCCCTCTATTGAAAAGTGGAAATCTCATATGTTTGTCATATTTACTGCAAATTAAAATTTGCTGGGTTTTGCTTAGCATTTCTTATCTCAGATTCTTGGATATTTTTTAAACTTTAGAATTGCTGTTATTAAAAGGCTTGTTATGTGATGAGAAAAATGAAATATACAGCCTAATTACTATTACTTACATTACTTTTCAGTGTATCTTTGCCTAAGGTACAGAAACACATTATCCCACAATGCAGAAGTTGTATATTTGAAACACTAATCATCAGTTCATAGCAAACTTGAATGAAAAAAAATTATATGCAACAAAAAGCCTCGACTGGACGTAACCAGAGATTTCTGATGATAATTTCATGATTTCTTATCTATTTATATGTTCTGTGTTTGTCTGGAATGTCAGAGTTCTTATAAAGTATCAGTAGAATACAAAAGTGCAATGCACTCACTTAAAACAAAAAATGAAACAAAACATGTCTGTCTTTTTAGTTGTGTAGTTTTTAAAACTTTTGCAATGGTTAAGCAACACAGAATGAAAAAACTAAAAAAGGTGTGTGTGTCTGCATAACACAAGGAGGAACACTGTTTCTTTACTGGTCTTCCCTGTTTGCACTCTTCTCTCTTTAGACTTAAGTCAAACAAAACGCGAAACAAATCTTTTATCCTCTTGATACGGTGCATTTTTCATACTATTCCAAACATGAATAAATCTTTTGTTTCTTAATGCACGTTCAGTATCACAACCTGCATCTGAACCCACATTGAGGCTGTTTGCTTTTGTTTCTGCTGCGTGCCTCTACACGGGCGCATGCAAATAGAACATCTAAATAAGAAGCTGTGACCCAGAGTCCAGACCGAACTGAGGAAAAGGCAATAAATGGAGGAGCCGTGTTGGCAGGGGTTGTGGTGAAAAACCCCCAGCAGCGGAGCCCTCTCGCTGTGTGACGGCAGTGAAAAGCTGTGGCAGCGACAGACTGAGAAGGTGTTGCTCCTCTACAGCTTCTAAGTCTATCACTCAGAGAGGAGGACAAATATAAACCCATCCATCTGGCCTTTATGTTTGATGAATGGATTTTGCCCGTCTCTTTAAAAACACAAACGAAATCCTGCATCTTTAATAGGAAGGAAGAATATACAGCGCTGTCGTTTGACTGCAGGTTGAAAGTCGTTTCAAATGCAAATCAAGCAATGCCGTCTTTACAGCACAGCGAGATAGCGTTTCATGTAATTTGAAGCAAACCTGCATCAAAAACAAGTGAATGTACAAGTTTTTCGCCTCATTTAGCAAAATTATCATGACAGGACTAAATTACTTCTTTTTTTTCTGTAGTGCAGGTTCACGCAGCCTCTAAATGACTACCACCCCCTCTGTTCCCTGAATACCCAGCAGTACATTAGCTGGAGAGCTGCTATTACAGTGCTCTGGATCCACAGAGAAGCGATGGAGAGCTGAGTGTTACAGTAAGCCCCCACAGGTTTAATGGCACAGACTTCTTTCACCACTTTGCCAGTTCGTTGCCAGCTCTCCCCAGGAACACCAAGGTCACTCTAAAGCACAGGACACAGCAGCGTCCATGTGTGTGTATGTGTGTTCTGCTACAAAAGGGAAAGGAGAGTCATTAGCAGACAAAAAAAAAGGTGTGAGGTTCTCTCTCTCTCTCTCTGGTGCTCTCCTGTTTCCTCTCAAACTAAATATGGCTGAGAGTGAGGTCTCGCCATCCTCAAACAGAAATGGAAGTGTCTAATCCCCCTCGGTAAAAGAAAATTCCAATAGGACAAACTTCAGATCATTCTGCGTCGCACCGAGTCAAGAGTGCCGTATTGATCCGCTCTGTCTGTGATGAATCCACAATTAGAGGCATGGCAGCCATTGGGGAGTCTGTCCTCTGTTTGATTGAGCCTGCCCTCTTTGCCTTCACGGCTACAGTATGTGGATGAAACATTAAGCAGGACGAGTGTGTGTGAGTGCGTGTGTGTGTGTGTGTGCGTGTGTGTGTGTGTGTGTGTATGTCAGCTGTGGCAGACAGGAGCTGCCTCTTACGTGACAGCAGCAGAGAAAGGAAGGAGCATATGAAGGGAAAGAAATCCAGGTATAGTCGATAAATTACCAAGATGCTCGCTGACATTACAGACAAGTGAAGGTCTGAACAACAAAGAGGAACGAGAAGGAAATTTGACTGAGTAGCTGTTACTCCTCTTGACATCAAATGAAGGAAAGACCCAATCAAAGATAAAGAATGAGATTTCCAAGAGTCTTGGGGAAATGGAGAAAAGCAATATTTTGGATCACGTAGTGATACAATATAAAGTTATTTGCGACCTGTAGGTGCCACCCCCCACTTCATGAATTGTGGGTAAGGTGGTTGAGGGGGCGTTCAGCCTGTAGGAATGCTGCTCAGCAGTGCAGGAGGACAGAGACGAGGGGGGCATCCTGCCAACTGGGTCTGCAGCTTAATTAACTCTAAAGCAGGCAAGCTGCGGGCTGCCCCGTCGCCTTGCATATCAACGACCTGAGTGCTTTCTAAGCACCTTAGCAGACAAGCTCTCCTTTGTGAGGTCTATTCAGCCGGGGCCCGGTGGAGTCCGAGGAGCTCCCCTCTTGTCTCTCCCTCTTCTGTCCGATTGGGTACACGTTCTGGTTCCTTCACATAAATATTTGAATGGAGCAGTGGTTCTAGTTCAGTCGGAAGAGAGGAGCTGAGGCCTGATTGAGCTGGATTTGCCCGTTTCCTGAAATGCAGGAAAGAGGTTTCGTTAATAACTAAATATTGAGTTGTGATGAAGTAGTTTTGCTTCTGTTTGTGAATTTGCAGCCACGGTTGATTCTCTGGTGATCCGTTCTTATCTATGAGAGGGTCAGTGCCTCCTTGTGCGAAGGTTTCTGCACTAATGCAAAGCAGTCCTGTTCCCTGGTACCACTGGCATTATCTCAACTAACCACTGACCTCTAGTGGCTAGGGATGGAATCAGCCGCTGATTCAAAATTAATTAAACCCTTCTGTAATTAGGATGAAAATCAAGGTGATGGTCAAGGGGGCTCGAGTTTGCCATTTAAGATCAGCAGGCTTGATAATCGTGGTGCATTATAATTAAAGTTACAATGAAGGTGCATTTAATAAGCATTTAAAATAATATGTTTGTGTTTAATGAGAGAATATAACTTGATACCTGAGGTAAATGTTTTTCTCTTCCCATCGTCTGTAATGCTCATATTTATTTCTACTCAGGGATGCGTCCTGATTATGTGATGCACACGCAGGCACAATCACTCAGAGACACACACCTCTCCTCGAGCAGCAGAGCAGAGGTCAGACCTGATATATTCTGCTGAGAGCTCGCCATGATCTGTGATGAGAGCAAGTGGGCTTATTAAATTTGGACCTGTTGGCTCCTTCAGGCTGGTTGGCTGGCTGACCTTGAGTTGCTGGCTGGCGGCTATAGCACAATGAAGGACTGGGTCTGTGGTGGTTGGCCAGTCAGCAGACTTATTGACTACATGCGTGTCTGCAGGGAGGTCTGGTGGGCTGGCCGGCTGCCTGTTTGCTGTTGCTTTTTCACTGGCTGACTGACTGGGAGACTGACTGATAAGCTGCTGGTTTGTTAGTAGTGGACCGACTGACTGACTGACGAGTCTGCTGGTCGGCTGCACAGATGGCTTTGTGCTTCCTTTATTCACCTTTATCGCCATGAAGAGCTCAGCATCAATCATCAAAGTCTTTTGTTTAATTATATATTATTTTATCAAACTCATCTAGTTGTGATCACTCTTTACTTAATCTTTCTGAAATGTATTTTGAATATCTGGATAATAGTAATAAACATCAAAGCATTGATGTTTTAAGCTTTTTTGAATTGAACACTTAAGTATTTTAGTTGATTGTTTATTTAATTTGCTTCTTAACCAATATTCCATTATTCAATTAATCATTGTTTAAAAGTATTAATTAGAGACCTGTCACTTTAGAGATTTAACTTTTTCTCTGGTCAGTTCTTTGTCAAAGCACAAAGAACTGATTTGAGAGCAGCACTGGCTCTGAACCAGCCAGTGAACTTTCTTGGTGCAAGAGGAGACACCAAATGCCAGATTTACCTACTTTGGGTCCATCATTAAAAATAAGCTGCTGAGCCTTCAGTGTCTCTCCCTTCCCCTCTATGTTCAATTTTTCTTAAGCCAGGCAGAATATTACACACAGCCAGGTTTGCTATGAGAAGGAAAAAAAGAATATTGCACCATATAAGCTCAGTACCAGTTATAAAAATAGTCCTTTTCAAGAGAGGGCCACAAGATCAGGTAATAAAGCAGGAGCTGCCTGAAGGTCTTTCATATGTCTGTTGAAACCAATCGTCTCACAAGGAACTTGAGGATCTTGGGGGGCCCTGGTGATGTGGGGGCCACACACATGCATGTATGAATAGACACAATTTCCTATTCTGCTATAGGCGTTTGCCAAATTTTCAATATCTCAGATCAAAATCAATATCCCACAATGGGAATTACTGCATTCTTTGAAACTGTTTTTTTTTTTTTACATGTTTATATTTTTTACTAATCAATTTAGTTTTTTTCAGTTATTTTTAAAGGTCTTGCATTATTGCATCTTATTTGTGTTTTCATGCTTTATCACTGATCTCAATTAAAAACCGTGGAACGTGTGTACAAGCTCAATGAATGATGATTTATCTACAGTGTCTGACTACAGCCTGTTAAACATTTTTGAAAACAATATTGTATTGATTCCATTTTTGTCACAGTGTGTGGTGAGAAGAATTTATACACAAAGTGGAAAACTGTTGTGTGTTATATAAGCACATAACCTGATTTACTGGACACTTTCAAGTTAAGAAATATATAGATTTTTATTCCCAGTCATATAAGGCGAGAATCTCACCAAACCTAATCCATGAGATGTGTCTAAAATGTATGTACACAGTCTTCTGTTTGCTCTCTGAACGCTTGTGAGGTATCAGAGCGTATCGTAAGTGGCACTCCACCCTGACAGCCTCCCAGTGGGGACGTCGGTATTAAAGTGCCACCCTCTCTGATGCTGTGCCTGATCAGTGCCGGGGTTTGATAAGAAGGAGTGCTTATAAAAGGCAGATTTCTTTCTTAAGAAAACATCAAAGTGAAACCAGGCCAGCTCGCTTCCCCCTCTTCCACACTCTGCAGAGGCTGAAGAAAGAACACAAGAACCAAAGCATGGTCGGGAGGAATAAGCGCAGCAAATTGGGTTTGCCATAGCTGGATTTGATGCCAAGACTGAGCGAACTGAGTCAGAATTCAGGGATATATGCCAAAAGAAATTACTACAGCTTTCAGTGAGCGTAATCCAGCGCTAAAGTCTGCGTTTCCTTTTCTTTTCATTGCGAGAGCAGCTCATGGGGTCTTTATTGAACTTTTTCTATCTGTTAGTGTAGTCCACCGCATCAGCAAAGCATAAGTACTTCAGTTTTTTTTGTTTTTTTTAAACAACCCTTTCAAGAAAGTTTATTTCCCTTTTCTAAAGGATTTATGGTTTATAAAAGTTGATTTGGAAATATAAACACAATTGGTTCTACTGTTAGATCTAAACTGACTGGGGGACAGGAAAGGGTCAAATCCAGTCGGTCTGTGATAAAACAAACTCTCCCTGAGATTGTTCCTGCAGTAACAATATAAAGGCCTAGTATCATAAATAGCAATTAAATATAATGAGGGGGAATGTGTGTGGAATGGTGAAGCACTCTTGCCTCAAAGAAAGAAGGTTCCTGGTTCAAATCCTGGTTCAGCCCGCAGGGTCTTTCTGTGTTAAGTTCTCTGTGTCTGTGGGGTTTTCTCCGGATATTTCTGATTCTTACCACAGTCCAAACCCATGCAAATAAAGGTAAGGTTGACTGGAGCCTCTAAATTGATTGTAGGAGTAAATGTGAGTCTGAATGGTGGTTTGTCTCTGCCTCGCGATGGCGATCTGTCCAGGGTGTAAACTAACCCAATGTTAGCTGGGACAGGCAGCAGCCTTCCCTGAGACCCTCAAAGGATCAGCAGATGATGGATCTACATCTTATCAATACTCTTAGAAACTCACTATTGCCATGTTCAAAAGCTGCCAACTCACATTTACACAGTAACTGTAAAGGTAAGTAAACTTAAGGCAGCTTTGTGTGCATCTAAGGATGCATACAACACCGATAAGAATAACCTGCATATGAACGTGGTGTTCTGGGAACTGTCGGTGCTCAGCAGACGAAGGCGTTTTGATACATAATTTGTGTCTGTGTGCCTGTTTGTGTGTGTGGCCAACCACCAGCAGAAAGAAGGCAGCGGCTGCAGGAGGCCCGTGGATGAGCATGGTTGTCTAAATCAGTCCTGACAGCCTCGCTGCTCTTCTGTAAGTGTGAATACCGACCGTGTAAGACGGCTAAATATCAGCTGAGCCTCTGAAGCCTTCTGAGATGTATCCACTTCTGAGCAACTCCTTCAAACATTTCTCTAAAATCCCAGCAGTCGTTGCAGAGTTATCCTCACACCTCGGCTGTGGAAATTATGCCTTTTAACACCACCGTGTTTAACTGTTACCACAGTTTGTGGATTAGTATTTTATACGCAATTATCACTTCAGTAATAAAAAGGCTTTAATTACCTTCATTTTCCAGCATTTCTTACCCTCAGCTTAATTTTCTATGTGAAATTGATTCTCATTCAAAAGAGTCCTGAGAGGTAATGCATTCGATACTGTATTCATGTGAGCTAGTGTCACATATTAAACTTATTTCTAACAAACATACTATATATATATATATATATATATATATATAATGATCTTCATAAGAACATTAAAATATCAGAGGCGGGGACATTATTTGCTTTTCAAATATTATAAGTTATCCACCTTTTTATAAATGTTAAAATATATTTGCCTATTGTATAATTATTAGATATTTATCATTTTCTGCCTGATAAATTGGTGTGCCTCAAAATGCTGTCTCAGAAACTTGTCACAGTGAATGCTCTAAATTTCTGGGTCTTAAAAATTGTCAGAGCAACAGAAACAGAACAACGGCAACAGCACAAAATATCTGCTCTCTGCAGTTTCTGTAAAAAAAAAAAAGAGGGATTTCTTTGAAAAGCCTCACATTGGTCAAACCAGTGTGTGTGTCTAATGTCCTCAGACTCCACTTGTATTTCAAGTACAGGCGACTGTTCAGTCCACGGACCAGATCAGCAGCGTTACGGCGCCAGGGTTCTTCATCAAAACTGCTTGTCAGACAGTTGAAGAGCTTGAACCCTGCTCTGTCCTCATTGTCTGATTGGAGGATCTCTGTCTGAACATTTCCAGAACTGTCGATTCAACAACAACTTCACTCACTGACTATCCAGCTGTGCCGACTTGAGACAGTCAACTTCTCTCTCCTCTCTGAATGGCAGCTGACATGACTGCTCCTCGAAAGTGAAGCACAAATCTCGATCGCTCTCTGGTGCTGTATAGGTTAGAAACGCTGCCTCCTCCATGTTAGTGGATGAGACAGGGCCTGAATCATAAAGTAAAATAATTTTTTCTCAAAGATGGTCACCATAAGACCACTTAGTTTATAATTTTACTTTAGTGACAAAGTTTTTGAATGAACCACAAAGAGCTACAGTCAACAGATAAAATGAATTGTACTCCCAAGTATCGCTGCCTTATTTCCTCATACAATCCCCAGTGAAATCCTGTCCAACATTTTCTATCAAAGACACAAGCATCATGTGTGAAACCCTGTATTGTGAAAGGATGATGTGTGTTTTTTGTACAAGTTCATGTTCTGTGATTTCATAACAGTCTTTGGGGCTTTGGTGTCCTCATCCTCAGATCCCACAGCTGAACCTAATACCTAAGTGGTGTACAGAGGGAGAAAACATTTTTTCTCCAAAAAATGTGTCATAGAAATTGGGTAAGTATTTTTTTCTTGATCCTGCGAATGGCACTCAGTCGAGTATATATATATATATATACTATATATATATATATATACTATATATACACCTCTGCCAAGTCCCCTTGAAACCAGTCAAGCCACATCACTCATAGATGTGACTTCGAGAATCAACGGAACGGAAACGTGCCAGATTTTTTCCCCCTCAAGATCCATGAAAATCGCAATGTTAAAGAATGTGGAAAAGATGTATCTGCATCAAAATTAAATGGGTCCTTCCCCGACCCTCGCTCCGTCCTCACACCAAGTTTCATGGAAATCCATCAGTTAGTTTTTGCACGATCCTGCTACAAGCAAAACCACAGGGGTGAAAACATAAGCTCCTTGGCAGAAGTAATATCACAGAATCATCTACATACAACAGAGAGACTCAGAGATGAGCAGGCAACGCGTCAGAGAGATGAAAATGCAGAATAGAGGAGATCTACGCCGAGCAGAGGAGAGATCAGGGCAGATTAGTATCCCATGATGCCACAGACACAGCTAATGATAGGCTGAGACACACATCAGACAGGGTTCAGAGGTCACAAGGCCACCCTGGCTTTCATCATCCTGTATATTGGCTCTGGGCTGTACAGTGTCTGTGAAATGTCAAAGGGAGAAGGGGGGGGGGGGTTGAAGCAGGCTGGAGGAAAAATCAATTCACTTTAGAAACACTGCTGGCTCCTGCACTTTGTTTTCAATGCAAACAACCCTCAGCCACACACATCCACACACACATCCACACACACACCACACACACACCACACACACATCCACCACACACACACCACACACAGACCTGTTTTGACATTTTACCTGAAATGAATCGCTTTGAACTGTGTTTTCAGTGCTGGTATTGTGGGAGGAAATCATCTGCTTTAATTTGTTGTAAATGAAACATTCCAGAAGCTGGAAGCTGCAGGGGCGAGTGTCTTTCCTTGAATCGTGCAGGAAATCCAGACCTCAAGTTTTCTTTGCTATGTGAAGTGTGAGCATACGCAGATCTCTTTTTTAACCACCAGGAAATTTGACATATTTTGTGCCAGTTCCAAAAATTCATTGCATGGCGGCTTTTTCTTCTTGAATCAAACAGCAGCATTAAAAATATTATATTATTTATAATATATTAAATTCTCCATTGGTTGTTAACACAGACACTCTGAGCTGGATAACACTGATCTAGTTGAGTCAAGTTATCACTGTACTATAGAAGTAAAAATGCTTCTTGTCCATGCATTACATCTGCAGCTGTCAGATTCAACTTGAGTTCCTCAGGCCATACAAACAGCTTTATTTGATATTGTGCTGTTGATAAACTCTCCTGTGTATTTATTCTGTGTTTCTGAGAGAAGTTATTACAGAACCTCTTATAGTGATGGGTGTCAGACTGCCAGCAACAGTCAGTATGTACCCACATACTGACTGTACAAACAGCAGACGTCACAGACGCAGAGAAAATGTCCATGCAGTGATCACACTGAGGATATGCTTGCACCTGTAACACGTGGAAGAGGTTATCTTTCCCTCTGAGATCTATGCCACTGATCCTGGGGTTAGTATCCTAACAATATCTGGGGTTCTCTAAAATATCCTGGACACAAGTCTAGAGGTTAGTTTGCTACAGGTTCTCTTGGTTCACTGGATTCACAAGATTCAGATGAAGTCTAGTGAGACATCCAGCCCACACACTGTGCACGTGTTCATTATGCATATTTTCTTTAAAGGTAAACAACAACTTAAATGTAGAGTGAAATAAATTGAATTACAAACAACCACAAGGATTAACTGAAACCACAGTAATGTCCATACATAAGATTATTTAACCTGTGCATGATACTCCATCAAGTTTATTCAGATGAGTTCCTTTAGTTGGAAAGGTTGTTTAAAAGTATTAGTTTCCTTATCTTCCTTTAAGATATCTGAAAAGTACAAATAAAATATACTTCTCCTCAATGAAATTCTGTGTGATTTTGCTCCTACCGCCCTTTAAACGGAACCAATATCCAAACGTCAGCCTCCAGGTGGAACAAGGCCCTCCACACGCATGATGATGATGATGACGAAGAAGCTCGCCGCTGATCCGAAGGAATCGCCCCTTAAACAAAAGTGTGCAGAGCAGTTATTTCATAGTTTTAATGTCTTTTTTCCACTTCTTACTGGAACTCACAGTCTCACAATAACTACAACTTTTAACAAATTTGTGAACTTTTTCCACCTTCCCTTTTCCAATTTGCTCCTTTCAAAAATCACACAATTGTACATTCTCGTACTCTCTGGTTTAACTGAGCTATAAGCAGCAGCCATGAATGTGGAATTTAGCTTAGCTTAGCTTCTTAGCAATCAAACTGACAGAAGTCGGTGGCTGAAAAGCTCATTAGTATCAATAACAGTAGATTCACTTTGCATCACACATGGCATCTTAACTGGTTTTGCTCAGTGACTTCCTGAAATAAGATCATATAAAACTGAAGTATTTTTTTAAAAATGAATTTCTATTCAATTAACTCCATCAATTAACAGCTAACTCACCTGGATCATCCTCCACACCTGGAAGGAAACACACAGTGTGACCAGATGACAGCTTCCTCACAGCAGATCTTATCATCTGCTCCAGTCCCACTTCAGCTCCGACACAAATTGCTGAAGTTATTTAGCTTTTCTCTTTTGTCGTGTACATGTTTGGTAGCTGCGGTTTTTTGGGGGAAAAACTTCTGTGTGCAGAAATTGTGCATCAACTTCCGGTAGTTTGCAGGTGACGCGTTTAAGGGACTTCTGTAAGCTACGTAAACTACAAACAGCTTCGGGTGATGCATTTAATGAACATCTGTAACTGTCTAAACTACACAAAATAACCTGGGTTACACTTAAGATGCAAATTAAGAAAAACACATGCAAATAGAAAACAACTTCATCAATTTGACGACACACGCAAAAAGTACATGGGATTACAGAATCGTGCTGCAAATTGCGAAAATTATGCCAGAAATGTTTCCAAGGGAACTAAAAATGCTTTTGTGAAGTTCCATCCCCACTGATGAGTAGCAGACTTCAATTACATCACAAAGCATGGAACTACAGCGAGGTTCGAGGGTGGCAATAGCCTTATAAGAACATTTTCTAAATACGGAATTCCTGTGAGAAACAAACACTTCAGCAGGAAGTCAGTCACCTCAGAGACATGACAGCTTGCAGTACATAGACACAGACTATCGTAGTCTAATCCTAGTTATCCGTAAATATCCAGTTCATGTATGCTCCTCAGAATCAGGACTTATGGGTTTCTCATACCAGGATACTTCACACAAATATGTACCTGCAACACCCAAATACTATAAATCATAATCAGTGTGCACGTGAATACACTTGTTATCATTATATTATACAGAGACATATTGAAGGCTGCTCTTTCCAGAGAAGACCAGCAGCTGTTGAAAGGTATCAGGCAACCGTGTAGTTTGTATTCTTCCACAGTTCTGCTCTCCTGTTGTATCTCTGTCTCTGAAGCCACGGCTATGGAGGGATTGATGATTTAGGAATGATGAGACTCACTGGACTGCTCTGGAATAACACAACAGAACAGGCTTTCTAACTCCTCCGTCTATTGACAACTTGATTTGACTGTCTCCGGTGTTGGAGCTGTGGAATAATGACCCCAAGGGCTCCTGGCGGAGGATGGGATCATCAGAAGGGGCAGCACAGGTGCGGTGGCCGTGTGGAGGTGTGGATGTTTTCTATTTTGAAGGTTCACACTTCTTTTGTGTAAAGTTGACCCAAGTAGGAAGGAGAGAAGTGTCCTGGGGAAGCTTTATTCCATCCACCAGGATAAAAGAGATGGGAGTGGCTTCTCTCTTTCTTTATCCCTCACCTTCACCTTTTCCTTGTCTAACCTCTCTCCTCTTCAACTCTTTCTTTCTTCTACTCCCCATCAAGCCTTTTTTTACCTGCTTTCCTTCTCTCTTGTCTCCATTACTCTCCAAATCCTCTGTACTCTTTTCTTTCATCTCTCATCTCAGCTCTGCGACACCCATAAATATTCATCTTAGCACTATTTATTTTAGTAATGTGATTCTTATATGCTCATTATGCTCGTCTGCCATGTTCATTTACATCCACACCAGCTGCTTCCCTTCAGCGTTCGTGCTTTGATTGTGTCCTGTTTGATATGTTGCTTCCTGATTCAGAATTTTACCTTTAGTCGCATCAAGGTTGACCCACAAATATTTTCCTCTCAGCATCAACGCCTGCACTGCTGCTGCAGAGCGACCCTTCAAACTCATTCCCAGTGGGACATGTCTGACGATCCTGTCCCCTCGTTCCATTGTGGACAAAAAACAAGTGTTGATCCTTGACATTAATCCACAAAAAAATGTGTGAACCAGAGCTGCACGTAAATGAACAGGTTGTAAAATCACATTTCAGGTTGTTTGCACCATTCTCAGGATTGTAAAGCTACTTTTAGACATGCACCAAACTATATGTCCATAATAATGTCCATATGAGCTAATGTGGTAGGGGGTGGGATGTATCATATAGAAGTGTGACCTGCTCTTTTTAGCTTTTTCAGACTCACCAATTCTCTAGCTTTAACATCTCTCTTGCAACACAAATGCTTGGTGCAGAGGCATTAAACCATGAGCTGGTACAAGTTTTAATGATGCTTTTTTGAATCACAAGGCAATGATTTTCTTTGCCACTCGCTTGTGTTTCACTCAGTATCTCTCTCTCTCTCTCTCTCTCTTCTCGACTGCTGCAGAGGTTCTGACACTATATGACAGAGTGCCATTTGACAAGGCTCCTTTTCAACCTGGAACATAACAGTGAGGGTGCATTGCTTTCTGTGCTTTTGCAGCACTCGTACACTCTTCATGTTAACCCCCCCCACCCCCCCCTTTCCCTTTCCCCTTTCTGATTGAACGATAAGCAGTGATGACACCACACACTTTTGTCACTCAGCCTTCTAACTGCTTCATAAACATGAAGCGCACAGTGATTTTAATGCTGACGATGACGCTGCCTGGTCTGGTAACATAATGAAACAGAAAAACAACCTTTTAACCTTGAATAGGATGATTCTTTTTTTAGCCTCTATTCTTTCCGGACAAGATTATTTCACTGTAAAATAGAAAGAGGCCAAACACATTTGCTCGGGTGAGCTGAGCTGAAGTCTATAATTACCCAAGAGATGCATGGGGAGAGGAGAGAGAAGTGGTCATTTAGATGCGATGTTAATTGTAATTACCATCCTGGTGGGATGTCACCATAGCAACCTTCGCCACCATTGGCCTGACCACGGAGGATGTGCACATATGGATGAGTGTGTGTGACACAGAGCAGATAGAGAGACCAACAGTTTTGTCCCTCTGTGTCTCCTCTGTCGATGTCTCCTCCATCCTTCACATTTTGCTCCTTCACCTCCGTCTCCCATTCATTTCTTGCTTTTCCCCTCCCGTCGTCCCTCCCTCATGCACGCTGACCCAATGTTTTGCTTCTTGCTCCACTGCTTCCTCCTCTCATCTCAGTCATTAATCATACTCAAGTAGCTCATGGACACCGTGTACTAACTTGGTTTCTGTTTACGCCATATTAAGCAAAGGCTCCTCTTTTTTCCACTTTCAGCACATATAGCCCTGTGTGAACATGTGTGTGTGTGTGTGTGTGTGTGTGTGTGTGTGTGTGTGTGTGTGTGTGTGCTTTAGCTCAGGTTGAGAACTGTACCTGTGATTCATGCCAAGCAATATAGCTCATATAGGGAATGAGGCATTCTGGCAGCTCAGTTCAAGAGGAGTTAATCACTATTGACGGATTATTTCATTTCATTTTTCTCCAGGTCTGAAGTTGTGTGTGTGTGTTTGTACATATTTGTATTTTTGATGTTGTAATCAGGACGCCATTATCTTTGTTCACTTCATACTTTGTCCAGCGGATTAATGATACCCCCATTATAACTTGGTCTGAAACACTATCCCCTGCCCACACACACACAAACACACACACACACACACTGATCCAAGTTTTTACATGGGAGACTGATTTCAGTGCGGTTATAAAAGCATCTTAAATGGACCTTACAGACTCTGCCAAACAAACATTTGACTCGTGCATGTGTTATCTCACTGCCCAGCAGAGTTTCTGTTTACTGTTGTGTTTGCTGTGGAGGACGGAGCAGCCAGAGATCAGTACTGTGTGACTGTGTGGAGCTGCAGTGCACACTGGGTAGTCTGGTCATTGAGATATTCAGTGATATATTCTGTATTAGCTTTTCTACATGGTTGTAGCTGAATATTATTCATTCTTTCCTGTATTGTAGAGTGTCAGAGTTCACAAAATGTGAATTCAATTAAAACCTCTTTGAGTAAAAAAAAACGCATCTGCATGTTCAATCTCGATTCATTACGTTAGTAGAGCAGATGGATAAATTAAGATGACCCCCCATAGTCTACTGGGTAATATGAACTGGGAGATAAAGCCTTCCTGACAGACCTGGTGCAGTAAATGAGGGTCTAAGTGTGTGCTGATAAATGTGGGGCCAGCTAACGAACAGCAATCAGGACAGCTATTAGAAGAAGGCCAACGACCTAAAACAACATTAGCTTATCTTCTGTGCCGCAGCCGTGACTGATTGATGAGTTAATCAAGCATATCAAGTAAAAGAAAGTTATTTGGTGAAAACACACAAAAGAATTTGTGCTGATTTGTGTTAAATGATGACCAGTCATAGTTTGTATATAAGGACAGACGACATGTCTCCATCAACACATGTTTGACCAATCACAAGTCCTTTTCAGCTGTCAACCATTGTTATTGCATCAAATTACTTATTAAAACCAAACTTACCAAGAACAATGAAGACTTGAACATGCTGTACATCCGTTCCATCTAAAACAAAGACAACCATTTCCAAGAACAGTTTACTTGACGCATGCTTTGACTTTTCAGTTTGGTCCATGTCCCATAAATTAACATGGAAGGGATATACTGCAGCGAGCCACCAGATGCTTTTAGAGGGCAGCCATGTTGTCCATCTTGATATTGTCCACTGAGCCAATAAACAGAAGCAGGAGGATGACTAATAGGTATAATGTTAGGCAGCAGCCACCGACCGACTTGATTCAGTCTTCATTCTTACAGCCAAAGAGATTTCTTGGCACATAAAATTGCAGGGTGACCAGCGGAACAATAAAAGTTGACCTGTGTCTCACTTCTTGAAGGCGGTTTAAAAAATCTCTTCGCACAACAGCAGTGGCAGCAGCTCAAGGCCTCACTCAATGTCACGAGCACTCCTCAGTCAGGTGCATCACGACCAGATTTATGAAAAGGAAAGATTTAATTCTGCAACTTCTGTTTTCTACGTCCCTCTCTCTGCTACTGCAACACAATCTGTTTATCTTTGGAAGTCTGAGCATGTGCAGGCGTCTTTGTGAGCGTGCACTATGGTCCACCAACGTTTGACTGACCGGTGGTCTCTTCTAGCAGGTGAAGGTCTGCTGCCAGTGTCATGCCATATGGATTTTCATTTGGGCCACTCAGCGCTGCAGAGGAGGAGGACACTGCTTCTGTCACGTTCGATCAGCTCGCCTGTTCTTCTTCATCTAACCTCTCTCTGCCACCAGCTCCTGACCCGGTGTCCGCTCTGCAGCACAAACCACTGCAGCTACAGCTCAGGAGCTCAACTTTGACTCAAATCCTGTTTGGTGTTGGGGTATTTTATCGTCATTCACAGCAGCGAGCCACGTGCGGACTCCCAAACTCACCAAACAAACAGCGTTGCATGTCATCCACGGATGAAAGCATCTCATCTTACATTTGATCCATTGATTGACAGAAGGTGGAGAGGACGCTGAGGGGAGACAAAGCTGAAATGTGTAAATATCTTCCAGTTTTCTTCTTTATTTCACAACCTGCATGCAGATCTCTAAAGACAAAGTCTTTCCATCTCTTCCCCTCTTCCTTTTTTTATTTATCTTTTTGTGCCTCTGTTACTTACACACACACATGCTCCTGCCCCACATCTCCAGGCTGAGGAAGCAACATGAGGTGCTCCTGTCATTCCCTCGGCCTCTGGTCCCTGAGCCATCTGAGAAGGGATCAATATCCAACGTTAATGTCTGCTGCTCCCTAATCACAGCTCCACTGTTGGGAGAGGGAGCAGAGAAACAGACTGTGAAGCTCCTCCTCTCCTCTATCTCATACTTGCTTGTTTTCACCCCTTGTCTTTGTCTCGGTCTTTCCCTGCGACCAGCCTGACACCTAGTGTGTGTGTGTGTGTGTGTGCATGCGTGCGTCACCTAGCTGAAAGCAGCCGTCCTCTGTGGTGCCAGAAAACTGTCTGTGTGTTTTAGCGTCCCTTTTGAAAAGCAGCCAGCACTCTACACTGGCAATAAGTTGTCTTTGATGTTGTGTTCACATTTCATATTCATATTTTCCGTCTCATGTCAAGTTTTGATGTTTCTACAGAGACGCTGCACTTTATGTCTAACACACACTCTCTCTATCACTTTCTCTCCTTTTTCATTTCATTGCACTAAGCTTTCATGCGAGCTGCGTGTTAATGAATAAATGAATTAATTAGATCTTGTTTGATCCACCATCATCAGGCGTCTCTCCCCCTTGGTAATGACCTCAATAATGGTGCTGACTTTAATGGGATTTTAATTGATTTGGTTGCTTTAGTTTTCTGGTGTGTGTGTGAGAGAGAGTGTGTGTGTGTGTGTGTGTGTATGTGTGTGTGTGTGTGTGTGTGTGTGTGTGTGTGTGTGTGTGTGTGTGTGTGTGTGTGTGTGTGTGTGTGTGTGTGTGTGTGTGTGTGTGTGTGTGTGTGTGTGTGTATGTGTGTGTGTGTGTGTGCGTGTGCGTGCGTGCGTGTGTGCCCTCCACTCCTCCGACAGAGCAAAGGCGCTGATCCTTAACTGCTAAAAACATTGTCTGTCGTGTCCTTTTTTTAAACCAATGTCAGGGTGTTTTAAATTGTTCAAAATTTAATCAAACAAATTTCAGCAATTTAGGCAAAATGACTCACATAACTAATTCTGTTTTCATTCATCCTATAAAAGTATGATGAAACGGTCTGAGCTGTTTGCACGTCAGGTGCTCTGGCTGGATGCTCAAGAGATGAGGACCAAAGACAGTAAACCTTTCTTTTTTATGATCTTTTTACAGGCCAGCGTAACGATCGTTAAATACGTCATTATTCATTATTCAGACAATCATCCACTGAGTGATTTGCAAATCGAGAGCATGATCTATTATAAAACTTAAATGGTGCATTTATTATTCAGTGCTCATTTTGATTACCTTGTCCTTACTCAGCACGTACATACAGCATCTGAATACATCCTGCAAAGGTGAAGCTATAATGACCTTCGAAGGGCGGATATAAATAATGATCAGAGTATGTATTACTATCATCGTTATATCAGATGAGGGCTGCAAATAGAACAAGGGGAAAACTCTCTAAAAACATTTAGATCAAAGAGAAAATAAATGCAAAATTTTGACAATAATGATGATGATAATAACAATAAACTTTTAGAAATAAAGTTTAATAAAGCTCACAGACATAAAAACTGAAAATACATGCAGCGCAATTACACAATTTGACCAAGTTAATGCAAGAGACGATGGATACAATAAAGTAATAGAACAAACAAATTAAATGCAAAACAATAATAAATCAATTACATTAAATTAATTAAAGATGCTTAACCCCAAATTGTCCCTGACGACTGTACCGCCATTGTGTGATATAGAAAAGTGCAGCTTATAGTTGTGCTATATGAATGTGTGTGAATGGATGAATGTGGCCAGAAGACTGCTTTATAAATAAAGTCCATTTATCCTTTAATCAATATCATTTTACATTAAATTAGGAAATAAATACATATCTGGGTCTGCATCATTTCCTTTATCTATTTAATGTAGAAACGTTTGGACAAACAGTAGATTAATAATTTTTTACCACCATAAAATCTGCAATATGTAAATTTTATCCGGCATATTAGAACTAGGACACTTCTGTTTGACAAAACACACATTAGCTTTTAAATTCTGATTTTGTGAATTTCCTCTGCAACGCTAAAATAAGATGTGAGTGTGGATAAAACCCCAGATTCACCTGGAGTAAAAAACTCAGCTCCCTCATTATAGTCTCACTCATTTCTTCAGAATTGCCTGTGACAGTTTTGTGGCTGTTGTCCATGTGTCATTAGGTGCCTGTGCTGATAAGCCTCTGAGTGCAGATAGCCAGTAATGTTCCAGCACCTGTCATAAATAAAGTGCATCACCACTGCAGCTGCACAGTAATAACCTGCTCTCTGCTGTGCTCCCCTGCCCTCCGCACCCTGCTGACCATGGAGGTGAAGTGCCCTACTGTGTGTGTGTGTGTGTGTGTGTTTAATATGTGCAGTTCAGAAGTTAAAAATAGTCTTTTGTCGATGGTGCTATCAAGGAGAAAATTTCAATCATCTATTTATCTATCTATCTATCTATCTATCATCCAACCATCCAAACTGATTAGCATGGATTAGCTAATAGACAACAACCTTTATCCCTCTTTCACTTAGTTACTACTCCTCCCTATATATATAACATAGTATTATTTCATATTATATAATATATCCACTTTGACATAGAGCTTTTAAAACCTGTATCAGAATGTATAAGGCGAAAGGTTTGTAATGATTTAGTTGTTTCAAAGTGAACGTCATATTGTCAGTGGTGTGTGCTGAATATTATTACTGCTCTGTGTTTCTGCTTGTGTGTGTGTGTGTGTGTGTGTGTGTGTGTGTGTGTGCACTTTTCGGAAAAATATGTTTAAAGCTCATGACAGCCTTTCTCCTCTCCCCCATGTTAATGCCTTGACCCAAGCCTTGACTCTGGTTTATTTTTTTCTCGGGGAGCCAGCGGACTGACAGACAGGATCAAATGCAGGAGGAGGAGATCTTTGTGACTGGAGTCAGACGCTCTTTCATCTCCCCTCTGCCACGCCAGCACACACTCTAATGCTTCATTTTCCCTACGCACCAGGGAGGGAGTCTCCACAAAGACAGAGAACTCTCTGTGTCCGTCTGTCTTTTTTCAATTCTGCCTTAAAAGATTCATCTCTGATAGAAACACAGATAAAAATAAATTCAGTAATGTACCTCTGTTTTATATGCATCTCCTCTCCCTGATGTGGAAAAGAGTAAATGTGTGTTTATTTCGTCTTTTTTTTTTTTCCCTCTCATGAGATTTCGCAGTTCTTGCAGACTGCAGTTGTACAATGTAATGAATAGTTCAAATAGACTATTCCCTGTGTGAGTAAAAACAAGGCTGGTCCACATTTCTGTGTCTCTTTAAGAGCAATATTTACAACATATGGCTTCAGCAGCAGGATTTAAAAGCAAACTGGAAGGGAATGGGATTAATTAGAAATAAATCCTTTTCTAAGGGGAATTGGATTTATGCTTTTTCCATGGTCAACGACCCGCCGCTACACACACAACTTCTGTGGATGATAATTACAGTTGAATGAGATCTGGTTTCTTTGGTTTCAGCCTTTCTCTGCCAGTTTTAGTTGAGTTTGCTGCCCTCTGCTCTCAGCTCACAGACTTTCAGAGATGTATTTGGTTGGTCTTATTCGAAAGCTGCTAACTATTTCTGCAAATTTCAGGGATTAGAGAGTAAACAGAAAGTAGCACCGTCACCTCACAGCAAGGTTTGAATCCGAGTTCGGTCTTGAACTTTCTGTGAAGTCTGCATGTTGTCAAAGTGTGTGGGTTTTCTCCAGGTGCTCCGACTTCCTCCAACAAAGACATGCAGTCTGGGGTTAGATTAACTGGAGACACTAAATTCATTTCTGGAAAAAACTGCATCATTATGCAAAGATTTAAAACGAATAGGACAAGTTACCACAGAAATTTTGACTATGAATCAGCACAGAGCTTAATTTTCTTTGAACGTCAATGTGTCCAGGCTTGTTTGTTTATTCTAACATTGCCATTCAGTTTGTTTTCCAAGTCATAAAGTTATGAACTGTGGGTAATTCCCTTCAGCAAAGTTTGCAGAAATGCATTAATTGTGCTTAAAGGGTTGAGAAAGTCTGCGAGAGAGACCTCACGCTTTAGGTTATTTCACAGTGGGACAGCGTGTGTGTCTTTATATGTTCGAGACATTTCCAGGGTGACCCAACCACTCAAAGGTTTAGCAGTATAGATGATAAATGGATGGACAACTCTTCGTACTAACTACAAAAAAAGTTTTACAACCAAGTCAGCTAAACAGACGACTTCACAGACTCTTATGAAAACCAGCTCGATGGACTTTGATGCCTCTCACCCCGATACATACCATCTATTTCTGCATTAACATCGGACTAACAGGGCGAATTAAGTCCTGGATATCAAATTGCCTTGAGTAAATTTAGCCCATTTCAGATCTGCAGACGTGCAGGATTTAATTATGCTGAATTAGCAGCCTTGAAGGAGATGTGTAAAATTTGAATGTTCTCATTAACAAAGAAATAGGAAAAAGCCTCTTTCAGCGAGAGGAAATTGGCGAGTGGAATGAAAGAATAAATTATACAAAGAGAGAGCAGAGAGAGAGTTTGCGAGAGAGAAAACATATTTCTGACTCTGTGACAACTGCTCAGCTACAGTACATAAATTACCTGCTCTGTTTGAATTATGTTTTTATCTTGACAGACTAGAGCAGAGGAGAGACTGAAGACCCTTATTCATATCTCTTTAACTCATATGACAAATTAATGAGCCTCCAGATGAATCTGGGAGGATGTAAATCACCTGCCTGGACTTGCTCTTCACCTCTGACCTGTACCTGTGATCTGAGTTTGAAAATATCCATCCATCCATCCATCCATCCATTATCCATCCACTCATCGGGCGAGAGTTGGAAACCCTTTGGACAGATGGTCAGCCCACAAAGCTCACAAAGACAAACATCCCAGTAACTTAATCCCATTCTGCATGTTTTTGGACTGTGGAAATAATCCAGAGCATCCAAAGAAAACCCACTCAGACACAGTGAAAACATGAAAACTGCACACAGACAGACCCCGGCCTATAATGTATTGGGTTTCACATGTTCTGTATCTTCTTTTGTGTGACATACAATAAATGAATACCTGCCTTATTGGTAGACAACCGTTTGAATCTTGAATTACAAAAGGTCAATTGTTAGTTTGTATTTGAGAGCTTTGTGTATATCCAGGAGATGTAATATAAATCATATAATGGGATTTTTTTCTATTTCAAAAATTTCATCAGTGATTATTAGATTTATAGATTTAGAATGCCCCCCCCCCCCCCCCCCCAACACTGACACTATGACCTAAAGTGCACTGATGGAGGGAGAAGATGGCGGAAAGCACAATATAAAAAGGGGAATTTGAGAAAGTTGGAGGTGGAGGAAAAAAGGATTTCATAAGCCTTTGATACTTCAAAGAAATCATACACATGGAAACATGACGGATCCCAAAGACTCATGTAATATTATCTGTAGCCTGCATTGATAGAAAAATGCATTTGTGCATATGTATGCAGCCACATGCAGTTGTGGCAAAAATATCTCTCTGCAGTCCCATATGGCATTCGAGTGAGTGGCCTCTCCTCTCCACTCCCTGGTTTTCACAGATGCCTGTCACGTCACCACGAAAAGACAAGAGAGAGGGGAGCATGACACACATGCACCCCCCCCTCCCCGACATAGAGAAACGGGGCGGATTGAGAGGTGAAGCTGATCCCTGAGAAGCAACGCACACTCAATATCCTCTCTATCCTCTTCTCCAAGCCGCCTGGCACCACGAGGCCCGGGGCTGACGTCAGTGTTATTTCTGTCCATCTCTTGGTCAGGAAGGGGGGGTCATCGACTCTGATGCATTATTCAGACACGCTGCATCAACCCGAGACAGATCCTATCTTGACAGGGCAAAGCCACTATCACCCCTTGGCTCGGTGACTGAATACACACGAAGAGCTGGTTTCATCACATGACTACTTATCCCAGAAAATGTTTGTTTAAAAAAATGAATCTGCGTTCTGTTAAATACTTGTTTCCTCCATGACAATGTTGAGTATTTACACTCGAATAAAGAACAGAAATGTAGTTATAATAAATTCTGGAAAGATATAAGAATAATACACGTCATGACACAATGTTGACTTGAGGGTTGAAAGTCAGCAGTCGTCATGTGCGTCAGTTTGTTGAGCAAGTCTTTTTTTTTTTTACAGTGAAAACGTTTACACACTTTCTAAATATAGACATTTCATTAAGTAGATTTAATATTGTTTAACATCTATATGTATGTTTTGTCTCCTGTATATTTACCTATACCTTAGTTTGTCTGCATTTGTTGTTTGTTGGCAGGATCACACACAAACTATCAGACAGATTACCACGAAACTTGGTGGAAGAATGTGACCATTACATTTTGGTGCAGATCCAGGTCAGGGGGCAAATCCAGGAATTGATTTTTTCTTTTTTTTTGATCATTGCGAAATATGCAACTTTTCCAAATTTTAATTTATTTCTCAGAATTATTCATGCCTGCTGACAAATTCAGACATGTTGAGGAGTGTGTGCAGTTTGTTGGACATGCAAATAAAAATGCAGATCTAGTGAATTTAAATGTGGTTTCCTTAAAGGGACTGCTAGGCCTTGGTTAACATATAATATAGGAATTAATAAATATAAGTTGACTGTGAAGTTCACTCTCCTTGTTAACATTAATACGAGTCAGGTTATCTGTTCTCATCACCACAGTTATTTGCGCATCTGCAAGGGAACTGGACCAGAGAGCACCGAGAAACCAGGCTGGTGTATTTGCAGAGGGAGCTGATGTGTTGACAGATGAGGAGGCAGGAGCAGAATGACTAAAACAATCAGAAGTGGGGCAGGAGTCATGACAACTCTGTGACAGCCTGTATGAGAGAAACATGTTGTTGATTCCCATCATATTAATGTACTCAGGAAAGAAGAAGCAGCTTTTGTGATATATAATCTCTATCATGATTTAAGGTGTTTAATGTCACCATACTCAGGTACAATCAAATTGTTCTAGTTTGTTGCATCAAGTAGTAAAAGCATAATTTTTTTTGCTGATATGTGAACATTTCTGATTAAACAGTAAAGAGATTTTCTTTAACAGAGCTCTTTAACATTTTTAAAATTTTTTTGTTAATGGGTATTTGATGGAAAAAATAAATTCAGGCATATTAAGAGAACGGATATCGTGTGTGAATTTTGGAGCAGCTGTACTGATTGGTCCTTGGCAGAAGAACGCACCGTACTAAGTGCCGTTCTAGTTTTTGAAACGAAGGCCAAATGTTTTTTTAAAAACAGCAAGAAATGTACAATACTACGCTCAGGAGTCTACCTTGAGTAACAGAAAAGAATGAAGGCCGACACAGCTCAACTGCACCGCTAGCGGCTCCTTGTTACACTTTTGTTTTTGGCTGGACCCAAAAGCAGACACGAAAATATACAGAGGAAAAGGTTTATTTCGTACAGACCAAACATTAATATATATTCGGCCTGGAGATGACCACGTGGTGAGTGTGGAGAGAGAGTCAGTGGGAAGGCAACAGGCAAGCTACGAGGCACAAGGAAAGTAGAGTTACTAAAACACAAAAACAAAATGGACTAACCACAAAAAATTACAAACTGACTCCGCGAGTTAAAGGGCTACGAAGGACTGGGCCACTGAAGCTTATGTCGAGCGGTTGATGAGGATGAATGAGGGTCAGGTGTGCTCAATGAACCAGGTGGAGGCACACACACACACACACACACACACACACACACACACCACTCAGACAGTAGAGAGGTTCACACAAGGCCCTTGAACGAAGGAATGGGAACATGGGGAAAACATAAAACCTGGAGTCACGGCAGAACAGTGACACTCCTGAGCATCCGCGCCAACACCAGAGCAAAACAGCCATTTATTCATTTGCTGGAGAAACAGATTTCTCTGATCATGTCCTCATCGTCTTCATCAGCCTTGTTGATCCCAGGTCGTTTCTCTAGAGGGAGACAGACTCCCAATGACTGCATCGCACACTGTGGTCAGAGGTGATGCAGCTACATGAGAGAAACCCTCAGCTGATGAGTCAGAGATGCTGTTTGAGACCAGAGCATTTAAAGGCTTGAATATTACAGCACGGCTTCAGTAATGAGATCGTCTGAGTCACATCCATTTTAATATAAAGCCTCTTACATTACACAGCCCAGTGTCAGGGGATACAACAGATCAATGTGCTTCTTTATGTGCACAAGAAAAAAAAATGTGTTGATGTAATGAAAGCAATGCTTCCCAGTGATATAACCAGGACCATAACTCAGCACCATCATCACATCCCTCAAACCACACCACTGTCAATTCTTTAATAAAAATGTTTCAGATTTCTGTTTCTGGGCTCGTACAGAACAGAACAGAGAGGCCTCTCTCTGAGCCTCCAGGTGATGTCCATTTATTATCCATGTTATTTCTGCTGCCATTCCTTCCCATGATCCCTGGGTTTAGTGTGTATAAATGTGGGGTTGGGAGGAAAGGCGGCTGACGGGATGTGCTCTGCAGCCGTCCTCCTAACACAGTAATTGAAATGCTAATTTTCTGATACAGGATGATGACCTGTGTACAGCCGGAAATCCAGGGAGCTATTGGGTAATGAACAGGGAGAGAATGGCCCCATCACAACTCACGGGTGCACTCACAATGCACGTGTGTAGACAGTATGTGAAATGTTTTTTTTGCATCTTCCTCCTCTCCATTTCGCTTCTTTTCCTTTCTCTTATCTGTAAAAAGACTCGGCTCTTATTTGCATATATTCTTTCCTTCGTTTTAATATGAATCTTTAAATTTTATTTCTTTATCTATTCCCCCAGAGCTCAACCTCCCTAATTCTTTGTTTTCCTGTGGCAGTGCAGCGTAAGGCCTGTCAGGGATGTAGTGTTATTTGTTCTTTTTATTCCAGACAGGTACCTTTGTGTTTTTGTCATTTAAATCATTACCTTAATGGCTTTGCATTGTGTCAATGGCTTAAGGTTGGAAAGCTAGTGAACCTGAGCAACAGACTTTCTACAATCATCAGAAATATAAAAAATGAAACCCAGAAGCACATCAGAAACATGCAGCTTCAAATAAAATCAGGGCCATATGACTGAGTATCAGAGTGGCTGCAGAGCTGTGCAGCTTTCTGCAGACTTTACCTTGGTTTTGAAAAGTGCTGACTGAGCAGGTCCTCACGTCACCAGACAGGCTGCTCCCTGTTGTTGATTTGTTGCTGGTCGAGAGGAAACTGATCGCTTAGATGAAGCGTTGATACATTCTTGTATAGAGACGATATTCTGGAGGATCTGCAGTTCGAGGAGGAGCCAAAACATTTTAACGTTTCATAAAAACCAAGAACATATTTTAAATTAATCTGAAATCCTCAAAGCTAAACTATACTTCTCTTCTCTCTGTGATGGAAGTACATTGGCTTTTTGACTTATTTAGCTTTTAGTGTGTTTGAGGACTCAGCAGTTCATATGGCTGCCAACATGTTTGCAATAAAACATGTAGGAAAGGATTATAGCAGGAATAAATATCTTGGAGAGAGTCTCTGTTTGATCAGATGCACTTTATGGATTTTAAACAAGCTAAAATTTGAATCCAGTATCACATCAAGATATTTATAAGTCATTTATTTCACCTTTGAATAAAACCTTTTGTCTGAGCATCATTAGTTTCTATTTTCTACTTGTGTTTCTGGTGAACTGAGTTTATTTTTGTCTGAACAATCCAATATGCAAGGAAAAAAGTGAGAGTGAAACAAAAATAATTTTTCATTTGTATGATGATCCTACCATGGTTGTGACTTATAAGGAGACATGTCCAACGTCTATGTCTCTCCTCGTCTCTCTGCAGGTCCCATTCAACAGGATGTGATTTGACGTAAATAAGGCGAGATGAGAATACAGTTGGAGCAGCCGGGGCCAGGAAGCCAAGCAGGCACCGACTGGGACCGGAGGCAGGACAAAGCAACATGGAGGCACGAACACAAAGACAAATCAGGCATTAAAGAGACAGCCACCACAGCTGACATTATCTGCACAGTAATGGGATGTTTTTGTCTCCATCAAATTGGGCCTTTTAATGAATGGACTGGAAATAAAATAGAAGTAAAGACACCTCGGCTGGTGGAGGCAGACCACCGATAAGAGAAGGCACGACAATACAGAAGTATTCACTGAACACGGATGAATGCTGCATGCATCGCTGCAATGGTAATTCAAACTGTTGGACATTATTTGACACTGTGTCTGGAGGTTGATGCTTATTTTAAGGTAACTGAGAATCCCTAGCATCGGGTAAGTTCCCCCTGCCTCACAGCAAACACTTGACCTGGACTCGACAGCTAACACAAGCAGCCGGTTCCTTCATCATGAATTATAATTATGAGATCTCACCCTTTCTTATATGAGCTTTGACCAGCACATTTTCTAAAACTCACTGAGATGCTAGGATTACACAAATATTTTCTCTTATGATTGATAAAATGATATTTGACTGGAAATGCATTGTCAGGGTTGCAAATAAAGTTTATATTTTTTTCTATAAATGTTTTAATGACCACATTTAAACTCACTAGGTTTAATTTGTGTTTGGATAAAATTTGCATAAATATCTGTTTGAATAAATTAATAAATATCTATTTCCAAAACATGGCGGATTATTGTCATCAAGCTCCATGAATTATTGTCAGAGAAATCAAGGAAAATATTGAATATTGAATATTGCCTTATCTCAGGATGCACACCAAATCAGCATCCTTAAACCATGTTTTGTGTTGTGTGCAGTAGTTTTTGCGTAATCTTCCTTTCAAACAAACCAACAAACTAATGGACATGAAACTATAACCTCCAATGATAACAACAGGTTAAGACTCTGTGTATGACTAAAACCCTCCTGCAGGTGTTCTGCCCTTTTAAAGCTCGTCCTACAGACTGTGCTCTGATGGAGCGTGCAACGGTTTAGAAACAGTATGAAAAAGTGTCTGAAAAGCTTCAGGCGTTTTCAAAATGTCCTGAAAAGAAATGCAAGCCGACACATTTCTGAGAAACAGGAGGTTTAATTGCACTTTGCTCGTTCACTGTGTGCACCATTAATTGCATCTCTGCATTATTGCATTCAGACAACATGCTGTAAACCAAACTTTGTCAGCCAGTGGCTTCAGGCAGCCGGAGTGGTGGTGGACTGGCATGAGGAGGGAAGAGGGCTCGTCTTCATCATCTTTCATTTCAGGCTCTTGTTGCCCCGTGGCTGTTCTCAGACCAGACGATATCAAACCAACTACTTATTTCCTCCCCAGTTAGTCTGTACATTAATAGCTTAGTGCCGCTCCAGCTCCCATTGTTACTCCTGCCTGGCTGCATGCTGCGCTAAGGATGCTGCACGTTCATCAGACCAGAAACATTGTGCATCTCTGCTCTGGGAGGATGGACTGTGAAAGAGAGACTTGAAAAACTGAATCCAGATGATCCAGATGTCGTGTTTAATGACTTTACTCATCTTTGTTGAGCTCTTTGACTTTTTCTCAATCATCCCTTTAAAAAATCCTTCATCATTTTGCTAAAATGTGCCTTCGCTTGTTTCACTATTGGGCTTAAAAGACAAGGAAGCTCATGTTTTCACCTCCAAACCTTTGTTTGCTTGTTTGTTTGTAAGCAAGAGTAAACAAAAACAACTTAAAAAACACCATGTAACCTGGAGGAAGGATGGAACGTGCCCCAAGAGAGAATCTATTTAGTTTAGGTGCAGATCCAGATTAACCTTTCGAGATTCGTCAAGATTTTCAGTTTCTCAGAGAATAAGTCGAGATGAAAACAACCAGGTATATTTATGGAACTGATATTCATGAGTGTGTGAAATTTGGTACAGATCCAAAACACAACTCTGCACACGGACCTCTGCACATCCTGTATTCTGTGACACGCCTCTTTATGCAGTAACATGCTGACTGATTAGGCCAACGTCACATGCACGCATTTTCATAAACACTGTGAATTTGCAGAGTCAGCTTTGTTTAACACCTCAGAGGATTTAGATAAGTGACTGTCATTGAGTCTGCATAATTAGGACACCATGCCGTCTGAATTCAAATGGGCCCACTCGCCCTAATGATCTGTCACTTCTCCTGGAAGTCGGACTCCTGAGAATAGCCTCTCTGCACATCTGCAATATGTTACTGCATGAAAAACATTTTTTGGCTGACTTTATTTTGCATCAAACTGATTTTTTTTTCTTTCATGATGCCGAAAGAACCCTGCTGAAGACGGATGAAAAACACGTCGCTCTTCCTCAGTGAATATTGCATGCCTCTATACTGAGAGGACTAATGGAGTAGTTTACCATTTCCTCAGCAGCAGTCTGCAGGGAGTCATGGATGCAGGAAATAAAAAGGATTAAAGTCACCAATACCATAAAATACCACAGAAGTGCAGTACCGTCAACTGAAATGATGATTTTAATGCACAGTATAAGTTAATAGAAAAAAATTGTTTTAAGTGCAATGTTTTACTGCTACAGACCTGTTATTGCTGCCGGGGGGTTGGAATCAGTGCCGTCTAAAATAGATGGTGATCGGTTTAAGCAACTTTTTTGGAGCAAGGTGTTTTGTTTTTAAACAGTGTGGAAGATTTAGAAATAATACATCTGCATTATTTTTCATGTGTGTGTTTATATTTGGACTTTTCAATCACTTTAAGGTATGAAGCTCCCTGCACACACACTTCTGAGGCTGTGTCACTGTTGCTGTTTCCTGTTTGTGGACTGAAAGAGCATGAGTACTAGATAACATGGTGTCTAAGTGCTCTCCACAGGCAACTTGAGGAACTGCAACTTGAAGCCGTGTGGTTTTAATCTCTGAAAACACCACCACTGTTTTGCTTTTAGGCCTTTTTCACTGCATGAATGATCCATAAACTGAAGTGTAGCCCTCGCAAGCAAAAAGAGGTTTTTATTAAGACTCTGCGGTTTTTATTATTTGAAGAGGATCCCACATATCCCAAAAAAATAATGGTGCCACTTCACCTTTTACCCCCAATAAAAGTTAACAATAAAAATTCTTGCTTAGTTTGCTCTGACCGTTGTAACGGTTGCTCAGTAACTGAATAGGAATTTGTTTTTGCATCCCTAAACAAATAAAGATTCTTCCAGAGACAGAAAAGCAGAATGATACCAAAACATTGAAGTTAACAAGACAAAAAGCATCTGTCATGAAATGGACCATAACATTAAATAATAATGATGATAATAATAATAAAAACAATTATTACTGGGCCCCTGACAGTGGGCGAGAGGCAGGTTACACCTGAGGAATACTCAGATGACCTTCAGTCTCAACTTTATCGGTTGTTTTGGGAGAATTGTGTTATTACAAATATCAAGACAGCAACACAACAACACTGCTGTTGACGAGAATCGTCTCTGATACAACAAACTGTATGATTTAGATTTCCTGTCTTTTTTTCTCATCTGATTTGTCAGTGGGTTTTATTAATTACTGTTGTGTTTTCCCATTTGTCTTCAGGGCCACTAACATATTTTCAAATATATACATGCATGTACACATACGTATATAAATAAATACAAAGCATATATATATATATATATATATTCTTGTCTTTTTATCAATATCAACATTTATTAAGTCAAAACAGCCTACACACACACACTTGTAGATATGTGCTTTATATATATATATATATAAATATAAATATATAGTTTGTTTTAGCTTTATACTGATTTTGCATGCTTTTTAAGGGAAACATAAAGTTCGTTTAAAGAGTTTAAAAGAGTTTTCTGTCTGGACAGGAGCTCTCTGGCTCTGCAGGTCGGATATACTGATTTTTCTTGTTCTGTATATTGAACCGAACAATAAGATGAAATTACACCTTAAACTCATCTGAGTTTAATTTTTAATTGTTTGGTTTATTTAACGAAGTGGAACATGGAAGGTCGTAGTTGGCTGCTGTATGATCCGGTGCGCTAGGGGGCAGTGAGCAGCTCAGGCTTCTGTTGAGTCAGGAGCAAGTGATCAAAAAGCAGAAGACAGCACAACAACAACATTGACTCGTGTCGATGAGGTGAGTGTTCACACGCGTTCCTGTTTTTTACAGTAAATAAAGTTTCTTTGTATTAGAGGACGGAGCTGACACCGTTAATGAAAACGTTACTGACGCAGAGTAGCTTGTTGTTAGCTACCTGCTAGCCTAGCTTGTCATGGAGGGTTTTTTTTACTCTTAAATGAAATCATGCTAGGTGGTTATCGGTTTGAGAAGACGAGCTCCAGCCGGAGCAGCGGTGTTCAAGTGTGTTTTGTGTTCAACTGCATTGTGCTTCTGTGAAGAGAACATGACCCGAAGTCCTCTGCTCACAGGGGCAGGGGAAAGGTGAACACTATCAGAGCGTCACACAAATCATTGACTGGTTCTCATGGAAACCAACAAACTCACTGTGCAGGAGACGAGTCTCCCTCAGGTCTTAGTCAACAAGAGAGCAGGGGGGTCATGATTCAAACAGGGGTTATATAGAGGTCATTTGTAGGAAGTTGTCATTAGCATCTATTCACAAGGTAACCACACTGTCTTGTCCTCTTTCTCTTCGGGCTTTAATCTGATGCTGGAAGTTGTTTGTTTCCATCATGGAGGCTGCAGCTGACTTTCTCAAAGTGTTCCACCCTCAGGCCGGCGGATATTCTCTGACTCTCAGCCTCTTCCTCATCTTTCTAGGTCTTCTGTACTGGTGAGTAAACACTTCAGCAACTGTTCATGAAACTCTGCTTCTCTGTCCCAGTCGACTAATGCGCACACACGCGCACACACACACGCGCACACACACACACACACACACACACACACACACACACACAGTCAAACATCAGTTGAGTTTTCTAGTTAAAGTTTCTAGTTAAAGTTCCTATAATTTTGAAACTCCAAAAGTGTATTGTGGACTCAAACACTTCCCCCACCCCCTCCATCGGAATAGTGGTGAGTAGATAACGAGTGAATTTTAATTTTTCTGTGAACTATCCCTTCAAAGGTCCCAAATAATAAATCAAGCAGAATATTAATTTTGCTTTTATTCTTTTCATTCATCACTCATCAACACAGCTCTGTGTTCTGTCTTCTAGGTATTCAATTTACCCGTATTCTGTTCTTTCTCGATGTGGCATCAAACACCCGAAGCCGTTACCTTTATTTGGTAACATATTCATGTTTCGCCAGGTAAGACGTTGCATCAGCCTCCAACAAATTTTGATTTACCCCTCGTGTCCCTTCACTTTGTCTTTATATTTACCCTGTGTCAAATCATTGTCTAACCCATCAACTACCTCCCACAGCGAGAGACAGAGAGTGATGCCTCCATTAATTAGTTAAATTCCTCTCTGTTTTTGTCTGTGATTACACGTGAGTGTCAGTGCTGTCCCTTCATGTGAAAGAGTTGTGAGGCTGATTAGTTGTCACACTGTTAAATTACATTAGTTAACATTGTTCCTCAATCTTCTGTTCAGGGATTTTTCAACCCAATCGCTGATCTCATAAGGACACATGGCAGAGTTTGTGGGTAAATAAAATGACTTCACATATTTACACTTTCCACATTAAATGAAATGTAGCTCTGATTTTACTCTACTTGGTGTATATCAGGTACTATTTGGGTCGCAGACCGGTGGTGGTGGTCGCAGACCCTGACATGCTCAGACAAGTGATGGTCAGAGACTTCAGCAGTTTCCCAAACAGAATGGTGACAACACAACTAACTTAACTAAATCCGAACATATACTGTATATAATGTTTTTACTCGTCATGTGGTAAAGATAAAGGATGTTTTTACCTGTACTCTCCTGTTTTTCTGTACAGACGATTCGCTTCGCCACCAAGCCCATGTCTGACTGCCTGCTCATGTTGAGGAACGAGCGCTGGAAGAGGGTGCGGAGCATCCTGACCCCGTCCTTCAGCTCTGCAAAGATGAAAGAGGTGAGATAAGCAGACTTGTATTATTTTGACACTAGCTAGAATGAGCTGATAAGTTTTTTAAAAGACCATGGACGTGTGGAGTCTGAGGACACAGACAGAAAGTGGAGGAGTTAAACTTAACGTAACTTTCAAGGTTTGGTACAAAATATCTAAATTCTGTTTTGTTACGTTTTAACAAAGACAATATATCAAATGGTGATAATGAAATCACTGTTTAGTTCACGGCTTCAGTTACACAGCTTTCTTTGGAATTCAGGGTGAAGCCTGTTGGCCTTGTACTGCTGATGTTGTCTTATTAATTCATGGCCTCTGCTTTTAACCTAATGTATCAGGTGGAGACTCATTTACTGACTTGATTCCCCACAGTGCATCACATGCTCATCTTTTATTTATTTAAGAAAATATTATGCATTCAATCAGCATGAATCAGCATCAGAGTATTTCAGCTGTGTAGTGTGACTGTGAGCTTTTCTTGAATGATCAATATTAGACTTGAGTGATATTGAAAAGACAGATTTCACTCACAGCAGTTGTGACAAGTGTCGCTGTTTTCTCTTGTAGATGGTTCCACTCATCAACACAGCCACCAACGTTCTGATGAACAACCTGAATGTGTACGCAGAGTCAGGAGAGGCCTTTGACATCCACAGGTAGTGAAATGATCTAAATAAACAATAAACAAAGTCTATTCAAATGAAGGTGTCTCTTCCTGCCCTGCCTCATGTTTTTGCAAATGTTTTCGCAGATGTTTTGGCTGCTTCACCATGGATGTTATTGCCAGTGTGGCATTTGCAACTCAGGTGGACTCTCAGAAAAACCCAGATGACCCATTTGTCCGTCACGCTCAGATGTTCTTCTCCTTCTCTTTCTTCAGGCCCATCACGCTATTTTTTAGTGAGTCCAATGTATTGATGTTATTATTGTCTATAACATTATATATGTTTTGTAGATTGAGTCATGTGGATGCGTCCACATCCGGCATCTCAGGTTGGGTAAAATCAATGAATCTGATTTGTGTGTCCAGTTGCATTTCCTTTCATCGCGGCTCCTCTGGTGGGACTCATCCCCAACAAAAGACTTGCCAATATGAATCATTTCTTTATCAACTGTATCCAGAAGATCATCACGCAGAGAGAGGAGCAGCCTCCTGAACAGGTGAATCTTTGGGACATTTATTTATCTTAGCCTCAAGAACATTCCCACATTTTTCTTTTTGATCTGCGTGTTCTATGTATCATCTGCATCTCCTTCAAGTTTTTTTTCTGATATATAATTTTTTACATTAATCTATTGACCCTTACATTTTCTTGTAGAGGCGTAGAGACTTCCTTCAGCTGATGTTGGATGCTCGAACCAGCAAAGAGTCTGTGTCTTTGGAGCACTTCGATACACTGAACCATACCGATGAGCTCAATCACAGGAACCAGCCAGCTCAGTCAGCGCAGCCATCGGCCTCAGATCAGGAGGCGCATGGCAGGGCTCCTCAGAGAAAGATGATAACTGAGGATGAGATCGTGGGCCAGTCTTTTGTCTTCCTCCTGGCAGGCTACGAAACCAGCAGCAACACCCTGGGCTTCACCTGCTACCTGCTGGCCATCCACCCTGAATGTCAACACAAAGTACAGGAAGAGGTTGATGAGTTCTTCACTAGACATGTGAGTGTAATCACCCATGGTTTAATCTGATCTTCTTTGCTTCATTTAGTTATGACAAAAGACAGTTATGGGTTTTATCTTGTGCCACCTGTTTGTAGGAGTCACCAGATTACACAAATGTTCAGGAGCTGAAGTATTTGGACATGGTTGTTTGTGAAGCACTGCGCCTCTACCCTCCTGGATTCAGGTAGAAGATGATTTATGTATTTATATATGTTTAAAAAGGACCAAGACCATACGTTAATCACATATAAAGAAAAAAAACTATTTGAGGTATATCAATAGTGTAGAGCCAACATTTTCCTCTGCATTTTGTCCCACAAAGGTTTGCACGAGACATCGATCAGGACTGTGTGGTGAATGGACAGTTTCTCCCTAAAGGAGCATCGCTGGAGATCCCTGCGGGTTTCCTCCATTACGACCCCGAGCATTGGCCCGAACCTGAGAGGTTCATCCCTGAGAGGTAGGAGGCTGCTGGAGTGGTTAAACACAACTATAAGCCCACTACAATATTTTACTTACAAATGATAAATTCAGCTGGGTTACAACAAACACTTCTTTAAATGGATGTCACTATGATCAGATACTGGTGGATGTACATGCAAATCATGTCAGTGAATAGCCGTTACTTTCCCTGTTACTGACCTGATAGCTTGCAAAATAAATTTTACATCCACATCCATCTGAATTAAGCAATTCCTTATATTCATAGGAATTATTTTTAAATGCTGCTGAAAAATATGATATCATTATAAATAAATGTAGACAATATTGTTCCAACTGGTTTAACATAATATTTCAAACTCAAACTGTTGAGACTATTTAAAATAATAATAATAATTATTACTATATTACTTTGCATTCAATATAATATTAAAAAGATCTGTACAGAGCCACATGAACGCTGTATACATTTTGTTTACCTACAGATTCACACCAGAGGCCAAGGCCGGTCGACATCCATTTGTATATCTACCGTTTGGGGCCGGCCCCCGTAACTGCGTGGGCATGAGGCTCGCTCAGCTGGAGATCAAAATGGCTTTAGTTCATCTGTTTCACAAATACAACATCGTGGCCTGCACTGAGACGAAGGTGGGTTTCACACTTCAGACAACAATCTAATCAACATGACTGTACGGCTCGAAACTCACAAAGGAGTCATTTGCATGTATGCATGTATCTGAGGTGAAAATGGAAATACTCCTGCAGAGTTGCAGTCTGACAGCTAATAGATTTGTTTAAGGCTATAGATTGTGTCTGCATTTGCATCTGTCAATATCCCGTCATCCTACAAACACTGACATGTATATCAGTATCATAAAACGAGACTATCAAAGAGTTTTGTTTGTACAATCAAAGTGCATCCACAGTAGCAGCAGAGGTCATAGCTGTAAAAAAAAATCCAATCCAACAAGACAAACGAGACAAAAGCTGCTGCTCCCACACCTAACACGTGATAGTGCAGCTGTAAAAATACTTACTGTTGTCTGATTACTGTACTTTACCCTACATCTGCAAGCTACGTACAGTACACACACAGTACAACATGAAAGTCTTACATGTGGTATTTTCTTCTCTCCTTTGTGTAGGTTCCGCTCGAGTTGAAGTCATCGAGCACTTTAGGACCCAAAAATGGCATATTTGTGAAAATCACTAGAAGAAATTCGGGAGCGGATCAATTGAATTCGCCACCAGATGATTAGAAACTCACCGTTCATCTTCTTGGTTGGTGGTAAAAGTTATAAATCATCCAATAGGTCAATGGTGTAATACTTTCCAGGCTCTTTAATTTCCATAGATTACTTTTTTTAACTTTAAATTTAAGTACCATGCATACCTCAACCATTGTGCTCATCTCATGCCTTTTCATTGAGGGGGGAGAAGAGACTGGGCCTAATTTCTTTGCTGTCATAAATGACACTTGCACAAAACTGTGAACTCCCTACTGATGGCTTCATCAGTTAAATATAATAATGACAGAGGGAGCTGGAGGGCGTGTGAATAAAGACATAGGAGTGAACAACGGAGAAGAATTGTGCTCTACTGAAAGAGCAACCAGCATTACTGTTTCTGAGGCTGTTGTTTTGAACAGGCTCAAACTGCACTGTCAGTTTATTTTTGTGATTCCACTCATGTGAAATTGCGTGCTCTATTTAAGCTGCGTACTACTTCCATTACAAGCCACTTCACAAACCACCTCCACCCTCCTCTCTGGGAGTTCCCAGAACAGAGACATACCACCAAATATAAGTTACTGCAATTGTTGAAATCTACTTAATCTAGTCGAGAGTGGTCGCTGCTGATTTGTAGTTTTTATTTCACTATTAGAAAGTGTTGACAGGTTTGAACAACGAGTGTCAGGGTCACTTAAATGGGGAAAATAAGATTTCGAGAATAAGGCCATAATATTAAGAGAATACATTTGTATTTTTTAGGCTATGTGTAATTTTAAAGGGGGAATATCAGAACATTAGCCTGTCGCCTATGTTAAAACCAGGAATGTGGAGCATCTTGTTAAGTTCTGCTTTTTGTAGATTTCACAAATAACAAAAATATTTGTTCTAAAGAAAGAACCACGTAGACCTCTTGCCCATTCTGTTGGTTGCTGGTTATTTCCACAAAAAAAGAAATGGGTTAGTGTTTTTACTTAATTCCTGTAATATGAGTTTCTTCACAATTACAACTTAATTGATCTAATATTTTGACTTTATTCCTTAAATCTCAGAATTTTCTATCTTTTATCTGGCCCTAATACTCCATCATAAGTTTGCACTGTGGAATTATGATTTATTTTATGTGATGCCATTAATTTTTTATTCTCATTGAAACATCTGCTCTGTTGAATTTTAACCCGTGCGTTGGGAGTGAGTCTGAGTTCATGAATTCTAAATGAAATCATTAATCCAGTTTAAGTTTGAATAAATGCAATAAGTTTTCTGATGATGATGATTCACCATGTGTGTGTAAAATGTGTGTAGTTCAGTGACTAAAGAGATTTCTTATTATTAATTCATTAAACAGTTAAAATAAAGGTGTTAAATAATGACAAAGAATACATTGATGGCTTTTTTAAACTTTTTAACTTTTTTAACTATCAGCAAACATCATTCCATATCTTGACTGAGAGTTTAACCTCTGGGAGATGTACTAACCCAACTAAACACAAAATAATAGACACCCCCAACCATAAATGTTAACTGTAGCAACTAAAGCAATATATTTCTATACATTCTGTCTTATGAATACATGTATATAATCAGTTCTTCATCTCTTCTTCATCCCTTCTGCTTCTCTATGTTTCAGAGGTAAATATTAAAAATATCAAGTGTATAAATGAATAGATCAAACCAAAGCTTTTACTTCAGTACATTTCTCAATACAGGATTAACCGTAACTACTTCTTCCACCATCAACAAAGGCACTGGCCGCTATTGTGCAAAGCAAAGATGATCCCATAATTAGGTTTGTTTTTTTTCACCCTGACCAAACCTTTCAGTGTGGGAAACATCAGCATTATGTGTAGTCAATAACATACTCTGGATAAATCTGCTGTTTCTCAAAGATAACATAGATGCTGGGGCTGCTCACGTTGTCAACACAGCTGTCATAGAAGGTTCTGCCATTTGCTTTCGGTGGCGGTCGGACAAAGCTGCTCGATCCCTTGGTGTACTCCCCCACCAGGACCAGAGCAACGAACATGATCTTGTTCATGGTGCTTTTGATGCAGGCATACCTGTCCGAGTAGGATGCATCTCTGGCAAAGTAGCTCCCTAATAAATGAGTAAGTGTTAGTATGGGCAGGAAAACGTGATGGGTTCTTTTCTAGCTACCTTTGTTACAAGTATGCTGCTTTTTACAGTTACTGCTCTACACCAAAACACAGCACAGTACTAATAAATAATAATTTTCCATCAATATTGGATACTTTGAATTGTAGTCATTACGTCTCCCAATAGTAAGAAGTAAGAAATAATAAGCAAGATTATGCAAAAACTACTCGCATACCCTCCACTCCCTAAGCCCCAAGAAAGAACCCATTCAATTTTGGTTCAGATCCAGGAATTACTTTTCATGTTCTTTGACATTGCGAGATGGGACATTTAGGGGACTGATATCTATAAGTGTGTGCGAATAAGTGATTTGATTGAATTTAAGGAGACTGTTGAGCCTTGGCAGAGGTATGAGCTCTACTGAATGCCGTTCTATTCCGATTACTGGAATGGCTGCTGAGGCCGTCGTACTCTACCTTTGCCGTAGGCCACACCGTGGACACCACACATCCTCCAGTCAAAGTTTTGCTCAGAGATGGCCTGAATCAGGGACGCATCAGTGCCATGGAACAAATACTGCTGATTCACAGGTTTCCTTCCATTTCTCTCTGTCATCTGCTCTTTCTGCCTGAACACGCAAAAAAGCATATAAAGCGTCATAAAGCATATATGTAGACATTAAGTAATTTACACTCAAGTAGGAGTGCAGTACTTTACCCTCGTGAATAATTTATCTCTATACAAATAATATATAACGCGTTTACTCGAGATAGATTTGGCTGTAGACTGAGTTTATAACCTGTGGGCCGAGTCAGGCTAACTATTTTCATATGTAGCAGAGTGGGTATAACAGACACTTCTCATTTCGGCTATTCTGGCTCTTTAATATTTACCATTGAAAGACTTTCCACAGTGAAGGGTTCTGGATCCTCTTGATGCTGTTAATTCTGCTCAGAGGCATAGTGCTCCTGAATAACTTCTCAATCATATTATGGTCCTTTGCAGAGTTGGAGAGAAGTACGTGCTGAAACACAACAGATAAAACAAGTCATTAATGAAGTTTATATTCAATCTTTATTAAGAAACAGAACATCGTAAAAACTAGAACTTTACAAATCATACCTCCATCGGGGATAACCCCCCGTCTCAACTTGTTAAGGGAAGAAGAAATAACTGGAATTACCGCACTGCTGGTTTATTCCTCTGCCAACTAGTGCAGTTTCCGTATACAAATTTAAACAGTTTTTTCCCCCCAGAGTCATATAAGGTCATTGTGATCTTTGACCACTGAAATCTGATCAGTTAATCAGTGAGTCCAAGTGAACGTTTGTACCAATTTTTATAAAAACAATCCCTCAAAACATTCTTGCGACATCACGTTCACGATAATGGGACAGACGGGCGGACAACCTGAAATCATAGTGCCTCAGACCAGTACCTGTAGCCGGCACAGACGCATTAAAAATAAAGCCAAATAATAAATGCTGTAAAGATACCTTGAATCCAAAATCGGACAGGGCTTTCATGTCCCAGTAGGATGGGACAATTTTGTCCATGGAGGAGCTGGAGCTGTGTGACGAAGTGCTACAAAAGGAAACAAACATACAGTACGACCTGTCTGACTGATGACGTCACGTGAGACATGAAAATCTTTGTCTGGAAGTGTTAATGATAATACAGTACCTATCCAGCTTCACCTTCACGTCTTGGGCAGACACAAAGCAAGGCCTCCGTCTGACCTCTCTCTTAGTTTTGTATTTTAAGTTCTCTTGATACATCAGCGGCTTCCCCAGGTGAAGAACATAATGCTGATTGCCAGCACTAAAAGGGATCTCTGTGTCTCCCTCTGCCAGGTACAAGTTCTCCAGAGTTTCTGAAGTGACAGAAGCTTGTTGGTCACCCTGAAGACAACAAACAAGAGCACAGTGAGCTCCATTTATCAAATGTGGGACAATTAATCAGAGTGAAAACAGGGATATAACAAAGAGCCTGAGCTGTGTTATTAGTACAAATGTGACTCGCCTGTCCGTACTCCAGCCATATCCCCTTTTCATCTTTCCAGTACCAAAGCCACCGTGTAGTGAGAATGAAGTGAGGGGGCTTTGACACAGAGGAGGCAGTGGACAGTCGACGAACTGGAGACCCTTCATATGTCATCCTCATAAAGTCAACTCCCCTCACAACGGTTGACAGAGAGCTGAAAGCAAGCAAAGTACTGTAAATCAGGTGATTATACAAATCACGGAATTGAAATATATGTTTCTATTAGAAACTCAAAAGACAATTCCAGTGTTTCTTTATTCATGCACCTTCGAAGTCCCATTAAACTGAAAATCCCTGAACTCAATTCTTGAGTTGTGGAGCTTGCATCTTGTCCAGGGTCACAGTAGGCTTCCTCAATGTCTTCCATATTAGGCAAGTCCTTCCAGGTCTTGCCATCTCTGTCTAAAACCTGCCATTTGTAAGGTAAGTGCCAATGGATGCGGACACACTTCCCTGGGGAAGAACACAAGGATACGAAGGCACCAATTTAGCCTGTGATAGATATATAGTAATTATTTATTTTAGCAGTTACTGCACTGGAGATGTGACCTGCGTTACTGTTACCTTTGAAGCTGCAGTGTCTGCGAATGAAGAAGAGGCAGATTTCATTCCTCTCAGCATCAGTTGTGGGTTTAGATGCACAAACAGGACCTGGGGGGGATCCAGAGGTGCTGTGGGAAGGCGACCGAGTGGGCATTTTCACCTCTGCTGGCACTGAGGAAGGCACACATACAATCTCTTTTATAAGATGATTGGGGGGGGTGGAAACAGAAATTCAACATTTTTTACAAGCAATGAATAATCTTGTACCTGGGACAGCAGCAGCAAGCTGACCCATGATGATGTATTTATTCCTGTAGATCTCACACAGGTTGTTAATAGTCTCCTGACTCAATCCGCGCAAAATCTTGTTTCCTTTTGCATCAATGTTATGGATTCTCTTACACGAGGATCCGAACGTACAGTCCCCCTTGATGTAGTGAAGGCAGACATGAAGCTTGCTGCAGGAGGTGCTGAACCTGCAGGTGCCATGCTCACCGTGGCCTCTGTTGTAATGTGGGCATATCTACACAGGTATATAAAAAGGATTTCATTCAGAAATGTGTATTTTCTACACAACAGCAACTGGACTCTGAATTTACACCTGGAGCTCCCACTGCTGCTGGTGAAGCTTACCTCAGGAAGCAGATAGGGATCATTCTGCAGCAACAGCTGGAACAGCTGCTTTTCCGTAAAGTCTTGAAGACCGAATCTCTTTAAAATGTCTGCATTGTAAGGAGAAGCCAGACTATGGGGATTGAGTCTAAAAAAAAAAGAAAAAAAAAAGGCAAAATGAGTTTATGGCTAAATTTTAAAGTCCATCTTCAGTTGGACTTAAGTGGATTTAAATTTGTGTTTTCTGTCGTAAGTTGTGTATCTTTATGGAAGTTTTATTTTGAAGGGTCAGCAACGGAAGTTGTTCTGTTTTGACTAGTTTTGAAAAACTAAAGGTGTCCTGGTTCAAGCCTCATTCTTCATGTCCTTATAATAATATTAACTTTTAATACAGGTGAATTAAACTCTCGGCTACATTTATAATGGTTAATAGGGAGAGAGAGATAGAGAGAGAGAAAGGTGTGTGTGTGTCAGCTGCTCCTGCGGAGGCTGATCAGAAACTGAAAGTAAACAGGTTTTTCTCCTCTCACCGTAAACTCCTCTGATGGAGTTGTTTGTCCAATGTTGGTGGAAGTAAGGCCGTTAAGTCAGTTCCCTCTTCTCAACTAACGTTTCTGTGGCTCACACACAAATTACATGACTCGAGAGGCAGGACACCATAGTTAGATATCTTAGTTTGATCAATTCTTATGGTTATGAAAAAGTGACGTTATCAAACCGCGGTTCATCGTAAAAATGGTTAATCCCGACATCCATCCATGGCAGCCTTCAGTTGTCATAAAAACTCAAAGCAGTTTAGTTTGTCCAGGAGCAGGTCCTCTCTACAGAGGCCGCCATGGACAGACTAAACACCTTAAACAACACTAAAACAACAATTCATACAATTTTGATGAAATACACAACTGAAAACATCACTGTGATTATTTTATTTCAGTCAGACAACTCACGTTCAAATGTTTAGCAGTAGAACATAGTTTGTATTTAGCGTCTAGACTCCAATATAATTACACAGATATAATGGGAGTGACGAGCAGATTCTTGTAACCCCGCCTGTGGAGCCTGCAGGTGGATGCTGGGGCGGTGGAGGGGCTGAAGCAGGTGGAAGCAATACTGCAGCAGCAGTGCGAGCAGAGGGGGTGATGGGAAATGTATCTGCTTAAATAGGAGGCCTAATAAGGTGGATGCGTATAATGGATGATTGTAGAGAATGAGGTATGTCACATGATTGGGGCTTTCTGAACTAGCTGGCAGGGTTCTTCTCCATATTCTATTTCTATCAATAGATCCCTTTCACCTAAACCTTACACACTTGACCTTTAAACTGTCAGACCTACTGGTGTTCCAGTCTGAACAGCAGGAGGCCACTTACCCAAACGTGCAGTCTCCGCAGACATAATACTTGCACAGGTGGAGGCCGTCGCACTGCGGACAATCTCCGGGTTTCCTCTGACAGAGGCGCAGACTGGTCTTAGCCACCAGCAGACTGTCCGGACTCATCGTGGAGCCGCCGGTGGCCTTCTCTCTGCCTGACCTGATGCATATTCTACCGTCGTCGAACAGGACGCTCCGCAGCACCGGGGAGGTCACACCGGGGAAACTCCTCACGATTTTCTCGTTCAGCCGCCTCGAGTCCAGACTTCCCTGGTGGTCGCACAGGGTCCTGATGACAAATGTAGAAATGGTGGAGTTCATCCTGAGACAGGCTCGTTCAGCAGACAGACTCGAGGAGCTGCTCGGAGGAGTTGATGTCGCTCTTTGTTACAGAGAATTGAAACCGAAACTTAATTGAAAAACAAGGAAAGGAAAAGTTGAAGCCCTGCCCTTACCAACAACACAAATGTTTTTTCATTTGAAAACATTTAAAGTGAGGAGTGAAACGTGCTATAGTTGGTACCTACAATCTCAAAAGCTTCCATGTTAATGTCACATTTAAAAAAAATACAAATAGTTCCCCTGAAATACAATAAAACTCGACAGCTTTCCATTCTTCTCGGTTTTTACGGAAGCACTTGAAGGCAACACGCAGCCCATAGCAACCACTGCAGGAGTTTCGTGCACCTTAGCAACCATGGAGAACAAGGAAGTGACAGAACAAGAGCACAAACTTCTTCTCTGCAGCCGAATCCAACAACTCAGGTCAGACACACACGTTTTTAAAGAACATACTTCGAGATGGGTCCGTTAATAAAGAAGGTTTCATTTCATGGTAATAAACTCCACGGTTAAACTGTTTGTTGCTAAACGCTAAGTATGAGTAGCCACGTAGAGCTAAGTGGTAATTGTAGTTCTGTCTGTCTATCTATCTATGTATCTGTCTGTCTGTCTGTCTGTCTGTCTATGTATCTATCTGTCTGTCTATCTATCTATCTATCTATCTATCTATCTATCTATCTATCTATCTGTCTGTCTGTCTGTCTGTCTGTCTGTCTGTCTGTCTATGTATCTATCTATCTGTCTATCTGTCTATCTATCTATCTATCTATCTATCTATCTATCTGTCTGTCTGTCTGTCTGTCTGTCTGTCTGTCTATGTATCTATCTATCTGTCTATCTGTCTATATATCTATCTATCTATCTATCTGTCTATATATCTATCTATCTATCTATCTGTCTATCTATCTATCTGTCTATCTGCCTATCTGTCATTGTTCATCAGTCTATCATCAATCTTTTAACCTTCCCTTCATCTATCTTTCATCTCTTTCTATGTATCATCCATCATAATTTCTATCAAGTACATATCTATTGCCCATCATCTCTATTAATCATTATTCATCTATCTATCTGTTATTGTTTTTTTATTTATTTATCATCCATTCTTCTTTCTATTTACCTTATTTCCATATTTCTATCAAGCATCTATTCATGGAACTATATAAAATAAAAGTACAGGGTTACAAGTTTTCCCTCATTCTTTAAAATAAACTAGTTCAAATCATAACTCGCAGAATTAAATGTTTAAATTGTTTGAATACACCATGAACAGTTTTTCTAAGTATTAATTTATACCTTCCAACTTAAAGCTACTAAACCTTTAAAATCAATCCTTTCTCTTGGCTGACTGAAGTTGTTGTCATTTACCTCAAGGAGTTCCAATGCAGCTCTGCTGGCAGAGAATGACCTGTTTGAAAATTTCGGCGTCCGTTTGGATCTACACGTCCAGCTGTTCCAGGCCGGGGGGGAGGGTCCGGAGGCCGCAGGAGCCTCTCAGCTGGAGGGTGGAGTGAGTGACATTCAGTGTAAAGTCTTACACACATGTATGTGTGTGTGTGTGTGTGTGTGTCAGTCTCTGCCACCTTCACATAGAGGAGTGATTAGCCAACTGGACTCAGCTGTACTCATCACCCTGTTACAGCTGCTCTGATGAGCCACTCCACACCCACAACAACATTATTCTCTCTCATGGTCACAGAACAGGATTAAAAGTTGAAAACACAACCAGAGGGAAACAAAATCTAATACTTTTTAAGTTGTAAGAATAACGACAAATCATATTGCTGCAGTTAGCAGCCATTTTTGTGGTTTCCTGACATAGTCTTAGGAAGGGTGATTGAAATGATCTCCCAGAATTATAGATTAATGGTCATGAACGATGATTTAATTATGTCCCTGTGTGTGTTATTAGGGACGGAGACGGAGGTCTCGTTGCTACACATCAGATCGCCTCCTACAGGAACAGAAACTTTATGTCGCACAGACTGAAATAACAGAGACACAACAAGGTCATGAGGATCTCAAACAGAGACATGAGAGAATCCAGGACAACTACAAGGTTAGACTATAAAACACCCTTGCACAAAAAGATAACAACAAACCAGCAAAATGTTCCCTTTACTCATTTTAACATTCTTTCTGCTTGTGTTTCCAGGCCTCTTTGGAAGAGTCGGAATTGTGTCTGGCAGAGATCAGGAAGGCCAAGAAAGATTTTGAACGCAGAACGCTGAAACCTATGAAGGACAACAGTCTGGAAATAAAGAAGCCAGAGAGGGTGCTGCAGTACCTCCAAGACAATTCGAAGGTAAAACACTGGTTTGGTTTAGTGCTGTCAACAAAAGTGTAAAAACAATGTGAGTGTGCATCGGGCTCTAATATTCTAATATCTTGTATTATTTTTAAACTCATAGATGTTTTACTTCCTCTTTTCTAACAACATTGTGTTTCAATACATTCATTATTTGTGCATGTTGGAGCAAAATGGAAAATATATAGCATGTGTTTCCCTAAACTGAAACAGGACACCCAGTTGGAGAAGTTACATCTGAAGAGCCAAGCACTGAAGGTCGAGGAGAAGAAGCTCCAGAAGCAACTGCAACTTAAAAAGGAAACAGGAAAAGATGAGTACGAGGAGGTGAAAGAGAAATTGTTTTTTTTTTTATAACGAGGCTAAGAAAGCAGAAAGATGGTTTAATTATGTCCCAGTACTTTGTGAGATACAGAGTTTGGTAAGAAAACAATGAATCAAGAGTTAGTTAATCCTATTTATGCCTATAACTATTTATCAAATAAATGTACCATTTAAATGATGATTGCCGTTTTTAAAGCGTAACAATGTGGGGTGTTGTGTGTTGTTTTTAGGGAATCATCCAGGAGAACAGCGATCAACGATCTTACGTAAATCTTGAAGAACTTAAAGTCAAAAGTTTGATAGTGCATCGTGTCCTCAGTTCACACAAGGTTAGAGAGAGACAATTGTTTCCACACTGATATGATGTAAATGTACCCCACCACGTCAGTTCATCTTCTTCATCGTGTGTGTGTGTGTGTGTGTGTGTGTGTGTGTGAGCAGGAGAAGCTGCAGAGTGCGACAATTGAGTTGACAGAGTTGAGCAATGACATCAGCAACAAGGAGCAGATGCTGGTAAAACTTGAGGAGATACAGCAGACTGAAGAGGTCGGTTATCAGTTTGAAAATGTTCATCAAATAACTTTAAGATCAATATATCAAATATAATAGTTCATGCAAAGTTGGGTTTTCTCTCTTCAGGAGTGTTTGAAGGCTGAGGCCCTGAACCAACACCTGTGCTGCCAGATGACAGATTATGAAGCTCCTGATATCACAGAGTACACGCAGCTCAAATACAAACACAAGACGCTGCGATACAGGATTCACAGTTTGGAGCGGAAGGTCGGGATTGCTGAGGTAAACCTGATATTTGTTTAATTTCGTTTCCCAAACACAATCAACTCTGTGAAAGTTGTTTTTTTTTTCTTGTCCGCTTTTATCAGACCACAGCATGACTCAGTCCAGCTGAAAATAAAATGTTGTGTGACAGTCTCCAAAACAATGAGCTCTCTCTTTTCTGTCCTCACCAGATGGCCTCGAAGACCCACAGTGAAGCCGGGAGCAAACAGAGAGCCACTCTCACTTCTGCAAACAGCGCTGCAGCTGGAGCGAGGCCTGGGGAAGACCACGTCCCAGTAAAGCTGCCGCACATAGCAGAACGCAACACGGAGAGGCCGACGGAATTCATCAGAGAATGAACGGATGGAGGGAAACTTTAGAAAACAGTAGCAAATGCCCCGTTCACAATATTATTAATTATTCAACTTTAATTTTATTTGTTGCAACCATTTGATGCTTCCTTGTAATATTGGTCAGACAATACAGAAAGACTGTGGGTTTGAAGGTTCCTGAAGTTTAATTTATATTTTAGTCAAACTCACCATGTGTCTAAATTGTGCAGAAGTCCTCTAAATGTAAAAGCTCAATTTTACCCAATTGCAATAAATAATTAGAACCTTTGACCACGTTAATCCCATCAATTCATCTCCGAGTTCATTTGTACTAAATTTAAGATAAAATGAGCCTACTGCCACTGTCTCAGAGGCATACAGATGATAGTTACTGTAAATACAGTGCGATCAATCCAATGCACGTTCACTTATAATGTAAAGTCTCCTGGATGTAAAATTGAATTTATTCAATATAAAACAGAGGAAAGAAAAATCCACCTCAGGCTCGACAAACTATTTTCTTTATTAGAAAGAAATCCTTCAGAGGTATAAGCTCTCAAAGAACTCCAAATGTTATGATGTTACATGCTATATGTACAGTTATATACATAAAAGTGCAATGTCACAATGGGTAAGCTGTTTATTATTAATTCTGTCGTATTACTGTTTGGGAAATGGCATCATTACTTCTTCACTCCTTCCTGCGCTGCAGTTTTTTCAGAAACACGGAATCTGACATGAAAATGCGACAGAACGTCTCAAGTTCCTCTAAAACATTTTCCAAGGCACTTTCACAGGTACATACTACAGATGTAGAGAACACCACAGAGGAGCTGAACGCCTACAGGCATAACTGAGATCTATTGTTGATGATGGTACATACAGTGACAAAAGCACATTTTACACAACTGGCTTCATATTGTAGGTGGGACATCTGTATCTCTAGATTATAATTATATATCATTTTGTTCTAAATTAAAGTCATTTCTACCCAACAAAGATAACAATAAAGATTTAAAAAATAATAAAAGTTAGTAATTCAGAAATCAAATTAGCTTTTGATTATTACACACAAGTCTGTCAAGTCAACAATGGTGTAAACCTGCAGTTAGAGAGCATCACTAATTCATTGCAAACCAAACCTCTTCTTCTAGGAGTTATTATGCTGAGACAAATATTCCCAGGACATGCATCCGATTCAGTTATTTCTAAAGTACAGAGGTTCACGTACAAAGACACGACAAAGGGGGACACAGTCACACAGCTGGAACTCACTGGCACAGACTCTTACGTGGCTATTGCATTCTGAAATCATTACGTGACCCTGGACGCTTGTTCCATGCGTCGCACGTCAGCCATTTAAAGTGTCATCTTCTGCAAAAGCAACACAAAAAACACACAACCCAAAGTTTCAGCTGACAGGACCGGAGGGGCCTTGAAGCACGCTGCTGATTTCAGAGACTTAAACAGACAAAAGCAAAGGAAGCAGGGTGAAACGTATCAGGAGGCTTTTACACTAACAGTCTTTAGGTCCATGGCTACTGGCAGCACTCCCATAGGGCGCTGCATTAAGTCTATACACATCAATCTATATGAAGAATCCATGCTTTACACTTATACAGCCATGTCTTTGGGTAGATAAAGCAAAAGCAAGGCATAACAGAAACTATGGCATGTGTTTCACAGCGTATAATCGCCAACGTGTTGTATATACTGTAGTTAGATCATAACTTTTCACACTGCTCCCTATACAGATGTAAAGGCATAATTTATTAGGCATATTTTATCCCTTCATCAGTTGCTGATGCAGGAATTCATGAATGCATCAAAGTGTACAATGAAGTAGTGGTTTTATCCAATCATCAGATCTCCTTCCCGGCGAAATGGAATATATATATATATATATATGCAAATATTTGTCAGCAAATCCAGCACAGAGGTGATTCTTTGCACATTACTGAGACACAACTCACAACGGTTATTTCCACAGAAAGTTGCAGAGAGTGAATCAGTCCTAGTATTTAAAGAGTACCATTGGTTATTAAAGTCTCTGCAGGCCTGTTATCAGTCCAACCTTCACACCAGGTCTGTCCAGGAAGTCACAGCACCCTTAAAACGGTTTTACATTTCACCTACATCTCAGAGTCAGTAAGGCCTTCACAGACCCTCCGAGGTCCCTTCATCAAGTTCTGTTTCAGGTTCAGTGGTAAACGGAGGAGCTACTGTACGTGCACCGTGTTTTGTTCAGGTACATGATCCTCTGTAAACTAAACTAGCTAGAACACATCTTCTAAAACCTTGAAGGAAGCCTTTGTGATTTGTTGTTTGTGTTTATTAAAAGAAGATGTTAGATAATATCAATCTAAGCATTTTAACACATAAACATGTTATTGACACAGAAGTCTACACTGCAACTCCTACGCCGCCTTTCAAATCTTGCCAGAGTCCAGTTTCTGGTCTCAAATGTCTTTTCCTGCTTAGGTCCACGTATGTTACACGCTCTTAGATTTGTTTGCACTACGTCCATGAAGTACTCTGCAGCCCCCTGGAAGTGGATTTAAAGTTCTTGGTTTATATCTCTGGTTCTCGTCCCGGAGGTTACATGGTGCAGGACTTGTCCAGAGGATCCTGAGGATTCGTGGCTGGAGGTTGCACAGCCTGGCCGGACTTGGGCAGAACCATGGGCTTGGGCCTCAAGGCGGGGGGTTTGAGCTGCACCCCCATGCGGGGCGCTACCATCGGCTTGAAGGTGCTCATCGTGTCGCTGGAGGAGCTGGTGCTGCGGCGGAGGGGCGGCTCGGTGTTGGCTGTGGACCTCAGCATTACACCGTGGATGGGGCTGAGGGACTCGCTGGAGCTGGCGGGCGTGGGACCCCCGCCGCTGCTGCCGGAGGTCTGCCGCTGCTCCAGGGTGTCCAGCACCACGTCCGGGGCGTGCTTGGCTGAGCTCTGCCGCTCCAGCTCACGCAGCTCATTCAGAGCAGTGTTCATGGTTTCCTCTATGTCCTGCAGGAGAGAAAGAGAGTGAGCGTCAGGGAGGATATGAAGGCACGATAATGACATGATGTCGAGATGACTGGGAAACAAGGTAGAACAGAGAAATGAAAAGATGATAAACTAACAGAAGACATACAAGTAAGAAGGTGGAGTTAGAAGGAAACAGAAACTGTGTTAAGAGAAACTCAAGTTTCAAAAAAACACCAAGCATGCGTCTTCCAGGCAGAAAGGTAGAGAATTACTTTGCATCAGCACCTCTCCTCCTGCATGCTAATGACTTTGGAAATGCAGAGATGACGTGGTATGTTCATCTGAGCATGCTCCCAGTTTGCAGGCAGACAGCCCAGCACAGTTTAACAGGCTCTCTGTGACCTCTGCTTTCTAACTTTACAAGCAATATTAATGGCTCTGCTATTTAAAAATATGTGACCGCAGTTAAAACAGAGCCATCGCCTCCCTGAGTGCTTCAACACTCAGGATGACCAGTGACGTGATGGTACAGTTTGAAAAATAGCATTTCATCTTATTTAAATCTTTGTACGTGAAGAATCCCTGTGTCGGACTACATCCCCTGCTGTCTGCCTGTGAAGCTCGTCTTTTGCGTGAATTCAGCACACGGACACAGTTGCAGCCAGAGGAAGCAGAAGACAGGGACTGACTATGTTTTTACAGGGCGGGGCAGGGCTTTGATGGTGGAGGGAGCTGCGGTCGGGTCGCCGCTCGTCCCGCGCTGACCTGTGCGATGCTCTCCGGATCCAGCGGCTTGCCCCCGTGGTGGTGGAGATGGTGGAGGTGGTGGGCGTCAGTGAAGCCTGTGTACTGGCCTGAGGAGGTGGAGCGGCGGATCGGGGGGCTCTCTATCTTTTTCAGCGACTCGTGGCGGCTGATGTTGGTCAGACTGCCGTGGCCGGTGCGGCGCCGTCGTTCCGGGCTGTCCATGGGCATGTGGTTGCGACTCCGCAGCATGTCCCGTGGGCTGAAGTGGCCGAGGACCGGTGAGCCCATCTCCGGGGTGCCCCCATGTCCACCGTGACCCTGCTGGGAGGGATGCACCATGCAGTGGATGTCGCTGGGGCGGGCAGGGGGCCGTCGAGATGGAGGCTCTGACCTTTTCTTGTGTCTGCTGGGATAGAAGAATGAGACAAACAGGGGAACTGTATTAATTCATTGCTTTCATATCAACAGAAAACTCTCAACCAATCATAGAACTAGAAGTTTCTTTTTCTTTTATAAGCTCTAATTTAAAACCTTTTATCTTCCATCAGTAAACGTTTTAGAAACTAAGAGAAGTTTCTGAATTAACTGCTTTCTATTCCACCATTCATTCCATTGATTAATTATACTTTATCATATCACAGATCTCCTTCAGACGTAGAATCCACTGAATTGGATGAACAAGGTTCAGTGCGGAAGATTGAATGCATTCTAGTGGCATAAAAAAAAAAACACACGTAACCTCCGCCAAGGATTTGTTCTGTTTGTTGGCAGGATCACACAAAAACTACTCCACTGATTTTCATGAAACTTTTAGAGATGTGGCATGAGCCAAGGAAGAACCAATTCATTTTTTGATATAGAACGTAATCAGGGGTCGAGGATTGTTTTTCCACTCTCTTCGACATTGTGAGATAGATTTTTTATTGATTTTTCAGAGTATGGATCTTGATGAAGGAAATCAGGTATATTTAGGGGACCGAAGTTTTTCTACACACTCTAACCATAGATATTACAATATGTAGATTTTCTGCATTATACTATCTGTAGTCTGTAGTGAATCCTTATAAAACATTTGTCACACTGATAAATAAAAAAGTATCATTGTCGTGAGAGGACCCCTGATGTCAGTGCCTCTTGATAAACGTTTGTGTCGAGCAGGTAGAGTGGACCTGGCTGTCTGCCAGAGGAGGGAGGCCTGTGGTTCATCCGAGCATCACAACAGGCTCCCTGCGAGAAACTCCAGCTGCTCGAGCAGAATGACTGTCCCCTGTCTGAACCTGGACCAGCACCGTGCACACCTAATTTCACATGTACATTTAAAACAGGGTGCAACCGGGCTGAGCTGAACGGACACGCACTCTTTGAACACACGCTCGCTGAGTTATACATGACGTTGCTCCACAGTCACGTTCTCTCCCTTGAAGCAGTTCTATTGCTCCATAAAAGGTCAATACAGCAGCACATGCTATGGATCCACCAGGATCCGCGCTGCATATTTATGACTTGCAGCTCTAGTAATGTTCAATCAAAGCAATTAAAATCACTATCCCCTCGCAGCAAGATGACTGAGCATGAATGCTGGCAAAAAAAAATTGAATTCTGTTGGTAAAATATTTTCCAAAAACATTACATCAATAACTTCTGCAAGCTAATCAGTCGAACTATTAAAGTATCAGCTTTATTGGTTTATTGTGATGATAAACAAGCAGTGAATTACTGAAGCAAATGGCCTCATTTGAGAGTTTATGTCTGCCTAACGAACGCTGCCTCAGCCATTATTGTAAAGATTAGCAGGCGGCCTCGTTACTGTGTGAAATAAGAAGAAATAATAACAATGGATATGAACGACTGTGAGAACCTTACAAATGTAAGTGCAGATTTTTCCAAAAAGACACTGTTGCTTTGGTATCTTCCAAAAAACAAACATTATTTACTGACAGCAAACTACTCATCTACATCAAAAAATATAAATATATATATATTAGTTAGAAAATAAATTACAACAGATTTGTGCTTGTGTAACTCTGAACCTGCTCACACGTCGCAAAACCCTCTGTAAATGGATGTGAAGAAAATGTCTGAGGTGTCAAAATATGAATTAATGAGCAGAAAACAACTTCTCGACAACACTAATAGCAACAAGGTTATTTTAGACAAAGAAGGAGGAGGAGTGGTGCAGGCGCGGGTCCTGGCAAGAGAAATATAATTATATATTTGCTTGTCTGACTGCAGTGGGAAATCTTGAAGAGTAAACAAGTGCGGGAAGCACTGAAAACCTGCAGGGGGCGCAGTCTACATTCATAACACCGGTCGATCCCCCCTGAGGGAGTGTGCTACAACCATGGCTGTATTATGACTTGCTCTGCATGCTGTCACCACATCGACAGCTCACACTTTGTTTGTTACGACCTTGGCTGATAATAACATTCATCACAAGACATTCCATGGGTTCCTCTTCATCTAAACACAAAGTTGAACAACTGTAATACGTGTTGACCGGAAACACACCAATACAACCGTCCTGTTTCCCGACTGTGATGCAAAACTCTGCTAGAGGTCCGTCTGCTGATTGAGAGCAACATGAGAGGAAAAAAAATATCTATATAAAGCTCAGGATATAAATGATTCAAAACTTGCGAGGATTGTCAGAATGGAAGAGCAGAGAAGTGAGTGGGGGTGGAGGGAATCACCTGGGAGCCGGTGACAGGTAAAGAGTGTTGTAGATGCCGGCTTTGGGGATTAAGAGGAGCTTGATTAGGCTCAGATGGAAAAAAAATGATTCATTCCAGATATGCTCTTCGTCCACATACTAAAACCTGCGGTGGTGTAAATATTGTCTCGAGCATGAATCATCAACATTTTAACAGCGGAGTAGTGGGGGTGGGGGTGGGGGGGACTGGGGAGGGAGTATGGCTCGGAATAAAATAGTGTTCATGCGTTCGGCAAAAGCCAAGAACAGATGTTTCAAGGTCGCTCGCTCCACCAGCAGAAATGCAGCAATGAAGAGAAGAGCAGGAGACGTAAAACTGGCACACAGACACTGAAGTGTGATTGGATGTGTGTGTCCTCTGTGTGTGAGTGTGTGCCATTTCTCCATGTGTGTGTGTGTGTGTTCCAGTATGCTGCTGATGACTAAGCACTGATGTGAAATGGATATTTAATACTGATGCCTCACAATGCAAAACTGTCAGGTCACTGGGACTGAAACAGAAGTGTATCCCTCCTCTGCTGATTAGGCTGAGGGAGGTGGGCTGAGGGAGGTGGAACAGGAGGAGGCCGTAAATGTGACACGCAGAATCGAGTGTGTTCTGTACAACTGTGTGCTGCTTTCTTGAGGGACTTCAAGAATTAAGTTGTAATAATAATAAGTATTAAGAGTTAGGATACTTAATACTTAATAGTATTTAAGTACATGGATAAAGACGCGATACTAAAAGAAAAGAGTTGCAGTTTTACGAGAAAAAGTCGTAGAAGTGTCATTTTATATGGGGAATAAGACTTTTTTTTTTACGAGAAGTGTGGAGCATCTTATTAAGTTATATTTGAGCATAAGATTCGCAAACAACAATAAGTCATCTTTTGGCTCATCAGCATCACATTATTATTTGTCCCCAGAGAACAAAATTCGACAGAACTCCAGGCAAATGTTTAAACGGTTCAACAGAGGTTTCAATATAACTGTCCAGTCTTCCTGCAGTATGAAGACCAACCTGGTGATGTAGGCCTCAGAGATGCGGGTGTCAGTGGGCGAGCTGATGTCTTTCCCCGAGCATTTCTCCTCTCCAGCGTGGCCGCTGCTGGCCTCGCTGTCAGCCTTCTGACTCAGAGTGTCTGAGAAATTGTCATCTCTGGGACACAGAGACACAGAGACGTTGAGACACAGAGAGAAGAGGAGGAAGTGACAGACAAACATACGACAAAAAGAAAAAGAAGAAGAGGGGGAGGAGGGAAATCAGTAATATTCTCTGTGTTGTTTGATGAAAGGGTTCCATATCTGTTTCCTGTGTGTCAGCATGTCCCCCCCCCCCCCCCCCCCCCCCTCCCCAAGGTCCCGAGAATCAGATGAGTCATATTCCTGGGCTTCTCAGTATTCTGGTGATGCACTGTGGCGGTGACACTAACACACACACAGAGCGGCTGTATGGGTTTCAGTGAGGTGTGTGACTGGATGCTGAGTACAGTTGGTGCCCGTCCGGCGGCAGTAATCAGAGCTCCTGCCTCTAATGATGTGTATTAGCTGATATAAAACACAGTGGGCGCGCTTGTTTGGTGAGACAGAGAGAGGACGAGTGGTTCGCCAACGCAGCATTTAACAAGATTTAAAGACAGACGAAAGAAAGTTCAAACATCCCAACAGCGAAGTCGTGAGAGGAGACATCCTGTCTCTCAGACGTCTTTTATAGGACAAGTGAAGATCACAACCCTGCGCGCTCCATCACTCCTCACCCTGTTATGTTTAATGAGAAAGCACAATGCTACAAGACTTGGGGACAACCCCGTACAGCTGTAAATTCCTCCGCTCTTTCTTTAACTTAAAAGAAACCTCAGCAGCAGTACCCCTCCTGGTGAATTATTAATAGAGGCACAGTGATGGCAAAGTGTCGGGAGAAAGAGGAGAGGAGGAAATAGGGGATGGCGTTCTAAATGGCCTTTTTGTCGACCAGCCACTAAGTGATTGGAGTGTTTCTGTTCCGGTCCTAACGAGACAGTGAATGCAGTTCATCAGGCACCAACGGTCGCCATGGCAGAGTGTACGCTTGTTAGTGCTGAGAGACAGAGACGAGAGGGCTGGTTAAGGACCCTGGAGATGGAGAACGTGCCACAGCAGAGAGAGGACGACAGCAGCAGGCAGGACAGACGAAGCTGCAGATCCAAATAACCCTCTGGGACAATTTGCACCTCATTTCACTTTCATTTTAGGTGTATTTGAATAGTTGCAAAGTATATAGGCTACATATAAACACTCACATGTCTTGGACGACGATATACTGGTGCGGCACCAGCCCGTCGATGCCGTTGTGCCGTCCCTCCCACCAGTCTTCGGACGCTCGCTGGTACAGCAGCAGGGACGCTCCCTTCTTGAAGGACAACTCTCGGGATGAGCGGCCGATGTAGTCGAACTTTGCGATGGCTTCGATGGGCTCGCCCTCTGTCAGCGGAGAGAGGATATAACAGGTCACGTATGTCAGACGGGGCAAAGACATCAAGAGGAGGCAGCTGTTATCGTTTTAATGACAGTGGTTCAGTATCAGGAAATAAAAATCTCTATGGACAATACAATACATGCAGTTATACACTCTGACTGTGATACAGTTGAATATCGGGATGTTTACACATGTGGTGCTTCCACAGTTCAAAGTGTGCTAAGCCTGTAGGTTATTTTAGTTGTGGTCAATAGTAACCCAGCTCGACAACACCAGGGCTGCAACGGGCCCAGAGGAGATTTAGCAGGATATTTTTAGAAGCTGGTGAGAGGAGATCTATATGACTCAGGGGCACGTCAGTCACCGTATGGATCATTAGATTGGATCCCTGGATCAGTGACATGGGATAGAAAGGTGGTAAAAGTGCATACAATAATAATTAATGGTAGATTGTTCCGTCAATATTAGACTGTATTATAATTCATTTATACCGACCAACCTCTCCAAGTCCAACTTTTTATTTCTGAATGACTGGAGATCTGCTTTATGTTGATGATGTCAATACAACATCTGTGGTTTCAGCTAGTCGACTCTCCGAGCCAATATTCATGCACTACAGCAACACAGGTCTAAAAATAGCATCTTTATCCCTCCCTCACTCCTTCCCCTGCCCTCCTCCGATCGCACACTTTCTCACTTTAAGTCAGACGGGGGGGGGGGTGTCCCTGGACAGACATAGCCTCACTCCAACACTGCCTCTCTACACACACACACACGCACACTTAGGTAAAGGAACATAGCAAATGGACGAAGCCTGCATTGGCCGTGAAAAGCCTTCATGATTTATCTTGAAGCTTAAAAGTGATTCCCTGAGCACAGAGGCCACGTGAGAGAGCACCTGGGCAAAGTGACGGTTTCTTTATTTTTCTCAGTGTCCTTTTCAGCCATATCTGGATGTTTCTTATTCAACGTTTAACTCGCCACCTTCCTCGCCTCTCTGGCTTGTCAGGATTGACAGGGCGGATGTAAGGTGGCTCCAATGAAATGTGACAAGCAGGAATTTACTGCCTGAATTAATTGAGCTGCACTGCGGGGGACAAGGCCATTAATAAAGCTGACGGGACCTTTACCCGTCAAGGGGATTTCTCCTCGTCATTTATTTTCTCTGGCTCTTTCCTCTTACTTCCACCTATCCATCGTTTCTCCTCTAGGTCGCTAAGTGTTTGTCCAAAATCTCCACAAACACACACACACTGCAGTGACGTGGCTGCGGCTGAAAGCATCAGGCTATAGACTCTACTCTCCGCGCGGTAAAGGATCTCCTCGGTCACGTTGTGCAATTATAACAGAGAACCGTTGCAGACTCGACCACCCGAGGTCCAACGCTCTCTGCTGCTGCTACTGGAGTTAAAGAACCGTTGGGAGCTGGAGGCCTGTGGTGTGAGATGCAAACTGTCAGACGTCTTACACAAGCCAGTGGAGCGACATCTTGTGTGGATGCGGCTACACATCCACATTCATACAAGAAATAGGGGAAGGAATAGGATCAATAAAATAGATGTTATTATTTTCTTGTTCCTTCTCTTCTAGCTTTATTTTCCTCCTGCTACAAACAGAGTAGACGATAAAAAAGATGAGAGTGGGTAAGACATAACGTTTTATGGGTAAAGCGGTAAACCTCCTCGTACAGTAAAATTCACTGCCCTTTGACGCAGGAAAACCAATATATACAATATGCCTGCTGGGGCAGTTGACAACAAGGACATGTTGCTGTACTCCTGCAGAGACGTATATATTCACTGTGCCAGTTAGTTCACCTCTGACCTTGTAGCGAATTTACCAGCAGATAGTACATCAATGTATTGATGGTGTGCGAGAAGTGCCACGCTAAGTCCTGATCGTTTGTCATTCTGCATTTCAGCCAGGGTCCATGAGACTGTCATGTGTCAGAGCCCTGAACACATATACACAAAGACTGGGACATTATACAGCTCTGGTTGGCGCCTTTCATTGAGAACGATACACAAGGGAGGTGAAGTGTCACATCTTTAATTTCTGTTTGGATTCAGAATAAGAGGAAACCTGAAGATGAAAATTGCTTCATCTAGCTGGTTAGAGAAAAGAAAAAGAAAGAAAAGTATTCTGAATTGACGTGCAAGTGTCAAACAACTAGTGTCAGACCCAATGTTTTAGGGTTTATGCTGGTGCTGATATAAGAGAGCTACAAATTTCCAATACAGTAAAAAAAAAAAAAAGGGATTCCTATGTTAAACCCTTACGACAAAGATGAACTTGAGGATTTTAATTTTACAGTCTAACCATAAACATCTCATGAATAACTATAAAAAGAAAACAAAGATACAACCATATATAGAGAGCTTGAAGTAGGAAAACGAACATCCTGCATTATTTATTTCATATTATTATAGCATTTTTTCCCCGCACTCCAGACTAAAGCAAAAATCCCACAGCTTTACCCTGTGTGTGCGTAAATCTGACCGGTTCAGATCATCTGTCTGAGTTCAAGAGCTCCAGCACACTCCAGGGGGTTTGTGCCGACAATCAGAACCAATCAGACTTTTACCCCTGTTTCTTTCTCTTTTTCTCTCTGTCTCCTTTCAGCGCAAATACAACTTGAGCCCTGAGAAGCAAGGAGAGAGGAAGAGTGCTCGTAACCAAACAGGAAAAGACGTTTGCTTTTGTGTCTGAAATCCGAATGAGGTCATGGAAGTTTTAAAATAACTGATGACAATAACTTGAGCACAGTTCAAGACTCCGCAGGGAGGGACACAGTCAGCGTGGACATCCTCCCTCCAGTCTGCTCAGACAAAATGAAAAAGAAAAACGCTTTTGGACGACAACCATGGTAGCAAGGGGTTTCTGGAAAATGTAATCTTTCATTAATTACTTAAAGAGTTGATGGCTGCCATGTGTGTTTTACAGAGGGAATCACCGCATGCAGGAGTTTCCCTGTGTAATCACACGTCCGCCTCAGTTAAACAAGACATCCAGGTGATCACTTTAATTTGGAAGCTGAGGGAATAACATAATGAGAGGAGATCAACCATACTTTCACATCGTCTATGGAGACAGATGATGAGCGATGACGGGGAGCCCCTAAAAATCGTCTCTGGGTGTGAGGAGGAGACAGGATTGGGGCAGATGTTGTCACCATGGAAACAGGTTTAGGGAAGTCTGTTACCAGGGGAAGACTCGGAGACTTGGCTCAGCTATAGGTTGGTTCTTCATTCATCACATTGTGTACATCTGGTCAGCTCCATGTCAGGAGTATTAATCACTTTTTAATGAGCTGGACTTTTATTGTCTTTCTGCTTTTCTCTGGAAGTTAAACAGCGACGTCAGATCCCGCCTGATACTTAGGTTTCCACTAACTCGCTCATTATTTGCTTTGGACCCGACCACCCGGTGTCCATTTCACTCAAACAAAGGCCCACATGTATGATCACACAACTTGAACGTATCCCGCCCATGTCTGAAAGAAGTCAATAATTTCCTCCAGTGGTTACGTGAGCCTGGAGTGTTTTTTAAATTCATATTTCTCTTGGACACATGGAAACGTAGTAAAACAGAGAAAAGCCAGACTTTATAGTTTCTGAAAAGCTATAAAACGTGACTCTCTTGATGCACTCCATACATTTGCTATTCTTTTACAAATGAATACAGCAGATTTGAAAAAACTATGAAAAAACTTAATTTAACCCAAGGCTGTAACCCTTCACAGAAAATTTCCCAAGGGGTCCAGGAGGTGCAGACCACCATGGTAATTTGTAAAAAGGGGACGCGGAGATGGCCCAAGGTCCCGAGGGAAAAACAGAATTAGAATATGAATGGCTGCCCGTCACTGCGAGTCCAGTTCCTCAACCCTTCGAGGTTACTGCATTTAACAGGCTGAAAGGCAGGATTAGCTGCACAGAGCGGAATTTAACCCTCACAAGGCCAAGAACACGGGGGAATGTTTGAATCAGGACGAAACAGTGAAGCTTTTTATTTAAGTGTGTGTGACAGATTTCCACATACAACTTAACAGCTAGTTGTCTGTTTGTACAGGCACTCACCGTCCTCACTGGTGTGTGTCTCGGTGCCTCCCTCGTTGTCTACCTCCTCCAGGGCTCCGTGCTCACTGTAGGGGCTCTCACTGTGGAGACACCGGGCAGAACATCAGGGTCACGGCAAAAAGTGAGGGGTCAGTTTCAAACCGAAAAAAGAAATGAATAGTTTCACCACACACCACTGGGGCTCAAAGAAGACACAAAAACAAGTATATATGCACACACACATAGGTTTGTGCAGTCAACACACACACACGTTTGTACTTCCATCTTAGTGAGGACACTCATTGACACTGTACATTCCCTAGCCCCTTACCCTAACCTTAACCATCCAAACTAAATGCAGAACCCTTATCCTAATGTCTATCTTTAACCCTTAATCAAAGTCTTAGCCCTCAAACAATCCATGTGAGGACCGGTCAAAATGTCCTCACTTTCCAAAAATGTCAGCCAAGAGAAATAACAAATCTCCGCAGGGCTTCACGAGCTTCCCTGGAGGGACACGGATGGGCTGAGACAGGTGATTAGCTCCAGCCACAGATAAATCAGTCAGTCTGAGATGATGTGAGTGCATTGAAGGAGAAACAGGGTCAGGTAAAGAGAGGGAGAAACAAGTGAGTAGCAAAAGGTTTGACCTCAGTGTGTGCTCGGCTCACCTAATCGTCCTCTCGCTGCCATGTGACCTCTTTCTTTCTCCTCCTGCTGCTGTGATGGTAGTAATTATAGTCATTGTTTCAGCCTGTCTCATCTGTAGAGCAGTCCAGCATCTGAAGTCAGCGCTGAGACACACTCTACCTTGTCATGTTCCTAAACCACAGACGTCTAATTGGCGTGTGTAATTACTCATATCTACTTCGCTGAAAGTCTACTGACACAGCTGCGGCGCAGAGAGTGCACGCGTACCTGCATGTTGAGTGAATCCCTAAAGAAGCAGTGTTGGCTCCGTGCCTTTGTTCCATTCACAGAAAAAAAAACTGGAACAAGAAAACCACTGGTCCAGAGACTCAAACATACATCTTTTTTAGAAAAGCTGTGCAGCTGCACGAAGTGACCTCATCACAATGATTCTGTATGTGCCTGGGTCACCTACGATACCAATGGCCCAGCAGCCACATAGTGCTCTGGATCCTCTTGAGTGAGAAAGTGAAGCTCAACCTAAAACTAGAATGACATTTAGTAGAGCGCATTCAGTCCCCTTATGAAACCACATTTAAATTATCTGACCAAACTGCAAAACATGCCGGATAAAAAAAAAAAAATCCATGAATTATTCTCCGAGAAATCCTCACAATGAAACTCACAATGTTAAAAAAACAAATCTTTGATTCGCCCCATAAGTCTGATCTACCTCCCAAACCCATACTTCGTCTTTTCACCAAGTTGGTCCAGTAACTGTTGTGTCATCCTGCTAACAAACAAATGCGGATGAGAACATTGGCGGAGGTAAAAATAACTTGTCATTCCTCACCAATAATCTCCTCCTGCCATGCACTTCTCATAAATGGGCCCGTCCAGTTCTTTGGCGTCAGGGAAGATTGTCTCGTGGTGGATGATGATGGTCTTGATGATCTCGTTGACGTGGGCCTGGCAGGAGACCTGGTCTTGGGTTTCTGGCGTGGGCATGAGCGTGGGGCCGAAGCAAATGGCCAGATTGTACGGGTCCATCATGTTCTCGTCACTGTACTGGGACAAACTGGAGAAGGGAATGAAAAAGAAATAGAGGAGGGATAAATAAGAGAGTGGGGGACGGTATTTCAGATCAGATCATGACTGACAGGCTCAAAGTAATAATAATGGTTAGTGTCTATAAACTTACTGGTTGAGGAAGGCGAATAGGTATCGCATGACGATGAGGACCGATCTGGGAATGGTGAGGAGGATCTTTCGGATGTAGAGAGCTCTCTCATACAGGTTCTCTATTCCTAGAACAGCAAAGAAATACAGGAGTGTGGTCTTAATCCAACTCCAGCAGTTTGTTGGACCCCTACAACTCTTCAAAATGACATATTCAAAAGGTTTGTCAAGAAAATAGATCCCCAGTGGCCTTAAAATGGCTTGAACGTCACAGAACACCTTCCCTCCTCATTTCGTCACTGGGATCTCTGAATATGCATTTCCATCACTGGGGATAGAAACCAGGAGAATGCTTTTCTCTTGTGTTTTTGGACACACAAAGGTTGACGCACTTCCTTTGTGCCATTAAGCAAGTTTTTCAGTAAAAAATCTGTCCTGGTGACAAAGAGGGTAACATGGTAAAGACATAGGAGACCAATAGATATTTTCATTTTTATGTCGAAGGTAGAAATACTGAGCCTTGATTGTGTCTTAAATCACATAAGAGGCACAAAAGGGTTAAAAACTGGATTTTCACCATTAGCAATACAAGAATAATATTGCAAAATAAATTAAGTCTGCTTAGTTTCCATTCTGGGGTAGAAATAAAATCCAGAGTCTGTTTTGTCCATTCACCTCTCACATGAAATTCACTACCTTAATATGCTCTACATGATAAACACCTATCAATCTGATGGTGTTAAAATATTGATTATCACTAAGTCCCAGGCTAGAAATACAAGAGCATATTGAAGCGAATCACTTATCAGAATTACTGCAACTCTCTGGTGCATCAGCAGAGAGAAGTGATGTGTGTGTGTATATATATATATATATATATATATATATATATATATATATATATATGTAGAGGCCACAGGAAAGGTATTCATTTTGTGGTATTGACCTTCACCTCAGCCTGTGTTCCTCCACTGACACCACAGAGGAAGAGAACGAGGAGAGGGAAGTCAGCATTCATTGTTAGCACCTGACATCACGAAAACCAAATAGTTTTTCCTGCTTTGTTTTGTCAGAACATCTATTTTATTTCCGATCCTTCTCTCACTTCCCGCCTTGCAGATCTGACAATATTACCGACAGGAGCCTGACTTTATAACCAGCGTACTTTTACAAAAGAGGCAAAACATTCTGATTTTGTGTTTAATCAAAATACCAGAGGATGCCAACCTTTATGTGTTTTATTACTCATCCCATTTGTTCCACTGTGGCACTTGAAGCAGCTTATTTTATTTGGCTGAGCTGCCGGCTGCTAAAAATAGTCCTGTCACCCTCCAGCCACTCTGTGCCATCTGGGATTTGGGCTTCTGGGATACTTGGGATGTATTTCATTATTCATGAATACCTAACTAGGGATTCTGGGAGGCTCCTCTGTACTTCAGAAAAGCTTGTATTTGAAGATGTACTACAATGAGCGCTAAAGAAAAATCTCCTATAAACACCTCTGTAATCACACCTGCACAAAACGCACACGCTGCAAATTCCAAAATGAAAGATATCAGGTGCAGCAGTTCGCTGCAGTCGACTGAGAGCGGTCTGAGGGAAAAGTGATCCCCTAGCTGGTCTGAGGTAATCCATATGGAATAAGCAGAGGGTTTTTAATATGGAGCCTGCTGGGCATTCAGCCCACACTGCAATCACTGGCATGTTGAGCCGGGGAATGTAAACAGGGAATCCCATCACTCATCCTGCACAAATGAGTAAAAGTACACCCACGAAACACACACACACACACACACACACACACACACACACGCAGCTGCACAAGGCTTTACATCACATGCTGCGTCCATGTGACCGTGCATGTTCAATTGTTCTTTATCAGAGCTAAAAGCCACCCAATGTCATGTCATGTCTTAGCAGATCAGAACGCACAAAGGGCTGACTGATCAGCGAACTGACTCCACATGACAATGAGACTATTCTTGTGAGGACTTCAGTGTAGTTGTAGCTCTTATTTCAAATGATGCTCAGTTCTGTGGACGTTTAACATTCCACCACCGTCCAGTAAGCATGGTCAGATAATAACCCTCTCAGTGCTCAACCAATTACCTCATAGTGTCAAAGGAAGAACCCAGAGCCATTCTGCTGATGTCTGAGTGACGTGTTCGAGTTTGAAGCAAACGAGTTTAAGTTTTTGGAAATGTGTTTTCACCAGTGCTGTAAGCTGTGAGTTAATTTGACAACATAAACAAACACTTTGAGTGAAATGAAGTCATTTTTAAACATAATAATTTAAAAGACAAAACACAGAGAAAGAGACCAGATGATTTTCTTACTGATGCAGGAGAGCAGATCATTGAACCTCTCTTTGGGGAAAAGAGGGTTCTCCAGACCCCGGAAGTAAAGTTTAAGAACGCCGGCCACTGAGTTGATGTCGTGATTGTTCTCATCATCCGTCAGAGGGTCGTTTCCTAAGACACAGGAAAGTCAGCAGGTCAGATGGACATCCTTAACAATCTAAAACAATCATAACTTCATTAACAACCAACTCAAAAAGATCACTGGCTCAATATGGTGGGTCAAGAATATTTCATATTGGATCCAGGTGATTATGTATTAGAGCCCAAACAATATGGGTTTTTGGGGGGAAGATATTTGGGTTGGAAAATTGTCTTGATGTTTCATAGTTTTACCACAAATGTAATTATTATGAATAACTACACAAAGAAACAAATACAATAAAATATATACAACTTCAGTTAAGAAAATAAACATATAAGTCAAATAAAAGTTTTCATATCAGCAAATATAAAAAAATGTGTCTGTGAAAGGTTCATATCTGTACATTTTTATTGGCCCATTGAGCTCTAATATAATTTGCTGTTATAGTTAATTAAACATCTTTTACCTCTTTCGAACGAGTTCTTGATGTCATTGACTTCCAGTTGAGATCCAGATACACGGAATATTCCTTGATGTTGGAGGCCTGAAAAGAGAGACACAAAGACAGGGAGTGAAAAAGATGAGGAAACAGTTTCTTCAGTCTAAAGAGACACATCCTGCTTTTTAAGCCCCTTCACTTTTTTAATTAAGGATAATTAATGAGTCAGGGAGGCGGCAATCAAGCTGTGCTAAAGTGTCTTTCAGCTGGGATTAGGATTTACTGAGGGGAGAGGTCAAAGGTCGGGAGCAACGTAATTAGTTTGCTGTTTGCCTTTTCGATTTTTCTGCATCCGTCACTCACTGAGTGGTAAGACGCAGCCGACAACAACAGCTGACTGCTGTCGCATCTTTAAAGCTGAGAGCTTAACGTCTGTCACTGTGACATTTCTGATCTGGTTTAAAACCAATATTCTGCCTCATCACCCGTGTTGGGTGGAGCTATCCCTCTGCCTCATGGTACATTGGAAAAGTGGGCGGTAAATGGCTGTACCAATGTAAACAGGATGGAATCTGCATTTTCCCATGACTGAAGTGGAACAACCAGGGACCTTTACATGAAAAAGAAATGCACACGCCCCAAACATTCAACGCCCAGAAATCACTGTGTCACTTTTCACCAAAGTTGAACGATAACACACTCACCATATAAATTTATGCAGCGGATGCAGCTTTCCACCACACGAGGGATAGCCTGTCCAGAGTCCTTCAGAGGAAAAATAAGAAAACACAATGTCAGATCATGTATAGTTTGACTTTAGTTACATGCACAAGAGCTAGAGCCCGACCCGAAGGATATACAGTTAATATCAATAGCAAAAATATGATTTACTGAACATACTTTGAAAACAAATTGATCAAACAACAATATTAAAGATGTGACAGTAAATTTAATTGTAGTAAATATAAGAAATGTTTCAAATAGAAGCATAAAATGATAATATATATATATATACATTATATATTCTTTTTGCATATCTGCAAACCAAGTGTGTGTTAGAACCCAATGTGTGCTGATTATATAGGCCTGTAAATGAACAGGTCGGGCTCTAGTAGCAACTTCTCAATGTGATGTTAAAAGTACAAACATGCCAACACAGTGAAAGTGAAGTTGGTAGATAACATACAAAGTTAGGGTTGTATCGGTGAAATCTGACCAAGACAGACTGAGTTGACTTCACTGGCTTTTGCGTATGTTCAAGTCCATTCGACGAAATATCACGATATGAAAATCACTGACTGACTTTAACAAGTTCGAACAAGTTGTTTGACTCTTTTTTTACTTGGTAGAATAAAAACACAAAGTAAATTTAGCAGCACTCGAGCTCACCCTGTGTTTAAATTAACAAAAGCTTATCTAAAGAAGCACTTGATATGAGACGAGAGGGAGCTGCACCGTCTCAGAGAAAAAACATTAATATCACACACTTAGGATGTGAAGTGTGCTCTTGTCCTGCCTCAGTGTCAGCTGTGACTCTCACAGTGGATCTGTTTACAGGCCTCAGGGTCTAAAACACAGCGGCCGCGCCAAAATCAACCATCACTGGATCAGAGCTGTGAGTGTTGAAGCTCAGATGTTTTAATTAAACCAGATTTTCTTCAATTCAGTCTGTCTCAGTCTACACACGTCTTTTAGCTGGTGAGGAAAACACAACATGAAGTGGAAAATGATGTTAAGACAGGACAGATGAAGGAAGTGAGCGCAGGTAAGCAGCATGGGCCCCCCCCAAGACGCTTCAAGGTGTCTACCTGATGTCGAGCGTGTGAGTTCCGTCGTCCACGGCTACAGAAATGTCGCAAGGGAGGGAGAGAAAAACAGAAAGAAAGAGAGAGAGAAAAGCAAGACCCATATTAGGACCACAGCAGCTGCCCACCAAAGCTTTTTACTGAAGAGGAGTGCACACTCATTCCACTCTGCGCTGGCATCCGACCCAAAAGAAAACAGTGAGAGCTGGACAGGACTGGGCTCGGCCTCCAGCGAGAGGCCGTGAAGAGGCAGGAGGAGGGAGGCAGCCACAACTCAGCAGCATCCGCTCCCTGACTGCCATCAACGCTTTCACTGGCCCCTGCTCCCGCTCTAGGGGAGGAGGAAAGAACATCTCTGCCAGAGCGGCTCAGCGATGCCAGGTCAGCACCAGAGTCAGGGGGGAGCTGACGGAGACAAACATTTATCCCTCCAACTGCCATTCCTCTCCTCCTGCAGCCCTCCAAAATCTGTCAGAGCCACCCCTACATCTCAGACACAGACTGCCAGAGCTCACTGACTCATGAGGAAGGTTTCCAGAAGCCATCTTAGCTCAAATATGTTGTTTTTTTTTGTTTTTTTTGTTGGAGAAATAAATCAAAGCTAAGATGCTTTGGGGGAACCCACCAAAATGGCCAGAAAGCCAGAGCGAGACAGAAAATGGAAAAGGAGGAGGAGCGACGTCGGGCGGACAGACTGATAATCAGTACCTTGATAAACGACTCCAAATTGCCATTAAATAACCTAACATTAAAAACGGAGCGGGGTCGAGCCCGCCGGGTGCCAGTGTGGGTTTTGAGCAGCCCGTTGGGATGTCTAGAATACAAAGAGTGAATTAGAACAAGTCAACGAAGCAGTTCTTTCTTCCTGGATGTTTTATCTGAGAAAAGATTCTCCAATAACCTCCACGTCCTTCAAAAACTCCAGCTGAAGCCGACTAATCTCTAAAACCCCTCCGGCTGAAGATGAGGGACAGGAGGAGTATTTTCAGCAGCTTCTCTTCTTCATAATCACATCCTTTATTTCTCTATAAGACATCACATGCCGGTAGAAGCTCAGACACCACTGGGAGCACACACCTCCTGACAGGCCCTGTGGGAGACTGCCGCTCTTAGTGTGAATGTGTGCGTGTGTGTGTGTGTGTGTGTCACTTAATGCAGTGTGGCTTCTTTTGACCTGTAGGACTGAGATGAAATGAGTCCGGGACTTCGGTTCCTTTTGCTGCACAATTATAATGACAAACCATCCAGCTGGAAAAGCCTGAGGATGTTTTAAATGTCTGATGGCACAAACACCAAGGAGGAAATCTTTGCGAGATGAATAACACTGTTATTATGTGCACCATCACCCCAATGAGGAGTAAGCAAATGTTCTCCTAATGTAAAACTAACTAACTTTACTGACATTTTTTATTTTAGATACTGGTAATTTTTTCCTTTCCTGAGAAGAACTGCAAATTTTATTTAATTTCATCGCTAATTGAACTGACAATAAAGTTAAAATGTTATTTCTGAGAAGATAGAAGATGTCAATGCTTGGTATTTGTTAACTAATAACTAATTCATTCATTAACTCATTATTCCAGCTGAAGTGTGAAGTGCATCATTTTAAGTAAATAAGATACTTTGGAGTTTCTGTGATAATAAAATTCAGCTAAAACCTCAACGTAGAGTCATTTGATTATAAATAAATTATTTATTTAATTATAAATATATGAAGATTGTATAAAATATCACCGAAATGTCACCGAAGCTGTTTCTTTTCAAGAGGAACAAAGAATACCATTTACATATCTTTGTAATATCAAATATAAGTGAATGTAGTGTTCAAAAAAATAGCAATGTACGTTGATTCCACAGTGTTTTCAAAATTGCAAATCCTAAATCATTAAATATATTTTTTCAGCCTAATCTTTAAACCCTGACAAACAGTGCTTTAGTGACTGAAGAACATGAACAGGGTTTAAAAACACGGAGGCCTGCACATCTGCTCGATGCTCTGCTGCAGCGTTTATTTTCAGAGTCTAACTATACGGACGCCTCTGATTTCATGGACTTCACATCAGAACGTCCTGAGGCAAAGTGTCATCGCCTTGATGAGCTGCGACATTTCACAAACGTTCCAGTGGCTGATGAGAGAAAACTGGATTTGTAACTTAAATATGCACGTGGGTCCTTCAAGTGTGTGTCTGCGCGAGTGTGTACTTTACCTTGTGGTCATGTAGTCAGCTCTGTGGCCTGCGGGTGAGAAGAGAAGAGATGTGAGGGGAAGTTAGATGTGTGGACATGCCAGGACCTGTCTCTGAGGTCCCTGCGGTGCGTTGTGCACACGCCTAGTGGAGCATTTGAAGGCTGCCATCTGTCCGCAACATAGGGCCTCTTGAGCAGCACAAACAAAACCCATACACACACCTATACGTGCGCACACACAGACACACACGGTAGATTTCAACTTCAAAACAATCCCAGCACAAACAAACATCTCCCAGACACACAGTTGTACAGTTTACGACTGACGCCGTCCCGCAGACACACTCATGATTACACAAATACACAGACTCCTGTTTGAACAAGTAAAACAAAATAGCTTCCAAATGGTTTTTGGGGAACGGGAGTATTTTCGTTTGTGCGACTGCTCCAGTGAACAGAATCTGACCCGTCTGTGTGACTCACACTGTACTTCAGCCCATTGACAGCAACATGATTAAGGAGCGTGTGGGAGGAGCAGGAGGGTTTTCCTTTTCCTCTTGAGCAAGTGGCTGCATTGCTAATTATTGCGGACACTTTGACAGAGACCACCGGGACCGCTGCTTAAAACAATGACTGACAGATTTCTCTGGGTTGATTGGTAGATTAGCCGACGCCTCCAGGGGATCCCACCAGTGTAGAACAAGGAGAGGTTGTTGTAATGATCGCCACCCCGCTAATAAGTGGCGGCCCATTAAGTTGGGGGGGAAATCAGTCACTAAGACGGATAATACAAGTTCACAATCCCCCTCAGCTCTGGCTAAAACCCAGATTACAATCTAGTAGCTCGGTCTAGTGGAAAAAGCAGGAAAACAGTGGGAGGTTTGCCACAGAGGCTGAAATGATTGAGGAGAACTTGATTTTAAATACATATTTAAAAAATTAAAAACTAATTGAAAAATGTCCACAAACTTCTGGCTTTTCGCCTCCGTACTGACAAAGACTGACAGAGTTGGAAACATGACACCTGGACAAGGGACAACTTCTTCTTTTTCTTTATTGTAATGTTAATGTTAATGTTTAGATACTGATGTTATGACGCACATTGAACTTCCAGAAGAGTTTGTGTAATTATTGTTTTGTTTTTTTAAGTTAACGTGCAACAGAAACTTTTTCTCCTCCTCTAAGTCAATCACTTTTCTTTAGTGGGTTTATCCAAACCTGCATATCTCTACTAATTTTGATGTAAATGAGGTGTTCTCATTATTTATTATGTTGGCTGTTAAGACACCGATTTGGTTTAATGTCCTGATTTTTACTGAGAGAAAAGTAAACATGACATTTAGAGTAAGTAACTCAACCTGCTGTGAGATCGAGAGCAGTGGGGGCTGGTAAATAAAGAGACGGTGACAGTACCTTCCCCGAGTGTCCTCTTCAGCAAGTCGTGTTTGGCCTGCAGCTTGGAGATGAGATTACTGCCCTCCAGAAACTCCCGGAATTTCTGTGGAGAATTGAGAGTAATTACACAGCGGCCCTGAGAGTGCCAGCCACAGCGCCCGCTCCTAAGACAGCAATCTACGATAACGCGGCCAAGGGCAAAGGACGCGCTGAGGATCTTTTTAAAGCCTTTATCAGAGCATGTCCATCGTCAGACTGGAACAGGATAGCGGTTAGTTTTACAAAGTGGGAACCTTTCGCAGAGAGCTTACCCTCTTACAGCTGATCAAAGATTTCAAAGGGGGCCTGGCGCATGAGATTTAAAGTCCTAAAGAGTTTGCATTCAGAGATTAAGCACATTAAAGTCCAGATAAAAGCTTTGAGCTCATATTCCTCACAAATAAACTGGCATTTCCCCTCTTTTGAAACATCCAAGTTTAGAAAGCAAAGCATATATAAGAGATTTATTTCTATTTTTGTGCAGAACCAAAAGGCATCTCTACATCTTCACACGTCCACTCACCATGAAGTAGAACTGCTCCGTCTCCTGCTGGTTGGCCCTCCTCTTGGCGATGCTCGGTTTGCTGAGGTACGTCTCGGACACAGTGGACTTGACCGACTCGGTGGACCGGCTGTGGTGGAAAGACTCGGACACGTCGTAGTCCTCGATGGTGACCATGTCCTGGATGGTGGTCAGCGTGGCCTCTGACGTTTTCTTGATCTGAGGACACAAGGAAAGAGGGACAATAGGAAAGTGTTCGTCATTGGCTGCTTAAAGGTTCAATCGTTTCTTCACTATGACCCCGTAAACAATCTGACAGCAGGACTAAACAAGTATTTTGTGATTAACATCATAAAGTGACATTTCAGTTTTTACAAAAAATTAATTCCCTCTAATAGTAAAATAAAGAGACTATTTAAAAGAACCAGCTGTGATGAACACAAACAACCTTTTGCAAATACGCCGAGTGATGTTGAATGAGGACATTAATAAAACTGATTAAAACCAGGGAGCAGTCAGGTCAACAGCAATTCTTCTGTCGGATGTTTAATCCCTCAAATTAATTCACTAACTGCCAAGTTTACAGAAATCATTTTAATACTGGGACATGTTGACCGAGGATATTTGCTGGGAAAGGAGAAATGGATTTAAAATTTTAAAAAAAGTAGAGGAGACAAACAGAAAAGGAGGAAGAGCTGAGCGACTGTCAAGTGTGAGGATGAATCATGGATGTGAAAACTCTGCAGAAACCACAACAACAACCTCTCTGGAAAAATCCAGCTCTGCATTCACCAGAGACACTGGGAAGAGAAAAATGCAGCTCAATTGTGTGGCTTTTAAATGGTGGGGGGGTCCCCACAGGTCAATGGGGCCCCCGAGTGAGAGGCAGCTGGAAGTCCTCCTAATGATTCTTAATGGTCAGGAGGTAGTGACCCCATTTTTTGGCTATTAAGTTAGTCTGACCTCAGTGCTAATGAAAGAACCAGTTGGATTCCTGGTGTTGCTATTACACACACACACACACAGACACACACATACTGGGACGTCAGTGGATCATAGCAGGTGTGACCTGTGACTCATTTGACCTTTGAGAAAGAACAAGAACCACCTGAAAAGCAAGGTGGACTCCGTCGCTTTCATGTGCTGCTGTGATGGATTACTGCGCTGTCACCAGGTCGGTGACGACTCAATGTGGAAATAGTTACATCCATCCCATGAAGTAAAAAACACATGACGTGGTCTTTGTTTTTCACGCTAAGGGAGCTGTTGACAATGTCTAGACTGAAGAATTTATTAAAAGAATTTTACACATCACCGTGCATGTGTTAATGGCTCTTAGAGGGAATCAGTTCATATTTGTCAACTTTAGCGGCACAGAAATCTGACGAACGACCTCGACAGGCCGCCTCATCTCAGGTGGCCTGCGAGGAGGCAAGAGGTCCGGCTGTCATCACGAAGACAGGACACGTGCATGTAAGAGAATCGCTTGCAGTGAAAAGGCTGATCCATTATTCAGCAGAAGAATAGTTACCAGTGTACACTGTTGGGCTCAATTACAACAAGGCTTTTAGAGAGACATGGTGGACATTAGTCACTGCAGCACCACAATAAAGCTGAAGAAAGGACCTGGGATTTAGTTAAGTTCATTTATCTTTAATAAAGAATTTCAACTCAGGTATTTTCTAGGGTCCGATGTTGACAGTGCACTGATGAGTTCAGTTTTCATTCACTGGGTTTGAAATAGGTTCCGTACTCTGCTCTTTTCTAAATCAATGTTATTCTCCCGCTCAGCAGAACATCAGCCAGACGTAACATCTGTCCCAACGGCATTGACACCTTTTTAAAATTGAAATAAATCTATATGCACTTATCTTACAGGAGCAGCCAGCAGGGCTATGTTCACCCAAACAACTTAGTAAGAGGATGATCCAGAGTCTTTCTCCCAACGTCACAACACAACCACCGCTGAGTAAATTATTCAGCAATGTTTTCTTTCACCATTTCACGGGAGTCAGAGAGCTTTGAGGAAACAGCTGCACTTCTGTTGAGCACTGCCCTGCAGCTCTTCCTGGCCGAAAAAAGACAGACCCCTTTTTCTCTCTGTTGTACATCTGACTGTCGTGCTTGTAGGTCGCCGCAGCGCTTTGAGAGTTCATTTTTCAAGGATGTATCTGGCACGCTGTTCCCAGGAAGAGAGGCCATCTGGTGCCCCCAACACAAGGCAGTAGTCTCGTCCAGTTCTGACCCACCAGGACGTTCACTTCAGACACACAAGGATGTACGCACACACGGAGACACGCACGCACACACTGCAGGTAGGGTGAATTGTGATGACACAAACAGGAGCCAGACTCGTCAGCACACGCAGCATAAAACACACAAAATAATAATTATAGGGCTGCAACTATTGATTATTTTAATTATTGATCTGTTGATAATTTTTCGTCGTTCTATAAAATAAACACTATGGTTGCCCATTACTAGTACCAGGTGACACTTGGATCCATCCATCCATCTTAATCCTGTCAGAATATATTTATTTTCATTTTAAATTACATGAGTAAATATTTGGCATTTTCTTTACTCAAAATCTTTTATAATCATCTGAATTAAACTGTTCTTGATATCATTCATTATGGTCCATCTGTATTTACATTTTGTACTAATACCAGTGAAAATAAATACTTTTACTCCGTTAGTGGTTGAGTCTGATATTTCCACGTTAGTTAGTACTGGCCTACTCACACACAAGGGATTAACAGGGAATGATCCCTCCATGTAATCCAGTGTTATTGTTTGTAAGTTTATCTGCCATACCACTAAACCTCTTCATGCCTTAATGACGACTTTATTAAGTTACTGCTCCTGCTGCTTCATAGTAAAAGCATTGATAAGAAACTGGTGGAACACGGCAAAAATCTTAATTTGGTGCAGTCACAGGAAACGTAACGTACTAGTGACTGAGGGTAGAACTGACGGCAACAATTTTATCAAACGCACCATGTGTTTGGTCATGGCACCATGGGAAATCTATTATATCACAATGTATTGTTCGGCTGAGCTGTGAACACATACACCACTTACTTCTCATGTATTTCTACTCAACAAGTGTTAACACCAGAGTTCTGGGATCTGTCCCCCGATCACAACTGAAACATTATGGATTATAAATCAAAACCTCTAACACCTAATGGATTATCAGAATTGCTGGAACAATACTCGTATATTTCAATCTGTCATAGCGGACTGAAATGAACTCAATAACACCGCTCTCCTATCCATCATCATCCCTGTAGATGTATTGTCAGCCAATTTCACAAGGTGCAACAATATAATCTGAATTCGAGGGAGTTTGATTGACATGCCCCTGCGTGTCTTTGTGGGGGAATAAAAGACAGAAAGTGCACTGATGTGGAGCTAGCGAGAGAAACAGGGAACACAAAGACAGACGGCAGCTCGAGCTCAAAGAGGGGAAACAGGTCAGACGTGACACAAAAGCCAGTCTCAGGGACGTGATTACACTCTGTGAATTAGTGGCTGCTCTTCTTTTATATTGGACTTAATGCTGGAGACACATTTAAATAATAAGAGCCGGAGATGCAGCTCCAGTGTCAGAAACAGAGCAGCACAGGACAGGTTTGTGCAAATAAAAGCAAGACGGTGAATTCTACCAGTGGGAGCAAAAACAGCAGATTCTCAGAGAGGGTTTGATGGCTACCTGCAGGGCATGAGAACGCCGAAAACACAGACTGTGTTTGTGTGAGTGGTGTGTACACGCCGCAAAAACTCTGACTCCACAGAGATCTCGGTCTCACCTTGGCTGACTTCTGGCTAAAGTTAACTTTTCTTTCGTAGCAAATGTGAGCATCTCGCAAAAACCAACAAACATCAGCATTATGCAACTCCTGCATCTACGGAAGGCAACACAACTGAAGCAGCAGAGAACAGTTTTGAAAGATTTGATATGTCTACAACCCCTCTGTGCTGCAGGTGCCTGTATAATAAGTTGGTTTAGCGTTTTTGCGTTATTCTACCTCTTCGTTTTCAATCTTCAGAGTAGCCAGACGGGACTGCAGCTGCTGGAACCTCAGGATGAGCTCTCCATTCACTGGAGGCTGCACCGAGATCTGACACACCTAAGAAAAGAAAAAGAGAAAATAACAGCCAATGATCAGAAAACTGAAAAGAAAACCTACTTTACCAGAATACAAACAGGCATCAAAATTCTTCTTGAATTGCAGAGCAGAGCACAGAGATTTCTGCAGCGAGTAAACAAACATGATATCAGCGATGGTGGTACCAGCCAAACAGGAAAACTCTTAGCACATGTTGAGCTACACGGGGGAGGAATAACACATTATTTTTCAATTTCAGCGCCCCATAAATCCTGATCCAGCAGAACAGATGCAGTAAAACGCTGCACTTAAGCCACTGAAACTCCGATCTCATTAAATCCAAGGCTTTTTTTAATCAACTCCAAATTCACTTATTCCCTCCCTGTACTTGCAACACATATGATTTGGATCTGAACACTGATACAAACACATTTAAAAGATATTATCATTATCACTGCTGCGGTTGTTGAACAAATTCTGCACCTCATCTCCCATGTGAGACTGGAACTCGAACTTTGTCGGAGGGCAGAAAGCCGATGGGTACATTTCCATGAACCTCTGTCGGTCGCTTCGTGGGTCCAGGCTGTCGACGGCATTTTCGATGATGTCAAGACCCTCGTGGCGCGACGTCTCGAGGTTGTATTCGGCCGACAGGTAGGTCCGCAGACTTCGATTCAGACTGGCGTGGTAACCCAAGTCACAGCACTGGAAGAAGAGAGTCAGATGATTGACTTAGTTAATTGATCATTTCTGAAATTCTTTAACTCACTCTTCTTTCTCTCACTCTACTGACAGGTAGGGAAATTAAAAAGGGTTTTCAAGCCATCTTGTGTAATAGTTTTACAAAACCTTAAACACATTGAGCTTTTTCATTAATTTACATTGTCTTTTTGGTGCCCCCCTGAAAAGTGAGAGCAGAGGCCGACATTTCCTCCAACACTTGATCCATCAGTACAGACTGGGCTTCAACGGAAAGGACGTTAGAACAGAGAAAGTTCTTTAGTCGATAGTCCAGGACTTTCTGAGCCTGCAGTGCTGCCTCTGTGTTACACAACCGGATGTTACCACCAGGATCTAATGCTGATTTTTTATAACAGGAACCTTGGCCAAGGTCTCTCCTGGGATGACACGCACGCCCCAGGCCCCCACAAATACAGACAAACACACACTCACACAGTTACAAAAAAACCCGGTCAACTTGTGCACTTTTCGAATATTAAAAGTCTCCTTCATCAATATACCGAATCTATACCAAAGGTGTGTGAGGCTGCACACACAGCTCACGCAGAGCGAGCCCCACACACAATCACACAAACACACACCCTGTTGAGATGTGAAGCAAAGCGGGGACAGGGGTAATTTCAGCACACAGCACGTTGCTGAACAGAAGCTGCGTTTCTCTTCTCCTTCACTTCCCGTCTGGACTATAAAAGCCAAAGTGCTTGCTCAAAGCTCTGCTTCATCCTGCTTCCTAAAAAAACGCCACAGAAGATGGTGCATTTTTAAAAGTTTATTTCTCTGATAAAATAATACCATGCAGGTGAGCTGTGTAATAAATAAATCATGTTTATCTGTGAGGTAGCAAACAAAGAAAAGCGTTTGCAGGACAGATTCGAGAGACACAGTGCTGCGGTGAATCAAGTGATGAACTGCTGCTATAAATCCAAAAAAAAGAGTATGTATCAGGGTCAGAGACACTTCCAGTCTCCATTCAAGCTGCTACAAAGATGGTGAGAAACTACACAATGTCAGGAAAACACTGTATAACTGGACATAATATCTTGGGTTTTAATAATGACACAGAAAAGAAGTTGAAAAGAATTTTTTTTTTCATCACAAAAGTTAATATGCTGCTTTAATTCCATCCTGCACTTTAATTTCCATCCTCCCAGTCTGGGGTCCTGACATCTCTTTCATATGAGGCCCAGCTGCTAAAGCCACCAGTCACTCCTCTGATTATGATTTCAAATCTCTTCTTAAGGTCGACAAAATAAAAACCTTGAATAGTAAAGACATGAGGGGAACAAAAGAAACTCAATAAAATCTCAGCTGGAGAGAAAACAAAGCCACTAGAAACTATCTTCTCCAAAAACTTTTTCTCAGTGGGGACACACTGTGCTGCAGATGAAGTCCTCTGACAACAGCGTGTGGTTTCATACTTACATCAATTAAGTCCGACAAGTCGTGGATGTAGTATTTGAAAACGGAGGAGTTTGACGCTTCCAGCGTCAGTAGGTACTCGTTCCGAGCTTTGATCGACTTCAGCTTGTTCTCTGAGTACTTGGCTTGGCGCTGTTGGAAGAATTGGAGGAAAGAATGAGGAGCAGGTAACCACAGAGCAAGAAAGACGAATGAATTTAATGAGTTGAGAATTGCCATTTTGAAATTGGATTGTGCTTTTTATGTCTCGGCACGCACTGCCCGCCACAGAGCGGAAACTGCATTGCCGGCAAAAACAACAGCTTCAACACACATTAGAGGAGAAGGAACTTAACTTAATTCTGTTAAAAATAACACAGAAAAAGGAACAAGAATGGAAAAAGAAAAGACTTTACTAAAAACGGCCTGTGTCCTTCACTTCAACTAGGATACCTCAGCCTAGTCCGTCTGTCTGCAGCCTACACTTCCTCTTCAGACCAAAAGAAGGATGTTAGTCACCATCCACTGGCTGACAGGCCCTGACTCACATACTTCCAAATCATCCATAATTTAACACATCCTAAATGCATCTCAGGAAGAGTCATGTTAAAAGAAATCCCACTCGTCTGGACTTTAATCAACTGTCAGAGAGATTTAACTGAAAACAGGCTTGTTCTAAGAATACAAAGCCTACGACAGTGGGACAAAAACCCACACACGCTTCCTGTGACTGTATCTAAGGATCCGTTCAGACCTGAGAGAAACGAAAAGTTCGTCTATTCAGGTCTGACATTAAAACGTGTCCTGAACGTGTCTCCTGTGGCCACTTAACTTGAACTAAGCCTGAACTGTCAGAACGGCTGGCAACTGTAAACGCTTGAATTCTACCTTTTCCTTCATCTTCTCGATCTTCTTCACAGAGCTGCGCCTCGGGTTCCTGTCCTCCATTCGGATGCTGAAGACGGGATCGCCCCTGCCGATCTGCTTCTCCTCTTGCTTCTCAGCCTCCTTCAACTTGCTCTCTGCGCTGATGCTCTCCGTGTGGTACATGTGGTAGGTCTTCATCACCTGGAGAGACAGAGAGGACGATAAGTTGAAAAGAAAACATGCTTTAAGTCCCTTCGGTCAATATTTCTGTCTTAGTTAAGACACACTTAGTCGAGTTTCTTCGAGGTGAAATGTTCACAATAATCAATCTTCATGATGGAGACTGACCAATCTCTGACCCGCTCATTCATCACAAATCGATTCGACCCATCTCACAGCGGCTGCTAGTCTCTCCCCCAAACCACAAACCAAAGACAGACTCTCTCCAGACCTTTTTATGCGAGGCACTTATACGACCACAACAACCACATGTCACAGCAGTGAAATCTTACATGCTGCCTTCACTGCTACGTCTGGAAACGCAGCCTCTACTCAGGAAGTAGACGTGTTTGTTCTTTGGTTCTAAAATGAGGAACTGTCTGCTCCCTTTTCAGGCCTTGATTGACAGTTCCGCTCTCGTCATGAAATCTTGTAAATGCTCAACAAAACAAAGACATTTGTTTTAGATGGTATTTAAGTTTGGCTTCTTCTTTTAGGGAATTGTCATAATGGGCTCGTGCTACATGAGAGACTTCTGGGAACTGAAAGCCAACATTTGATATTTATGTAGTTAAATATTAACAATTTAATCCATTTAAATTTTTCAGCTCATTGGTACTACTCCACAGGGACATGATAAACTTGAACAGGGGTCCGGCTGCATTCTTGCAGACCCTAGAAACCACGTGTCCTCAAACAACAATCATTATTATTTGCAGCAGTTGATTGCCATCAATGAAAGAGAGTCTAAACAACATCTTCCCCCAACCCTAATCCTACCCGTGACCATATTTGTAAGTTCAGCTTCCTTTACTTTTACTCTTTACGACTGCAGCTGGATACATTTGAATGCGTACAGGTATAACACTGGGTTGTGTCATCATCATCAGAGGACGTTGGAGTGTGAGTGTTACTCATATTTGCTCTCTGGGCCCATAAAGCAGTGACTCAGTTGTTAAGTAGTGAAGAAACCACAAAACACAAACATGATTTCTTCAAGGGCAGAGTGAGCTGGGAGATTATAAAAGTCCTATTAACATAACACTGGTTCAGAGTGTCGGCTGAGAAAGGAATAAAGACAGACATGTGACAGCTCTGAGGACAGGTTAAATATTGGCTGTGGGAAATAATAATGCAAATCTATGACGCTGACGTGGAGACATAAATGAGAAAAGCCATAAAAATCAACATTTGCACATTGAACCCAAGATGAAACTAGAACCGCTTTCAGAGACTTTGGATGTTTGGATCTGCACCAAATTGCACACTCTCATAAATGAATATCAGCTCACACACAGAGACAAAAACAAAGTCTCTTTGCTGGAATAAAAAACAGAACTGTGTTTGTTGAAGAATCTTTGCTTTGGGCATTAAATTGTAAAAGAAGTAATTTACTTAATGTGTTTTTAAAATTGTTCCTGGAACTGAGCTTTTTTTTTTTTTTTTTTTGAATGGAAGTTTTTTAAATGTACTGTACTGAGGATACGAGCAGAATATAAATTCAAAAGGCGGCCGTTCAGAGCACTAGTGGTTTAACCTGGAACGAACTGACTCCAGTAAATTACAGCTCCACAACCTGTGTACGCAACACACTCGTCTACACAAAACCTCAACTTCTGTTCAAATAGAAACTCAAACATCTCGTAATCTAAACAGCTTCAACCCAACCCGAGTTATTTCTGTACGAGCGGAACAACAGAGGGAAGCCTGATCAGTCTGTAGCTTTTTCCCTCTGCTGGGGTTTTGGCTTAACTGGAACCGGTTTAGAGAAGGGTGACTGACCTTGGGTCCTGCACTCCTCACTTACTGGTCTGGAGTCTGCCGCTGCTGTGTTTACTTAACCGCTTCTTTTAGAGGGGACATATTTAGAGACGGAGCAGACCTGTTATTTCATTGGCAGAGACTGACATCAGGGCTGGGGCTGTCTGATGCAATACCTACACTGCGTGTGTGAATATATACAGTATATAGTATATGTGTGTGAGTGTGTGTCCTCCCACGGGGCTACACCAGGTCAGTTCCTGAGTGTGGACTGTGGTGAGAATGACACACACGTTGAGTTTGAGGAGCAACACATTGTTGTTTTTGGAGCCGCACCATCCATCGAAAAGTGTAAGTGTAACCGCTGTAGTCCTCTGCAGTGAGCAACCGGAGACTATACTCAAACTGAACAGCTCTCCATCTCCGGGGAAGGAAGAACAACTGCCTCAGCTTGTATCACTGCCTGTGTGCATCACAGGTTGCCATGGCGATCAATGACGAGGCTAACGTCATCGTATTCAATGTTACTAGACTGAGGATGAGCAGCTTGTTCACTGCAGATCTTTGATGGGCTGATGAAAACTTGATCAGAATTTTACTTCTGGGGTCAAAGGTCTGCAGCCACAGCTACCTTTACATTTCACCTTTCTTAAAATATAAACAGCAGACATCACCGTGAGCTAGCGGTCTAATATTTGTTTCTCCACATTTTCTGTCTGTGTCTAAAGAAATCTAAAGAAAAGAAAATATGTTGTTGATATTTGGCTCCAGACCCCTGGTGTGGCTTTGCATGTATTTGCTTTGAAGAGCGAGAAAACAAAGCTGATAGGAGCCATTAAAACACAGGATATGAATTCTAATGAGAAACAAACATAAAGTTGATACTTCACAGCTTGAATGGTCGGTTCATGAGGGTAAAGAGGATTGTGTTTCATGCTTTTTGTGTGCGCTAAAAGAAACCAGACCTTCTCTACAGTTTGAGCCATCATATTGGTCTGTTTAATGCTATAGGATCCTTCAGACATCTCTGAGCCTCAGGGTTAAAGACGTAAGCTCTTGCCAAGACCAGTCTAAATCACAGCGATCACTAATGTACTTAAGTGCATCAGTAAAAAAGCACCAGAGTCATTACTACTTACTGTGTACAGCTCGTTTAGGACCTTCATTAAGTCTTCCTGGAGTTGAAAGGCTATTTCCTTGCTCTGAAAGGGAAATGCAGAAGGAAAAACAATGAGACCAACAAAGTAATTTGACCCATAAAATATGCAGTATGATTTTTCCCAGACAAAATTATGAAAGATGTTTTGATATGGACATCAGCATTGAAAAGTCCTCAAAATCCATGTGAATATACGTATGCATAAAAAGATAAAACTGTAAATCTTCTTTTCCCAAGAGTCACTCCTTCTTCGCGTCTCCAAAACAACAGTTGGGCCTTTCTTCATCTGGCAAATACTGTTTTAGAGCAGTGAATAAAAAGTGACTTCTGGAAGTGTAGCAAGCTAGCAGTTCAGCAATTTGGTAATATTTCATACAGTGTTTAGTGTTTGTTAGGTTTCATATGAACGTGCACAGTAACCAGACGCAGGCCTGTGAACACACAAACACAAAACAGAAGAGTGCATTTATCATCCTGTGTCAAACACAGTGTGTGTGTGTGTGTGTGTGTGTGTGTGTGTGTGTGTGTGTGTGTGTGTGTGTGTGTGTGTGTGTGTGAAAGTGGTGTCAGCGTCTGAACGGCTTCTCCGCTGAAATCATCGAACACAGCTCGAGTTTCAGCGTCCACATGCTTAACACATTATCCAGCTTTTATGACTGAATGTGAAAGATTTTGCCCAAATATATGAACTCGATCAGCCGTGCCACAGGGCTGACACAGTAACACAATCACACACCCACATTAATGCATCTCACGGTTGTGGGACACAGTCTAACACTGATGCAGTGATGGATTTAGTGGAGCTTTCACTATTCATTTAACTGTGGAGCTCCCATATTTCCTCCACACTGACTCATATACTGTATCACATGTTTATGAGATTATGAGTCATGGGAGCGAGTTCTTGATCCGTCCACTGCAGTCGATAACGGCGGCTGCTGGAAGATGTTACCACGTTGGCCCGTAGCTACTCCAGGTCTTACTTTAAACTAATTATCCTCAGACAAATTTCATTCTGGGAGCTGCTCACAGCAAAAGGCTGTGAGAGCTTTCTGGAAGGGCATTGAACTACGTAGTGCAGTGGGAAAGAATAGTGATTTACCACTGATCGAGAATCAATCTACAATTCTTCCAGTAGTGGATGTGGGCAGCAATAGTCCTTTTGAGGGAGGATTTTTCCTTAAACAGTTCTTTGTCTGGACGTATTTAATGCCTTAGGTCTACAACGGCCCAAAAAAGGTACTGGGCAGACCTTTTAAAAGCTAATCTCTTAATTTACGGTTACAGGAGTATACCTACATAAAAGCAGCGATGCCAGTAATCTAAATAACTATCACTCAATCTCTAAATTGTTAGGCTTAGCTCAAATCTTTAAAGAGCTCATCAATGCTTTTCATGCGTAACATGCTACAAATATTTCAATACATTTGTTGTTTTCACCAAAATTCAAAAGAGTGAACCGTGTATGGGATTTCCTGACGAGATTAGCTGAGTCACACACATACACTGTTGCACGCCTGAGGCCTCATGTGGATGTTGGCAGCAGGTAAGAGGCTTTATTGTGGCCTCACACACACACAGACACACACATCTTACATCCAGGTGACTTCATAAGCATGTTCAGCCTGACACAAAACCACAAAAATTTAAAAGGACTGGGACAGAATCAATACTGTGAAAAAACACTCTCACTCCAGCTCTTCACAAGTCACTCAGGTAAAGATGGCCGATGTCCGAGCATGTGAATAAACAGTAAAGAGGATTAGACTCTCAGTTACCAGCTGCCAGGCGGGTGTCTGAAATTAGAGTGCTGTGCTGAGTGACCTGGCCGATCAGTAGCATCTTTCTAACACCACCTGCTCTGTCACTTCCCCGATTTGTAGCGCTGACCTAATCAGACGACAACCCGTCTGTAAGCTTAGATAACCAGAGCTGCACCAAAGTTGGCAACTGGCAACCTCCTTTGAGAACGGAGTGTAGATAAGAAGCTACAGAGAAGTCTTGTTTTTTTTGTGTGTGTAAATTATAGGATGATCTAGTGTACGGGTTTATAGTAGACCTCTAATTATATCTCGCAAAATATGACAGTACCATATTAAAAGTAAAATGCCTATTAATTGAAAATTCTTGCAAATCAAAAAGCCTGCGGCGACACAGGCCTTCTCCTGTGGGAAAATCCATTAGCAACTGTCAGATCAGAGGACAGAACCTTTGACTGTCTGTCACATCTAACACTCGTCAGCTCTTCCCCATTGAGAAGACTGGGAAATGATCCAGAGCTCAATGAAAAGCCTTCTCAGGGATCACATGAGCAGCGAGAGTGTGTGTGTGTGTGTGTGTGTGTGTGTGTGTGTGTGTGTGTGTGTGTGTGTGTGTGTGAGAAAGGAGTAAAGACAGAGATGAAAGTAAATGGGCATTTCATTCAAGACATGCTTTAAGTGCTTTCACCAAAACAGCTACAGCTTACATAACGGCTGTAAAGAACTCTTAAATAATCACTGTTCAAACTGCCGCTGAATGTAACTCACACATACCTCAAATTACAAGTTATGGACAGTTATCTAGCTAATATGCTGTGTTGTGGATGTCACTGATTTAATGTGTGCAACTTACTCTTTTTCATTTTAAAAGGAATTTTTAGTTGGGGGTTTCCAATTTGGTCTAATTCATAAAAGGATGCTACAAATGAGTTTCCACTTTTAACTCAAACCATTTATATTCCAACCACAGAAAGATGAAACGACCCTGCAGAGAAGAAACCAAGTCAGCCCGTGGGGAATGGTGGGTTTCATATTGCCACTGAAATTAATCATTGTAGAGGAATGGCAGATGTACACCCTGCTGAGCCAGTCTGTGTGTGTGTGTGTGTGTGTGTGTGTGTTCATGTGTAGTACTTAGAGTAGATCTGGATGTGCAAACGAGGCATGTTAGATGTGTCATTAGGCATATTTTTCACCAGGTCTAGCCTAGCTGTTTCCCCTTGCTTTCAGTCTTTATGCTAAGCTAGCCTGTACCTAAAGCACTGACAAGAGATCGATATTGATAATCTAAACTAATCTTTTAAGATACACATTAACATCCCCTATGCAACCTCCAGCTAGTTAAGTGCTTTATATATATATAAACTGTATATAAGGATGGACAAAGTGTTCTACTTCCTCTCGTTTTATAACATCAGATAACTTACTAACGTTTTTAACTTTGTGCGAGCATGAATATTTGAATATACATCAGTGTTACAAGAAGTACTTCAAATGACCGAAAACATCTTTGGGTAAAAATATCTTTAACATGTACTTTGATTTTTTAGTTTGGCCTTTCTGCTAACATGTAGGAGGCGGGATTAATGAATTATACTGCAGCCAGCCACCAGGGGGCATATTTCTTGGCTTCACTTTTGTGGAGCTGTAATGTCAACCATCTTAATATACAGTCAATATACAGTATGGATGCATACAATCCTTGTTCACAGCATAGTAGTAAAAGCACAGCACTCTGTTTTATTCAAGTACAACAACAGTGTGGCAGTGAACCAGCGTGCACAATAGACTCTACAACTAAAGCAGTGAAATGAACTTTGCCCATCGTTCATTATTTACAACTATCTTTTTCCGACCACGAAACGTCAAAATGTCTACTGTGAAAATGGCCTATTGCAAAATAAAGTCTATCCTGCACAGGCTTTGCCTCTGGAAAAGTTCAAAACTGCCTCCAGCTTTGGGAAATCCACCTTGTAGCTGCAGCCACAGAACGTGACTTCCATAAATAAAACGCAGTTGAGTAAAACAAAGAGCTGGTTGTATGAATAATGAAAAACGTGATAAGATCTGTCCGAGCATAGAGAAAAAAAGAGAGGCCAACTGCTTGGCTCTTGTGTTCAAACAAACCAGGAAAAACAAAGAAGCCTAAATGGTGCTTTCAAAGGAATCTGTGGCTGTTGTTGCTTTAAAAAGTGACCACAATGCAGCGCTGAAGAATTAAATACACATGCCCAACGACAAACAGGGTGGGGGGGGTCAACCAGAGGATGTTGATGAAGACACTGGGGCTGGTCTGGGGGTCGTCCTCTGCTGTTCCATCTCCCAGCGTGAGACCAGAACATACAAGGAAATAAAAACAGGGGTCTTTGATGTGGCGGAAGGATGACAACAGTACAGCTGTCTCCTCGGAGCTGTGAGGGGCCGTGTAACATGCAGGACTTCACTGTTGTCTGTGCCTTGTTACTGAAGCTGTGCGGAGATCAAAGCCTCACAGACTTTAATTAGAGGCCGAGCCCCGTCTCAGGTCTGTGAACCAGGACCTCCCACCAGGCTGCAGTTTGTTTGCACTATGTCACCTGGATCCTACTGAGAAACTGCATTACAAACTTTAAAAAAGGGACGACTATTACACAGCGTTTGGTTCAATCTCTGGATATGAATAAAACTTACAATGTGAAACAGCAACCCGCAAGGGGTCTCTGATCAAAACAATACCAAAGGATGTAGTTGTAGTTGTGAAGCAGCATGGGATCATGGGAGTTGTTGTCGTCACCACCGTATCCAATTAAAATCTGCCTGACACAACTCAGGCGCAAATCAAGTTTTATATACGTTACGCAGTAAACAGCAATGCTAATTAAAAGTTTGCAAAAGCTAACTGGCGATTCATGCGTTTTGGGGATGTCCACTAAGTCATTTGTTTTGAAAAACGATTGTCAAAGAAAGAGTTTTGGGAAAGAAATTGAATGCTGTTTGTAAATGTTATTATATGGGCAAAATTCTGAAATTATTTCCTGGGATGATTTGGATTGGAATTGCCAATAAACTACACCGTAAAGACAAATAGAAATTTTCGTGAAAACAGAAATCTGGAAAAAATAAAAGAATACTGGAAAATGTACTAAATAATTGTTCTACTCACTCACAAATTTTGTGTTTTTACTTTCTTTCCCTCCCAAAAAAACACAATTAAAACTAATTTCCCAAACTATCATTATGACAATCGCTGTGTGTTGGGTCTGAGAAGGTTAACAATTGAAAAATGTATGTTTCACATCTGCTCTCATTTGCAGAACCACAAGTCTTTAAACACTATCGAAAGGAAATGACTCCTACAGCTTTCTGTTTGTATAATCAGACGAACGATCAAGCGACGCTACTTTGAAAATCCAGAGGAAATCATCGCTTTTACTTTTTGAATCTGAAACTTCAACTTTCAGGGAAAGAAAGCAACAACAGAGATATAAAAAGTCACAAAGGCACTCCCCTCTGAAGAAAAGCCACTTTGTAATTTAGGCCTGTGGTGAGTTCATGTGACTCCTGCAGCATAGGAGCTCATAATCTGCGAGGGAGTAGTCGTCTTTGTGGTGGAGAAGGCAAGCAGAGGCCCGGTTTTGGTCCTGAAGCCACAGTTCAGATGGGAGAGTGAAGGCACACTGATCTGAAACTGTGGTGACGAAGGTTCCTCTGCAATATTCACAAAACTAAACCACAAGGAGTCCGACAGAGACTCCTACCATCAAACACAACGCTCGATGTGTCTCCTGTATCCCGCACATCATGCAGCTAAATATACTTTGTCAAATCCATGGGTTAATTGAAAGTGAAAGGCCGTTTATATCATGTGAGGGACTGGAGCCTAAACTGACCACGATGAGAAATCTGGATCGTGTTAGTGGTGAGTTTTAACTTGAACCGTTCTGTTGATCAAAGAAAAGACACATCTGACCTTTTCTGGTGAAGGTCAAACATCAGCACAGTAGAAAGTGACTAAACGAGAGTGGGAGGATGGATCGGTGAAAAAGAGACTTGAGGGACGAGAAAGGGTGAGACTGGGAAATACAGAACAGTAGTGTCTGTTTGGGAATTTGTGTACTATTTCTGCACAGAGCAGAGTGAACCCTAACCCCTGTGGACTTTCTTCTGGCCCCAGAATATTAGTCAGCAGAAACAACACAACCCCGGACTTTTACGAGACGGGGCCAGATTCCCAACGTTCTCTGTTTTAGGCCCTCGAAAACCCTGGAGAAGTGTGGATGAGGTATGCGCTAACATTGCATGTAATGGTGGCCTGACGACCATATTTTAAATGAAGTTTCATCATGGCCCGCGTATTTTCCACCCTCACCTTCTTGAGTAGCCGTGTGGAGTCCTCGCTGATCTGCATGAACCTCATGATGACGTTGTTGAGGTAGATGTCGCTCAGGGTGGCATGGTCCTTACTCTCCCGCCTCACCTGGTTCAGCAGCAGATACCAACAGTTGACAGGGGACAGCAGGTTCTGGTCTTTCCTACAACGACCAGAGAAAACAGTCAGGTGTCACAGATCCATGTGAGAAATTAATAAAACATGTAATGTATAAGAATAAAAAATAAAGCATCAAACCCAATTCAACTGTGCTCCAGAGAAGAGATGGTGCAAATATACAAATACCTGTTATGTGTTTATTGTTAACATACATGTTCCTGCGTGTCTGTATCCACGTCAATGTCTCAGCTCTAATTTACTTAGACAATGTTTGTCATTTTACTAAGGAGCTTGTGACACTTCCTCGACAAGCCGGATGTCGATGAGCATCTCCAGTGCACCAGGGCCTGAAGACAGATGCCTCATAGTCCTCCCTTGGTGTTAAATGTCCCATATATCACTGGTTCTAGGCCATAAAAAAGGTTGGAAATACTTTGTATCGCTGACATTTCTGGGGCAGAGCTCTTGAAAAGCTCTGAGCCAAGCTGACTTCCTACAAACAGGAATCCGTGTGCCACAGGCTTTAAATACACGTCGTGGAACGAAGCTGGAGGAGCTGTGGCTTTAAGCCGAAAAGTAGACGTAGCACGTATGAAGTTTGACAGCAAAAGACAAACAAGGACGGGGAGAGAAGTTGTAGTAAAGGGGGAATGATAGAAATCTGAGTGCAAAAGAGCTAAAGCGTAAAAAAAGAGAGGCCTGTTTCCTGTGCTGTGTGCCGGCTGCTTCCAAGCTAACTGTAGGACATTGTCCAGCACCGAGCAGGCTGAGGCCCTGTATTAACACTGGCCTGCAGGCTGACTTCCTCTGAGTTAATCTATAACATTCCTGCTGCCTGTGTGTGTGTTTGGGAGAGGTTTAAGGTTGGGTCTCGGGTCAAGTCTTGCAGGAACCATATGGAGACTCTCCTCTGCTCTCCACTCACAGAGTTAGTTTGCACCGACAGACAGCACTTGTCAACACAACAGGTGAAACTCAAAGTGACCCAGCCCTGAACTGGCCTTCAGCACTGGCACCACATCTGCTGCGTGAGCCAAAAAAACCAAAGTGCTCCTCCAAATGAATGACTGCAAAAACATTCAAAACCAGCTGAAATGTTCCCGGACACTACTGCAAAAACAGGAAGCTACATTTGATAAAGGCAAAGAGCCAAGCCGGCTGACATGAAAAACATCCGAGAGTCATTTTTCAAAGACACCGGGAAAAAAACTGATTTGGCTAAAAGCTGAGTGATGTACTGGTGCCACATGCCCCGGCTGCAGGACACGTGTGGAGGAATAGAAAGGGAGGAAAAAAAGAGGAAAATAAGTGAAGCGGGTCCTGCAGCTACAGCAGAGGGACTCCTGGACAGCATCACACATGCACTCTGTCAAAGAGCAATTACCATGAATCCCTTCTGCATTATGTATCAGCAGTGAGCAACACTTCCATTCTGTGGCACTGAATCTAGATATGTAAAGACATGCACGTGTGTCCATGTGTATATGTTTATTAATTCATGCTCACTTTTGAATGTACAGATGCATAAAGTCCAGGTGGCCACTGACATGAAGCTGGAAAAGATCTCAAGATCTATCCTCTCTATAACCTAGATTTCAAGAAATATGGACCATTTTGTTGAAATATTTTATCAAAGAAATTGAAAATTTGAAAATTATTGGGGATGTAAAATAATCAGTCTGGGAATTTTCAGTCAGAGCTTCAATTTCCTGACCCGTACTCTTTGCTTTAAATCACCATATTTACAAAGCAGAGCAGAACTCCTCACCATGAAAACTTTGAGCTAATTCAACACCAGAACTAAAATGAAACAGTACATGCACACATCTGTCTATCTAATGATTCCAGAAATCTGTCTGCATGTATGTGGATCGCGTATCTCGTGATCCATTCATGTTATCGGCTTCACACTTGGTTGATAAAAGGAAGAGCATTATGATTTATGACAGTTTCAGAGAGAAAGCTGCAACCAGCATCACCATTCCAAACAGGCAGGTTTAGAATGGGCATTGCACTATTGTCTTATTAAACTGTCAGGCCAACCCAGTATCCATTTTAGAGATTCCAAAAATATATAAGCGGAACTTGCTGAGTTGGCAAAATTATAGACCATAGGTTTAGAGGAACTTGTGTTTCCGTGAACACATTAACAGTTCCTTAAGTACCTCGGTGGGGCTGACCTACTAAATCAGAGTGGAAGTCTGCAGTGAAAAGGGTACGGAACGGGAAAACAAGGCCCGGCACAGGCCGTGACGACAAAATGACCTCTGGGAGTTGCTTACCCCACATAATGACAGGAAAATCTCTCGCTGTCATCATTTCCCCCCCTACAGCCAGGGCAGGAACTGGGTCAGATGGACTCACAGACAGACAGACGGGCCCCAAAGGGCTAAAACCCAGGTAGGAAAGGGCTAACTAATATCCAAGCGAAGTAGGGAGAGAGATGAGTGAAAACAGAGATCTCATCAGCAACTTACTGCTTCCTATTAATGTATATATATGCGTGTGTGTCAGCATTCTCATACAGTCGCAGGATTCTGTCAATGATAATTACCACTTCAGTATGCAGGGAATTGAAACAGGAGCCCTTATCAGCAGCAGAGGAAAGTCCTCTAATACATCTGATCATCTTTCTAATAAAGCAGTGGCAGCTTTTCTAGCCGAGGTAGAGTGACTGAAGTCCACATGCAATGGAACATGCTGGCAAAGCTAAGTGATCACTACAAACCCAAATTGGAACAATTGTGTGATGTAAAGGAAGGTTCAACTTTGAGATTTAAAAGCTTGCAACAGGTTAACTGAAGCAACAAAAGCAGTTAAACTTTATTCAATGCAGTGCCTTTAGTAATGTCTGACAATATGAACAGTGTGCAGCCGCAGCACGTTCTAAGCCTTTTTTCCTCCTCGTAGACAAAGAGAGGAAGTCCTTTCACCAGTAACCTAATTCTGGATAAAAGCAGCTATTTAAGATGCTCCCAGCTGCGACTTTGGAAACATAAATAATGCAACTCCTCTGCTCACCATCTCTCCAGGTCCCTCCTTGAACAAACTTTGCATAATACAGTATATGGCTGTGTGCATGTGTTCTGCAAACAGCCACTGACAGAAAGGAATGGTTTTCCCACACACTGTCGCTGCAGCCCGGACACTGTTGGGTGTTGTGTTGTTTTGTTTTCTCACAGTATAAGGACAGAAGAGCAGTGAAGAAGAATATCAGAAATTGTCTGCAGCCGTTTAAATCATATAGATTATGATTCTCAGCAGGTAAAGCAAACCTGCACAGAAAAGAAAGCAGGGGATTCTGTGTTTAGCCTATAAAAATAAGGAATCAAATGCACCTGTTTTAGTGTTACTGTTATTTTTAAAAGATTTATCTCTCAGTTGGCTAAGACGGCAGCAGTATCTTTAAAAGTTATGAGAGAAAATTGTGTTGGAGTTCCCTTCCGTGTGACCATTGCCGAGTGTGTTTAAAAATATCCCTCGTTAATGTCATCCATCGTCCACTGGTGCCTGCACCAATTATGTCACATTCAGACAGAGAGGAACAGCAGGTAGAGGGGACAGTCTCCAGCAGTGAGCTGCTGCAATACTCCCACAGGTGGCATCAAGCCATAGCTCTCTGACAACCACAGACTTTATTTCACTCCTGAAGAGGATTATGGGCTGAATTCCAATTGTGGTACAAAGACATACTGAAACTATAAATTATGTAACAGCATATTGGTAATGCAAAGGCAAAAACTTGCCAATCACTTGCAGCGAGTTCAGTCGCCAGTTATCGTAAATTGCGCCTGGCCGTGAAATCCTACTGTAGTTTGGTGGGAACCCAGTGAGGGATCATGTGTTTGTGGCTTTATTGGCAACATGGATCTGAACAGAGACTCAACCTCCAGCTGTGTTTCGCTCAATTGGTAAAGATGCATAATGGAGTCAAATACTTCATGTCTGCTGAGGGGTGGCGTGTGGCTGTCTACAGGGGAAATGGATATTTTTCAAAATAAGGGGAAAAATAGTATTCACCTAATCTAAAAATGAACACTGTTTTAACTGAAAGGGTTATATGCTTAGATTGTCTTTACATCCATCTATTATCTATACTGCTTATCCTTAATGGTCCTTAAACCATTCACACTCACATTTGAGTCTCCAATTTACCTAACCCAAATCTACATGTCTTTTTGACTGTTGGAGGAAGCTGTTGTACTCAGAGAAAACCCAGTAAGACAAGGGAGGGACATTTAAACTGGCCAAACCCGGATTCAAACCGGGAACCTTCTTCCTGTGAGGTGACAGTGCTAACCACCTTTACATGGACCAAGTGAACTGGATTTAAAACTGCAGCTCCAATGACAACCACTGCAACTTGTCTTGACTAATTACCCCAAACCGTTGCTGCTCATTTTAATGTGTCTTGAGGATTCCGCTGCTCCACCGTGCTGCCCTGTCATGTGAAAACTGGCGAAAGGCTGCGGACAGAATGAAAACTCACTTTTTCACACCACAGACGAGTGTGTCCAAAGAAAACAAACCAGGGAATATGGAGAACACAGAAGCCTGTATGCCTGTTATTTATGTGAATACAAAAATATAGGCCACACGATTTAAAACCCACAGGAGGGTCTTTAATGTAATTCAGACGTCTAGTATTTACTTTAAAAAAAATGCTCCTACGCACTTGCCAAAATGTTTACCCTGTGACCAGACTGTGCATCACGCGATGAAAACCACAGAGCGCCATACCGGAGTCCTCTCACCAGTTAGACACATGGGCACACAGCTGCTAGAGCCATCAGAGCTTCAGACCGAGAGCATGAACTATTTGCAGACGGCAAAGACAAGCATACATTTTATTTTTGTTCCCACCGCACTTTCAAACAATATGCAAATGTCTGTTTTTCCTCCTACTGTATAAAAAGGCCAAAAAGTCCAGTGTGACTGACTGTGAATCCCCAAACAGGCTCCAAGTCAAACTGAGGTGCAAGATAGATAGATAGAGGTGGGAGTAAGAAAGAAGTGTCATGAAGTCTGGACAGTTTTTCTGAAATTATCTAGAGGAGCTGTCTGAGTCAATTGCTCCAGATATTTTGTGAGTGAGTGGGTGTGTTGACGTTTCTATCAGAAGAGGAGCTACACACACAGAGGACGTAAAAACGGAGATGTCAACTTGGAAAGACAAGAGTTTCGAGATTTGACAATAAGGGCCAATGTTTTTTGTGCTGTCAACAAAGACAGGATTTCTGAAGCAGTACTTATACGTCATGTCGTTTTAAACATGTCTCTGATACAATCTCCTGCTGCGTTCTTCATATGTGAAAGGCAAGCAGTCTTGTTTACTTTTCTATCAGATATTTCTCCTACATCACAACACAGTTAATCTAGATGGTAACTTGGCTTTGATTGTATGACATTTTAGTTCATTGGATTGTATAGAAGAGTGTATATCAGAGAGTTCAAAGAAGAGAGAACTGCACTGCACTTTATAAGACAGTGCTCGACTGTGGCACAAATACAAAATGAAAAGTCAAGATAAATTAATCATAAAGCTCCCCAGCTACACCAGGGTGACGTAATGGACTAAAGCCCACAGGAATGAATACATATATTGCAAAAATATGAAACAACGAAGAATTACACAATTAGTTTTAGATGAGAACAATTTCAATGTGAAGATCATTTATTGTGACTATGAAGCACAGAGCCGTCAGGGACAAAGATTTCAGCAGGCATATCGAAATATGAAGAAATGAGAGTGAAACCTCAACAGTGAGATTCTTCTCTGTCTTTGCTGACTGACGCTGAACATGAAACTAAGATTGATGCAGCTCATCAGCACAATAATCCCACTAGAACCCATTGATATTGAATTTCAATCTGGTTGCCACGATCTAATAACACTGAACCATCAGGCAGAGCTTGAATATTCTCGCTCTGGATTTCAAAAAGTGTTCTCAGCTTCATAGATGAACCCACATAAGATCATGAACAAACAAAAATAACAAGCACATACACAATAATGTTTTCGTACTTGTACTGCTGGTGGTCCTTGGTGCTGCGAGTCTTTGCCATGAAGCGTTCGGCCAGTTTCTCCAGGTTCCTTGAGTACTCCATCTCGATCTCTGCCTTCTTCCTGAAGAAGTCCTGCAAGTCCTGCAGCAGCTGGACCCTCATCTCCGTCTGCTGGTCCAGACATTTTTGCTGCTCCACTAACTGGGCCCGTATCTCTGAAGGAGAACAAACAAAAACTCAGGTCAGGATCGAGCCAGAAAGAAGAATCAAAAGTAATCGTTCTTTACATTTCTGTCATGTAGAAGATTAAATGTTGTATTAAATGTATTGTGAGTAGAATCTCCTGAAGGTGAGGAACACAATTTTGGGGCAGGAATCCTTTTGGTTTCTTTTTCTAGTTTGACCAATCACATTTGAGCAGGCTTTGATCACTTGCAGGCAAACAATTAGTTTATCTGCATTCAGATAGTTCGTAATAGAAAACATCTAGAAAAGGTATCACTGTTTGTATTTTGTGTTAGGAAACGTTTGACTCGTGATAAAAAAAAAAATAGTCGGACCGTGAACAGTGAAAAGCGAACTGAGTCTTGAATCTGGATCTTCCCCATCTACCAAAGCCGCAAAATATTGGCCATTGCCCCTAGAAGCTTATTAATTGTGAGACCAACAGCGATGGGCTTCGAGGTTGAAAATAAGAGCTCTATCTAAGCAGATACACAGGAGATTTTCCATCTTTTACTGGTATACTGTAGAGAATAAAGGCACAAACACAGTCAAGAGTTTTCAAGTGTTTCAGTTTTGCCAAGTCACAGACATGATCTAATTACAAATGATTAAGTTTGACAATCTCCACCATTTATCATCCATTGCTCAAAATCTATCGACTGGTATAAATGGGATTAAGAACCAGAGAGATGAACTGTTGCAGTGCAGCACAGGTTCACATCAGTGCAGCACAACAGTCAAATGCAGCTTATTATCCCTTAGTTATGGTTCCTCTGTGGAGATGTGAGGTTGGCAACACAGGTCTCAGGTGTTTCATTAAAGCTGAAAATAACTCCAAGATGAATGGAACCCGATTCCCATCTCACCCAGAGTTACAGCTCAGAGCAAAGCACACACCAACACACACACACACACATGCATGCACACAGCGTCATCAGTGTGTGTGCCTGAAAACACAAGCCACTTGAGAAAGCAGAGGAGCAACAGCAGGTCTCGCTTAAACAAGTTGCATGTGCATGTTAATTACCCTCAGAGGTCTTCTCTGAGGAATCTCACCTGCCAGATTGCCCCTCATTTACACTTACGTCCTCAACATGGCAACAGGGATCTCACACACTCGTGGATGTATACCAGAGCGCACAAATCGTGTTGTGTGTCTCTAGTCTGGTTCGGACCACGTGAAGTTGATTTCCTCTAATGGAAGTGCAGCCTGGACCAGATGTCTTCAGCGGAGGAAACAGATTAATGAGGTGATTTGGAGTCACACAGACACCAGAAGAGAAGGGCACAGATTGATTCCTCATATTAAAGGTAGAAAACGCTAAAGCTACAACACGCCTTCACATTTTAATCCCACAACTCACTGGGGCAGGTGTAAGAAGTAAAAGGTAAGATCTTATTTCACAGCAAACCAGCAAGAAAGGTCTGGGGCACAGACCATGGATGATTGTTTTAAGGCAAATGTTTAATGCGCATCATATTTTTTGGTAGCCGTGCAATAAAAAATTAATTCTTTTTTTAATGGTATCATTTATCATTAGAAAGAAGAAGTGGGAGAAGGAACTACCTTCAGTGTCACTCAAACAAAAATAAGTCAATAAGGTTTACATATTGTTCTCTGACTCAAGACTGTGTGAGTTTGTCCGCGCAGACAAACAGAAAAGTTAGACTGCACTCTGTGACACAGGGATATTGAATACTGTAGAACTAATTAATTATAAATCTGTTTCAGTCTGATCCCATCACTAGTTGATCAGCTGCCATTATCTCTCTAATGGAACACCCAGCACTGTGAGGTCATGGCTCTCTCACCTTTCTAAAAGAGAACAAAACAAGTTCAGGTCATGACTATCACCAGTGCTTTATATGGTTAACTGTGAGAATACACCTGTTTAAAAAAATGTCTCAAAATCCTAAATAACAAATGATTTAAAAACTAAGAACTTCAAACTCAATGGTAATATGAATTATTATTATATTAAGCTACATCCACTACATTTGCTCCTCAGAGGTAGTTATTCATTTCTCTCCAGTTTAAAAGTAGGCCAGTCAAGAATAGCAGCTCTGCCACATTAACCATCTTTCTGGATGTCGATGTGTATGGGTTTTACTTTTGGTTAGACACAGTTTTAAAATTGTCCTGCCGAGTGTCTGTCAGTCCCTGGCAGGAGCAGCCCACTTGTGACTTTGCCACATAAAATACTTTGGCTGTTTTTGTTGCGAATAGTCTGTAATTTAGGCAAAGATTATTTTTCCTTCTTTGATGACTGAGATCTGATGCAGCTTCAAACTCACACTTTCCAACTAATGCAACTTGCTCAACTGTTGGGAGTTACTGCAGTTACCACATGGTCCAGTGTCAATGTGTAGTAGTTGTCTTCCTCCCTGTTTATGACAATAGTACTCACACTAACACATTAGTATGGATGTGTCTCAATATGGCCGACCTGCTGCTTGATGAGAACTGTCATTAATATGGAAGAGGATTAAAAGAAGGACAAGGAAATTGATAAGGCAATTAGACAGCAACAACTGCCTGTCCAGAAAAAGCTAAAAGATCCTTGAGAGTCCTTTAAGCAAACCATTTATATCTCAGTGTGTCAAGCCACACAATCAACTGCTGACTTATTATAAAGAATTATAAAGCTTCCAGTCAGAGAGGAGTGGGAGCTGCATCAGTGCGTATGTGTGAGCGAGCATGGACACGTGTCCTTAATGCAGTAATCAAATTAACAAAAGCCTCCCCCCCATTCATCAGCATCAAATCTTCCCACAATCCTGATAAATTAGCGATTTGTTAGAAACTGTTGATTACTTTATGCATTTACAAGTAGCAGCTCCTACAGTCTGGCACAAGAGGAAACAAAGCACTTAGACAGATGGGACGCAAGGGAGGTGTTTCTGCAACACTAAATCTGAATGAAAGCTTATAACAGCAGTTTAACTCTCGACCACGGCGACGACACCGTCAATGTGGGATTCAAAGAACAAAGAGAGGTTTGACTGAAATAAATTACTTCAATATTAAAAACACAGGGCCACTGACAACCAGGGAGACCACCAATGAACACTTAGAAGGAGGTGGGTTTTAAAATGTGACTACATTAAAATCCACACGGCCTTTTTGATGAATGAGTAAAGCTCGCAATTGCTTCCATCTCCAGAGGATCTGAGGATTAAAACAAAGCTACCATGACACTGGCACAAAGGAGCTTGCTGGATCATTTAACACCATTACATTCTTGACCGCACATGGAAACTCATTAAATCATTCATTTTCTGAGTCAAACATTGGCCGTTGGGGATACACAATCAAGTTTAAGTTTTAGGGAATTAATGTTAAAAGACAGCTACCTGTCAGAGGAAATTACATTTGCTGAAACTATGGCACACTTTGCAAAGTCATATTTTAGTTTAAGAAAAATCAGCAGAACATTCAACTGGGCTGTGTCAATCTCACCTCTTACCAGGTGACACCCATCACACACAATTTTGCTGTTTGCTGACCAAACTAGATCAAAGAAGAAGACGAAATCTATTTTCCTGACAATTTCAATGACCTAGAGTATTCACATGTAAACAGTTTTTCAGGTTAATGCATCTGCAGCTTTGGACGTGACCTCTGATTATGGCAATTACACAAACAAGTGAGAGAAAGTTAATCCCAAAGGCAAATACTTGAAATGAATAATGAAGCCAAACATTTGCCTTTGATCACACTCACACTTCATCTGAACCCCTGGCTGCAGACAACGTCAGCTGCCCCATTGGTTTTCTTGCAACACAACCGACACGGATCGACACATGGGACCTCTAATCACATTTGAATCTACGTGCTGTAGTGCAAGTACATTTTTTTCTCTAGTTGGATCCATATTACTCTCAAAGCGAGTGTTCCTCTACTGTTACATGGTGCATTCCTGTCGTTATGAGGTCATCTGTATGGTAAACATGTGTAGAGGCTTCTATTCGACAGGATTCGAGTGCGAGGAGTGTGTGGGGGGGGGGCATCAAAGTCCTCTGTGATCCCTTACAAACTGGGGAACGAAGGGGTGATGAGAGCACCTGAGCTTCGAGTTGAGAAATGGAGCAAGAGAAAGATACAACAGTGTAGCATGCAGAAAGAGAACTGTCACTCAAACTTCTATATTACTATCTAAAGAGGAGGCAAACAGTCGAACTGGCAAAGCTCCACTGGCTTTTTAAAAAAAACGTATTCATGCACATGTTGACACGTGTGGCTTACAGAATCAAAACAGGCTCTATAAAGCTGTCAGCAACAAATCCAGCTGACTGATGGACATCCAGTCAATGAATGCACATTATGTCAATATTAACAATGAGCTAGCACCGTTCGGTCTTTGTTGTGATCAGTTTGGACCAAAGCCCTTTTGTTTCTGGACTGGATGATATCCAAATGCTCCTTTGGAGGCTGCATCGCATACTTCCCATAACCCCATTCCTGGCAACAAATATGTCCAAAGTTGCAGTTCAGAAGGCCTCCTGAATTGCCAGATAGGCCTGTTCTATTGTCAAAGAAACTGCCATGTAAGCAGGATGGGTACTGACCCACAATGTTGACCTCCAGAGAGAGAAACTGGGCTTCAGTAAAAACAACTCACCCACTGTTGGAGGGCCAGAGAGAGGATATTTTCTGTCTCTACTGTACTCAACAGTTTGTTCTCCAGTGATGCTCTCAATTAACCTTGCTATGAATCAATCTGACTCAAAAGCCACTGTTACTTGTGCTGAATGCACCTATGCTCTCCTCTATGGGTGCCCTAATAGATTACACATTCTCAGAGTTTGTACACTTTCTCCTACTTTGATTACAGTCTTCACCAACAGCTATCTGGGACAAGCCGTACCACATCAGTCCCAAGGCTGCATTTCCACATAAAGAGTGGCTCATCAGCAGCACCTGAAATAGCATCTGAGGCCTGGGGAGGGCCGATACAGGAGGGTGCCCGGCCCCACCATCTGCTTCAAATCTAAAGTTTGGGACTAGGGGGAGTTGTCTGTGCCTTTTTTGGAGGCAGGATACAAGACAGGATAAATACCATCAAAGGTAATTACGAAATGGACGATCAGTTTTTAACGGAGCACAAGCTTTCAATTACAGCAAGAGGGGGAATCACATGGCAGACACAGCAGAATATCAACAGAGTATCTTCTGACATTTTTTGAGGATTCTGATAATCAAACAATGCCCTACTGCCATACTTAATTACTGAAGGGCTACCAGTCTTCTTTGATAAAAAACATTCCATATGGTAGAAATTACACAAAAAGTAGTTTCATCCAAAGCAGTTAGATTGGTAAAAGATGGGCCTACCACATTTCAAATTTCCACTGAGCACCAATCATTATGCACTGAGTTGGTTTTTACCCGGCTTAACCAGGGACCTGTTGTTTGAAGTTGAATATTCCTTTTACGTTTGAAGGTCTTCTACACAATTTAATTTACTAACTACTGCAAAGTGAGGGACATAACTTCGCCAAATGTTTTGGCTTTGTCATCAATGATACAGGAGGAACACAGAGGCTAAAGGTAAATCTGACTTGGCTTGCATAGCAGTACTCTGAAAATCATGTGTCCCACTCAGTAGATCAGAATCTTTACCTCTATACCTTTTTAAACTAAAGCGGATGATAGTGACCATTATTAGGAGCTTTTCAAAAAACAGACTGTACACTTACTTACATTCCTGCCTGTGAAGAATGTCCTTTTACTATACATAAATGTACCAGGGAAACAGAGAATCTGCTTTTGAATAATCAATGCAAACCATGTGTCAAGGGTGAGTTTAGATTAGATACTAAATGGCACAAGGATGCAGAAAGGTTCACCGATAGGAATGTGGAAGATATTAAGTTGGACTCATGCCTATGGCAACACATGGCACACACTTGTGCCAGTAAAGCCACCAGGCTCCTTCAGTTCAAACCCAGATGTAAATTTTACCACTGAGAGCAAGCTGAACCTTTTGACCATCCACCTCTCCTCCTCCTCCTCCCCCCCACCTGAAGCTCTCTCCACCCTCTTTTTCTACAATATTAATAACAGGCAGATGCATGAGAAATCACCAGTTCAATATACTATATTTGGTTTGTCACGTAGTGACAATCATCTTGTTATAATCATCTTGACTATTTCATCTGGATCGGTACATGTCTCAGTGACATCACTCTAATATCCAATGAGTGAATTATGTCACTATTGGCATCCAACACCTTTAGGGGTTTGGGCTCAACTTAACTCAAGAGTCTCACAGATGGGAAATGTTCCTTTATTTGACACCCTGACTCATTCGGTCCAAAGGGGTCATTACACAGAGAGTCAGACACAATACACTTGTAAAACACATTTTCTATAGACTATAGCGGAAGTGGTCACATGAGAGGCTTGTGGGGGAGGTATTGTGTAATGTCTTTGTTATGTTGGTGGGTTGAGTAAGAAGTTAAACATGTGCTTGGTATGTCCGACATTGTTGGACCTTGTCACCCCCTCTGCCTTGCATCTGGATATGACTACTGTAGTACGTCACTGACTCCTGTACTCATTATCTTAGATTACCTCATTTGAGATCACATTACTGGTATGTAGGTCTTGTTTTTACCACTATGTGTCTGTCATAAAAACATAAAGGGCACTGAGAGGATAAAAAAGTAATTTTATGGTCGAAATAATAGAGACACAGCTGCGACTTGAAGAAGAGTCAAGTCTGTCTGAAGTAATACAGACCTGCCAAAAAAGGCTGAACGGATTCTCTCCAATCACATAAAGCACCGCCAAACTACACAACTCATACTGCCAGCTTTGCTAAAGCATTTTATCTTAACATATTACAGAACTGGCAAAGTGGAGCCCATTACAACATCTGACAGACATGTTAGCAGCTTCCAAAACCACAGAGAGGCTTCCAATTCAAAAATACTGCAGGCTACTGTGATGCAGACCGTTAATTCAAAGTGGAAAAGAGCAAGGCCCATAATCCTCTGCTTCTTTCAAACGCCGTGAGCCGAAGCAACTTCCTTTGGGATCTGTAACGATCCAGTTGTTTGGCTCCACTCACGTGAAGTGACTTACAAGAGGTATGTTTTACAGCAGCTTAAGTGCATTGGCAGCTTTGTTTCCTAAGCCGTTTTCAGACATTAACTTTTTGCCTTTAACGTACAAGGAAAACAGCAGGAGATTGTCCGGGCCTGTTCACATCAGGAACAGGAATATTCATGTAACATTCAAGCAAGGGTGGGGCCTGGGTAGAGCACGGAAGAGACAGGACCTGTCATGCAAATTACGCTGAGGAAATGTTTTTTGTTTCCAGCACATCCCACATCGGCTGTTATCACCAAAAGCTCTAGAATCTCATTGTTTTTACAAGTTGGTGGGCTGGCAATTTAAGTATCCACAAAATGTGGGCAGCAACTGACCAACTAAAAGCAACAAAACTAGAATAAACACACACCCACTACAACAATACACACACACAAAATGCGGCAGTTGTGACTTGTGTTTTCTTTCAGGGGTAAGTATTGTCGGCACAGACTCAACAAGTCAGGTTCCTTCCTGTACTCTGGTTTTTTCAAAAGTTAACCTGTAACTCTTTCTCAGTTCCTTTAAACAAGGTAATATTTTACTGTGTTATTTCAATAACTGTGACATAATAATCACCATCAATTAGACTCAGCTCTGCCAAACAGCAAGTGGGCCAAAAAAGTCGTGGTTGCTAAGGCAACGCCCTCACAAATGAGAAGCCTACAGTGAGCAGGAGAGAGATCAATCACAGCTGACATTGTGGTGGCCTGTAAGGACCGTCGGTTTGATCCAAATAAAATAGGAGTGAGGAGCTGAATGCTGGGATAAGCACACTTTAGAGTCCAGGCTGTTTGTTCAGCTGCTGTTTAACATCTACACTTTCTGTTTGATCTGGACACAAGTCTGATGTGTGTCACTTTGCATCTTTTTGTGAGTACCCCCTTAAAAAACTCAACTAACTCCACTTCTGGACGTCAAATAATCACGTCTGTAGACTAGAGCCCAACTAAAATGGCTTTTTGGGGGTTGATAACAATACCAATATTAAGGAGTAAAAATGTTCCAACACTAATATATGGGCTTTTATAAAAATGTAAAATTGTAAAACACCGCCATGATGAAGAAATGTAATTGAAGCTTGATATGATAGTATGACCTCAAACTTTACTATAATTTATAATAAATAAAATAAAAACAAAAATATTTAGGCCATGAAATAAATAAATCACTTAAAATGCGACATTATTTACCAGACTGCTCATTTTTGGAGGAAGAATGGGACTAAGCTCATCTTCTCAAACCACTACTGTTGTATATTCCACCTTTCCAGTGCTCATCTGTGTTGTAAAAAATGTACCCAAAAAACATGTTTACATGTTGTTTTCATCATTTCCTTACAGCAGCAATAAGAAGCTGTGTTTAATTATTAACTGACATTGGTCACATGCTGCTCATGTAGAATCCAAAAAATATTTACTTTACAAATCCACCGACCACAGGGATTCTGAAGGAATTCATTGATTTTGATGTAATGATGTGAGAAGAAGCTGTTTGAAAAGTTTCGAGGGACATTTCGTTTTTTTGCTGTGACTCTGGGTCTCTGTTGGAATCCTTTTGTATGAGCTCTGAATCAAAGCGGACCACAGCTGCCGTCCACTGAAAAGACGCTAGCTGCAAACTTTTCAAAGACACCTTTTAAGCCTACGGGGGAAGAGAATTTGACACTCCAAAAAATTCCACAGTGTTACCCTAAAAGAGAGAGACACACAAAGTGATGGGCTCTGCTTTGCTTTAACGCTTTATGCTGAGGAATATAACAAAGGTAGACGAGTAGAGCTCCGGACAGGACGTGGTTACAGCTGTGTGGCTCAGCTTCAGAGAAAAGGGGAATCTGTGCGAAATACATTGATCTCTTTCAGTCTCCTGGCCGGACCTCAACCGGTTTTCTCATTCATCTGCAGACTATACCCAGCTGCTCTGTCTGCTGCCCTAAAGGGACCAGTGTGGGTGCTTGTGTGTGAATGAAATAAAGAAAGAGGCATAGATAATCCGTATACTTAAAACCAGCCCAGGCAAATGCCCTCCACTTTTTTTTATTTTATTTTTTATTCAAAGGCATGTGCGTACACTGGAGTTTAGAAAAGTACACTGGACCAACAGTATCTAAATATCACAAGCGCAAACTACTCCTATTTTTCCAGATGAAAAATGACACCTCACCATGCACCTGGCCTGCCTGTGTGCTTTTGTTTGGGGGATATTAGTGATGGGAGAGATAAAGCAGCTTAAGCTCATGTGTCGAGGCTGCTACTCACCTTCTCATTATCAAGCAAGCTAACCTGAGGCTAAAGACTTGGCTGGGCAGGCCCACCACTCTTACAGTTGGGATGTTTGTTTGGGGTGCAATACTATGAAAAGTCTGTGGTCAGACAGCTGAAGAGGTAAATGGCTGTAAAAAGATTGTTGCAAGAGAATCATCTTGAACGGAGGCACACAAGCTTTCATCTACTGGGATATTTTTCTTTCCCTTGCAGCAAACAAATGGAAACTGCAGCATACTGGCAGGGACTTGAACTATACAAAGTCTGAAAGATGAACCTAAAGAATGGAGGAGTAGTTATGTGGCCTGCGGTGATAACTGTTTGAAGGAGGGGCTGTGTTCGACGAGAATGTGGATATACATGAATTTCCATCCTTGTGGGCCCCAAGGAGACAGGAAAGGGATGAGGAGACCAGGAGAGCAGATAAATGAATAATCACACAATGTGGCTCCTCACACACACACCTGCATACATGTGTGCACCTGTGTGGGGGCTACACTGTGGGTATGCAGACCGGGCTGCTGGTGGGGAAGATCGATCAATTTGATGGCTCTGTGATCTTTGAGTCCACTAGTCGAGCATCTCCTGACCTCTGTTCTCCACCCGGCTCACTACACTGCACACTTGTTTGGTCTCAGCTCAGGTTTTGTTGGTGGCTTCTGATGGCGCCAAGAGCTGCCTGGGTCGGCCCTCCAGCGCTGCCTCTTATTTACATTAGAGTGTTTTAGTCAGATTGTTGAGGACAAAGAGCTGTTCACCTGCGTATATTTAAAGTTCAGTGAAGTTCAGCTCTGTAGACAGGACCCAGGAGTGGGGGCTCAGTAGTTGTTGTTGTTAACGAAATTTCTGGAATTAGTAGAAACTACAAAAACAGCCTAAAAACTAACTATTTGCTATTTTTTGCCTGGTAAATGTCTTTAAATTACCCAAATAAAGTAATTGTTCGCTGAATCAATCATCCAATATCTTAACCACTTGCGGGGGGTTGAGCCAGGGTACAGATTCAAACCAAGAACCTTCTTGCTGTGAGGCAACAGTACAATTACTAAACATCCTTATCACTAAACTTCATTACACAATAAATCAAATGCTACAGAATACATCCTAGATTGAATGAATGTTTATCTCCATACTGTCTGTTTGCCTACCTGTCCAGCTATTTCTTCCTTTGCCATCTATGTGTCTGTCACTCTGACCAGCTGCCTATTCAACCGTGGTATTTGTACATCTGCGTCTCCTCACAGTATGCACATCTCTATTTTAAATGCCTGGTCCTTTGCGTGTCTTCCCACACAGCAACGTGGAGACACCAGAGCTAGGCAGGGACGCCGTGGCCTGGAGCCAGCTGGAGCCGCTGCCAGTTTGGTTTGACAACGTGTTCCCACTGTCGGGACAGCGTGGCACCGTTAGGCCAGAGGAAAGTATAGAGGGGAAGAGGAGATGACTGTGCACAGCTATAGCTGAGGTGTCACTGACAGAGCTGGGCCACCCAACCAAAAAAGAAGAAGAACACACTTGGTAAATCAATCAGAGTCAAATGTTGTGCGATATCTTGATTTGATGTGACAGCTTCTGTTTTATGTTGCTGAATTACTGGATCCAAGAATAGTTGTGTTTTTACAGCAATGTGGTGTGTGTGTGTGTGTGTGTGTGTGTGTGTGTGTGTGTGTGTGTGTGTGTGTGTGTGTGTGTGTGTGTGTGTGTGTGTGTGTTGTGCATGTGCTCATTAAACTTCCTCTAAACTTTGACCTGGTGAAAACTTCATTCTTTCTTTATAAAGCCCAAGCATTTACATGGTTTACAATCCACACAAAGACATTTTCGTTTTAAAAGCATCACAATTGCTATGTTTACACCCGTCATCCATAAAACCTTATGAGCATAAAGGAGTTTGGGAAGTTGCTGGACTCATTTCATTTTGAAATCTGAAATAGAGACCTTTAAAAACAATTACACGGTCACCCAGTTCCTGAATGGTTCTTATGCTTCAACTGCACTTACTGTCAATTAAAGTTCCATTTCATTATCCGTCTAGGAAAATAAATCCCTGCTCTTAATTTTACACCATTGTATTTTCCTATCTTCTGTGTACATATACACATACACATGCCCAGAGTTTGCGATACACATCTTCAGGAGTGTCCGAATGGGCAGGGATCATTACTAATACGGAGCTAAAACACCTGTGTAGATGGAGATCATTTTTGTTTTAAAACTGCTTTAAATCTAAAACATATTAGTATGGATGTACCCTGAGACTTGTGCAATAAATCCACCCAATATTACAAAAAGCTAGCAAATGACGGCTACTATAAAAGAGAATAAGACGTGAATGAATTGTTCAGGGTTTGCCACCATTGACATTAGAAAAGTCCACTGGATTAGGAGCTTAGAGGAACTAGCACCAGTCTCACAGAAATCTCTGCTAAAGCCTCCCAGTCCCTTTATTACTTTCTCCATCTCCATAAACACCTGCCTCCATGAGTCCCTCCAGAGTCTTCACAAAGGTTGGGGTCCTTGATGCAATTTTAGTTGACATCTCTTCTAAATTATTTCTACATATTACCACAGAGGAGGATGGGGAAACACACCTTGGGGCTGTTTTTCATTCTCCCTCTCATGATCAAATGTTTCATCTTTCCACTTAATGAAAACAAATAACAGAAAGAAAGAATACCCTGTGATAAGCTTAATCCATCTTTTTATGACTCCAATAAAAGATCCCAAGATGAAGGGAGGCTGTGTACTTCAAAAATATGGTAATGCAGGAACAGGTTCTTCAAAACAAAAACACAAACAACTTGAGACGGCAATAAAGTAATGAGCAAGCTCCTTGTGGTTCATGCTTTAATCAAAGTATGGACTTTAATCACAGCCTGTATTATCACAGCGCATCATTTGTATGAAAACAGTATTCTTGATCTGAATCTCTGAAGATTATGTGTCGTGTTAAATAAATCTAACTGTTGAGCTGCAGCAAAGTGAGAATGAAATGCAAAGTAAATAAAGTTAATAAGTGCACAGCTATGTTCTTGAGGCTGCACTATAAAATTTGACATTTTTATTTAGCGTATTAGCATGATGATAATTGGTTGTAAGCACATAACACAGTGCAGAGAGGCTTAGGGGAATTGGAGCCTTACCGACCCGAAAAATCTGAAAATCTGATACTTTCACAGAAATTCAAGTGCTGAGAATCACCTCAGTCGGTGGAATTCATCCAATCAGCGTCATGAACGGTTGAACACAATTTTATGGCAATCTTTCCAATAGCTGTTGAGATATTTTAGTCTGAATAGGTGTAGTGGACTTATCGACCAACAGGGTACCGTGCTGCCTGCATGGCTAATAATAACAAACAGAATCTATGAATTGGTCCCCATTGCAACTTGACCTCTCTTACTGAGCACTGAATGACTTTATATACATTTCAAAAGGTTATGTCAATGTGAAGTGAATGAGAAGTGAATCATTGCCTAATAAAAAGTGTATGTGGTTGTTCTCCTACAGAGAGGAGGTAGGAGATCTGATATGATGTTTAATTCCTGCTTGTTTCTCACTCTGGTTGGTTCAGTGATTGAAGATGCCTTCAGAAGAGCTAACAGCCAGCCTGCACGTGTGCGCCACAGTCAAAAACAGCGATGGCCAACCTCAAACTTGCACAGCAGAGCATGTTCTGGCTCACATTAGAGGGGTGCTCAAATACTGAGAATTCAAAGTGAAAACCCACATGGGAAACATCAGCCATTCCTTCATAATTTGTACTGCATCCACTAAACAGCAAAGAAAAATATCTCTCTCTGCTCATGTGTTTTTCTTCTCGTTACTGACCACCCCTCGCTGGGCCCCTCCCCTTGCCCCGCCACAAAAAACAGCACCTCGCAGGATGTGTGGTTTCTGGTCCTTTGATAGGGTTATGCCAGCAGAGGAGCTGGAGGGACCGCCGAGAAACAACCCTACTATTGAAGACAAGGCCTATAATTCCAGAGGCATGGACATGTGCTGCAGGCCCACTGGGGAGACCGGGGGAGCGAGAGCAATGGAGGAGGGAGGCAGAAATGGTGCGAGGCAGGTTATTGGTTAAAAAAGTGACCTGGGAGGGCTGAAGGACCAATGGAACATGGTTTAACAGCTGTAGAGACTGCAAGTTATTTGCTTCTCTGACAAGAAAACGGCTGCATAAAGTCTACCCTAAGATAAGTTCAAATGTTTTTAAAATATATCCACAAATTCAATATAAGCAACGTAATTTTCCAACTAAGAGCCTCCAAAAAAGAATGAATCCCATGAAAAAAACGTTCAAATTCATAATCAGCTCCAGACCTTTCAGAGAGACGTTTGACGAGATGAAGCTACTTTCAAGGTCAAAAACTTATCTCCAAAGGAGCAGCTGGAGACAAAGCACGCACACGCCACCAGGCACAAACACATCCCCATTCAGCCCTCTCTAAAAATACTTCTACAAACTCCACTGTGTCCACACACAGGAAGTATTGATTACGAGAGTAATGCCTTTAAATTAGACTCTTAGGTAGCATACAACACCCTTATGTGTGAGGCTTGTGGGTGTTTATAGGACGTATTAATGTTTATTTAGTGACGTCCTCTGTGTGTGTGTGTGTGTGTGTGTGTGTGTGTGTGTGTGTGTGTGTGTCATTTGTCTCCCTACACACCGATCTCTCATCTTTCCAATCTTTCTGTGTGGAGGTTTGCACTCCCACGTTGTCGACCAACATCCATTCATCCCACTAATTTAAACGTTTGTGTAGCGTAGACAGGCTGAAAACGCAGACACTTCCCCCAAAATTCCTCTGGGGGGGGGAAACAGTTCATCTTTTCCCACCTGGTGCTCAGGGTTCTGACAGCTGAAACAATCCACTCCAGGAGACGACTTCAGTCTCATGCAAACATAATCACCTCAGAGAATGTGAGGTCTGAGGCCGAGGGGCAGAAAGAGTTGTCTTTCAACAGCGCTAAAACATACTGTCATCATTTAACTTGCTATCTTGAGTCAGAATTCAAGAGAGAAACAATCTCCAATAAATCAAGTATTATTCTGAAATCTATTTCTACATTGGTTCGCGGTGACGGAGTACAGGCAGATTGAACACCTGATATATGTGGACAGCTGATAGACGAATGAAAGTCCTGGAGCCAAGGTCCCTTCACCTAAAGTGGTTTGATAAACTCCAGTTCCACAGCTACATGCTTTTGTATTATTTGCTTTCGATAAGTCAGAATCACCACGTACCCAATGTAGGTATGGAACAACATTGACAACAAGAGTTGACGCAGTATTAATGGCGACCAAAACTAGGCTGCTGAACCGTGTCTCTTCTGTAGCACGAAACTAGCAAATCTGCTACATCATAGTTAATTCACAGCCACATATCTTCAGGATTGTGTATCATATTGACGTCTATCTACAAAGAAAGGGTAATTCAAAAGAAATATTTGAATTTTTGAGACCTGTTTTATCAACCAGCCTGATCAAGAGGCTAGTACAGTATATAACGTCTATAGAAAATGACCTGATCTGTCAACTAAGTCTGAACATCAGAGGAAGAGCATCAGTGTGATTTACGACTTCTGGCTTGTCACAGGCAAAGGATTGAGGGCACAGGGGTTGGGGCTAAAGTGGGCACGTTGGGGGTTGGAGTAGCGAGGTGCATGGCTGGGTGAGCTAAAGCTGGGATTGAAGATTGTGGGCAGAGAATTAAGGGCAGGTGGAGGATAGTTTTTTTTTTGGGGGGGGGGGGGTTGCCTTGGAGCTGGGGGGTTTATGTAGAGAGAAGAATCATTTCCCATGATAAGAGATAATGACTTTGTGCAAAGAGCCAACACACACATGCATGGAGGGTCTTTTCCTACAGCCACAGGAAAGAAGACAGTTTTGCCAAGAGCCAAACTTCAAAGCAGAAGCAAAATCTAAAATCAAAGAGATATAATTATGCTGATATGACACACTTTAGAGTTTCAACCAAATATGCACCCATGCATTTTTAACGCCTGTTTAAAAACTATGAATGAATCATCAGAGACCAAGAAGTGAGATCATCTTAAGTCTACAATCATTATCTTTTTATTATCATGGAAGGTCCAAATGTTCCCAAGATCAAACTAAATATTGAGTTGAATCCCATGTTTTAGAGTTGTCACTAAACAAACTGACAAGTCAGAGCAAACTTTGTAAGAACCAGGGATTAAACGTACTAAAAGATTGGGATTTTTTCTTACACCAACTCTGATGTAACAACTTTTGTAAAGGCAAAGCCGCACTGCATGGGCATAGTAATGAGGCTGTCTGAATCAGGGCAGCTCACTGCAGTGCAGCTAAATTTGGTGGTTTAAACTTGGGCACGGATAAATATTTGCTCTACATTCCTCTTCCTAAGATCCAACTTAGAGATCCTCACCTGACAAAGGAATCTTATGAAGAGGAGGGGGCGGGTCCCAGGCAGGATAATTACATGTTTGTCAGAATGACGACGGTACAGTGAAAAATTCAAACATCAGCGCAAGAAGAAACTTAGACGTACTAATTTTTCCTAAAATGATGGTTTAGTTTATATCCTGAGAATCAAAGCGGTCATCAAGGCACAGGTTTACTAAACTAAACTAAACTCATTTGGAAACATCATTGGCATTAGCAATGCAGCAAAGCGAGCATTCACCTGCAGTTTCTCATTTTACCTGGAGCTGAGTTGCAGTTGTTAGATCAGCTTTAACTGATTCACTTGATGAAAGGCCTGGATTGAATGCAGTTGGTGTCAGTTTGTGTGATTTGTGCACGCCGCTGTGGTGTCAAAAAGAGTTTGTGTCCAGCAAAATGTCTCATCTTTTCCAAGAGTCTCTGCATTATCCTTCCTAGAGCAATCTGGGAATCCCCTTGTGCCTTCATTAATGAGGGTTCATAAAGATGTCTGCAGAGACAGACGGTCATGTAGCGGTAGAGGCGTGCAAGTTAAAAGGTTTAGGAGGTGTGTGATCAGCCAAAATGACGCTATGTACCAGCAGGAATTATGTCATTTCTGAGGAGGAATGATGAGCAGAAACTAGACTCAAGTTTCAGGGTTCCTCGTTTTTTACATTCTGACAGAGATACAATCATGAACTCCTTCGCTCTGTCAAAATTATCCAACACCCCCTTCATTGCAGTGCACCAGAGGCCAAGTCAGGCTAACACAATCAGCTCCAACACACACACACACACACGACTGGGAAATGAGACGGTTTCACAAAAGACCTCATTTCCAGATAATTATAGTGGAAGCCAATATGGAGGAAGTGACAGAGTTACGTACTGTTATCTCCTCTGGACTACCCTGAGGGAGGCTTTAACTTCCACCCCTCCCCGTTCTCTGAGGCTGACTCTGAGAGCAGACCCTCAGTTTGACTCTCAGCTGCTGAAATGACATGTCTTCCACTGGAAAAAATGTCTGTCAGAAATATCTCATTAAAAGCCTTTGTCATCTTCCCTGCGTGAACACAAGCTTGACAAGACTGGACAGGTGACATCAAATGCCAGGTTTGCCTGCAGGAAGCCACACAGATCCATGCAGTGCTTTTTGGATTACCACACGAGTTGAGCGCGGCCGGAGAATGTAATCGACCCCGGGGCAGCTGCTCGGAGCGCGAGAGACAAAGAACGAGGAGGAAGAAAAGAACAGACAGATCAGCTTTCACTGCCCTTTGTTTCTCTACGCTGCAGCGAGCAAGACTGGGGCTTTCTCTTTTTGGTCTACCACAGAGCTGGGAGATAGAGGCCACCCGTTCGTCTGTGTGTGTGTGTCCAGTCATACATGCCCCACACACCTAGCCAGGTTGCCATGCATCACGCCCCTCTGACACGCCATTAACCAGGACAAATCACAGGACCCCAGGGGAGATGGTAGCTTCCTCCACACCGCCTGATTAAAAACTAAGATATATGAGGCATGTCCACAGTGCCTGTGTCCATGCTGAGCAGCTGACACACACACACACACAGAGCTGACACTTTTACTTGTTCAAAGCTATGATGGTGCTTCAGTCATTTCTGTCGTCCTCCAAGAGAAGATCACAATCTATAATTAAGAGATCCACCCACACACACACTTGTATACTATATATGTGGGCTCTACGCCACTAAAGGTTATGAGAAAAAGGGTAGACCAGGACACGATCAACCTCGTTCTATTTTCAGTCCAGTCTGATATAAAAAAACTTTGCGTTGCAGCTCATGCTCCTATTAAACTATAATAAAATGGGCTGTCAGGGAGTCTACAGGGACTTTTTGAAGAGAGCAGTGTGCTCCACTTCATCCTAACCTAAAAAGATCCACCCAGAAAAAGAAATGACACGACAAGGTTCTCCTAGAACTGGGCAGGAGCCTCATGCAGTGATGCAGTGCTCTGTTAGGCTGGGTCTTTCAGGAAAAAGACCAATGGTGCCACTGGATGAGGACTAGAACAAGAGACGTGCGTTTCTTGAAATGTTCATGGATGATAATGAAAGCTGTCGCCAGGCAGAGACCATGTGAGAATAAAACAGAGGGAGCAGTGTGAGGTACAAAAACAGAAACAATTTACCGATTGTTTCATCACAGTTGCGTACTCAAGAAGTACATTCATCCAAGCATCAGAGTTCTACCACAGTAACGAACATGTCTTTTTAGCGCATTATCAGACATTTGCTCAACCATTGCAGTTCTTTGCGGTGATGTCGTGCCTCTTGCACACTCTTCCCACACGCGACCCCCAGCCTGTTTCAGATATGTTTTCAACGTTATGAACGGGTCTGACCCAGACAATCTCCTGCTGCGTTCTTTATATTGACCATAACAGAGCTACATTTTCTAGGAACCAGGTTGCCAGTTACTTTGCAGTGAAGTTACACACGATGGATACTCATTAATTATTAGTTGGAACTGCCAAAGGGCATCCACAATCTCTGCTCTCAGCACGACAGGCAGATCCATCTGATTGAACAGAGCTGGCAAAGCAGAGGTCTGAGGACTCAGGTCAGGGGGCAGAGGTCAGTGGTTTGGCGACTAGAGGGTTGAGTTGTCGTGGACAGAAGACCACCAGCAGGGGGTCAGCAAGAGGATACACAAAGGGCTAGAGGAGACTGAAACTCAATACCAGAAGTATTGCATGGAACATTTTACTTCTATGTCGGCTTCTCATATTAATCAGACTGCCGTGTGGGTGGGTGGGTGTGTGTGTAAGTGTGCTGGAAATAGTTGATGACTCAGCTGGATTATTTGCTTTCATCTGACTGTAAACCAGAAGCAAGAAAAAGATATGAGTGAAATATCAGCTACTTCGTCTGTTGCATAATAACCACATGACATGAGGTCTCATGACAATTAAATAATTGCTCTATTTCTGGAAACATCTGACCAGTGTTGCAGAGAAGTTGGGGAGTTTTCAGGGAACGTAGAAGCTTCATAAATACCCCAGAAGATAAAAGGGGGGATATAAATACATAGCTTTATCTGTCACTTTTAGTTTATTTCAACGTTAATGCTAGCCGTGGAGAAACTTAGGAAGTGAGTGAGTGAGAAGGGACATGAAGCAGGCAAAAGGAGGAGGACCGAGACTTTCCCCATGTGTGACCACAGGAGCGGGACACAGCGAGCAGTAGTGGCTGTGAGAGATCTTTATCAGTAAATGGCTTTTTTCCCCGCAAGCACCCCATGTATGTGTGACTGGAACCACAGCATGGCTCCAGTTTCCATCGCAGGGGGGGGGGCATGGATCAGAGTTCAGGCCAGAGCTCACAAGACCTGCCTGTGGCTGCGCGAACACCACCAATTGCTGCACACTAGGCCCCATTCCTGCTGCAACCCACAATGTTCCTTTATTGTGAGGACGATGAGCTCAGAGCTGACACCATGAGAAACTTTGTCCAGCTCCACTCTGCTCGACTAAAAACAGACAAGAAATGGAGGCCACTGTTTCCACATTCAACGGTGTGGACATTTAGGGGTGTCCGCAGCAATGACACTGCATTATAACTTCAAATAAAAGACAGCATTGGCTTCCTAGCTTCAAGCTATAATCAGTCAGACTAACAGATGCAAAAAAAGATGCAGCCTCCAGTTGACATTTCATTGACCGCTTATTTTTATAACACCATTAACCCCTCAAACTTTTCCTCAGGGCAGCCCAACATAGCAGCCGTGCCCTGAGGGGTGGTTCTTTAGCTATTGATTCCCTCAGGTCGTGAGGTCAAAGTAGAAGAAAGGAGAGTGGGGGAGGAGATGAGGGTGACTACATCAGTAAATTAAACTTCTGTTCATCAGTGTTAAGGGGGTGGATCGGAAAGAGAGTTTATGACAGAAGGTGGAGGGAGAGACGCTGTGTGAAAATGTACACCTCATGGAAACTGCATTTTTTTTAATCAGACCCCAAATTATGTCTGAATTTGTTTTGTGTGTATGACAAAGAGAAATGATTGATGGCAGAAATGATTGATTTGATGCTTTAATTTACAGGGTTTCTTCAAGAAAAGGGAGATATATGAAATATATTGAAAATATCAGAAAATATAAATATATAAAATAAGTTATATTTCTAATTATTATATTGTTGTTATATGTCTGTAAGAAGTTCAGATTTATACAAACACAGTTGAAGGCCCAGGATCAGATCAAGTCAATAAAGGGCTTTAAGTTTTAAATGAGGTAAAAGGTTCTTCTGTTAAAGGAAAAAAAGTTTGTTACAAGTTTGGCTTTATATCCGTAGCCATAGGGGCCATTGGTTCTATCGTTTATGATAAAACTGTTCTCAAGAAGGTAACTGATCCTAATAACACAGTGACATCACAGTTTTCTTTTAGGAATTTGTCCTGTCACTACATTGCATGCACACTATTGCAGAAATTTTGAAATACTGAGTTCACATTTTTACACCTATCTTTGCAGTGATGCCGCTGTTTCCTCAGACCAACTGATAAGCAAGCCATTTGTTAATTTAGTTATAGTCACTGGTATTACGTAAGCACCGCCGGGCTTTTCCAGTGGGAGTACGTGAAGGAACAGGAATTCCTCACAACTGGGCCTTGGTTCAAGAAGGTTGATTAAAGACAAGACTTTAGTACCTGAGCCAAACAGCGAGCCACAGCTTGTGAACAGATTTCCACGGTGAGTAAAACCTTTGACACAGAGAAGAGGAAGCCCAAGTGGCAGATGTCACATTGTTTAAGTGAATGCAGGAAATAAGAACCGGCGAGAGACTTTGCTTATAGCTTGTTTACACTCATCTTAAAAAGCTTTCGCCACTGCTTAATGCATAAAACGGCTTACGGCCAGCAGATGAATCGGCTGAACACACACAGAAACAGATTAAAACAAGTCAACCAAGTGAAGGCTTATGACATCCGCCTTCACTTATTCCTGCACTGACCTCATACCGTCCTTTCCCATCCCCCAGTCTCCTTCCTCCTAATCCAGCCCTACTGGGTGGCGGGCAGCAGCCTGGCCTGATGGTCAAACTGTGTCTGTCTGCCTTCCTGTCAGTCCATCTGCTGGGCTCAGCAGTGGTTCTAAGGAATTAAAGTTGTCCAGGGAGAAGCCAAAATCTCCCTAATCACGCTTCAATCTTCCCTTTTTCATTTCACTGTTTTCCCCTCAGTTGTAATTCCTGTTTTTGTTTTTTAAGCACTGTCCAATTCAATTAACACCCTGTACGTCCTATTAGCTAATGCACTGTAGCTACTCACTGAATCTCATCCAGCTCATTACCAGGCATGCTGGTCCCATGGAGGCATTCTTCTCCATGCCCCAACACCACCAGCAGAGGAGGAGAAATGTGCAGCCACTTGGTCGAAAGAATGGTTCACATTTCGCTGTGTTCATGGGTAAAACAGTCTCAGTTGGCGTCACGCTGCAAGTGGGCTTGATCTTATCCTTTCTGAGAAGAAACTGAATTAACCAGTGTTGGTTACAACTGCAGACAATACACAGAGCTTCTGGTTTTGTCTTCAGCAGCAGTAATGCCACGTGAATTGCAACCTTTTTGTTTGGATTGGGGCTGCAAGGGCATGGTCAGGGTTTGGTTTAGCTCCTTTTCTTGAGGGGGAGGTGAGGGTCAGGGGGGGCTGCAGTAATGTCCTGGTGGCCTTTGTGGCGACAATGAAAAGCACAGCAGGGAAAGTGAAGCTTCGCTTGTGCTCGGTCGAGTTTATTAAAACTGCGAAAAGGGTGAGTGGCCACAGATGGTGCCGTCATCATTCACTATTCAACCACCCATGCAAAACACACGCCCATACACAGACACACACACTAACGCCACACCCTGTGCCACACCACTGGGTGGAAACATGCTACAATCACTTCTTGAAGATGGTGTGTTGCTGCTCCAGGATGTGTAAGGATTTCATTGGGCTTTCAACATTAATCGTCTATTAACACCTCTGAGAAGCTTTTAGGAGATCCACCAACATCCACACTGGACTATTAGGTACAACTGCACAGCTGCGGGAAGTTTGAAAGCATTTGTGTCAGTAGCCTCTTGTACACAACATGTTCAAGGCGGGAATGTCAGGCAGGGTTTTGTTCTGCCAGCACTGTTCTACCTTTATGCCAGCAGTGGAGGTAGTTACAGAGCCAGATCAATGCCTGTGTAAAAATGGAAAGCCTGCATGGTGGGACAGATGCTGACACATAACTGCTCCCAAGAATACAGTGCCTGGGAACAGACTGAGAATGGAGCTCACATGGCTTTTTATTCTGTATCTTTATATTCAGTTTTCATTCAGTGTTTTGATAGGTTCAAAACCTCCTTGTTGGATTTACTTTAAAAATCAACATATGCAATGAATGACCGAGTGGGTGATATAATCATTCACAGAGGTTCATAACTTATTTATGAATAGTTTCCGTTTTGAATCAGTGCTTGGTTGAGTTAAGACACCAAAGCTAACTGGTTAGGTTGGTCACATTGGCATCAATCACTAGTTCAGTGTAGGTCAACATAAAGACCCTTCTTCATGGTAACAGCGGGATCACTGTTAAAAAGAGGAAAGTGATAGGAATGGCAACATAATGAGTAAGTTCAAGAAATTTTGTCCAAGATCACCCACAATATTTCAATTCCCTTTACGGACTCACTGTAGCAATGGTTCGCAAAGTTTTTATTTACCTTGTTTTCTGATCAATTCTAGATTTTTCCCTAAAAACATCATCCATGAAATGGTGACCATTGCAATATGTTGCATGTGTAAACAATAAATCGAATGTTTGTGCGAATCAAAGAAAAATAAATGCAGACACATTTTAGCTTCCACTTTCAGCACACCACGCTCTCCACATGTCACATGTGTGATGTTGAACTGGATTTATGTCACTAAAGACCAATTTAAAACATAATTACAGTTCAGATTTGGCACGTTCCAGATTTCATATTTGCATGACATCTGGATTGTGTGAAAGCAACACATACAAACTCATCTTCTGCCACACAATTATACAACAACAATTCCTACTTTTATGAATAAAAATCAACGACATCGTGACCACAAGACAAATTCTGTTAATTTGAAAGATAATCACAGCCACAGTACCTCAAGGCAGCTTCCTGCCCTTAATCCCCCCTGAAGCCCAACATTTGCAGACCCCTCTCTTTAAGGATGCAGTAGAGCAGGGCTCTGATTTCAAACCTCAGTGAAGGCAGGTCAAAGGGGCCGGGCTTTATGATGATGCAGGAGAGGACCCCTGTCAGAACCTCAAGGGGTCTGGCTCACAGAGTCACGACCCCTACGGACACAATCAGTGAGCCACACACTGACATCAAACCAACACTTTGCCCGAGACAAAACAAGGGCAGTGCTGCTTTGCCCTGATCCACAAAAACAGAGCCACGCAGAGAATGCAGATGTACCCACGACCTTAAAATGGTTTCAACTGAGTGCAGCCGATGTGCACTGTGAAGCAAAAAAACAAATTCCACTGTCTAAACTAAATCTTCTTAATGTTTTTGTTTTTCGTCAAACGAGTCAAGTCTTGATGTAGATGCCAATTTAAGCAATTAGCAAAAATGTAATGCCGGTGCCACAGAGCTTTGATTATAAAAGGAGCATTTCCTTGAACAGTCAAAGTGACATCAATTCTTATTTCCTCTGTGGGAGGGTAAAGAAAGAATCTGTTTGAGGGAACTTAAGAGTTGAATGTCAGCTGAATGACAAATGACAGTCTGAGAAGAGCAGTGTCAACCAACACAAGGAGGCTTTCAGACAATCACCAGAGAAAATTACATTAAATTCCTTGCATCTGCTGACTTGAATAACAATCCCTCTCACTGCGACTCTGGAAAATACTCAAATTGTGTGGATATAAAACGATAACTCCGACAGAAAGGCTGCTGGATAATTGGATGATGGCACATGACCATGGGGCATATGTCCCTTGTAAAAACCAGGGCTGCAGGATATAGATGCGGCTGTAAAATGAGACAAAACTATACAATTTGTGTATTTGTGAAGATATTGTGAGAAAGACAGATTTTTCAGCGATGACACAGACGAGACAAAAGATCGGCCATTAGCTCCAGCTGTTTTTCCGGGCGGCTTGTTGTTCAGCAATCTACCTCTGGCGATCACAGCTTTACTGCAGATGTGCTCCTGCTCATTATCACTGCAAACTCTTTCACTCATAAAACCCTTTACAGCTGGAACATAAGGAACCGAGCACTTTATGTCGACTGAATTCAAAAGCCGTGTTACTACATTACTAAGCATTTTCCCAGCTAATAACTGCAGAGCTGCTAATGAGCCTGGCAGCGATCACTCCCAAATAAACAGTGTCAGTGTTTGCAGAAGTCATGTGACCTACTAAAGTGCCTCGTTGTTATACAACAAGCATAAACACGTAGGTTAAGTAGAGATGATACACTATGCCTGAATATGTCTGCACATGGTTAATCAGATCTTTGTGATAAACTTACTGTACTATTGTGTCATGTAACGCAAAAGATTACCCTGGGCAAAGGTAATCAACGAACTGATTTGAAAGACCAGTGATGTTGCTGGGGTGGAGCTGGACTCTCTGTTGGTGGTGTCAGAAGAGGACAGTGCTGTCCAGCTCACAGGATATATGGGACAACGTCTCCAACCCGCTTCACGTCACGACATGCTGGCTAAGCACAGCAGTACATTCAGCTACAGACATATTCCACCAAGACGCTACACAGGAAGTCATTCCCGTCTGTGGCCATCAGACTTTACAGCTCCTCCAATAGACTGACCATCATTTTTCTGCAATAACCACTTAGCTGCTGTATATACTTTATCATAATTAAGACAGTATGTATGTAGAGCAGTATAATCCACATAACACACATATTTTATATACTTCTTATGTATATATTTCTATTTATCATTATCTTTGGTCGGTGTATATATATATAAATATATGTGTTCTTGGTCAGAGCAACTGTAATTAAAACCAGTTTCTCCCAGGGATCAATAAAGTGGTTTTTGACAAACTAAAGCACCCTTCAAAGTGACTACCTACAGGATATTTGCATTGCAAAACATACCAGTACAGTACTTTATGCAAATAACTCTTCGTTACCTGTGATGTTCTCTTTAGTTCAAAATAAATATCCATACAACAGTTTTTACAATGCACGGCAAGCCCTAGTGCATTGCCCGCAGAGCTGAATCCTGCATCTTCAACAAAACACCTAACGTTTATTAACTGGGGCTCCGGTGGAACCCATCAAGCAACAGCTCCTCTCATCATCAGGTTGTTGTTGTTTGTTATTACCCCGCTGGGTTCTGCATGACAAATGGGCGGCTTTGTAATCTCTCGTTCAGCACCCCCGATGACTGTGCATCATCGTCTAATATCGACTAAAAGCCCTGAGTCACTCTCACGGAGAGAAGGAAAGGGGGGTGCTGAACATTCCTTGCAAATGAGAACTTGTGCTCGACCACATGCTGTCTTCTGATTCCTCGAGTGACACCGGCCCCCTCCTCCCCTCTAATCCCCATCGACCCCTGCTCACCTATCCCCCCCCCCACCCCCGTCTCGTGGGTTTTGAGGTTGGAAACAGGGACGTGAATAGGTGGTATTTCAGCGTGCTAACAGAGCCGGAGAGCAGAGCTGAGTGGCTGGGGGCCAAATCCCCATGGTTACCCTGGAGCAGCTACTGCCTCTTTCCTGTGCTGGGCTGACTGGGAACAAGCTACCTCCCTGCTCTGCATGTTTGCGGGGCTGCTTGAAGGAGACAGGGGACACGGGATAAGTGAGGGTGGTACAGTATCAGTATGGTGCCTGTAAATCAAGGCGTGTGTGACATCACAGAGGGTAGAGGACAACTTCAATAAAAGAATCCATGCATGGGCACCCAGCTCTTCTGATGTGCCCCTGAGCAACACACATGAGCGTTTCCTGAACTTGTGCTCCTCAGTCGCCGGATTCTGCTGTGGGAACAATGCGGCAGTTCCAAAAGTCTCACACCAACTCATAACAGGTTGTTAACAACGTGATAAAACTGCTCCGGTCCAAGTAGTAATGGAAGCATGTGTGTCAGCAGATGAACTGATGTAAGTGGATTTAACAAACAGGCTGAATGCAGATTCTTTGGCTGGTGAATGATAGTGATCTCAGCTCTGGGTGAATGAGCTGAGCACTTAAAGAGGCTTTCACGTGCAAAAGAACTTAACAAAAGGAGTGAAGAGCCACACCTGAGGAGAATTAGCAATTTCTTTTATTTTGCTAATAACTTTCACCTCCATTGAAATGCACACATGGATATTTAATCCCTCTGTAGGCCTGAAGTTCACGTTTCTATGAGGGTTGGTTATTTAAGTCATACATGTTCCCTGTCTGCTTTGCAATAAAAAAACAGTAAAAAAGGAGGACAACTTTTTCTTTCAATCGAACAATGACTCATGGCCTGGTCCCTGTTCCAAACACGTCTCTTACCTTTCACTTGACTCTCGTAGTCCGCGATTATCTCTTTATCCTTTTTGAACCTCGGCGTGGACATTTTCTGTCTTCTCGTGTCCGCACTGCCAAACTTCTTTTGAGGAGGAGGGAAGAAGTAAAAAAAAAACTGTTTGTCAACAAGCGGGATCCTACAGGAGCCGACGCATCCCACCAACACGGGAAAAAAAGACGCAAGAAAGACACGGAGACAAACCGTGAGAGGGTTTAACTCTGCAACAAGCTCGACTTTGGAGCGAGAGACACGCAGACTCAGTCCTTCATTGTCCCGCTTCCCTGTGGATAAGCGGCGGATAAACGCGGCGGGGCCAATGCGCAATCCTGCTCCAACCAATGGATCCACTCAACTGCAGGAGCGGTCGGCGCAACAGCCAACGGAGCTGCTGCTGCTGCTACCACTGAAGAAGAAGAAGAGGGGAAAACACAGTCGAGGAACTTTCACAGTCTCCGTGGAAGGTTTCCACAGCTCCGCGTAAAAGTAGTGCGCAAAAAACGCGTCCGGGAAAAAAAAGGCTGTGAAGTCTGATTGAATCGTGCGCGCGTGTATTTTTTTTTCGTAGTGGTTCCTAGTTTTGGGAAACACGCACAGTCACACTTCCTCCCCCTGGTTGACTGGTTGTCCCTCGACGGCTTCTCCCTCTCTGACTCCCCCCCTCCACCCACACGCACGCACACACATACACACACACACACACACACACACACACACACACACACAGAACTCCCAGCAGGCTCAGAGGCAGACAGGCTGCAGCGCTCAGCAGCCGGAGCCAGGCAGGGAGAGGAGAGGGAGGGATCAGTGGACACCAGTGGAGCACACTGTAACATCCACTGTAACTTCAAACTGAAGAGTTTACACCAAATAGTTTTTTTCTCAGTATAACTTATCATATAAAAGGCATTATAGTATATATATCTTTTTTATTATTTAACAATAAATAAACAGGCAATACATGAACATCCCATGGGATATCCTTCAAAAGACAAATAAACAAAAGGAGATATAGTGCTGTCAAAGGTGGGATATGAAGTGTACATGGGTGGATACAAATGAATTGAAGTATTCTTACACTTACAGCCATGCATTCAAATACGCTACAGTTTATACAACTGTAGCTCTGTGGTACAGCTGATATATCATTCCATCATGTATTGTATGTAATATATATCTTTCTTTGAAGTTATTTTGTATTTTAAACACATAGCACCTACATACATGCTTCTGCCCCATGACATTCTTGGATCTGTGGTGATTAAGTCAAATGTTTTCTCCTTCATTCAAAAAGCTTCAGCTTCACATTTTAATCACAACTGTAACTGTTGAGAGTTAACTGGTCAATGGCGCCATCTGCAGGGGAATTGAAAGCACAGAACAAGCCCATCTGCTGACGTCTCCTCAGGACAACACTCCATTTCATTTTTATTGCACCATCTTAAAAAAAATCCATGCAGCACATCACTGAAATAAATAGACCAAAAACAATCTAAAACAAGTTTTGTTATGTTCTGACCAGAACGTGCCACATACACCATATCAGTTTTCTAGCTGCTCACAATACAAAATATAGTCATCATGTACCATTTTCAAAACAAGATCTAAAAACACAAACTTCTCAGTCTACACCAAATGTTTAGTGTTTCCTAAAAACACATTAAGTACGTATAAACAGATATAAAACATAACGCAAGGACTTCAAAAAGCAAAGGCAGCATCTTATTCATAATCTCCAAATGTCTGGACATTTTACAATCATAAACATTTAAATAATAAATACATAGAAAGTCATTGAGTCCGTTCACAGGACTAAAACTGATGTTCTGACAAAGTGTTGGCAAGTTTAAAACTTTACAACATACATAATTGTTTAATAATAACCTGCACGAGAATTACACCGAACATCACCAGGTTCACTATTCCAGTAGTACGTCACATTCGTCCACAATAAAGAAATTAATTCATTGTTAAATGTTATCCCTGTTGATATTTAAAAGGTTTGTTAACCAAGCACCGCAGTCAAACGCTTTTGAAGAAGGTCTCCTCGAGGACCTCGGTGAACCGCTCTTTCATCTGCAGACGGAAACCGCCGTACCACTCCAGCAGCCTCCTCCTCCTGTCCACCCTCTGCTCCTGACTCATCGCTCGCTCCCTTTCCAAGATGGCCGGCAGTTCTTTCCAGTCACTGATGAAGATGAAGGGGGCTCCCGCGGCTTTGAGGAGACGCAGCGGGGAGCTGGGCCCAGCGGCGCAGGTGCCAGGAGTCAGCACGTCTTCCACCACGGGCACTGAGCCATAAGAGCATGCTTCATAGATGCGGTAGCACTCTGTGTTGATGCCGACTGGGCAGAGAGTGAGCTCACTCTGGGCCAGAGCTGTCTGATAGCGTCTCAGACTGTCTGCTGTTTCCTGAGGGAGCCACCTGAGGCAAGAAGGGGGGAGAGGACACTTAACCTACCGTGATAAATATACAAGACAGACATTATGTTTCTTTACTGTTCCTTCAAGACATTGTTTAGTTCTCTCACCTCAATTCCATTTTTAAGTTAATAAGACAAAAAAACAAAAGAAAGGCTGTGTTTAAAATAATAAGAACCTTTAGAAAACTGCATTATATGCCACATGCAGGAGTGAAACTGTATGTATAAATAATAAAATAATAAGTTGTTGAGGAGTCTGACTCAGCAAATCAGTCAAGTCTTTCTGGACAAAATCCCTCCTTGGGGTTTCTGTTCCTCTAGTGCAGCTCAGCAAAGAAACACAGGCATGAAAACACAATGGAATTTTCTTGTAAAGGTAAGGAGCATTCCTTTAAGACATTTATAAGATACTCTGGTAAAAGTATTTACCACTGGCTCAGGGGCTGTGAATACAATTTACAGTGAGAAGAAATTCTTCACTCAATCCTTTAAACAATCATTTCCATCAATAAAATGTTCACCCAATTACTCAAACAGAGAATCATGACTTACTTCTCTCTGGCAGTGGTGATGCATTCCTTATCCAGGCCCGAGTGATTCAGCACCTGCATGAGTGTTTCCCTGGAGGAATTTTTGTACACAGTTCCGAGGAAATTGCAGAGGTATGGTCTGTTGGAGGTAATCAACTGGGGATTAGGCCTGATCATAGGGAACTGCCTGTATCTGCACAGAGAAAAGGAAACATGTGTTAGATATTGGTATTAATTTAAAAAGACAACTTGAACAGTTTTTGATGCTGAACACTAATGATGCACACAAACGGACACAAAAGACTGCTAAGGGCTGACGTACGTAGCTACACCGAGAGGCCACTGGAAGACATCTTTGTCGTTGACCCAGGGGCTGTCATACACCACAAACAGCAGGTCCACAAAGCCACCGTTTCTCTTTAAGTAGGGGCCGATCCAGGCGTTGTTGCAGTGCTCATTGCCCAACAGGACCACAGCCACGTGTAGGACGGTGTGAGACTGAACCAGAGTCTGAACGTGCTCCAGCCACCGTGTGGAGTAAGAGACCTTCTGCTGTTCACGACCGTTCAGAACCAGCACCAGGCTGTTCATATCCAGGGGGACATGGCCCTGGACCACAGCAGGACCTGTGTAGAAACTAAAGACCAAAAAGTATGAAGGGACGCAGAAGGAACAAATCAATGTGATAGAATTATGCCTTCTTCAGTTGTTATTAGGTAGAGGTTGTGAGTTATATATTTAAAGATCCCATTTGTAACTTGTTACCTGAAATCAATTTTTCCTGACTGCAGCTCCCCCTCTCTCCATTGCGCTATCTTGTCAGTAGGGTTGAGGGGTCCCTCTAAAATATGTTCCCAAAGGTAAAGTCCTGAGGAGAAAATAAAGGTTCAATGCTCCTAGATAGAAAATGTCAACTTAATGCCATGATTCATAATTACAATGTTGCCAGGCTTCCACAGTAGAGTATTCATCTGTTTTGTTTACAATTAAAGTATTATCTATTATTCACGATGAATACAATTATGCAATTTCTGCTACAGGGCCAGTGTCAGTGTTGTTTCTCTCTAATGCAAGAAAAAAACTACTTAAAATGACAATTCTTTTTTGAAAATAAAAAAAATATTTGCACTTATAATGACGTAGAGCTTTATTAGATATTTAATTTTCCACTCTGACTTCTAACTAGTTTAATCTACAAGTATATTTTCTATACTATAGAGAATATACTGTAGAAAATACATGTTTTGATTCTTGACATGAAGATATGTACAATGTATTTGAATTGCTTACCAACAATGGTAATTATCAGGCTTTTTTACGTTCTTGAGATCTTAGCTGCTTTTCATTGACAATAACTAATCACTGTTCACTACCATCACCAAAGTATCCACTAACATTTTCTTTTCATCGCAATGTTAATTGTCTTTGCCCCTGAACAGATTTTTGAATTCTTAAGGCTCCTGCAGAGTGGGTCACCCTCCTTTGTCTCCTAGACCATCATACTCATTGATCTAGGTTCTATAAAACCTTTATACTCTGAAACATGGGTCCAAATCCAGACGGTCTGACTAATTTTCCATCTTATTGGGTTTGTCTGGAACCGACATGGTTACACTAGATTAGAATAAAAATAAAGAATAAAAATTAAATAGCAAAATTCAGTAGCGAATTTGTTAAATATTTACTTAAACTTGATAAATGCACATCAGATTAAAAGTATTTCTCAACGCACAGTCACTTTGTACGTACTCCTCAGTATATAAATATGACAGTGTGCTGTGTTGTCCAGCAGCTGTGCATCTTCCATTAAACCACAACCCACCTATGGCAGCTTTACCCCAGACTTGGACCTTGTATCTCTGGGGTTTGCTCCTGTCGATTCGGCCCAGATGCTGCTGGAAGGCGTCTCTCTTTTTGTTCAGGGCAGAGTTATACTCCACCTGTTCGTCCTCCCACGGATTCCAGTCTTCTGCACGAAACGGAGCAGCCGCACCGCCATCTCTGACGACACCTGCAAGACACACAACACACGTCAACTCAAAACCACCAGGGAACAAACACTAGAGTTTCTCTATCTGTTGGTTTACGATGAGCGTGGCCATTTCTTTTTCTGCCATGGAGTCTGTATACGATGGTTGTGTGGAGATAATGTACCGGAAGGTGCTCCAGCCTCTTTCTTCACCACCCGGTGAACGCGGGATATTACTTTGGTGCTGAAGAAGACATTATACGCCGCATACAGTGAAAATGCCACATAAGCGAAAATAATGAGGAGGAAAAGTTTTCTTTTTGGTATTTTCATCTTTTTCTTTTCTTCCCCCCCCTATCAAGTCACCATTGTGTTACCCGTCACCGATTTTACTGAGGGCCGCTTGTTTACATCACGAGGACCGCTGGATACAGCTGCCTCAGAGAAGTGCCTGAACAAAACAACGAGGAATATTACAATATATGTTGATTTATTACATCTGGTTAAATAAACCCACAGAATTTTGACACATCTGTGTTATTTTCATTTCTATTACTGTCATAAACTTAAAATTTGATAATAAAGTGATCTTTCTGAACAGGCACTATCGGGGCGCTACGTTCAGGCCTCACGTAATGCGGAACCTTCCTGGGGCGGAGCTAGTTTCTGGAAACGCATAACAAAGTGACACTATTTGTTCACGGAAGGTCGTGTCCCCTGCCGCGGGGTGATAGTGTTTCATTTCGGGGGAAGAGATGATGTCTGTAGCCGCTCGGTCCGGGGCTCTGTCCCCTTATCTGCAGGCAGCGAGACACTCCGCTAAATGTCTGGTTTTCCCCGGAGCGAAGGAGCCGCTGCCCGCTGCGGGTAAGGGCGACGTCTTGTAACAACGTTAGCTGTCACAGAGCCACACGATGTCCCCGTGAAAGTGTTACTACTCACACTTTATAGATCCATTTGTGTGTTACGTGTAAAATTCATTAACTTTACTCGTCTGTGGGTCTTTTCTGCGAAAGTAAACTATTGCTAACAACCTACATTAGCTAGCAGGAAGTAGCATGTGTGGTGGTGTAACCGCAATCTGTGACTTGATCAGTGGTTCAAGTCTGAGCAGTGGTTCAAAGTGATTTGAGTTTACGTACATTTCTATAGTGAGACGTCAATGGCTCAAGTTAATACTCCTCCAGCTTCAGTCTAAATATAGCAGTCATGAAATACTTTGCATGGTAAACATCAGTCAGAGTACTCACGTGTGAGTACATGTCAATATATCTGCGTTGCCCAAAGAACAATGTGTCATATAGATTATGTTGTGAACCACCTGAACGTGTACAGTCACAGTTTTAGATTATATATATGTTTTAAGAAATAATCCTAACAATTGTTGGAGCAGCTATATTGACATTATCATGATTAGTTAATCCAGGAATGAGCTTCAATGATTGGTAGTTTGTAGTTATCTATGGTAGTTATTAGATCTATTACTAATAAAGCCTTAAACAGTAATAAGGAGTGTGATAATTTGAAGTTTCCAAAACTGCCTTCCAGTGTTCTGAAGGAGAATTGTGGTAGTTGACTGGTATAAATATTTAATGTGAAACAATGACAGACATGAGTTGTATAATATCCTGTCCACATGTTGCTTCTGAATTCCAGCTCCTGCAGGAATCCGCCTCGCTCACACAGATATCAAGATTCCTGACTTTGGAGACTACCGTCGCTCCGAGGTCACAGATCCCAAAAAGTCATCGCAGGACAGCAGTGAGGAAAGAAGGGTGTTCTCCTACCTTGTCACTGGAGCATCCACCGTGGTGGGCGTCTATGCAGCCAAGACAGTGGTCTCCCAGTTTGTGTCGTCCATGAGTGCATCCGCTGATGTCCTGGCCTTATCCAAAATTGAGATCAAGCTGTCTGACATCCCCGAAGGCAAAAACATGACCTTCAAATGGAGAGGAAAGCCCCTGTTTGTCCGTCACCGCACAGAGAAGGAAATAGCCACAGAGGCAGCTGTGAACCTAGCGGAGCTGCGAGACCCCGAGCACGACAAGGATAGAGTGAGTAACCCCAGCTGGGTCATCGTCCTTGGCGTGTGCACCCATCTGGGTTGCGTGCCCATCGCCAACGCCGGAGACTTCGGAGGCTACTATTGTCCCTGCCATGGCTCCCACTATGATGCTTCAGGAAGAATAAGGAAGGGACCTGCTCCTCTGAACCTGGAGGTTCCCTACTACGAGTTCCCTGATGAAGACACAGTTATTGTTGGATAAATACTGGAGCTCAGTCGCCGTTCCTCTCTGTAATTTTTATTTTTAAATGGCGTTGTGAAAGAGTTGGGGGTGACGCAACATATGTATATTTAATAATAAAGAGATATGTCCAACCTTATTTTTTTCTAGTTATGATCTTTATCTAGTTATCTTTCCTCCACAGACATCCATCAGGCAGTGTAATGTGTATTCACATTATATACATACATATACACACCTGGTAAATCTGTATACGTATGAGAAAACAAAGGAAACAACTTGCTCTGCTCCATAATCTTATCATTGTCCTGTCAGTGGACACACACACACTGGCACCTTTTGTTAAAAAGAAAAGATTCCATTTAACTTTGGATGTGTTTCCCACGTCTGAGTTAAAAAATGGAAGCTGGTTTCTAATGGGGCTTTGAGGCCTTCAGAGTAAGAAGGTTTACATTGATCCAATATTTATACTGCTTATCTTCTGGGTATTGGGTGAGAGGTGGGGTCACCAGGTTATCACAGGGCTGACATGCAGAAGAGACGAGCCACAATATCCAGACACATTCACACTGACGTTCACACCTACAGGAAAGTTTATCTCCAATTGATCTAACCTGCACGTCTTTGAACTGTGGGAGGAAGCCAGAGTACCTGAGTATGACCCTCGCAGACAGAATGAGAATCTACACAGGTCTGTGCATCAAGTTCATCTTATATCCAGATATCAGTGAACCACATTTAACATCGAGGGCACAGACCCACTTTGAGGGTGTTTTCTTAGGTCAGAATTTAATGAGCAAAAACAAACATTTTGTGTTCTCAACCATGCATTGCACATACATACTAACATTTTTTATTTTAGGCCCCTGCAGCATGCGTCACCTTTTTTTTCTTGCATCCTGCAGGGGGAGCAGCTGACCTCAGACCACTCACTGTTTAGGTTTTATGTATAAAACCTGTTATCTCTGAAACATGGGTTCAAATCCATATAGTTATTTTTCCATTTTATTGGGTTTGTCTCGTATGGACAAGTTTACACATGTGATGACACTAGCAAACAGTGTAAGTGAGATTAAAATAGAATTGTTTTACGATTGCTTTGCTTTTATTAATGAAAACATTTCATTCTTTGAATTGACTCACTGATGGCAATATACTGTACACAAAGTAAAAACAAGTATTCACTTGATAAATACACATCAAATTAAAATTATTTCTCACTGTACTTTCTATTTGAACATAATCCTCTGCATTTAAATATGACAGTAGCGTGTATCTGTATTTTCAGTGTTTCAGTGTAGCTGCAGTCAGACCTTAAATCAGACTAACTTTTAACATCAGAACCATTACACAATTAATGAATAGATGATTTCTGCAACTGATTAGTGATCTTCCCTCACTATGTTTATCCTCATAATTCCATTTTCATTGAAAACACGAGGTTATGATGTGCCAACCTGCTGTTTAACCAGTGGTGTCTGTCCAGGATTTCACATTAAATTAGAAATATTCTCGAGCTTCATAAAAACAAGTCTTATTTTTCCAGACTTCATCCTGTTGAGAACTGAGGCCTCAGAGTCATGTTCCCCGGTGTTTTCCACAGACACTAATCCATGTAGTGCACCTCAGCCTGGAGCTCCTTGGTAACGTATCCCAGCAGGGCGGCTGTCAGCTGCTGCTTCAGGGCTGCATTGCCCATCACCAGAGCGGAGAGCTGGACCACATCTGTCCACTGAATGTCTCCCAGGACGACCATGAGGTCATCGTAAAGCTTCTGCTGCTGCTGAGGACTGAGCTCCATGAGGATCTGAGGCAGCGGTTTGAACTGTCCACTGGTCAGCCAGCAGCCCAGGAGGCCTCCGACGGCACCGCCTGCAGGAGGAGAGGGGTTCAAACTTGTGAATTTAAGCAACAGTATTGATCTGATCAACAGTCTAATAGACGACTGCAGTGAAGCATTCACTTGGGTGATAACAGTGCAGATTACACAGGGGGGGACTCCAGCTTGTAAAATGAGTCATGATGACACAGGTTAGAGAAGCTGTAGCATTTTCTGCCTCCTCACTCACCCACTGCAATACCCAGAGGACCCCCGACCAGCCCCCCGGCGAAGGCCAGTCCTCCGGCTGCTGCCGCCCCCTTCCCCGAGCCCCTCACCGTGGTCTGGATCTGCTGGTTGGCAGATAACTCACAACACAGCCTCATGACATCATCGACTCGATGACCCATACTGGAAATCTGATTTTTTTTTATTTGTGGAGACAAAAGCAGAGATGACAAATTTTCACAGCAAGTAATGTTAATAAAGCACAGAGCAGGAAACCAGGGAATCAGACTCACAATCATACAGACACTGAAACACAGAAAATTAAAACATGATCCTGAAACATGTACAGAACTTAATAATATCTGATGCACTTACCTAAATATATCATTATATACTAGTGTTATAGCACTGATTGCATCAGGAAGCATTTTGATGAATAAGCTATTATCACCCCTGTCAACACAACAACCGTCCAGAGGTTGCTATGGTAACTATATGAACGCATGTCACATACCTGACGTGTTTTTAAATCCTCATCAATAGTTGAGTCTGTTCTTATTTCATCAAAGTCAAATGCGATGTGTTCGGTTCAAAGGCTGAATTTCACCGGCCACTCATGACTTCTGAGCTCGCAATGCTTTATGGGTAAATCAGAAACGATGTTGCATTCGCGGACATTCAGGAATTCCCCCCTCTCTTTGGTCATGCAACAAACGTTAATTTAGTTTAGTGTCATATATTTTTTAAGATAATGCTCATGTTTGATTACAGGTTTTCAAAACGTGTTTATGCACATTCAGAATGGAAGGTGTTGAAAATTAGAGATTAATTACATTATTCTCATGCTTCATTTTCCTTTGGGATCAATCAAGTATCAATCTCATGGAACTAGCTGTAGAAAATTTGTAAATTGAGAAGGACTTCTAAAAAAGCCTCAATTCATTTCTTGCAGAATTTTGAGTTTTGCTGATGAACCTAGAAAACTGGACACGTGAGGTGTTTTCATGGGTAAATTAAGTAAAATATTTTAACAAGGGGCTTCCTGATCTCTTCATAATCACTTAAATGTATTATTTATGATTAACTTGGTAATTCAAAATTTATAAATGAAGGTGGCCTTCAAGAGTTTCAACAAGTGCATGAGTGATGATTCAAATTGCATGCCAAATATTTCACATTAATGTGAAATGTATTATTATTATTATTATTATTAACCCCTTGAATTCTTGCCAATTCTTATTTTCGTTTTTAATGAAGTATTTGTTCTTGATTTACAGTAAATCATGTACTATTGAGACAGCTGGAAATTGTGACATTGCCAAAGGCAACGCAGGCAGCCAATCAGCGTGTGGGAAGAAGGGGGCTGAGCCCATGATCTTATATAAATGATCCACAAACAAACTTGTTCATGACACCTGCTCCTCTGAGACCAGAGTGTGTTCATGATTTCACTGCACACAGTTGTACGTGTGTTTGTGTTGTCATGTGTGTGTGTGTTTGTGTTGTCATGTGTGTATGTGTGTGTGTGTGTGTGTTTGTGCAGCTGAGGGCAGATCCTCCAGGTCACATGATCTCATGTATGTTTTCACTCCCTGACATGATTCTGTTACATGTTGATATGTGTTGATCACATGTGTCATGTTGCTCTATGACAACTGTTTACATACGTGCAAACCATCTTCACTTACCCAGAATACACCGGGACACACGGAGGAGCAGCTGCGTCAAGTTCTTCTCATAGAGCTGAAAAACGGAAACCACAAGAGTTTGTCTTCAAAATAAAAGCATGAAACCTGACAGATAGATAATAAAATAATATTGTACGATAATAAAATGATATTATGTCATTAAATGAACACTGAACATTCTTTATAGTAATATATATATATTTTGTATTATATACACTTTAGTATTTAATATCGACAAACTAAAAGGGAAACAATGAGACACACAACAACTGCACCGATGACAAAAATCAACACCGATGAAAGACACAAAAAGCGTTCCTCGTGATTAGTTATTGAATTAATTATCTTGAGGAATAAACGTATATATGGAAAAAGGGAAAGTCTGTGTAGATGTGTTGTAACGTGACACCACAACCGGAAGTGCTGCCGTTAATCCCGGTGTGTTGACCTTGGACGGAGGTGCATGGCGCAGTGACAGTGGCGAGGGGGATATTTGCTAATTGTGGATTATTAAAACGCGTGGATGGTTTTTTTGGGAGATGCTGCAGGTATCGTGAAGTGAGATGATCCCTCTGATGAAGGTGTGGATGAGCATCACTGCCCCATTGATGAACACGAGCACAACGGGTCGCAGGACGAGCTGCTGCTGCTGCTACATTCATAAACACTTGTTTAGGACTCACAACAACCCCTGAGCTTTGTTTCGGGCTCATTTACACACACAACAACAACAACTAATAAACAAGGAGGAGAAACCCCTGCAGGTTCCCGTCGTGCACGTGGACGGATCATGGCGGAGGAAGGTAAAGTGAGTGTGGATGATCTCGGTGGAGTTGTCAGGCTCCGGGAGGAACACGAGAAGGTAAATGTGTTGAAATGTGAAGCTGCTTTAACACAAACGCACAAACACAACTCAAAGTCATTGTTCGACTTTACACACGCACGGTTACGCATGTGTTGCACATTTGACAACATGTGTGCGTTGTTGTTTCGACTTTTTTTTCCTTCGAGAAGCTTCCTCCTTTGAGCACATGTTCTGGTCCGAGTGTTTCCTGGAGCAGGAAGGTGTGTTTCACTTCTACCACACAACAGAACAACACGGGGAAAGTGGCGTAACGTGTTTTAGTGAATGGTAAACTAGCTAGCTAGGCTAACGGAGGACGAGTTAGCTAGTAAATCTCCCATGGCAACCCCTCCCCCTTCTTCTTCTTCTTCTTCTTCTGCTTGTGTCTTAAAAATCAAATCCTCAAAACATAAATAAACATGGAATCAGGAACATGGATGAGCTTTCACTCCAGTTTCACTTTTGATTTAAAGTTCCACTCATCAACACTGAACTTCCTCCAGTTCAGCCTCTTGCTGATCAATAATCATCTGGTTTAATCCTTTATTTTATTCTGGTATTTCTCATTTTTTTCTCTGTAAGTCTTCTGCAAACTTTGTGTTTGTGTGTCACCGTGTGTCACAGTGAAAGTTGTGTTTGCACAGGCGTTCTGACCATTTGCAGATGTGACAGCTGTGTTTACTTCCCTCTCCTGCTTCCCCTGAAGTTGGTTTGGTTTAAATGAAGATGATTCTTAAACAGATAAATTATATACGTGTGAGCTCGTTGTGTTTATGTGCCACCTTTAAAAACAGTCACTGCAAAGTGCTCCACGAAGAGGACAAGTAAAGACAAGAAGCAGTTTTAAACAATGGAATTTAAATCAAAGATTGTATAACACCAAATCTAAAATTAAAGACAGCAGATAGAATAATACATTGTACAAGTTGTATCAGTCAAATTAAAGCACCAATCAGAAAATGTCCATGAGCTGGTAATCTGTATTTTCATCATAACGCTCAAGAGAATCATGTGTAAGTTTCATTTTCATCATTGTACATTTATTATTTGTCCCAATAACCAGGTGGTGAAAGACTGTGAAAGTCGGATTCAACACTGGTAAGTTTCTCTCTCTCTCTCTCTCTCTCTCTCTCTCTCTCCCCCTCTCTCCTTTCAAACAAACCAAATGCAGATCAAAGAGCTTTACAGGTGATTTACAAACTATTTAAAAATTAGTTCAAAACATTCAAATATAGAGTCTAATGCATATAAAAGCAATAATGAATAGATAAATATCTGGGTTTTTAATGTACGTTTAAAAATATGAACATTTACAGCTGAACTAATAAAATCATTTTAAAATCAATACGAACAGTTAACCTGTGTAAAGATTTTAAAACATATTTTATACGTCCTTTTCTTTTTGCTCTTAATCACCTCTCGTGTGGCAGAGTTTAGATTTTATAATAATAACATTGACTTTGGCTTCCGGGGAATCAGGCATGCTTCTGTGTGATATTAATGCTTCTTGTTAAATGTGCCAGCTTTGGTCAAAATCAACAAATTGCACTCTCTCTGACAATCAGATGCTATTGTTTGAAATACGCCACAATCAGCCCGTTTATTCCCGCGACCCGAACACAGTCGCAGTGGTATGAAGAAGCGTTTTTAGCAGCAGCAGCTTCAAAAGCCCTGCGCACCAATACAGTGGTTTCCAGAAATTAATTGCAGAATGGGCCGAAGGCCATTATACACCTTTGTGAACAATAAAGTTTTATTACGGTCCATGGCACGTCATTAGATGTGTGATGTCATCAAACCTAGTGGACCAGTAGGCCTCAAACACGGCAGATATTGGGAGTGGTCACAACAGGAGAAGCACAGGTGTCACTTACAACAATAACAATGGCTGTGTTGTGTTCAAGTACAAATACACTTGTTATATAATTACAATAGTTCCTAGTTAAACAAATTTAAGCACATGATAAGTTAACATTTGTTCTTTCTGTAAAGAGAGCAACACCCTTCCAACAAACGTAGAGCAACCAGATCATAAGCTATTTATTAGTCTGTATTAGGAGTTAAACGAGTAAAATCATTTTAAAATCAATACGAAAACTAACAGTTAACCAGTGTAAAGATTTTAAAATCGGTGTTTTGTTTCTTGGTGTGTAGTAAGGGCTTTTGGATACAAGGTGATTTCTTCTGCCTACAAAATACTATTAACTTGAAGAGTTCAAGTTATTGTCGAAGCTAAAATGAAGATTCGCTATCTGCACTAGAAAAACAGAGAGAGTGACTGTTCACATTTACACGTGTTCTTATTCTGCGTGGAAGTAGTCATCATAATGTGAGCTCTGTCAGTTACTCTCTTATCATCTGCACATTCTTACAAAGGATTAATAACATCATCTCCCCTGACAGAACTCTGCTCTTCCCTCGTGGTTTCCTTCCCATTGTTCTGTTTAACTTTCCAAAACAAGTCAAACAAACCATATTGGAAAACAATGACTTGAAAACAGACGTCAACTTCTTGGCTTAACGTCTTCTATTATTTTGCAGGAGGAAGGTCTCCAGTGACTACGAGGCTCTGAATGACCGTCTTAAAACTCTTCCAGATCAACTGTCGTACGACATCATGGTGAGTGCTCACCTGGTTCAAAAAGCACAGGGAAGAAAACGTACACAGACTCATTTACCCATCCTGTGCATTGTGGGTAAGGTTGAAGACAATTTATCGGTGTCATGAGCTGAGCTAATCTTCTTAATACACTGATAGTTTAATTTCTCCCTTCTCCCGCTTTGTCTCAATCATCTCTCTTTGTCGTTCTGCTCTCCCTCCGTCCACTGCGCTGTGAACAGGTGCCGTTCGGCCCTCTGGCCTTCATGCCCGGGAAGCTGGTGCACACCAACGAGCTCACGGTGTTGCTCGGCGACAACTGGTTCGCCAAGTGCTCGGCTAAGCAGGCTCAGAAAATCGTCGACCACAGAACGAAACGTGAGTCTGTCTATGAAAAGAAAAAAGATAGTTTGCTGTCCTCTCTGAAAAGATGGCCGTGTTTATTGTTTTAATGGAACCTCTCAGCACTGCTGCCGTTCATCCAGCAGAGGGTGTCGCTGCATCAAGTCTAAAGGCTGAAAGGACTCACTTTTTATCTGTGCCATGATTCACCACATAACTGAAGGAGAAACTTTTTTTATATCTATACTTTTCAGAGGTATTGTAAGTGTCAAACAGTTTCTAATCGCTGTGCTGAAGTGTTGAATTATTTCTGACACATTATTTCACAGGGGTTTTAAACTGTATCACTTATTCAACACTGCCTCTATTGAAAATCTTGAGATCGCCATCACACCCTCTCCTCTGCTGTGCAGCGTCATTGCCAGAACACATATGTGAAGAGTGAATTCATTCTCATGTGATGGAAGTGTGCTAGCATTTCTCTGTGTTTTCCCTGCAGTTCATTCTAGGTCTGAACATTTCAAGTCAAGTCAAATGGGCCCAAGTAGCGATCTCTGATGTGAACATTATTAGGGTGTTTAGTGAAGCAGAAATGTGCTTCCGCAGCCGTCTGAGCCCCCCCCACCCCCACCCCCAGCCTCCCTCTCCCTTTCCCTCCGCCTCGTATCTCCTGACCCTGCCCACCCCGCTATTACAGAGCTAAGTGCTGTAATACAAACATAGCTTGCTGAAATGTGTCAGACAGCGGCTGAGTTGTCAGGCCTTCTGTGTTTGACCTTTCCTCACTTCCAGTTGATGCACTGACTGGAGGGGCTCCCGGTTGCCATGGAAACAAGGGCCCTCTGCTGCTATTAGTAAAAGGGCTTAATTGTTGTGAAGATTTAATGATCCGGAGTAGTATTCGGGGCAGAAGATATTATGAACTGTTTGTGTCATCATTTTTCAATGATTTTTTTTCCCTCCCTCCCTCTTCTTATTTGGGATTTTAACTCTTTGGCAGCTGGTTGTCATTGTTATCGTAAATGTTGTATTGAACTCTTTTTCGCCTGCAGACAGTTTTTTTAATTTATTTTTTTTATGGACAATGGGTTTTGTCAGTCTGTGTAACACTCTCTGAATGCATTTATATGTTAACACACTCCCCCCTCTCCCCCCACAGACGTGAAGAGTGAACTTGACGATCTAACCAAGACAATAAAAAACTTTGAAGCAAGAGTTGGCTTCGCGAAGGATTTGGAAAACATCTCAGCCGTATGTGAAGTCATCTCACGTTTAAGATATTGCATGAAGCATTCGATGGGGACACATATTCATTTTTCCTTGTTCTTCAGAGTAAACAGGGCTATGCTGACATCAGAGAAGAGGTCAGACACGATACTGCAGTCACCAAAGGTAATTTATTTTATATTATTTTATTTTGCAGTTGCGTTCCGCACCAAACTTAACATTTTGGCTTCCATTTTGTCTGCGTTAACAGGAAGGCAAAGAATAGCTCACAAGCCAAATTCTAAGCCCAAGCTGGAAACCATACTGGATCTGAAAGAGGAGGATGAGGAGAATCAAGGAGAGAGCAGAGATGAAGGGAGCAGAAAAGGCATTGTGAGTGAGGAGGAGTTGTGGGCCAGACTGGATGAACTCGAGAAGCTGGAGGAGCTGGAGGATGAGCAGGACAGGTACGTGACTTTTTTCTGTGAATATTTCTCAGTAACTTCAATATCTTAAGAAATTGAAATGTTTCATGGATTTTTCTTTTCTTCAGATTATCTGATAATGCTGATATGAACGGAGAGGACACGTCATCCTCTTCCTCAGAGGAGGAGAAGGAAGGAGATGCTGCTTCTCCTCTAAACGGATTGAGTCTGAAGCCAAGCTGGACGTCCGTGCCTCAAAGTAAAGCTCCGCCACACGTGGAGCGGAAACAGGAGGAAGACGATGAGGAAGAGGAAGGCAACTGTTTGCCCACCATCTTTTTCTCTCACACAGTCGAACCCAAGAAGGTCAGAGCGATGAGACTTTGTATGGTTTGATCTTCTCTTTTAATCCTGCTGTTTTATTTCTGTGTTGGTGACTTTGTCTTGTCTTTTGCTTCAGGTGAGGATAAACACAGGAAAAAACACCACACTGAAGTTCAGTGAGAGGAAAGAGCAGAAGGAACACTCAAAGAGGAAAAAGAAAAATGGACACAATAATGGACTCTCTCATCATGAGCTTCACAAAATCACCACACCAGCAGACATTTACAGGTAAAAACAAATAAAAACAACTAGTTTAGCACTCGAGGCCCAATAGTCCCCTTAAATTAAATCAAGCTGTTGCACAAACTCATAGATATCGTTCCCCAAAATATGTCTGATTTTTGTTCAGTCAATCAGTGAAAATGTGAAAAAAACAACTTGCAATAAAAGTGAAAAAATCCTGGATCTACCAAAATTAAACTTTTCTTATAATCCATTCAGTAGTTTCTGTGTTATCTATTTTTCTCCTTGGCGGAGGTAAGGAATTATTGTTTGACTCCTTAGTCACACCGGCTGATTGTTCATCATCTTAGGTTGTTTGTGGATGTGAAGAACGGGGAACCCATCCCCAGGAAGTCCATCCTGAAGTCCCGGAGCCGGGAGAACAGCGTGTGCAGTGACACAAGCGAGAGCAGCGCGGCTGACTTTGAAGAGCGTCGGATGATCGGACGCAGCTTCAGCCACGACGAGGCGACGCACAGCGACACCAGTGACGGTATTACAGAGGAAGACAGTCCGACGGCGGCGCCACTACACCCCCCCAACAGATTTGAGGTAAAAAGAAGTGGTTGTATTTTAGTTTTTATCATTATTATTATAATTATTTATTCAAAACAGATCCCAGGCACGTTTCTTTACGTGGTCTTCAATCTCAATTACAGTGTGAAGGACTCGGCAGTCTACCTGTGTTATGAAACAGTTTATAGAAATGACACCTTGGAGCCTCACTTCCTTTAATGAGAACATAACAACAATCCCACAGAAGCCTCTTTAAGTTAAAGTGGGAGCATCCTGTGGTCAAACATTCATTAAGTGTCAGTCACAGTAGGCAGCGCGAACGAGGAGACGCAACATGAAAACCTTTCTCTCTCTCTCTCTCTCTCTCTCTCTCTCTCTCTCTCTCTCTCTCTCTCTCTCTCTCTCTCTCTCTCTCTGCCCCCTCAGGCCTTTTCAGGTACGGTTGTAGAAAAGGACCCGATGCCGTCAGCCGTGCCCCACCTGACCATCGCTCCACCGGCTCTGCCGACCATACTGGAGAGGAGACAGGAGGAGGTGGCGCCGGACGTGGCCCCGCCCCAGCAGGCACCGAAAAAGGTGTCCAAGTTTAAGGCCGCCAGGCTGCAGCAGACGTGACGAGCAAATATCTACACGTCACAATAACCTTTTGTTATTTTTCCTTTTCTACTGGACGAATCAGCTCAATGTGTACCTGCTCCATACGTTGGGTGATTCCGTTGTTTAAACCAATCACTGTCTGTCGCTCTTCCGTTGATTCATGCTGATGCCAGTTTAGGTTTAACTCTCAACTGCTAGATGTGCTGCCTTGTTTGTTATTTTCATTTTCAAGTAATGATCATTACAGTTGGCTGTAGCTGTCAGTACCTTCTCTTAACCTGCCTAATGAATGTATCTATTCCTTTGTGATCAGCTTTATGTAAAGACAAAAAAAAAGGATATTGATAGAAATTCAAAGGAAAATAAATGATTTTGGCTAAGTGTGGTTTCCTTGTTCTTCCTTGGGGGGAATAGATCTTTGTTACCTTCGCTAGGGAGTTTATGTTTCCACCCGTCTGTGTGTTTGTTAGAAGGATTACATAAAAACTACTGAAAGGATTACCATGAAACAGTCCAAGAAACAAACCGTTCACTTTTGGCTTGGGTCCGGACACTTTGTTTAACATTGCAAGATTGCTTCTTTTTTTCTTTTTTTTTGATTTTCACCAGTTTCCCAGAGAATAATTTGTGGATTTGGATGAAAAAAAAGGGTCAAATTTAAGATGTGACACAGCTTTATTGAATTTAAGAGGAATGTTGAGCCTGAGCGGAGGTACACGCTTTACTTTGTTGTTGAAGAATTTGTATTTCATTATGTTCTGCAGCCTCTATTCTGCTGACAGCTCTTTATTTTCTATCTTAGTATCCAAATCAGGAGCAGATTGGAAATGTTTTCTCAAATATTTGTCATCCTGTGTAATAATGTGTAATTGTAACACATTCTTGCTCCTGATACCCAGTGTGAATATTTTTGGTCTTTAAACAGCCATTACCAGACTCTTGACTGAGCTCATTTGCTCTTTTTTCATGAATTATTGTTTCTCCTGGTGAATTTCCTGCTGTGCAAGAAAATTTGAAGAGCTAAGTGAAGCACCAACCTTCACTGCAACCAAAGGGAGGGAGCAATTACACAGCAAAGCCCACCTAAAGCACTATTAGTAAAAGTACAGTCAAACGACGCAGTTAATGATAAAGAACAAGCTTCCTTGTCAAACACCCAACAACAAATCAAATGTAGTGTCGGCCCAAAATGAAAATAGAGCCAGAGGAAAGTCTTGTCTCGCAGATTACAGTTTGTAACTCTCAGCTACCAGAGAGAAATCTGGTAGTAAACCGTGCTACAGCACAGAAAACACTCTAGATGTGAGACGACCGCCACAGCATCAGTGAGGTGAAGAACTGGACCTTTTAGTGCATCTTTGATATGCAACAGCACACACAGAATAATAAAAACCTTGATCACGAGAACATCCAGACATGGCAACGTTTCACCTAAAGTCCCAGACAAAGGTCACTGTTTTCAGCAGAGCATGTGTTTCCTTCCTGTTTTTGATTTGTGGGAAAGAGGAAAACAAAGTGGTGACATCAGAAACACTGGGATACATGAACTCCTGTACCTCCACCAGGGAGGTTATGCTTTCATCTGCGTTTGCGGATCGAGGACTATAAACATATTTGGGTTTTTATCTTATATTAGTTAAATATATGAAATAAGATGATTTCATCTCTTTGGGCCTTGAAAAGTTCAACAACACAACCTGAGGAGTTCAGAGGGTAAAAAAGTTTCTTGCAGACATCTGCAACATGTCGAGGGACCAAAACTATACATCCTGATTTTTGTGAGGGAAATACTTGAGTATTAAATACCTCAAAATTGTAATTCTAAGTATACTTATTGTGTAAATGCATTGCACTGGTGTGGAAGAGCAGCTAGACAGAGTGTAATCTGTGCACAACACAAGAAGATGCTGGTTTTTATTTACATTCATAGGAAAAATAAAATGAAGAGAGAAAATAGTTTATATCTTATACTATGGCTCATACTACTGGTGTTGGTGTGATTAATACGAGGTGGAACACATCAAATCACTCTTAAGGAAGAATCCAGATTAGTCTTATCTAGATAAATTGACCGAAGTACATTTATTTCTATTCTGTACTTTAACTAATTCTTTTTTTTGGCCCCTCAGAGTTCAGAAACACTTGTAAAAGTTTGGATGCGCTCACAATAATCACTTTGAGGCCAGTTTAATCAGCGGAGGAAAGTGTTTTACAGTGGAAGTGAAAAGGCCACAGTCGTGGACTGAGCGATATTGTTTTGGACATAATTTTGATTTTCACAGGGGCAACTCATACACACCACTGCACTTCATCTCCGCCGCAAGTAGCTTTAATTAAAGCTGCGGCTTGTGAGTTGAAAGGCTATCACCCCTCTTTGAGTCAAATGGTGGGAGTGCAGGTCTGTGATAAGAAGCTTTTAAACAGGTCCTGAGGTGACTCTGCCCCACTCTCCCCCTTCATCAGGATTATTTCTCCAATATGAAAATCCAGGTAGCATGAGACAGATTAGGCAATGCTTAACATGCTAGCGTTGTGTTGGTGAGACACAGATCAATGGACTTATGTGGGTTAAGCTGTGAAGGTATATGCCGGAACAGAGCAGAGCTACATTTCAAAGAAATCTAGCGTATGAACTATGTAATAGGCTGGAACACACGCAAGATCTCAATTTCAGGGATTAAGAAGGATTTCAAGAGTTATGTGACGAAGGATTCAAGCAGGTATTGTTGTCCGGACAGGTGCTCGGGCCTGAGAGCAGGAGTAAACGCTTGGCTCCGAGCTCAAGTGGAAATCACAGGAGAGAAGAAATGTTCAGATGAGCTGTGGTGTTATCACAGCTCCGCAACCTTGTGACACCACGGTTTCCTTAAATTCCTCTCCAGGAAATACAGAAGTGCGATAAAGTGAAGATGTTTGTTTTTAGCTCATCCCAAAAAAGAAAAACAACGAGAAACAGCAAACTTAACAGGCATAATCAGGAAGAAAACTGTAACTCATTAGCAGTTTCTCAAAGGTGAGAAAATGCTGCCTTCACATGTCTATCGAATTAAATATATGCACTTGTCAGACAAAACAAGCAATAAACATAAACATAAATTGAGAAAATCATTGACAGATTCATGAGTGATGAAATAAGTTTGAAGACAGGTGGACATCTTAGACACTCAATAGAAGAAAAGCATAAACCTGTCCCAATATTATTTTAATGTGAACTACATCATGTCTTCAGGACCTGTTGCTGTATTAGTGTTTTATTTATGTTGTTCTTTTTCCTTTATCATTGATTATGAATTGAATTTTGTGAGAGGAAAATGTTTGGAACACTTATTTGAAGTTAGATGTCTCCTCATCGACAGTGAAGGTCAGATGGATGGTGGAAGTGAGATAATTGAGCCAAGTCTTTCTTTATCCTCTTATATGTCAACAAACTGTTTTGGGTGCATAAAGGAAGAAGCAGCTGCTACAACACACACACACACACACACACACACACACACACACACACACACACACACACACACACAGGGTGAACACACATTCAGGAGCAGCCTCTGTAGAAATCTTTATCATTTAACCTGTAAATAAAGAGCAAGTTTTCAAGATTATTACAGAAGAATCCATCATGGTTCTTACACAAGTTTCCAAAGAAACACAGAGCTCTCACAGGTAACCCCCCCCCCCCCACTAAACCTGACATGCACAACACCACATAATGCTTTCATATGCATGCATCTCAGAGGAGGGATTGATGATGTCTGCGTCCTGGAGACGCCGGCGCACACTTTACGCACGGTGCCAGTCTGTTACACTTGCACACCAGCGGCCAGATGAGGGAGACATACGGCTTCAGGACATGTCGAAGTATCCCGAGTAATTTTTTTTTTTTTATATTATAAGATTTCATTACCTCTTTCCTCGCCTGGAAATACTACAGAGCAACGCGCACCGCACCGCGCACCGCGTTCATCCGGCGTAAAAGCGTTTAAATGTGTTTATTTTGTTTGTTAGTGTTTTTTTTAGAGAGGAAGCGCGAGTTCAAGGGGAGAATCTGGGTCCGACCGGGAGCTGGGCGTTTATGATAAAGCGTGTGAACGCGTACGGTCCGTCAGTCAGCAGTCAGTCATCCAGTTCAACATCTCCGCTGAACTCCAGCTGTCACCTCCGCGTCTCCTCCGGTTCGCCAGGTAAGAGAGACACGACTGCGCCTCGCGCCTCCTCAACATTTACTCAAGTTATCTGTGGAAAGTGTGTGAGTTTTAAGTTTCTGATGGTCGGTGGGTTTCCCCCCCCCCCTCACACGCAGCAACACTGTTTTGTTTTTTGAATGAAAAGCAAAGTAACGTCGAGGACTAAAACGTGACCATTAAAGATTCAGGTGAAGATATTTAACTGTAAGGAGAAATAGTCGACTGTATTTTTCAGAGGATTCAAAAGAGCAAGTGTGTGTTTCCTGTGTGTTTATCTGTGTGTTGTGAGACAGGGAATGAACATGCTCCACAATGACAACCTGACATCATATCATATTCATGTGTATGGGTTTATTTCATGGTTTTATATAAATGTGAGCTTTAGAGCCTTATAAATACCATAATTAAAAAGAAAAACATTAAAATAATCATGCACCAGCATAAGTGTCTGCACATGTACATTGTGTTTTATATTTATTAGGTGGGATTAAATGATGTGCATATATATATTCACAGTTTTTCTAAAAGATGCACCTTTCTCGGAGGCCAATGCTTCAGCTGCTATAACCTCTTTTCTTTTTCTTTTTTTTTTTTTAATTGTCACCTGTACAGAGTGGCACAGCTACTTTGAAAGCCACCCTCACCCTGTGCCCCCTCCCTCATCCTCCTGTTTCCAAATGCTCTCCTTTGAAGCGATGATGCCCCATCTGTCATATGTGAGCAAAGAGAGACCATGCTCTGCTCTTCTCAATTACTGAATTCTCCTCATGCCAGCTCCGGTGGGACAGGAGGAGGAGCAGGTGGGTGGCAGTCAGTGCGATCAATCAACATGAAATATTCAGTTTTGAATATACACATCATTTACTGCTGCTGCTGCTGCTGCTGCTGCCCTCCTTGTTAGAGACACTCCAAAACCAGAGTTTGTCTTTAAGCGTTTTTTGCACCATGTGAACTGTGTGACACACAAATAAAACCTGGGCCTGTGCATGTTCAGGTGACACCATCTTTTGATAAAACCCCCAACACGGAGACTGGAGGGGTGTTTGAAATTATTATTATCATCATAATTGAGAGGAAATTAGAGAGAGGGCGGGTGAGTGGATGAAACTGTAGCCTATTAAATGTAGCGCCACGGCCGTTTTCTCATTATGCTGCAGTAAATTCACACAGCTTACATGACAAAGCTCTGCTTGGCAACTTTCTCCCCTGATAGAAGCACTTGTTTGAACACAAGGCACATGATTTGAATATCTGTAATCCACGCTGAAATCAACAGGCCAGATGAACTTTTTGGCACTCTCCTACCAACACATTGAGCAGGATTTTCTTTCCCCAAAAATGCCTAAGCTATTTAGACTTAGGGCTTAAAATCACTTGAAAGAAAGGAGAAAGAAAAAAAAGCAATGGCAAAAGTTATTTGATTTGTCTTTTCCTATGCATGCACGCTTTAGAGATCCTGGAATTTTTGAGATCTTACCAGAGGAAAACCTTGCAATCATTCAAACTCTTCAGGAAACTTTTAATCTCCAAAGTGTCTGCCTTGTGATAATAATATCTCTGTGATGTTGCCTCATGAAATTTGCCCGAGTACCATGGCCCTAAGTATTTGAGCTATGAGGCAATACGGTGAAAAGCATAGCCCCCTCATATGAGAACACAACAGTGAATAATTAATAACCTTGCTCCCAATTCCAGGAAAACAATAGCATATTGTAGGAACACTGCACTAATTTAACTAGAGGAGAGAAAAAAAAACAACTTAGACAAAAATGTGGAATGCATCGCCATTGTTTAAAGCACGTCTGCATGACTTTCACTCGTGTTGGCTTTGCGCACTTTCTGCACCACCATGTTGCATTTATGTGCACATACCGTCCGGTTTGCATGCTGCATAATATCGCAGTGTTGCGTTGTTTGCCTTTGAGATTAATCAGAAGCCATTAAATACCCCTCTCTCACCTGCTGGCAGTATGGGAGGTGGAAGTGCACATGCAGGAAGCTATTTTCCACAGGCCTCCTCTCTTGGCTGTCAGCTCCCATTAAGGGGGAAGGTGTCATATCTGTAACACAGCTGAGTGCAGATGGCAGAGTGGAGGGGATGGCTCACCGATTTAAACAATGATTAATGAACAGAGATGGAAAACAAATTACATTGGACTATTGGAAGCAGGGAATTGTTTTTATGAAAATGTTAATTGTGTCTGCCAGGCTGATACCAGGAGTGGGGGAAGGGTGGAGTGAGGGCAAGGCAAGCGAGGGACTACTGATAGGACATCTACTACTCCCCTGGCTCAGATTATTGGCGTGTCTCAGCATGCGATGTTTAATACCGCACCTTGGCTTTAAGACCTCTAATGTGCCATAACTTTCAAGGTTTGGATTTTTATGATGAACCCCATGAAGAATTGTCGCCCACCACTGCACCAATTAGCGTTATCTCTAATAATAAGTGGTTGTAAGTGACGAGAGAAGGCGCCCTGTTCTAGTTGTAATTATTGCAGGCGGGTGCAGCTGCACTACTTAGGGAGATGATGATAATTATTTTTCTTTTTTTCTTTTTTTTCATTGCGGGTTGATTATTTAAGAGCATCATACACTCATCAGAGTAATCAGGAGAGAGTGATTAGTGAAAATCCACGAGGCTAACAGCTGCCACATTAAACACTTGCCTCTGTTGCCAACACACAGAGGCAGAGCCCTTCCACAGGACAGAGACGAGCGCAAGCACTTCACCTTCAACTCCACGGCCACATGTGTTTGTTAGAAAGTCGAGGCCGAGGGCACACGGAGAATTGGAGTAAAAACGAGCGCCGCGTGAAAAGGCGTGTTGCCGTGCACCAAGGTCGATCTTTCAATGCTTCGATTCACGAGTGCACCGGGAGGGGGAGTGAAAGTTTGATATGGCATTTTTTGGGAAGTGTGGGAAATAGATAGCAGTTATTGTGCAGTGACCTTGCCCTCCTCCTGAACTGTTTCTCATTGTATCAGAATAAGTAAAACTCCGCTCTGCTCCGCTTGTGATCGAACACTCCATCTAAGACAAAATCCCCCCCCCCCCCCCCAAAAAAGAAGTCTTAATTAGAGATGTGTGCCACGGCCATGTCCGGCGTTCATGTGGCGTTGCTTGCCACTGTGTAAGGCCCCGCTAAACTAAGGGCTAATTCTCTTAGCCCAGATGTTGCTTGAGCACAGTCCTGGGATCCCACAGGGTTGATGAGCTCAATCAGTGAAATGATGAAAAGATGATTTTGTCCCTGTAATTACAGTGTGTAAACTACTTAGCTAGGATTGCAAAGGAAGTCATTTTCTAATTACGCTGGTACCCCCGTTGTCTAATGGTGGATGTTTTGTTGTTTTAGAGAGCGCGGGAGAGAAAGAGGGGGAGAGACACCGAAAGAGAGGGAAGAGAGAGAGAAATCGAGTGGAGTAATATTCGTCTGTGTGTGTGTGTGTGTGTGTGTGTGTGTGTGTGTGTGTGTGTGTGTGTGTGTGTGTGTGAGGAACTTCACGAAGGCTCTGGACTCTGCTGCTGTGGCTGAAAAAAGACCATCACAAGGGCAAGATGGCTGCCAAATGAGAGTTCATTGAATTATCAGCCCAGTTAATGTGCCTTGGATTATGCTCTTTGTTTGTCAGTTTCTTTTTTCCTGTAGATGCCATAGCTTAATGAGATACTGTAAGTGGCATTACCCGACTCCTGCTGTGATTTTGTGATGACTCGTTTAATGACTTTTGTCTCAGTGCCTCCAAGTGCTTCAGTCGACAAATCCAGTTTCTCCTCCGTTTTTAGCCACTGCTCTTTACGGTTTGTGCAAACGTTAAGTGTCATGACAGAGGAAATGCGATGTACAAACAAAACAACGTTTTCTCTTTACATGGCTTAGACGGCGAGACGGCGACGGCAATCTGTTTCCTCCTTGCACCGGAGAAAGTTGCACTTCCCCGAGAAAGCAAAAAAAACATGTCTGTATGTCGCGCGCTGAAGACGATCCATTCTTTTGAGATCTGTGTGAGTTGTGTTGGAGCTGGCTGCCGTCCTGCAGGGCCCAACCATCTGATGCAGCCCACACCATGTGGATAGGCTTCTCTTGTGCAAGGCATCCCCTACGCACCCCACACTGTTAACAAACTCCATCGTACGCCAAAAGCTTTGTTTGTGTCCAGAAAGAACAGGTGGTCTGTGCAAACAAGATCAACTGTTCACACATTAGTGATTTAAAATACATTCTATATGCACGTGCATGCGTGTGTGTGTCTGTGCATGTGAGCGTGTGAGACAGACAGCATGAGAGCGCGTGTCTGCGCACGTGCGTGATGTTTCCGCTCTTTGTGTGTGAGCGCCTTTGAAAGCATCAGACGAAGTGTATGAATGCAAAGTTTGTATGTGACACGTGCTGCTATTAGCTTACAATACTACATGTTTCCTTCAGTACAGTCATGTTTAGTTCGCTAAGTCGTTTTCACAGCTTTTTCTCCTGCACACATGTGATCAATGAACACGTGAAAACTTGAGAGTTTTGACATGAAGGTCCAAACGCCACCTTTGGTTTTCCGTCTGACTCTCAGTAGCTACCTGGGGAGAATCATATTTCCCCTCTGTTTTGTCGAGGCCACTAATCTGCATCAGTGAACGAGACAAACGGATTGAATCGAACGCCTCCTTCCACTGAACACAGTGAAATAGCTGACTCTCAAATAACTGCACACATCACCATTGCACCACATGCACGCCAGATTTATTTTTACAGGGCACAAGCCAGATTTTTTGATAGTTGTAAAAGGAGTGGCATAGATTTACTGCATCCACAACAAATGTGTATGTATTCCTTTATGAGTTCTTTAGCTATTACTCACAAGGAGCTAGTTTGTCAGTGCTGTGTGTGCTCTTTCTGTGCTCTGTGCTCCTGCAGTAATGAATGGCGCCGGTTAGACTATTCTATCTCAGTCAGGCTTTTGGGGGGGCCTACAGAGAAGCTCCTATAGGGTTTCATTAATCTGCCTGTCAGAAAGTATATGGGTGCTATCTTTTTGCACGGGTCATGGTGGGCAGCTGTGTTACCACTGCCCTCTTCCTTGTGCAGCCTCTTCATCCCCTGACAGGCCGGTCCACAGGACGGCTGGCTGGCTGATCTGGTCGGTGGGCGTGTGGGTGGAGTGAGACACAGGGGGCATAATGCACAGCATGGGGGCTTTTTACTGTCTGCGCATAGGCTCGCTCTGTGGTGATGAATAAAACAATTGTTATCTGCAGGCAGGGAAGTCAGGGAATTCCAGGAATTTTGAGAGTCACGATCTCTTGTTATGTGTGATTTTGAAGTAGGCAGAGGCATGTCACCAGGAATCTAGGACATCAACGATAATGTACAACGCCGCAGAGCATCTTTATAGCCGGTGAATGAGGTTTTGCATGAGAATGTTTTATCATCACACATCACGTATGTAACTGTGGGAATCCATGAAGCTTTTATTTTCCTGTCGTGCATGCAAATACGTGGAGCCCAAGAAATTAATCTAAGATAAATCCGGAGTGCTGTGTACACATTTCCAAACAACAACCAAGTAAAGAGAAGAACCAGAGAAATGGAGCAATCACAATAAATACTGGTTAGATAATCCATCATCCCTTCATTTTCAGGCTTTTGAGACAAAGTTAATGAACTTCAACACAAAAACTGAACACGCATTTCAACTCCACACGGTAAATTGACACTGGTAAACCATCACAGTGTGAAATACATGAGGAAAACATGTCAAGTTTACCGTCAGATAACCACAACATATGTGTTTTTCCCAACTCTGCTTCAGAATGTCTTATGTTTCACTAAACTGTAACTGCAGGTTGGAGGCTGATGGAGCTGTTTGTGCTGCTTTCTCAGTAGTTTCCAGCTCAACCATCCACATAAATTATGAATGCTGTTTAACTGCTGTTATGCAGTTCAGATCTATAAATTTTATTCATATGTTTCATTCCTGTGTCACCTAACTATGGATTTACAATATTGTCCATCCATCCTGGCTGACAGTGTGCTGCAACTACAAAGTAAAAAGATTATATGCATTCAGCCATACTTGCAGATTAGATGCCAAAATACCAGAATCCTCATCCCGACTGCAGTGAAAAATAAGTGATCTAAAATCCCGCAGAATGCACAGCTCCCAGGGCTGGTTTAAATGTGTACGTGTCACATTTTTTTCTTTTATTGCCTGCGCGAAATCACACCTGCTCCTTGTTCGTGTGCGTGCGGCCACACCTAAGAGGCGCTACTGTGACACGATGCTTAATAACAATCAAGCACTTTCTCAATCTGCACCCAAAGAGCCTAATTCACTCTGACAGAGAAACACCTGATGGCCCCGTGTGCCGCTCCCCATCTCCTAGCCTTCTCACACACACACACAGAGACACACACACACACACAGTGATGAAGGTTTTATGCCTCCTCGCTGTGCTTAGTTAATCAAAGGAATACCACTTTAGCAAATATGAAGTGGATCTAGTGTATGCTAATATCATTCGCTCACTTTCTCCCTGTCAGATGTGGTTAGGTCAGACCTGTATCCTTACATTGATCCGAGCTCAGCGCCGACTCGCTGCTCTCGCCAGACACACACAGGCGTGCTCTTTATCTGTGGGGTTTTTGTGTCAAACATTTTCATCACTGATGGAGGTTTCCATCGACTGTAGGCAGCAGCAGGTGGCTCACACTCGGTGTCAGACATTTTATTTTGCAGGCCTGTAGCTCCATCCTGAACCTATTGATTTTGGATGAGGTTCTATTAGTTTGTGTTACTATCTCGTTGCTGTTGTCACTGTCAGCCAGGTAGATGCATGGATGAAAAGGTTTTGTGATGGTTAGTAACCACTTTAATCTGTAGATATTGTGGTGATTTGGTCGGTATTGTAACAGCGGCCATAGCTTGCAACTACTAGCGTCCATAACCGGCAAATTGTGTGCGTTCAAACAAACCTGACTCTCAGACATTTGGGGTCAACGTCTGCAGCTGTCAACCTTTTCTTCTCTGCTCAGCTTGTTTTGTGCGTTTTTTTAATATGACACCTGACACTACGCAGGGTGGTATTGTTCTTCCAGGCACATATTTAATGGTCGTGTTGTCCTTAAACGCACAATTTCTTAACTTATTTAAGGTTTTACTTAAACGTGCTTCATGGGACGTTTTCATTGTTAAACAAAAAGCTTCTTTAGCAACTACTTCAGCTACTGTAAAAAACACGGTGGCCTCTGTAGAGATGACCTGCTCCTGATGTAAATATAAAGTATTTAAATATGAAGGGCTCGTTCCAGGGTAAAGAAAACAACAATTTGTACAATTTGAATGAAACACACAAGTAAAAACATCACTAGGATTATTTTCTGTTACATTTCTGCCCGTTCACCTAAATCTAACAAACTTGACCTTTAAATGTAAAACTCTTGAACATTTTCAACAATACCACAACAACACTGCTAACTTGCTAATTTCGGTCACTATATTCGTGATTCCAAATTTACACACAGCATCATTTTTGAGGTTGATGTGACAGCCAGTTACACGAAATGCACCCACACAGTCACACAGAAGTCAAAGTTGCATCGCAAGATGCTGCATAGACGCAGAGCCACTTGAACTCGAGTCTGATCAATCATTATTGATTGGATGCAGACTTCAGAATGGACACCATTACACATCCAAGGCCACAGTACAGTAATGACATTAATAGAGGCAAATGCAATAATAGTTCAAATGACCGTAATCCTTGAAAGTGGGCGGGTGTTGGAGGGGAACCTCTGCTCTCCCCTCCCCTCTCCTCAGGTTATCAAATATTGAGTCTATCTACTTTATTCTAATATAATTTACTTAAATTTGATTTTTTCCCGTCAGTACCATATGGTTGAATTGATTTCTGATCTGCAGCTTAAAGCAATAACCCTGCTCACACCAACCGCCGCCGCTGCCAGCTCTTTATCTGTTTGGTTTTTGTGTACATCATTTTCATGACTGACTGAGGTTGCAGTCCAGGATGATGTAAGCCTGTGTTAATTCAGTGTGGACAGTGCAGGCTTTGTTCTGTGCCCTTTGGTGCTGCACTGGAGCTGGGCAGGGCGCGCTTATGTGACCTCTGCCATTGTAGCGCCATGTGAATTTGAAGCTTTGTTTTGCTGCTACAGCTGAATCAGAAAAGAGAGGAAGAGAGAGGGAGCTGGGCAGGAGGAGAAGTGAGCTCTTCATTTTATTCCTCCTTTAACTTTGCATTTTTGAATCATTAAGTTGTTTATTTTCCTCCGTACTCCTGTGACATAATTATCCCGGTAAAGGTTTTATCCGAATATGCAATAGACCTGCTGAAAAAGCTTAACTCTTCTACTTTAATCTTTTTTTTTTTTTTTTAGCGTTTCAGATTTGTGAAATGCAAAGGAAAGGCAAGTGAAAGCTCACAAGTCTTTGATGTTTGTGGTGTGATTGTGTTGGTGCTCATGATTGTGTGTCAGTAAAAAAATAAGATCTAGACAAAGATCTGCACCTTACCCTTAAGTAAAGATGAGATATTTGTTGAGGAAGCCTATGTGGTTTGACTTAATCAGCATTTCGCAGTCTCCAACAATAATCTAAAACCACAGGTATACTTAACACAGGATGAAGAGAGTCAGAATCTGCTTTGCTCTATTTCCTGACCTATTTGTGCTGTTTCACTGGCATCATACCGAAGTTGCAAAAGTATAGATTCACACACTTCATTTACAGCATCTAATTGTACTTCTGGGTCTCACTGGCCTGTTATTGGACTGTTCAAGCTTGAAATCAATGTATTTCAATGCTTTCTTTGTTTTTTGGCAGAGTCTGAATCGCTTAATGCTCCTTTTGTTTTCTCTCTAGGTCTGAACTGCAACAAACAGACGCTTCATGTGAACAACATGAATCCACATCCTGTCTCGACTGAATAAGAGCAAACAGTCAGCACTCAGTTCACTGCTAACCTTTGGACTGTCCTACATTGAAGCTCCTGCCCACCATACTGTAACATCGGCTGGTCCCCCGAAAAGGACGGCTTCATTACCCCATCCTCCCATCCAATTAGAAGCCAGATGGCGCTTCTGGCCAATCAAATCATGGACGCCAGGATTCTCAGCAGCATGAATGGGAGAGTTGAGCTGTCCCAGTTTCTGAGAGTCACGAATCAAAGCATCGTCTCCCAGGTAACTTCTGCCCAGGATGACAATCGCAAGAACAGGAAGTATCCCTGCCCGCTGTGTGGGAAGCGTTTCCGCTTTAACAGCATCCTCTCCCTCCATATGCGCACGCACACTGGTGAAAAGCCGTTCAAGTGCCCATACTGCGACCACAGGGCAGCACAGAAGGGCAACCTGAAGATCCACCTCCGCACGCACAAGCAAGGCCTTCTGGGTAAAGGCCGTGGGAGGATCAGAGAGGAAAACCGGCTGCTTCATGAGCTCGAAGAGAGGGCGATACTAAGAGACAGGCACATGCGAGCCGGTCATGTTAGCCAGCAGCAAACATCTAATTTACCCCAACTTAAAAATCCCCAGCTGTCACAGACAGTCCCAACCCAAAATCAGTTCTTAAGCAACTCCAGTGCCGCGGAGAACCAGCCACATACATCCACATCTCCAGAGGCAACTACTGTCCATGATGAGCCCATCCAGCCGCAGCCCACCGGCTTCCGCTGCTCATTCTGTAAGGGAAAGTTCAGGAAGCAGCAGGAGCTTGAGCGTCATATCAGGATCCTTCATAAACCCTACAAATGCACCTTGTGCGAGTTTGCCGCATCGCAGGAAGAGGAGCTCATCGGCCATGTTGAGATGACGCATATAACCGCAGATTCAGGCTCAGGTCAAAAGCCTCCTGCCGGGTCTGGCGACAAGGGGAAGCCTGTTGGTGAGTTCCCGTGCGAGGTTTGTGGCCAGACCTTCAGCCAGGCCTGGTTCCTGAAGGGTCACATGAGGAAACACAAGGACTCTTTCGAGCACTGCTGTCAGATCTGTGGCCGTCGTTTCAAAGAGCCATGGTTTCTCAAGAACCACATGAAGGTCCACCTCAATAAGCTCGCAGCAAAGAGCAACCTCCCTGCCGAGCACGACTCTTATAAACTGAGTAACCTGACGCAGGAGCATCAGAGCAACCTCTACTCGCAGTACATCTCCCGCATCCACAACAGATTCCTCGCGGCTGAGAGGGCTGAGCATCCAGATTATAACCAGATACTCACTACAGCGGGCGTTGACATGAAGGTGAGGGAGATGTTAGGGAGGATGATTTCCTCCGGTCCAGGCCCTCTGACCGACGCAGAGAGCTCCTCGTTGTTGGGTTTGAATCATCTGCACTCTCCACTGAGCTCTACCGGCATGGAATATCTGCAGAAGGTCATGTCTAATAGGGAAACACTCAACAGCAGCAGCAGTTACCCAGGCTGGCAGATCATGACACAAGGGCTGCCTGTTGAACAGCAAATGTTCAGCCCTAAAGACCAGACCTCCTACTTGTCTGAGAGATGTCTCCCTGCAGACGATGGGAAGCTGTGTCTCAGTGACCCAGACACCAAGACCATCAGCAGACCCGGCAGCACCGGCAGCGTGAGTCATCACGGGCCAACGGACATCATCGCAGAGACGGGTAACGCCCTCTCCGGCAGTGGACTGGACCATCAACGACAAGCTTCCTCTCCAGCTTCAGGTAAACAGTCAACAAAAGCAAACAGTTAAAGTTCTAAAGTACTACTCAACCTGTGAAGACAGCTAATTGTTTTCATGGCTTACTGTCCAAAGTTGGAAAAATGAGTCTGATGACATCACAAAATTTTTTTTTCATGTCATGAATTATATCTCATAATTATATCTCAACCTCTGCTGACCATTATCTTTTCTTATTTGTCTTTATTTGACGGTATACAGTAGCGAGACAAACAGAAAATGAGGTGAAAAACAACAAAGATCTGAGACAGATTTGAATGAACAATGTAACAGTACTTGTCTCCATCCATAAGACTTTTTCAGACACGATGTCTGGATAATGTCCGGACAATCGGGTCTGGACATTATCTGGACTTCGTCTTTCAAATATGAAAAATGCTGCAGGAACGTGTCAGAGGCAAGAGCATAATGACGTATAAATTCCGCTGCTGAAATTACGTTTTTGTTTACAGCGCACCGACACCAGCGCACAGCTCTCGAATCTCCAAGTTGACACCTTTGATGCATTTCCTACGTGTATGACAAACGGTTTTCATCCAGAGAAGTTTGCACACTGTCTCTTTTTTCCAGTTTTTCCACCTGTCGCGTATTAGTAACGTCATCAATGCATCCAGTCGCTCGCAGTGAAGTCTCCGGAAATCTTTTTGCTGCATTCTCACACGGGCTCACTCTGACATTCTCCAGAGTTTTTACCAGGGGGCTGGCAGGAAAAACTCTGGAGAAGAGCAGCTGACATTTGCGTTCTCACACACAGCCCCTGTGGATAATTACACGAGAATATCCGGAGTTCAATGCATGTCTGAAAGCGGCTATCTTTTTGTCATCGCTACGGCAACTCTATGGAAGTGACATACTGAATTGCTCAAGTGTCTCTTTATTATATCATGTCTATGTATTATTACATGTCTCTAGTATGAGAATCAATGACTAAAATGGCTGAAATGATGGAAAGAAATGGACGTAATAACTTAAATTAGGAAGCTCAGCTGAGAAAATCACAACAAAAGGATCAGAATCAGATTAGTGCTTCTTATAATCTTTTTTTTTAAAGATATAAAATCAGAAGCTGTGGCCTCATCTTTCTTCCCACTCTCTGTAGGTGGGCCTGAAGCACAGGGTCAGCAACACCACAGCCATTACTGTCATCCACCAGGACTTTGTCTTCCTTTTAAAGATAATGGCATCATGTTGAATTGTAGGGATAATTAGTACCCTCTATTTTATATCTGTCACATCCCCACCCCTTGCCTACGGGGGCACAAGATGTTAATGCATGCCATCTGGTGTTTTTAATGATTTGATATATACCACCCAGTGATTTTTATGATTTGATCTACCACCTGGTATTTTTATTGATAGTCTTCTGTTCCACCTGGTGATTTGGATGATTTGGCTCTCTGGGTAAATGCCTTTCTTGTCATGGCATCCTGCTTACATGTTATCATGAGCCTAAATCACTGCTATGACAGCGTTGTTAAGAGAAGAGAGGAGAAATAAAGCCAAACTTTTGTTCCGTTTCCTCACAGCTTTGGACTATGGTTATTTTTCTCACTGCTGTTATGCACATGGAGTCATGATGCGCTCTTGTGGGATTTGATCCACCATCCTCCTAAATGATGGCCGCATAGCAGAGATAAATGGATCAAGTCTAATCTCATTAGATGTTTTGTTTCCATATTGTACACACATACTGGTATCTGCGTATTTACATGTAAATGCTTGCCGTTGATGGCCAAATCCCTCTCCCGTCGCTCTTTAAGAAAACATATTCAGGCTCTGTTGTTTTTGCTTTCCTTCCTCCTCGCTATCTTCAAGACCATACGGTGTCACTTCCAGAAACATTTATGATAGCTGGCTAGCTGAGGATTTGAGTGTGCACAGTTCTGGGATGGCACATTCTGTATCAGACTCTAATTTCAGTCAATATTAAGCATGGAAACTAATTCATTGTAAAGGTCAGGCGTCATTGCTTTAGTCAATGATGGATCCGGCAGGCTCTCTCTCCCCCTCTCCTCCTCTCCTCTCTGTTCTTAGTCCTGTGTAATGGTAGACTCACTCTGGGGGCTTAGCACCGCATTGTTTAGCTCTGACAATATATCCCAGAGACCTCTGCAGCTGCTCCCTGCGCTCACAATGACAGATTAATTAACACAATCACACGCTGCTGGCCCTGGCTCAACACACAGGTCTGCTGCGGGACAGATAGGTAAATCCTACACATATGGAGAACACGCACCACTTGATGAGGGTTTAATAACAGGGATAAGTTTTTTTTCAGAGGTGGGGGGTTGTAACTGATCAAGTCTGCCTGTCTGGATGGTTGGACGAGGAGGAAAAAAGAGAGCGGCAGAAAGCGAGCGTTTTCTAATTCAGGAGAGCGGAGATGCATGAGGAGGAATTACCACTGCCAGATGTTCAGCTTGAGGAACATTGATTAGTCCAGAATTACTGGCTGCATTATTCATAGTCAGCCTATGGTGGTCATGAAGTTATTGATGTCCTCAATATGGATAGCAAGTATAGTACAGTCATGGCTGTCAGAGTGAGAGACGGCTTCTTTGCGTGGTACATCCAGATACAGGGTTGGATTTAGATCTTAACCACAAATAAGCGGCATCTGAAATTAGAAATCACGCTTTGATTTCTATAGAGGGCGTGTGTTACGAATTACTTCTCTCAATATCTAATCAGGGCAGATTCGAACATGCACTTTGACTTTAATTATAATCTGAGATTAAGAGTAACGGCTCTTCTTAAAATGATAAACCATTGAAGGGTGCACACTTCAGGCCTCTGACCTACATTGGACCAGTTAGATCCCAGCGCCAAATAAAAAACATGCCCAAACATAAAATGCTCTGACAGTTATTAATTAGTCCCATTCAATACTCTTAACCTCAAGGTCAATGAGCAGACACCATGTAATGATGTTGTCCCCACATGTGTTTTGTCCCTTTTTTTATGCCACTTTTACTGTAAGCGTTTAAAGCCAAGGGAGCCTGAAATGATAAGCGTCTGTAAAACTGTGAATGGTAATATGAGCAGCGGTTTACCCAGAAACACAGATAAAGCTGCTGCTGTACAGAATATCACTTTCATTCGGCTGCTCCAGTTACATCAGCCCCATTCTTTGTGATTGCTGACAGTAAGAGCATCTTTTTTAACTAAACGACTTCTTATCTGGCTCGGTCCTGTGTTCTGGCTTCACAAACTCAGCTCTTATTCGGAGATCACAGTCAGCCCGACTGGTTTCTGTAGAACTGATTACCTGTTGGCTTTTCCGTTTCCCTCTCACTTCTGTCTTTTAATCCTCTTTTTAATTATTATTGCAGATATGAGGCTCAAATTAAGCTCAAAATGCTTGTTTTCCTAGCATGCAGATAAAAAGATTTACCCAGGGAGTTCTGAACACCTGCCTTGAAATATTGTTCCGCCGTCTCCTGAATGCCATTTGGCTTAATTGACTTGGAAACGTCCCAAATGCGTCATTGACTATGTGGTCTAATTAATATTAATAATATATGCTATTATAAACATCAAAGAACATCTGGTGCCCCTGTTTTCCTCACCAGTCTTGTGTGTGACTCTCACTCTCACTCTGTTTCATCTTAAACCCAACCAGCTACCATGCATCTCTGCTTTTCACTTTCAGGTGCTTGATTGCACATATAGAAAAAGCCAAAGCTCCACTGTATGTATAGTTTGACAGCTACAGTATAACTGGCAAATGCCTGTGTAAGCATATAGTATGTGAGCCTGTGATTGCATTGACGGTGATGTATGGCTGTAAATCTTGAAGCTTATTTCCATATGAAATGAATCACTTGTCCAAGCCCAGCTGCATGCTTTTTTTTTTTCATAGACTCACTTCAGGCGTTTCTTTCCTTATTTATTTACCTTCCCCCCCCCCCTCTCCTCGCCTTGCACATCCAGTAAGAGCAGATAACTCATACGCATCACTTCATTAGATGCTCTGTTAGGTGAGAGAGGCTCGGGTTTGTAATGATGCAGTAATTGGAGTTTTTGCTTGATAAATCTAAGCTCTAAAATTACTCCCCTCACATAATGTGAGCCTCGGCAGTGTAAGTAAATCTTAAACTGATTAAGTTAGCATGAACCAGGCAATCACAAAGATGGCACCCGTCCAAACGGAAGAGAGAGAAAAGGCAGAGTCTTCAGTCTTTGTGTTGTTTTTACCGCTCTCCGTGTAGAGGCTGGCAAATGGGTTTAGGAAGAAGCATCGTGCTGAAAGATGAGGTCAGATATGTGTGTTTTCTGCATTTGGAGCCGGCCCCTAATGTCATCGTAATTAAAGCCACAGAATAATTGAGATGTATGGCGTGTGTCTGAAAGAGTTCCATTAAGCTGTTTGAATTTTTTTGTCTTGTTACTGGAGACAAGGGTGTGGCACTGTTGAAGTCTCTTTCCTGCTCTTGCAAAACTGTGCATGTGGGTGTGCACGTTAAATGTACGCACGCATCAAATCAAACATACTGTAAACATTGCAGACACACACACACTCGTGCTGTAAAGCGCAAACCGGGTCGTCTGTCTTTAATTCAAGGACATGAATTTGCCATTTTAGCCGTGATATTTCAATGATGTTAGGTTCAGCTCCATTTGATTAATTCACGGGTGTTATTTGAACATTTTGTACATTTGAAATGGTGGAAAACAGCCTCCCTTTATCACCATTCAGCTCACAATGGTGGTTTTTCTATTAAAGTTTGCAACAAAGTAAAGTAACAACTGCAGATCATTAGATTGAGATTTACCTCAGTGAATTACCTCAGGGTCAGATCTTGAGGTTTATGAAATTGATATTTCTCTGGCGGGGATGAATCACTGTTGTAACTCAGATATTAGTCCATTAAAGAAGAACAATAAGGCATCAATATGCATAGAATTAAATTAATGGTGGTGGGTTTATCTCCCTATCCCAGACGCATCCCTAAAAGACACAGTATAATGTATGACCTGACCTTCAAATGCCAGGAGAGTGTTGGGCAATAAACTGCCAATATTTGTGGCTTAATGGCGTCGGATGACTTTTACTGTAATTGGAATGGCAGCGAAACAGCTGGGCTATTTAAAGACAGTGCAAGGCTGAGGTCCCAGACAATCACTAACTCAAAATGGTCACAGGGAGTGTGTTTAACCCTGGAGGGTGTTTCTGTGATAGCTATAAGGATTAAACTGTGGGTAAACAGAGGGAGAAGGACATTTAAATTACCTTTAATTAAAAGTTATGGTGTGAAGGATCAAATCTTGTATCCACATGGATATTATTCATCGGCTAAAGGGAGAAAAATTGCCCTTTGTCATTCACCACAATAATACCCTTTGTACTTTCTGAATTATGTTTCTATCGCACCATTTTTCAAGTATGAAGCAAAAATAAACTCAACTGCACTTCATGGTGCAGTTAATCAGAAGTGCTCACATGTTGGACTTTGTTATTTCTGACTGGGATCCTCACTTACTGGTTTTGATGGAATGAGGTTTTTTTTTTTTTTGCCTTGTTCTGGTTGCTTTACAATTTCCCCTGTTTATTATTTCTGGAAGAATCTTGTTTGGTGTTAACATCTTTGGGTGTATTTATTGCACATGGTGGTGGCGTCCATACTGTAAAATGATGGATCACTGGAGCTGAAAGCTGATTACAAGCTTGATTTACTGCAGGGCAGTGCTTAAATCATTCAACTCAGCCTGGTGTGGGATTGCAGCATTTTTCATGTTTAGACAACAGTTGTTGCTACTTTTCTCAGAACAAAATGCTCAGTATGCCTCATGTACACATAGTTTCCTGATCTGATTCGTATTGTGTTATGTTTTTGCTGTTATTCTCTGTGGTAGGTGAGAAAGTCTACAGGTGTCCGCTCTCCAGTGACTACACCACTGCACAGACAGTCTCCCTTGGTTTCCATCTGGAACGCTACCACTTCCCCCACTGGCAGAACAGCAGGGATCTTTCTTCTCCTCTGCAGCCCAGCAGCAGCAGCAGCAGCTCCAGCCCCAACTCCAAGCTCAGACCCAGATCCAGCGAAGACTGGAGCCCGGCAGCAGGTCACTACCTTGGTCTGGAGAACCACAGTGAAACCCCCCTACTCGTCAACAAGCAGCCTGACCTCACTGACAAAGATGTAGCCGGCCCCTTATCCTCTCAAATCAGTAAGTCCCAGTATGAGCCCTTAGACCTGTCTGTCAGGCCAGAGTCCTTCAACTCCCATTCAGCCATGTCTCCTGCTGTATCGGTGCAGATGTCTGGCGTTTTCAGCAATGGACTGTCCTCCTCCATTACCCGGCAGCTACAAAGTTACCCCAATGCCGCAGCTGAACTCAGTGTGAAACCTGGGTATCAGTGTGACCTTTTGGTGCAGGCAACAAAAGAGGAGATGAGCACACAGAAAGGAGGCTCCGCTTGTCACAATGGTGAGGGGGAATTTGAGAAATCCGAGCAAGGGGGGGAGGACGAGAATGACGATGCTGCCAAGTGGCAGATGCTGAAAAATAATGTACCCGAGCCGCAGGAGCTGCTGGAGCACGCCAGCACTGATTTCCAGGGTCCAGAGATGCAGGAGAAGCCAGGGCAGTGGGGCAGAGGCGTGGCTGAGTCTCCCATCCACTCTCTGGAGAACCTGACTCCAGGACAGGCCGATCCACTCCAGTACCAGGGCGGCCTGCTCTCCTTCCTCAGGTCCCAGGGGAGCCTGAGCAGTGCACCTGCTGCTGCACACAAAGCCGGTCTGAACGCAGGCGGGAATATGGAGAAAGAAGCTGCATCAGGTGAGCATCAGCTTATATGTCATGACATGTATGTTAAACACAGCTGTCACAGTGATCAAGATATAGCCAGCACTCTTCAGATTTGAAGGTATCTATTGCCACCTAGTGGACAAAGACTGGTCATTCAGATTTTGCCATCTTGCTCTCTCCTCTTATATTACAATATCACAATCAGTTAATACAATTCTACATATAATATATGTTTTGTATAGTTCTTCTGTGACATTGTCAGCAACAAGGAAGCTGCTTTATAGAAATCCCCCCAAAAGTTTTTGGCAGTATCCCAGAACTCATCACCTGACAGCAGACGTGTGAAGAGCGAGTGTGAGCCTGTGAATGAATCATTCCAATTACGAACAACACGCTTCCCTTATCCTCACAGCACTTAAGTTTTTTCTTCTTCTTCTCCTTCTTCTCGCCAGATCTTATCTCTGATCTGAAATAAGGGCAAAAGAAGACACAGGTGTGTGGCACTGATTACCCCTACACTTTAAAAAGGATGATGATATCCGCGTGTGATAGGTTACAAATCGCCCAAGCCAGTGGAGCCCACTGATGGAGAGGCTTAAAGCTCTTGCGCTGGTGTGATATGCTTGCTGAGTGCAGATTTAATAATGCTGTCTCTCAGGAGAGGGGATCCAACAGCTGGGGTCTTTGATATGCATGTATTATGAGTGCAACATGATACACCTTCCCTCTGATCCCCCTCTTATTCAGAAACTCAATATGCTCATGTGAAAGACAGGAAAGTGCCTGTCAACTCCATTAGGGATTAACATCTGTTCCCTTTCTTTGTGATTCTAACAGCAAGACGTAGTTTTGTATTTGATTGTACAGATGGTTATTATAATATTTCCAAAAAAAGCACCCCCCCCCCCTTCAACTTCTGTCAAAGCCGTCACAGCGTTCGTGTTTCTCCCTCGGTTTTATGAGAGATAATGCTGTTTGGATTGGAAAAAAATCAGAAATCAGGCAGTTTTAAATCACCCTTTTTAGCAAACCTCGTGTTTTTTAAAACAGCAACACAACAACTGGCATTTCTTAAAACCAGTGTATTCCAGCAGCATCTCAGAAATCAGACCAGTTTATTCTCCGAAGTTATTTCAGGCCTCTCTCACCTTTTGTCTGCTGCATATTGATCCGGCATACCCCACCCCCACCCCAGACGAGGCAGACGCCAAACAGACACAATAAACACCTGTCAGTCAAACCGGACATCCAGACAGGTAGCTGACATTGAGAGGCCATGGAGTGCCCTCTAAAATCCAACCAAGCAGGTGGCCCGGCAGCCTGGCCTGTCTGCGGTGTTGACCAGGTGGCTTTGTCATGGGGCTGTCTCCTGTTGCCCCCATCCTCTCCATACTGTATGGCACGTCGAGTGGCATGGTGACATATTGCCGGGCAGTTTGGACATGGAGTGATGTGTTTGTGATGACAGTTCAGGTCGGCTCCAATGTGCCAGCAGTGGTAATTGGCCAGATGGTGACCTCTGGTTGAACCTGTCTGCATGCTCATTAGTCTCACTGAGCCCTCCCTTGTGTTTTATACACACTCTCATCCCTGCACCGCTCACGCCAAAACACTAGATGGCAACATTCACCACTCTAAATGGTTAAAGATGCCATCGGCTTCAAAATGTCTCATCATATGGGATGCATTCATATTTCACAGGCACATTAATGGCAGATGTTTTTGAGATTATAGTCATGTCACACTCTGATGCCTTCAGGTTAGTGAGTCTCCTGTGAAGCAGTTAACCAGTTAACGAAACTACCCGTCTCCTCATGTGGCATCAGAGCAGACCTCAGACACGTGAGAACTAGTGAATATGAGAAGATCGATAAAGACGGGATTAAGAATGAAAGAACACACAGGACAGAAAGAGAGAGAGAGAAAAAGGCCCCTGATTTGAAAGGTTGAAAGGGTTGAGTCATTATCTCATTGTCTGACCTCCCTGTACCCTCCGCGGAGAGGGTGACAGAGAGTGAGAGAAAAGGAGAGAGAAAAGGAGCGAGAAAGATCACCATAGATGGAGATAGATGGAGCGACAGCGAGGTGAAAGAGGAGCGGTAGTGCGGCTGTCTCCATGAGCAGATGTCGTTTGAGGGCAGCGAGAGGGCAGCGCGGCCTGCCTTTGTGCCGGGCCTCTCCCCGTAGAGATAATGAAGGGTGGAGCTCTGGGAAGGATGTGCAGTCATCACTCACTGTCTGTGTGCCATCAGAGCTCAGGTCTGTGTCATCCGTCACCATTCAGCTCCTCTGGCCCCCGACGGCCCCGCCACTGTCATCATGGTCATTATGTCAGCCTGTGACACACAACACACTCCCACAGCACAACACAACACACTAACACATGGGACGAAATGCATGCAGATGCAATATATATATATGTTTACAAACTCACGCAATTATGCACTTACTTCTAGAACAAGGGGAAACTCTGTAAAATATTTGAGTTTCAACATGTCTCACCTAGAAGCATGAGCAGGTTGAATGAACCCAAAGCTCTAATTGAAATGTTCAAAGTTCTCTAAACATGAGCTGAACACGTTTGTTGAGAATAAAATGACAGGAGCTGAAAATGTAGATGCTTTTAAATGTAAACTTAAAAAAACATCCTCTCAACCTGACTTTCGTGTATTGTTTTATAATTTGTAGAATGTTTTATAATTTGTTTAAACTGAATTAATTGTGATATATTATTTTATTTGTTATTCTTTTCAGTGTCTATGTTATAATCTCTTTCTTTTTATTATTTATTTTTTTCTTGTTTTATTAATGTTTTCTTGTTTCATTTACTTTGTAATCTTTTACAATGTATGAGAGCATTTTGAACACATTAATAATTTTTTATACCTGTGTATCGCCTGTAAAGCACTTGGAGCTGCAGTTGATTTGTTTTAAATGTGATTTATAAAAACGTTTTTGATTGATCGATAGAATTGGTCAAATTATTATTCACATCAACAGATATCTGAATTAAGATGATGATACTAACATATAAATAAAAGACAAAACATTTTACCAGACATTTACTCCCAAGATTCCAGCCCTGATGACAAACTTGTCTTTAAAGGAACTGTTCTACATTTGCTAAACACAAGATTAACCCCAGTCTGATGAAGCAAAGCATAAAAGCAACAAGATTTGGTTTCACAGAGTTCTGATACAAAACTTTAACACGAAACCACAGGTTGGCCAAAGTTTTTTTTAAAGGGAAGCTGAACAGCTACATCTCAAACTGTTCGCTGTGAGCATTCATCACAGTTTGTGCAGCAGACAGCGCACGTAGCATACTTGCTATAGTCTTGCACCATAGACTGTATATAAGGAAAGACGACATGACAGCCCCCCAAAAGTGAAGCCAAAGCATTTCCATCGCCCCCCAGAGGCTGGCTGGAGTAAAGGTCATAAATCTCGCCTCCTCCATGTTAGAGGAAGTAAACAAAACACAAATGTCCACGTCAAAGAAATGATTTTCAAATATTGTTTCTGACATTTTTCACACGGATGTATGTTTAGGTGCTCATATTTCAGGTAAGTTTGGTTTTTATTTGTTATTTGTTAATTTTATAGTTATATAAAATGGGGTGAAACATCGTGATTGACAGCTGAGCCTGACTCACGATTGGTCAAGCGCATGTATCAGCAAGACCTCGCTAACGCTCAGGTCCTTGCCCCAGTTGCTGCTGCGCAGACTCAAGTCCACTAGATGGAATTTTTTTGATATTTTAGCTCATTTCCTGTGCAACATGAGAATGAGGATTCCAGGTGTGCTCACGTTTAGACTTCACTCTTGATAAAGTGGATTCGATTGTGAGGATAAACTCATTTACGGTCTGATTGATGTAGTTGCAGCGATGATGCCATGTTCCTTGATCTCCGTAATTACTTTGACGAGTTCAGTGTCAACACGACTGGTGGAAAAATGAATTTTTTGAAAATTATGTTTTTCCTTTTACTATTTACACATCTTCACTCTGTCTCTCGTCACCGCACAGTCCCACCCCTCCCATTTCCTGTTCAGACTATTTGTGCATGTGTGCACGTGAACATGTATAGCACACTGTATGTGTACGTACATGCATGTGGGTGTATTTGTGTTTGTGTGTGTGGCCGGTCTGAAGCTGTGGCTGGAGCGGCCCATAAATGGAGGATCATGTGGTGAAGAGATGGATGGCTGCGAGCCCACTGCTGTCTCCTCTAATTGTAAAATATTAGTTACATTAGACTCTTGCCTGTGATTAATGGAACTTATTTGGAGGTTGCCCTCTCTTGGACTTCCCCTCTCCTCTGGTGGGAGGGGGGAAAAGAACAGCAGACCCAGGAAGACAAGGAGGAGGAGGAGGAGGAGGAGGAGGAAGAAAGAAAGGCCGCAGAGGCAGAGGGGGGGAGTCAAGCAGGGCAGCCAGCGACTGATGTAGACACAAGACCTTTTGGCTTATTATTAACTGACTTTATGAAAGTGTAATAAGCTACAAGAGCGCCCGCGTTGTTTGAATGCGTTCACAAGATTTTAACGAAACTGGGGGAATTCTGTTTGTTGTATTAAGACACGGTGGATGTGCGAAATTTGATGAAATGGTATGACAGTTTCAGATGGATTTAAATTTCAAGAAATAACTTTAAACTTTAAATAAGTGAGCATAAGAAAGAAAGAAAGAAAGGTTTTTTTTGCTGCCCATCTGTATTTCCTGTTTTTCCACTTCTGTTGATTGACAGGTTCAACGTGCGTCACAAACTGATCTGAAGCTGAATTTTTGACAAAGCTCTTCTTTTACTGTTTCTCCTCCCAGACAGCTTGCCCTTGCTCTCTCACTTTACTTTAACTCTCTCTCTCTCTCGTTCTTTCTCTCACAAACACACACACACACACACACACACACACACACAAACCCCTCTTTGCCATCCTGATGATATTCAGATGTGTCAGGCCTTATCCTCTCTCTGACTAGTGTGTGTTTGTGTGTGTCTGTGTGTGTGTGTGTGTGTGTCCTTTACGGCCATCAGGTTATTATACACCAACAGATGGAGCATTACCTTTTATTGCTCGCACCTTCTGTGAGTTTCCCCACTTTTCCCCCCAAAAACACCTTTTTTATGTAGATGCGAGCGCGAGCGTTCGGCTGCGTGCAGCTGTCTCAGCCCTGATGAGGAGCATGATAGAGAGAAAGAGTTGAGGGCGGGGGTGAAAAGGCTGAGACAGCCCTCAGTTTTTGGGAAGTGATGTCAAATGACATCAGCACATAATGGTTTACTGTAACCATGAATCACACAGAAACACGTTGAAGTGTTAGACAGAGGGGGAAAGAGAAAGTCATTATGTGAGCTAACATCTCAGAAATAGCACATCACTGAACAAGGACATGAAGGTAGAGAAGGTAAATGACTCATCCAGTTCAGTTTCAGTCTTGATCTCACCAACACCTCCGGGCTTCGGTGTCATACTGATTTTTATTGAGGTCAGATAAACCTCTGGAAGCTATTAACAGGATGCTTTGTTCTTTGTGTCTTGAAGGTACGCCGAGTGCTCCTCCGTGTAGGTTCACATTATTTGTAGTAGAAGTTATGTGGTGGGCGCTAAAGAGGGGGACAGACAGGAAGTTTTGGCATGCCTCGCCTCCCAGCTGCAGACGTCTGTCATTCCTCAACTCAACACTTGTGTGCGTGTGTGTGTTTATACGTCGTTGTGTGTGTGTATGTGTGTGTGGGTCTGTGCTTGTGTTGTGAGCAGGAAATGTGTTACAACGAATTAGTACTTGCTGCCCTTTCTTAGTAAAAACCTGTCAGCTTGTGTCACATGTGTTTTGCTAAAGTTTAGCTGTTAGAAAGTGCAAATTGTTATTATGAGGCCAAATCAATGTCACAGTTTAGATTATTTTTTTATTTTTTTACATTTCTCTACAAAACCACACTGACTAAAGCACATTACAACCAAAAGGAAAACTTATTTATTTATTTATTTTTCTCTGGCATTTCAGCAGCTCGGTGTCAAAACTTAACTTCTCACCTGCCAACATCTGGCCTGGAACGCTGGGCTTAAAAAACTAACCTGCCAAGAATTACAAATTCAGAATTTTCACTTAAATCCATCTCATCCAGTTCATTAACATAAATGTATTCTGTAGGAAACGTTCTGTGACCAGAGCCAGAGGGGTTGGTCTCTTGGCTTGTGAACGGTATCATTGGTTGATTATTATTGATATTAATAGATCCAACATTCACCAGGTGGTCACTTCAGACCCTGACGAGGTTAAATGATGACAATATATCTGAATTAATCTCTTTTCTCTGTCTGCCTCCATTTTGTCATCCAGCCCGGAAGCCGTTCCAGTGCAGATACTGCCCGTACAGCGCTTCCCAGAAGGGCAACCTGAAGACCCACGTCCTCTGTGTCCACCGCAAGCCCTTCGACAACAGCCTCTACCCCGACCGCCGCCTGCGACGCTCGCACCCGCCCCAGAGACCCTCCAGATTGCCTCCGAGCATGGCGGCAGACAACCGCGCGCCCGGGAGGGACCAGATCGGCATGACGTCGCTCTGTGGAACTTGATGTTGTCATGGCAACAGCAGATACAGACAGTCATGATTATTGTTTTAGCTTCACCTCGAAAAAAGGGTTAGGATGATTGAGATTGTTGAGAAAAAAAAAAGAAGAAAAAGTTAACCAACCTTGATGTACATTCCAGTGTTTACTTGAAGAGCCACAGTGCGTATTTATCTGTAGCAAAAAAAAAAGAAAAAAAGAAGCTGCCTATAATAATAAAGTCCATTGTGATGTGAAAGTGCAGTGCGGGTATTTAGTGCCTTTCATTTTGTCAGAGGTGTCCAAACGATTTACTTGTGTTTACATGCATCTATCACTTCAACACTTGTCTGATAGGGAGAATGTACCGTGCCTGCCCAAAGCCCTTGTTCTTTCATCCAGTAAATACCCTGTGTTACATTTTTGTAAATATCACTCGATTTCCCTTCCAGTCCAGAAGTCTTGTCTATCTGTCAGGATACGGTGCCAGATGTTCAGGCTTTAATCGCGGCAGATGTAATGAAGTAGAATGTTGCACATCGGAGCTTCCATTTGTTCTGGATTCCACTCCAGGGAGAAAGCCTCTCTCACATATAATTATTGCCCATTAACTCCTATGCTTCATGCCCTCATGCTGGAACAATGCTCAATTAAGGGGAACCAAGGAAATGGAAAAACTGCAGAGATTCATTGATAGTACATTCAAATCCCCTTTTTCCCTACTTTTTTTTTAATTGGGTGGAAGTACCCATGTGTGTTACATACCAGATCTGCCCACCAGTGTAAAATAGGCCTAATCAACACGGCTATTGTATGCTGCGGATGCCATGTATGGTCACTTTAGCTGGATCTGAGCTGCCTCTGCCTCCTGTGCCAATCGTCTGCCTGTATACCCGGAGATCACCCTGGGCAGCTGTGTGCCTGTTCAGCCGGGGCCTTGTAGCCACAGCGATGTGACTTTGACTGACAGTCGGCCTGACAACTCCATTCATGCGCCACCTGCTAGCTGTCAATCAGCGCGGCCATCCTGGGGCTATTGACGGAGCTGTCAGCCTGTGTGAGATGTGTCTGTCAAAGCCCACCCACTCTGCCACTCTGTCTCCCTGCCCGGGCACTCTGACATTCGTTTACTGTCCCTCCTTCCACCCTTCCCTCCCTTCCACCTTTTCTCTTTCTTCCACTCTGTCTGTCTCCTGCCTGTTTCCCATCAGAGACACGGCGGCCCCTTAATCCCCGATCCAATCACAGATTCTTTGGGTACACATTTGTCATTCTCTAACCCTCTGGTTTTTTGTAGTGTTGTGCTTCACAAACACTTCTGCAGGTGACTCGGGCCTGATATACATGTGGTTTTTATTGCCACTCCTTGTATTAGTGTGTACCCCGTCACCAATCCTCTCTTTCTTCTCTCAAGTTTCTCTCTCTGCCCTCTTCCTCCTCCAGTCACTCACCCTGCATGTCTTTACCTGACAGGTGACACAGTCTGCCCCTCCAGCTGACTGGCTGAGGTCTGTCATACCTGTCAATATTTTTTTTTTGAGCCATGCCAGATCGGTCCAGACCAGACCATCTTGTGTTTTGACCAAGGGCCACAGAGTTTTGTTGTGAGAGAGAGGAAGATGGAAATGCCCCCAAAAGCATCACCTCTCCCTAGAAATTCTGTCACTTGCTCTCGTCCGACAGCCCTCTGAATATGGATCATCCCTAAGGCCTCGTCCTGTCAAAGCTTCTAATTAAACGCACTTTCCTTAAAGCAGCGCCCTTTAATTAATGCTGGTGAAGTTTGTTAATTACCTCTAATGGTGATGAATGTTTGAGGTAACGTCTCACACCATTGTCAATGTCATACTGGCCACATCTTAGTTGTGTCCCTCCCTGTTTTACGGACTCATCGTGTCATCATTTGATCCAAAAGGGCAGTTTCCACGTTATCGAGTTCTGTCATGTCTTCGCAGCCTGATTGGCTTGACAGACAAGTGAAATACAGGGATGCCAAATTTCCTGTATTTCATCCAGCTAAGCTTTGGCTCACCTTGACCTTTTTGCTGTGAATGACATCCTGTTTACCTGCAGTAAATCAATCCTCATTCTCAGACACCTATAAATAACCCTCCTCTGGAGAAGAGGCAGACATGTCGCACTCGCACACTGTCGGCATGGAGGGTTTATCCAGTGACCTCACATCCCAGTCATGTCATTTTTTAATTGAGCTTAAGTGAAAGTGCACAAATGACATGCGAAGAAAGCTGCATTGTGAAAAACATCAATATAATCCTCGTTTTCTGCTCGTCCCCCCTCCACTATCCTCCACGAGATCACTACTATTTACACTTCCACATCCGCAGTCCACATTTGAGGTCTCTTTCCCAGCCTCATGGAGAGAGGCGGGCCATGTACAGCTAATCAGCCTGAATAAGTAAAGGAAACAGTTTGACAGGCCAGGTAATGAGAAGTAATGAATCACTAATCACAGTCTCTTACAACCCTCGGAGCACAGATGAAAAATTAAAGGTAATTAGCTTGCGCAGTTGTGAAAACAATATTTAAGACTGTTGGCATCACATGGCACAGACTTAACAGATTTTCTCCGCCGACAACATACATCAATGCCGCGCCGAAGCCCTAATATCAAGCTGTTTTTGGGAAAGCTTTTCTCCATGTAATTTCAGTGAGTGATCTGATCAGGGCATACAACTGCTCCCCCTTCGGGTTTTTTTTCCTCGCAGGCAATCTTCCCAAAATGCAGGCATGAAAATA